>NW_027507784.1:272776454-273376454 GCF_037356315.1 Lithobates pipiens | reverse complement strand
ATCAAAGTCGGATAGCCAATCAGGGGATTGAGTGGGCGAATCTCCATGTAAAGCTACTTGCTGTGGGGGGGCACTGAACAGGAGGGAGGGGCCTGGATGACAGAAGAGGCACTCTACTATAATCAGCTTCTCTCTTTTTCTTTTTTCTTCTTCTTTTTAATATTATTATTATTATCATTATTCCTGTGCATGTATTTAATACTTAATAGTTTTACATATCAAAGTGGGACAATGTGT
Source organism: Lithobates pipiens (assembly GCF_037356315.1). Classification (NCBI taxonomy): domain Eukaryota; kingdom Metazoa; phylum Chordata; class Amphibia; order Anura; family Ranidae; genus Lithobates; species Lithobates pipiens. Next base: position 273,376,217 of record NW_027507784.1, on the reverse strand, counting down.
ATTAATAATAATAATGATAATAATAATATTACAAATGGTTTCTCTTTGACATGTAAAACTGCATAAAACTCTAATATAAGTGTTATTATTATGCGCAGTGCGTTTTTTGTGCGTCACGGTTTTTTATTTTATTTATAGCTGCAATACCATTGAACTCTATGATCACATGCGTTTTGATGGAAACACATCAAAGTCCTGCATGCTGCATCTTTGATGCGCTTTTATCAAAAACTGCATTCTCATAGAATTCAATGGTAGCACAGCTAAAAACGCACGTGAAACGTGCATAAATGCAATGAGCAAAAAACACACTGCACACTTGTGAACTGGTCATTATTTCACACGCACAAATGTTCAGTGTGCTACACAAACCTGATATTAGTATTTAATATTATTGATGTTGGTATTCACAGGCGTACGCACAGGATGTGCCAGGTGTGCCTGGGCACACCCTAATCACCCCATGTGGCGTAGATTCCCCCTGTTAAGACCCCTGATATTTCACCAAAGCCCCCTAACAGGGCTCCTAAAAATAAAAATATTCACCTAAGAATATTATAGGCTTACAGGAACTATTAAAGGAACCTGTTACAGATGCGGCTTCTGCATTCTGAAAATGCTATTTGACTGTCTGTCATGCTGATCCTCTTCCTTTGACTTTAGGATCACACTAATGCTGCCACATAATTATGCGTTGTTTCAGTGCATTTTTGTAGCGTATTTTTGATGCATTTTCATGCTTAATGTATTTGTTGTAGGTGGAGGAGACTGGTTGTTAATGCAGAGTTCAACCCACATTTTACACTTCCCTCCATGCAGCACTTGTGTGCCAAAAACTAATTGGCAGTTATTATTTTTCTCTGTTCATTTACCTTATTTAAGAAGAAATGTTCTCTTCCTCCTTATGCCGCCACGGCAACGTACGTAATTTCCGGCTTTGCATTGGCTTCTGGGAGATGAGCATCATCAATCCCAGGAGTCAATGGGCATCTCCTATTTAGAAATAACGCAATGCGATAAGCTGTGGGACTCACTTGCAATGCACTGCGCATGCGCGAGTTTGGGAGGTGCTTGCTGGGTCGCCAGCATACACGGAATCCCAAAAAAGGAACACAGCGGCTTCACATGCTCATACTACAGATGGCCGCGCTGTACAGAACCAGACAAAGTAATACATGCTGCACAAACATAAAACCGGGGACAATTTTAATGATAACTTAATATAAATGCACAAGCCTTGACTATACTAAAGGTATTTTTACCAAAAAAAATAAAAAAATTGTCCGAAACACCGCTTTAAGCAGAAAAACCCTGCCAAAAATGCACCAAAAACGCATGTAAATGTGTGTTTTATCTGCTCCCAATAAAGTCTAAAATGCTTTATGCTGCATCAAAAGAAGCACCTGGATCTACAATGGCGGCACAGGGCATCGCAGCCGCTATATACAGTGGGGTCCGGAGGGGTGTTCAGAATATTTGGAGCTGGTTAACCTTTTCATTTTTCTTCAAAAGATGAACTCGCCCCAAACACTGGAGAATGTAGCCTTATAGCATTTTGTCATAGCCAGCTATATGAAGTCCTGAGGTTTCACATTAAGACTTGACCACAATGATGATTTTGATCTGAGCACTTCTGCAATACTTGTTTGTTGAATGTGCAATCCAAAAAACAGCGAGCAGAGACACGTTGCACAGGCTGTGAGAACATGAACTGTCCTTTAGGGGGCAGCAGCTCAATTTTCAACTGAAAAGACATATGTATGTGAATTGATTCTTCAGTAAATGTGACTAATGAGGTTTCATTCGGGAAACTTAAGCGTTTAGGTTGCTGGTTCAAGATCAGGTGTAATGCAAACAAAAAGATATGAGATTACATTTGAAATAGATTTCAGACCCAAAGCATCCCCCCCCCCCCCCCCCAAATACCCAAAAGCATGCTGTGTTTTAACTGATACTGACACCTATGTATACAAACCCTACACCTGATTTCCCAGGAAATTCTTCATTTGGGACCTTTTTGTTCTGTATACCTCCTGCAGCTCTTTTTCACAACCAGTGTCTGCAATTATAGAGCTCCTTTATAGTGCCACCTACTTGTAAAATCTGGTAATGGGGACTATCCAAAAAAAAAAAAAAAGATTCTGTATCAAAACCAATATATTTTACAGGTAGGACTACAGTCCAGAACAGGGGTCCAATTGTCATTAGTTAGAGGTCTATTAGAGGTGGGAACCCCCTCTTTTCAGTTATCAACTGTAGGATTTTTTTTGTTCCAATTTCTCTTTGGCCCATACATTATATATATATATATATATATATATATATATATATATATATATATATATATATATATAATGGGTATTATGCCCCATACACACGGTCGGACATTCCGACCACAAAATCTATCAGAATCCATCCGACGGATTTTGGCCGAAAATTGTCTTGCATACACACGGTTGCACAAAGTTGTCGGAAAATCCGATCGTTCGGAACGACGTGACATAAAACAAGTATGACGGGACTACATAGAGGCCAGTAGCCAATAGCTTTCGTCTCCAAATATTTTCTGAGCATGCGTGGCACTTTGTGCATTGGAATTCTCTACACGCAATCGGAAAAAGTCCGATCGGATTTGTTGTCCGAAAATTTTAGATCCAGCTCTCAAACTTTTTCCATCGGAAATTCCGAAAGAAAAAATCCGATACAGCCCACACACGATCGGATTTTCCGACAATTTCCAACCGTGTGTATGGGGCATTAGACATACTTGGCAAAGCGATTAAAGTATAACTAAAGACAAAACTTTTTTGTTTTTGTTTTGAATAGTGGAGATGGATTAGAACACCTGTCAGATTTGTATTGCTACCTCTGCCTCCGTTAAGGAGATTAATCCTTTCAAACTGTTGGCGCTATAGATATAAATCCTGTATAATAATAATATTTGTCCTGTTCAATATACGCAGACATGGTGGCTCAGGAGTGAGCCTGCATGGGTGCCCCCATGGAAAAAAGTTTCCCAGGGGGGCACTCGCTGAAGAAGAGGAGCCTGTAACGCAGATGGGGGACCCCAGATGAGGAGGACCGGGGCAGTGCAAAACTATTACACAGAGCAAGCAAGTATAACATTTTTGTTATTTTAATTTGAAAAAGGAGGTTTAGGCTCCTTTTACACTGAGGCGCTTTACAGTCACTATAGCGCCTGCAAAGCGCATCTCCTCTCACTCCTGTGTGAAAGCCTGAGTGCTTTCACACTGGAGTGGTGCGCTGACAGGACGTTCAAAAAATTCCTGCAAGCAGCATCTTTGAGGCGCTGTAGGAGCAGTGTATTCACATTTGAAAAGTTAAGCGGTGGCTGCTCCTGCTCTCTATCCAATGCTTTGGTGTGCCTCTCACACTTAGTTCATTACCATCCTGCCTCCTACTCTCTGTATAAGGTAAGAGAGTGAAGGGGGGAGAGGACAGTACTTTGGCAGGGAACGATGATTTGAAAGGGGGGCAGTGATGGGGTGGATGTCAAAGGGCAGAGCACACTACTGTGGAGCAAGAGTGTAATGCAAAGGGGGTAATATAAGTAATATAAAGGCGGGCAGTGCTGTGGGGGGGGGGGGAATGTGACGGGGCAGTGCTGTGGGGGGGGGGGGGGGGTGAAGGGGCAGTGCTGTGGGGAGGGGGGTAGTTGATGTGCAGAGGGGAGAGCACACTACTGTGTTGGGGGGGTTGTGATGTGATAGGAGGGCAGTGCTGTGGGGGGGGGGGGTGATTTAAAAGTGGTGGCAGTGCTGTAGGAGGCTGATGTAATAGGGAGCAGTGCTGTGAGGGGAGGGGGGAGATGTGAAGAGGGCAGAGTGCACTACTGTGTTTGGGGGGGTTGTGATGTGATTACAGGGGCAGTGCAATAGAGGGTTGATGTAAAAGGGGGACGATGCTGTTTGGGGTGATGTAAAAGGGGGACAATGCTGTTTGGGGTGATGTAAAAGGGGGGCAGTGCTGTTTGGGTGATGTAAAAGGGGGGCAGTGCTGTTTGGGTGATGTAAAAGGGGGACAGTGCTGTTTGGGGTGATGTAAAAGGGGGACAGTGCTGTTTGGGGTGATGTAAAAGGGGGACAGTGCTGTAGGGAGGGGGTGATGTGAAGAGAAGGCAGTACTGTGGGAGGCTAATTTAAAGGGGGGGTTGTGATGTAAAGGGGGGTAGTGCTCTGGGTGGGGGGTGTGAAGGGGGTGGTTGATGTGAAGGTAGGAAGTGCTGTGAGGGGGGTAATATTAAGAGGGCAGAGCTCACTACTATGGGGGGAGGGGGGGGCTGTGATGTTATACAGGGACAGTGTAGTAGGGGGTTGATGTAAAAGGGAGGACAGTGCTGTTTGGGGTGATATAAAAGGGGAAGACAGTGTTGTGGGGAGGGGGTGATGTGAAGAGGGGGCAGCACTGTAGGTGGGTAATGTATAGGGGGTGTTGGGATGTAAAGGGGGACAGTGCTCTCGGGGGTGTGAAGGGGGTGGATGATGTGAAGGTAGGAAGTGCTGTGAGGGGGTAATATGAAGAGGGCAGAGCTCACTACTAGGGGGGGGGGGGCTGTGATGTTATACAGGGGCAGGGTTGTAGGGGGTTGATGTAAATGGCGGGACAGTGCTGTTTGGGGTGATGTAAAAGGGGGACAGTGCTGTGGGGAGGGGGTGATGTGAAGAGAAGGCAATACTGTGGGAGGGTAATGTAAAGGGGGGGTTGTTATGTAAAGGGGGACAGTGCTCTGGGGGTGTGTGAAGGGGGTGGGTGATGTGAAGGTAAGAAGTGCTGGGAGGGGGTAATATGAAGAGGGCAGAGCTCACTATGGGGGGGGGGGCTGTGATGTGAGAGGGGGAAGTAATGTATGTGTGTGGGGGGGGGGGTGATGTGAAGGGACAGGGGACAACACTATAAGGGGAAGGTAACCTTAAGGTAACCACCTTAAAGACGGCCCTGGCTGGAAATAAAGGGGGTGCGTGATGTTAAGGGAGTTTGGTACATTACTGTGAAGGGAGTGGTGGTAATATGAAGGGGGCCTGAGAACACTACTCTGAGGGAGAAACTGTAATGTGAAGTGAGAGATTGTGATGTGCGGGAGACTGAGGACACTCATGTAAGAACAGGATTGGGATATAGTAGAAGAGGGCTGTGATGTGAAGGATCCGAGTCATTGCACAAAAATATGATTGGGACCTCTGCTGGAAGAAAATTTTATTGATTGGACCTCCATGAATTTTCTCTTCCAATAAGTTTTTATTGATTTTATTTTTAGGAATACAGTGTGTAACTGCGATCAGAAATAGAGATTAGAATGTATCATCAATAACTTGCAAGTTATTAACAGTTGTATATCAAATAGAGAAATTTTGGAGAAGACCAAAACATTTAGCATAGCAATAAGCACATTAATCGTGCCGCAACACAAGAACAATATGAATAACAGGAAATTCAAACGCTGCACGCTAACCAGAGAACTAGGCACTGGCGAATGAGATGCTTATATCTTCACAATACGATAAATAAACAGATGGAAAAATGGAGATCATCCCCGCAAGCCTGAGTTAATAGGAAAAAAAAAAAAGCTTATATCAATGCTTATAGCGACATGTGGACCTCCATAAATTGTAATTCAATACCAGCGCTTTATATAGTAAAAGATCCAATGGCTATTAAAGTGGTTCAAAAGTCAAATAATGTTTTTTTCACAGTGTAGGATGTTTTTTTTTTTTAATATACAAATAATATCCAAGTAAAAACAGTGTAAAACACAAGTAAAACTCACATGGATAACCATTGGTGACCTGGAATCGCTCAGTAGTGAGACATCAGTACCAAATATCCTGCCCCTGTATAATAAAACATACTACACTATGGAAAATCCATCTTGGCTACTGGTGAACTTTATTTATCCTTAGTGGAAGTCCACTTAAAGGTACCAGTGGAGACACAACGTTGTCACTCTTCCAGAAGGATTTCCATGTGTGTTGAAAGACGCACATGCTGCTGTCAGGGCACCAATTATCTCTGGTGGGTTGGAATTTACTTGAAGGTGGTGGATAGTTATCTGGGCACGATTTGAATGCTGTACCCAGGGCTGTTGTTAGAAATCACAGGGTCCTGTACAGCCTACCTGGCAGCCACCCCCCCCCCCCTCCCCGAATATATCAAAACAATATTTTCACTAAAAATACAGTATAATCATTATTAATGGACACAGACAGAGAACCTGTGTGAATTAGCCCTTTAATTTAATTGTTTTTTACATTTAACCACTTCAATACCGGGCATTTCCCCCCCTTCCTGCCCAGGCCAATTTTCAGCTTTCAGAGCTGTAACATTTTGAATGACAATTGCGCGGTCATGCAACACTGTACTCAAATTAAATGTTTTCCCCCACAAATAGAGCTTTCTTTTGGTGGTATTTGATCACCTCTGCGGTTTTTATTTTTTTCACTATAAACAAAAAAAGAGCGACACAATATTTTTTACTTTTTGCTATAATAAATATCCCAACATTAAAAAATAAATAAAATCGTTCTTCCTCATTTTAAGCCGATATGTATTCTTCTACATATTTTTGGTAAAAAAGAAACACGCAATGCGTGTATATTGATTGATTTGCACAAAAGTTATAGCGCCTACAAAATAGGCAATAGATTTATGGCATTTTTATTATTATTATTATTATTTTTTTACTAGTAATGGCGGTGATATGTAATTTTTATCATGCCTGTGACATTGTGGCAGACAGATCAGACACTTTTGACACTATTTGGGGACCACTGACATTTATACAGAGATCAGTGCTATAACTATGCACTGATTACTGTATAAATGTCATAGGCAGGGAAGGAGTTAACACTAGGAGGCGATCAAGGGATTACATGTGTTACCTAGGAAGTGATTCTTATGCTGCGTATACGCGGTCGGACTCTCCGACAACAAATGTATCATATGAGCTTGTTGTCGGAAATTCCGACAGTATATAGGCTCCGTCGGACATTTTTTGTCGAAATTTCCAACCAATAAAATTTGAGAGCCTGTTCTCAAATTTCCCCACAAAAAAATCTGTTGTCAGAAATTCTGATCGTGTGTACACAATTCTGACGCACAAAATTCCACGCATGTTCAGAATCAAGCAGAAGAGCTGCATTGGCTATTGAACTTAATTTTTCTCAGCTCGTCGTACATGTTGTACATCAGCACATTCTTGACGGTCGACATTTGTGTGACTGTGTGTATGCAGGACAAGTTTGAGCCAACATTCGTCAGAAATAAATCCAGGATTTTGTTGTCGGAATGTCCGATCATCTGTACGCAGCATAACTGTGGGGGGGATGGAAATGACTAGGAGAGGAGACTGATCGGTGTTCCTATATACTAGAAACACATGATCGGTCTCCTCTCCCCTGACAGGATGTGGATCTATGTGTTTACACACACAGATCCACAGTCCTGCTCTGTCACGAGTGCTCAAGAGTGCCCAGAGGACATCACGGCCGCCGGGCACGAGCATCAGCTCCTTGATAGTGCAGCAGGCACGCACGCATCCTTTTCTGCCATCAAGCCAAGGATGTCATATGATGCCCACCCATCTACGGACGTCAAATTATTTTATTTTACAATTTCTAAAAATTATTTATTACGTTAATTTTTTTTTACAATTAATATTTTTACAGGATAGGAAAGCCGTCAGTGTCACAGGAGGGGGGGGCACAGTGAAAGGGGGGGCACATGGGGGGGAGATCAGAAGCAAGCAGAACAGGGAGGCTGCCCTGTGTCTATGTCTCTCCCTGCAGAAGCTGAAAGCCAGCGGGAAACCAACTTTCAGCTGCTGCAGAGCGCCACACAGGGCATCCTTCTGTAATTGCCCCTCCGCCTGACTGCACCAATTCTCCCTGCTGTTTGGGCCCCTCTGTGTGCCTGGGCCCACTACAGAAGGATTGGTGGTCCCCCCTATCAGCAGCCCTGGCTGTACCTATGTTCACTGGAGTGGTTACATCAGATCTACTTTTCCTTGTCATACTCATGCATGGATTTATTTGGACATTGTGGAAACTTATTTGTTGAATTTTAGTCTTCTAGGCGCAAATCATTAAGACTGTGAATATGAATTGGCGTCAAGCTGGTTACACAACTGTTGACAAACAACTTGGTGAAAAAAAAATGCATATTTAGTATTCAGTCCAGTAGCTATTACCTCTCGCTTCAAGCCCTGATGAAGGGGGTGCTCTCTGACCCCTGAAACATGTTGACTTTGTGATAAAGTCTTTTTATCTTACTTTGGAATAAATCTGTATCTAAATGATTAGGATTTACACAAAAAGCCTAAACACTTTTCTTTTTTTATTATTATTATTTATTCATTTATTTTATTATTATTATTTTTTTTTATTTCAGTGATGGCTACGGAATGACCCACACTGCCACTTCAGAACATCAGGGGTTAATTAGTCTTTTGCATGTTAAAAGCAGAATGTTTAACTTGGAGTAAGCAGGTCAAAAATCAACAGCTGCCTATTGCTGGATATGATTTGGTTTTCTCTATATTGTGTTGCTTGGATAATGTTTTAATTCATGGTTGTACCGTATGTGAACATATGCTATAGAAAAGAATAGAAAAGACAGATTTATTTTAAGTATGCACGGATACGGCAGAACTAAAAATTATGGAGAGACAAAAAGGAAGAGAAATATAGACTGCAATTGCCTCCCTCAAGTTTCCTATAAACAGCAGCCACCAGAAAGCAGTTCCTCTCCCAGGCCCACATACTCATGAATTAAATCCATCTGCTTCAAATATGCAATTTTTCCCTTTTTTTTAGCTGTCTTATACTCTTATTTAACCACAAGGATGATGAAGACCTCAGATAAACTGAAGATGTCACAACCACCATCAGGGAAAAGACCTTACCAGGTTGAATGTCTTTGGTTTTTACTGCTAGTCTAAAAATTTTAAGGCAAAAAACGTTGTTTCTGAGATACAGATAAGAATCAATATTCCGGTTAATGCAAATAATATAGTGCAAATCTGACATTGTAATGCCTTGTTTCTATTAACCCCTTCTGGACCAGCTGCCACAGCTCCCTGTGCGAGCACTCGTAGCTGTATCTCGGCTCTTTGGCGCTTTAGTAGGCACTTGCCGGGCAGGCGCAATGACCGGTGACAGAGTGACAACCGGGATCTGTGTGTGTGGGAGAGGAGACAGATTGTGTGCTCCTACTAAGTAGGAACACCAATCGGTCTCCTCCCCAAGTCAGTCCCTTCCCCCCACAGTTAGAGCACACCTAGGGAACACAGTTAAAGCGGGGTTCCACCCTAAAGTGGAACTTTCGCTCATCTGAACCCTCCCCCCCTCCGGTGTCACATTTGGCATCTTTCAGGGGGGAGGGGGGGTGCAGATACCTGTCTAAGACAGGTATTTGCACCCACTTCCGGACATAGACTCCCACGGGAGTCTATGCCATTTCCTGTCCCGCCGCGCTGTCTGCTGGGACACACACGGGTCCCGAGACAGCACGGACCACTCCTAGTGCGCTGCGTGACTCGCGCATGCGCAGTAGGAAACCGGGAAGTGAAGCAGCAACGCTTCACTTCCTGATTCCCACACCTAGAATGGCGGCGGCAGCAGCCAAGACCCGATCGATCAGTCTCGGCTGCCGACATTGCTGGGCCCTGGGACAGGTGAGTGTCTATTTATTAAAAGTCAGCAGCTGTAGTATTTATAGCTGCTAGCCTTTAATATTTTTTTTGCAGGTAGAATCCCTCTTTAACCCCTTGATCGCCCCCTAGCGTTAACCCCTTCCTTGCCAATGACATTTATTCAGTAATCAGTGGCTATTTTTAGCTCTGATCGCTGTATAAATGTCACCGGTCCCAAAAAAGTGTCAAAAGTGTCCGATCTGTCCGCCACAATGTCGCAATCACTACCATTACTGATAAAAATAAAAAAAAATGCCATAAATCTATCCCATATTTTGTAGACACTATAACTTTTGTGCAAACCAATCAATATGCACTTATTGCAAATTTTTTCCCAAAAATATGTAGAAGAATACATATCGGCCTAAACCGATGAAGAAATTAGTTTTCATTAATTGAGCGCATGAACCGGCGCACTCATATGCGCAACAGCAATAATAATATGTCATTGATAATAGCGCACGCCGTATCATTTGGAGTCCATTCACACAGGGTAACATGACTTCCAGTACGACTTTGGGAGGCAACTTGAACACGACTTGAGTATGAATCACAGTGCGATCTTCCTTCACGGCCTCTTCTTCTCCGCTTCGTTCTTGTGCTGCTCCGCATCAATGGGAGGCGCCCGCTGTGTGGCTCTTCTCTTCTTCTGACAGTTCTTATATAATGGAGGGCGGGACCACCCGGTGGCCCCGCCCCCCTCTGATGCACGGTTCCGTTATATAAGTGTCGGAAGAAGAGAAGCGTCACACAGCGGGAGCCTCCCATTGATGCTGAACGGCCTGAGAAGGAAGCGGGGAAGAAGAGGCCATGGAGGAAGATGCCGGACGAGAACACCGGAGCAAGAAGCAGAGGATCGGAGGAAGAAGCAGAGGAAGAAGAAGACGGAGGAAGAAACCAAAAGGATAAAGGAAGGAAGAAGGAAGAAAACATGAATAAGATGCAAAGAAGAAGAATGTCAAAAACGGTCTCTTGTCATTAACATTTTTGACACTTTTTTTGTGAACTGGTAGGGGTACTTTTGTACCCCTTACCATTTCACACGGGGGGGCCGGGAGTCGGGGGTCCCTTTGTTAAAGGGGGCTTTCCCGATTCCGATAAACCCCCCGCCCACAGATGGATTTTTACATTTACTAAGATTTTGCCAGCGCAGTGAACCAAAGCATTTGAACATGCGCAAATGCCGCTTGTGCATGCGCAGTGCATAAATTTACCTCGCACAGTTCTAAGTGTACTTGCAGACGCAGCAGGCTTGTTCAGAAAAAGTTACTTTATCATTCTATTTTGGGCATATTTGTTAATTGGACAGTTATTACTATTCTTCCTCACATCGCCCCCATAATATTGGCACTTCCAGCTTCATTAAATTTTGAGTTGAAGAATGGGTGCGTCATGTTTATAGTGGCACACCGATCGCCTCCTTCCATGCGGCGTGAATATTATAGTAAATGGGGAATTGCGTTGTGTTACAGGCGCAAATGTTTTGTAAATAGGAAAACGACCGTTGCGAATTGGCATGCACCGCAAACTGTTTGTAAATCAGCCTCACTGTGTTTTTTTTTTTAAATTGGCACTTTTTTTGTTTACAGCGCAAAAAATTCAAACCGCAGAGATGATCAAATACCACCAAAAGCAAGCTCTATTTGTGGGGAAAAAAAGAACATTCATTTTTTTGGGGTACAGTGCCGCATGATCACGCACTTGTCAATTAAAGCGGCGTAGTTCGGTATTGCAAAAAATGGCCTGGTCAGGAAGGGGGCAAATCCTTCCGGGGCTGAAGTGGTTAATGCCCAACTCTAGCAAAAAAATATATATTTTTAATAGAGGGAGTGCAATTAGTTCTCTTTTAGATGATTGTATTGTTTTCTATGCCCCTGTTGGACAGATTGAAAGTGTTACTAAACCCACAACAGTAAATTCTGTCTATAAATGCAGTAAAGCATGCTTGTTATACTCACTGTGGAACCTAAGGGGTTAATCCTTTGCACTATGCTTTGTGTAAAAAGTCTGTTTGATCCTCTGATCCTCCCCTTCTTCCAGAGTCCCCAATATATCTACTGATAGAACTGAGGCTAGGGGACAAGCCCCACATGCTCTGTTTGGTGTGTATTGCTAGAGAGTTTTTTTCTTTTTTTTCTTGGGAGGGTGCATGTGATCAGCACAGGGCCAATCTGAACTATCTAGATAGAGGGTCAGGGGTCCTGCAGCCTCATAGGACGGTCAGGGGAGAATGAAAACTCCTCCTACAAGCTTTAAAGTGGTTGTAAACCCTTAGGCCGCGTACACACGGGCGGACTGTTCGCCCAACTTTGTCCGCTGAACAGTGTTTCAGCGGACAGTCCGCTCGTGTGTGGGCTTCAGCGGACAGTTTCAGCGGACAGTCTGACGAACAAAGTTTTTCGGAATTCCCCTAAGACAGTCCGCTGAAACTTGGTTTGAGCGGACAGTCCGCTCGTGTGTAGGCTTGTTCGACAAACTAAGTTTCGCGCATGCTCAGAAAGGATTTACACGGCGAAGGTTGCATTGCAGTGTATTGGACGTCGTATTTTTTGTCCCGTCGTACGTGCCGTTCACGTCATCGCGCACGCTTTCAGCGGACTGTTCGTTCATCGTGTGTGGTCAAGTCCGTTCATGCAAATTTTGAGCGGACTGTTTGTCGTACTGTTTGACGAACAAAGTTGGGCGAACAGTCCGCCCGTGTGTACGCGGCCTCACAGACCACTTTGACCTACAGGTAAGCCTAGATTAAGGCTTACCTGTAGGTCCATGAAATATCTCCTAAACCTGCACAGTTTAGGAGATATTTGCAAAAAGACAGGCACCGCTGTCTACAGCGCATGTGCCCTAGACAGCGGTGCGCAGGCACACTGAGCATTCCGCTGCTAATGGCGATATGCCGTTAGTGGCGGTTGCTGTGCGCATGCGCGGAAGTGAGGTCATCGATGCTCCGGCCACTCACAACGTCGGAGCAGTGAAACCCAGAAGAAGGTGGACGCTTCGTGCTACAGGGGACATCGGTGACATCGCTGGCTCCTGTGTCAGGTAAGTGACACATAATGGACTATGCGATGCAGGGACACAAAGAGAAAGTAAACCCATCAGGGTTTACTTCCTCTTTAACCAGACACTTATAGAAGTCACATGGCTGCTATATACTGCTGATGAGAAAAAAATTAATAAAAATATTGTGGAGAATAATTCTTGGCTATGTGTTTTACTTCAAATGACAGTAAAATTAACAAGGGACACCAACATAGTTGTATCTTTGATCTTAAAAACTATGGAATAATGGTGTTGTGGTAACTTGCACAAATAAAAAAAAAAAAAAAACATAATAATATTATTCTTGGTATCACTAGGAAAAAAGCCTTTGAAAATGTGTTTGCAATAACTCCATCAGTATCACCAGCTTAATTTTTATCCCATTAACCACTTAAGCCCCGGACCAATTTGCAGCCAAAGGACCAGGCCCCTTTTTGCGATTCGGCACTGCGTCGCTTTAACTGACAATTGCGCGGTCGTGCGACGTGGCTCCCAAACAAAATTGGTGTCCTTTTTTTCCCATAAATAGAGCTTTCTTTTGGTGGTATTTGATCACCTCTGTGGTTTTTATTTTTTGCACTATAAACAAAAATAGAGCATCAATTTTAAAAAAAAATGCAATATTTTTTTACTTTTTGCTATAATAAATATCCCCAAAAAATATATGAAAATTTTTTTTTCCCTCAGTTTAGGTCGATACGTATTCTTCTACATATTTTTGGTAAAAAAAAAACGCAATTAGCGATTATTGATTGGTTTGCGCAAAAGTTATAGCGTTTACAAAATAGGGGATAGTTTTATAGCATTTTTATTAATATTTTTTTTTACTAGTAATGGCGGCGATCAGCGATTTTTATTGTGACTGCGACATTATGGCGGACACATCGGACATTTTTGAAACATTTTTGGGACCATTGTCATTTATACAGCAATCAGTGCTATTTAAATGCACTGATTCCTGTGTAAATGCAACTGGCAGTGAAGGAGTTAACCACTAGGGGGGCAGTGTAGTGTTATGTATGACGTTATGTGTTTTTTTTTTTAGTGTAGGGGGGGCGAGGCCTGGCATGTGACATCACTGATCGTCCTTCCCTATAAAAGGGAAGAGGCGATCGGTGACAGCCACACAGGGAAGCAAGGGGAGAGGTTTGTTTAGACAGACCTCTCCTCGTTCTTCAGCTCTGTGACCCGATCGCGGGAGACACCAGCCTCAATCGGGTCCACTGGTCCTCCGGCCACGGTCACGGAGCACAGCCGACCCATGGCTGGGCACTTAAAGAATCACGTACCGGTATGTGATTGTGCCCAGCCATGCATTCTGCCAACGTATATAGGCGTGAGGCGGTCCTTAAGTGGTTAAAGAAGAAGAGAATTGTGCACTGCATTTGGAGTTTTCATAATTTGCCACGTCACAAATCTTAATTCTCCATTACAAATGCTAATTTACAAGACCAACCGCTTCTGCTTCCGAGCATGCATGTTTATACTTTGGACTTTCGTCCGACGGAAACTCTGACAACACACATTTGTTGGCGGAAAATTTGAAGACATGCTAACCAAGATCTATTGGTGGAAAATCAAACAACAATTGTCCAATGGAGCATACACATGGTTGGATTTTCCGCCAATAGCCTGACATTGAATATTTCCCGTCGGAAAGTCTGATCGCGTGTACGAGGCTTTTGGGTGTGAAACATCTTAGCTAAAGCTAATATTTATGCCTCCAATTACTGTATGAACTATTTTTTATACCAATAAAGGTGATTGCATTAAAGTGCTGTGCGGAAACTTCTCATTTGCACTGGCATCCAGGATTGGTCAGAGTCTCTAGTGAGCAGTTACATGTGAACAGTGGCGCGCCCAACAAGAAAACGATAAGAAATTGACATACCTTGTGATGCTTACCCCCTGTATTGAAAATCGAAAAAAAAAAATTAGCTTGGGCTGAACTTTGTATATGTACACATGGGTTTTCCCATATTTGCTTGTTTCATATACATGCCAAACGTGCTATTCCTTATTCGTAGTCTATAGGCTTTCATGATAGGCAGTGTATTGTGTTGAAAGCAATGTTTGACATAAAAGTCACCAGACGGCATACCTGCAAGGATACTCATCTTTCTGCATAAAGGGCAAATCACAAAATGGGTGTGATTCAGAAGTCCCAGTGGTATCAATATATCATAAATCTGTCTGATATATATACTGTGTAGTAGTTATATGGCGTATACTGTATATACATGTTCAGTAGAAACAAGACTCAGGTTTGGATCGAGCATTGGTGCAAGGTGAACCCAGATTGTATACAGACACAGCAAACTAATGTATGATTTACCACTATAGCAACCAACTAACAACTACCAATAATGCACCTACTGACCTTTGAACTTAAGTCATTACTTAGATGGGTCAATAAGAGGGACATGTGCATATGCCAGTTTTCTCCTTATAAAAGGGTTTCCAGCAACCATAGTGAAGATGAGTTTAGCTGTGAAAGAGAAAGCATAAGAGGTGCTGCCGATGGGGAATATTAGTGTAGGGCTGGTAGGCACTAGTCTCTTACAGCGAATATAAACCCTTATGCTGCGTACACACGACCGGACTTTCCGGCAGAAAAGGTCAGACGGAATCATTTAATCTGAAATTCTGATTGTTTGTGTGCTTCATCTGACTTTTTTCTTCAAAAATTCTGACAGACCTAGAAACATGTTTTAAATCTTTCCGACGGAATCAATTCGTATCAGAAAAACAGTTCGTATGCTTGCTGGTCCGACGGACCAAATATGATACAAGAGCAGCTAATTGGCTACTGGCTATTGAACTTCCTTTTCTAGTCCCGTCGTACGTCATCACATTCGAAACTAACAGACTTTGGTGTGATCATGTGTAGGCAAGTCCGTCCGGTCGGAACTCCTTCGGAAAGACCGTCAGATTTTATTCTGATGGAACGTCCAGTCGTGCGTACATGGAATTAGGCTGG
Source organism: Lithobates pipiens (assembly GCF_037356315.1). NCBI lineage: Eukaryota > Metazoa > Chordata > Amphibia > Anura > Ranidae > Lithobates > Lithobates pipiens. The sequence goes on along the minus strand of NW_027507784.1, from coordinate 273,360,489 downwards.
GTTCACACCATTGCGAATTGGATGCGAGTTCTCCATGTCCAATTCGTAATAGCAGGAGATTTTGACCGGCTGTCTATGGAGCCGGTTAACATATCTCCGCAGCAGGTCCAGTGTATCTTTTGTTCCATTTCAGGTCCGAATTAAGCCCAAAATTCAGACTGAGATCGGACCTGAAACTGTAAACCAGGGCACACCGGACCCCTGCTGTGAGCCACATGTGGCTAATATGTGAACTGAGCCTTACCGGATGCCCTGTAGATTGTAAAATGCTGTGTATCTTGGGAAATGTGAGGATGGGCAGGGAGGAATTTTACCTCTTAATGCTGCTGATATCCTGTAACTTTAACTATGCTTGAGTTTTTTGAATTGCAATGCTGGGGTTTCTTATGTGCACAGATATGTATATCCCAAAATCCTTTTAACCCCTTCAGCTCGGGAAGATTTACCCCCTTCATGACCAGGCAATTTTTTTGCGATACAGCATTGCGTACCCGAATACAATTCTTGTCCTTTTTTCCTCAAAAATAGAGCTTTCTTTTGGTGATATTGATAAAATAATGATGGCTGCAGAGAAAATGTCTGCAGGGCCCATTTGGTTTTCAGCACTATCAAAGGCCTGGTTTTTGCCTTTTCTTTCTTGTTTCAGAGACCACTGGCCACTCACTGCTTAATTAAAGGATAAGTTCACATTAAAAAAACCTTAGTACAGTTGTCTGCCTGTACCTCCCATACAGGCAGACAGTTACTGAAGAACAGGACCAAACAACAAACTACAAGTGTGATCACCAGCACCCTCATAATTCACTGAGAAGCCACCTGCTGTGGGATACAGATACCTGTGGAACCACAGGTCTCGTAAAAGTAAACAGGCAGCTCTAAAGCCACCAAAATTCCTTTTACACCACTAACAACCACTAACAACTTAAACTTCAGCCAGAAGGTTGTTTTAACCTCTTCACACTCTAGATCAGCCTTTCTCAACCTTTTCAACACAGAGGAACCCTTGATATAACTTTCTGGTCTCAATGAACCCCTGCTAAAAATTACAACTGCAATTGCTTAAAATATCTACAACTCATGATACATTAGTGTGATGGTCAGTGGGAAGAATGTTCTTTACACTTGTAGACACTGGGAAGAAATACCCCCTTACAAATAGCTAAAAAGAGCAACGGTGGCAGTGGGAACTTATCTGAGAGGCAGAAATTGCTTGTTTCTCAAGGAACCCCTAGCAACCACTGGAGGAACCGTGGTTGAGAAACCCTACTCTAGACATAGTAGATACATCCAAAGAGCTGAAGAAGTTTAGGGACTCCTTTCCTACTAGCAGCAGAGTTTTGGCAAAAGAAATGCTTGACACTTGTAAACTTGTGTATAGTGATGGCCGAACGGTTCGCCCGGCGGTCGTTTCGCGGCGAATTTCCGACATTCGCGGTCCGCACGTTCGAACGCCTTTTTCCGTCGTTCGCCGCGGCGGACTTACGTGTTTAATGTATACAAGAACTTTAACCTTTGGTGACACGTTTATCATGTGATACAGGACAGCCAATTGAGACATGACAGCACATGGACACTTGTACATTCCCCCTAACCTATAAATACACCCGATCCGGTGGCCATTTTACATTCTTTCTTCTGTTACGATAGGGACAGGTTCCTGTGTGGAGTAGGGAGAGATAAACCACTAGCTATTTGGTACACAAAAGTTCTTTTCAGGACTGGTATAGGTGTTAGGTGTTGATAGGTTTGCTGTGCTGCTGATTCTTGCAGCAGCCTGAGTGTCTTTTGTTAGTTTAGAGAAAGGGAAAGGACGGTGTATGCTACAGGGACAGCCAGATTAGTCTTTCATCATCATCATCATCATCATCATCATTAGCTGTTACTATCAAGGTCCACAAAAGAGCTGTTCCAGTAACCACTAATCGTTCTCTTTTTTTGCCAATTTGTATAGGGACAGGAAGGAAGCAGTGTTGTCAGGCAGTGAGGGTAATTTTAAAGACTTGCTGTTATTATTAGTTCCACAAAGGTTCTTTTCAGGACTGGTATCAGTGGTACAGTAATAGGCTTGTACATGTATAATATTCTTTCTTCCAAATATAGAAAGGATATTATACTTGACTGCTGCCCTTCTGCTGCAGTCTGCTAAACATTCACAACTCACTTGTTCCACAAAAGTTCTTATAAGGACTGGTAACTTGGTATAGGGTGCTACGGTACATAGGCTTGAGTGCGGTACAGTCTGCTGTTCTGTAAGGACCGCTATCGGTCCACAATAGATAGGGTTGACGTGCACCACTGCTGACCGCTGCCCTATACTGCAGCAGTCCTTCAGCGGTATAGGGACTGACGTACAGTCTGCTAATCACTAACACACAACCTGCTTGTTCCACAAAAGTTCTTATAAGGACTGGTAACTTGGTATAGGGTGCTACGGTACATAGGCTTGAGTGCGGTACAGTCTGCTGTTCTGTAAGGACCGCTATCGGTCCACAATAGATAGGGTTGACGTGCACCACTGCTGACCGCTGCCCTATACTGCAGCAGTCCTTCAGCGGTATAGGGACTGACGTACAGTCTGCTAAACACTAATACACAACCTGCTTGGTCCACAAAAGTTCTTATAAGGACTGGTAACTTGGTATAGGGTGCTACGGTACATAGGCTTGAGTGCGGTACAGTCTGCTGTTCTGTAAGGACCGCTATCGGTCCACAATAGATAGGGTTGACGTGCACCACTGCTGACCGCTGCCCTATACTGCAGCAGTCCTTCAGCGGTATAGGGACTGACGTACAGTCTGCTAAACACTAATACACAACCTGCTTGGTCCACAAAAGTTCTTATAAGGACTGGTAACTTGGTATAGGGTGCTACGGTACATAGGCTTGAGTGCGGTACAGTCTGCTGTTCTGTAAGGACCGCTATCGGTCCACAATAGATAGGGTTGACGTGCACCACTGCTGACCGCTCACCTATACTGCAGCAGTCCTTCAGCGGTATAGGGACTGACGTACAGTCTGCTAATCACTAACACACAACCTGCTTGTTCCACAAAAGTTCTTATAAGGACTGGTAACTTGGTATAGGGTGCTACGGTACATAGGCTTGAGTGCGGTACAGTCTGCTGTTCTGTAAGGACCGCTATCGGTCCACAATAGATAGGGTTGACGTGCACCACTGCTGACCGCTGCCCTATACTGCAGCAGTCCTTCAGCGGTATAGGGACTGACGTACAGTCTGCTAATCACTAACACACAACCTGCTTGTTCCACAAAAGTTCTTATAAGGACTGGTAACTTGGTATAGGGTGCTACGGTACATAGGCTTGAGTGCGGTACAGTCTGCTGTTCTGTAAGGACCGCTATCGGTCCACAATAGATAGGGTTGACGTGCACCACTGCTGACCGCTGCCCTATACTGCAGCAGTCCTTCAGCGGTATAGGGACTGACGTACAGTCTGCTAAACACTAATACACAACCTGCTTGGTCCACAAAAGTTCTTATAAGGACTGGTAACTTGGTATAGGGTGCTACGGTACATAGGCTTGAGTGCGGTACAGTCTGCTGTTCTGTAAGGACCGCTATAGGTCCACAATAGATAGGGTTGACGTGCACCACTGCTGACCGCTCACCTATACTGCAGCAGTCCTTCAGCGGTATAGGGACTGACGTACAGTCTGCTAATCACTAACACACAACCTGCTTGTTCCACAAAAGTTCTTATAAGGACTGGTAACTTGGTATAGGGTGCTACGGTACATAGGCTTGAGTGCGGTACAGTCTGCTGTTCTGTAAGGACCGCTATCGGTCCACAATAGATAGGGTTGACGTGCACCACTGCTGACCGCTGCCCTATACTGCAGCAGTCCTTCAGCGGTATAGGGACTGACGTACAGTCTGCTAATCACTAACACACAACCTGCTTGTTCCACAAAAGTTCTTATAAGGACTGGTAACTTGGTATAGGGTGCTACGGTACATAGGCTTGAGTGCGGTACAGTCTGCTGTTCTGTAAGGACCGCTATCGGTCCACAATAGATAGGGTTGACGTGCACCACTGCTGACCGCTGCCCTATACTGCAGCAGTCCTTCAGCGGTATAGGGACTGACGTACAGTCTGCTAAACACTAATACACAACCTGCTTGGTCCACAAAAGTTCTTATAAGGACTGGTAACTTGGTATAGGGTGCTACGGTACATAGGCTTGAGTGCGGTACAGTCTGCTGTTCTGTAAGGACCGCTATCGGTCCACAATAGATAGGGTTGACGTGCACCACTGCTGACCGCTGCCCTATACTGCAGCAGTCCTTCAGCGGTATAGGGACTGACGTACAGTCTGCTAATCACTAACACACAACCTGCTTGTTCCACAAAAGTTCTTATAAGGACTGGTAACTTGGTATAGGGTGCTACGGTACATAGGCTTGAGTGCGGTACAGTCTGCTGTTCTGTAAGGACCGCTATCGGTCCACAATAGATAGGGTTGACGTGCACCACTGCTGACCGCTGCCCTATACTGCAGCAGTCCTTCAGCGGTATAGGGACTGACGTACAGTCTGCTAAACACTAATACACAACCTGCTTGGTCCACAAAAGTTCTTATAAGGACTGGTAACTTGGTATAGGGTGCTACGGTACATAGGCTTGAGTGCGGTACAGTCTGCTGTTCTGTAAGGACCGCTATAGGTCCACAATAGATAGGGTTGACGTGCACCACTGCTGACCGCTCACCTATACTGCAGCAGTCCTTCAGCGGTATAGGGACTGACGTACAGTCTGCTAATCACTAACACACAACCTGCTTGTTCCACAAAAGTTCTTATAAGGACTGGTAACTTGGTATAGGGTGCTACGGTACATAGGCTTGAGTGCGGTACAGTCTGCTGTTCTGTAAGGACCGCTATCGGTCCACAATAGATAGGGTTGACGTGCACCACTGCTGACCGCTGCCCTATACTGCAGCAGTCCTTCAGCGGTATAGGGACTGACGTACAGTCTGCTAAACACTAATACACAACCTGCTTGGTCCACAAAAGTTCTTATAAGGACTGGTAACTTGGTATAGGGTGCTACGGTACATAGGCTTGAGTGCGGTACAGTCTGCTGTTCTGTAAGGACCGCTATCGGTCCACAATAGATAGGGTTGACGTGCACCACTGCTGACCGCTCACCTATACTGCAGCAGTCCTTCAGCGGTATAGGGACTGACGTACAGTCTGCTAATCACTAACACACAACCTGCTTGTTCCACAAAAGTTCTTATAAGGACTGGTAACTTGGTATAGGGTGCTACGGTACATAGGCTTGAGTGCGGTACAGTCTGCTGTTCTGTAAGGACCGCTATCGGTCCACAATAGATAGGGTTGACGTGCACCACTGCTGACCGCTGCCCTATACTGCAGCAGTCCTTCAGCGGTATAGGGACTGACGTACAGTCTGCTAATCACTAACACACAACCTGCTTGTTCCACAAAAGTTCTTATAAGGACTGGTAACTTGGTATAGGGTGCTACGGTACATAGGCTTGAGTGCGGTACAGTCTGCTGTTCTGTAAGGACCGCTATAGGTCCACAATAGATAGGGTTGACGTGCACCACTGCTGACCGCTCACCTATACTGCAGCAGTCCTTCAGCGGTATAGGGACTAAGAGTTTTGTCACAGGGTCATTTAAAAAATGACATGCAGAGGAAGAGGCAGGCCCTTCCGCAGGGGTGGTAGGGGTAGGGCAGGAGCAACAGGCTTGAGCCAAAGTGGGAAGTTGCAGAAGGTGCGTTCAATTACTTTAAAGGATGCACCAGACTTGGTTGAGTGGCTCGCTCAGCCTTACTCTTCTGCACCCTCCTCATCCTCTCGATCTGCACCCTCTTCTTCACTCTCTGCTATGTGCACCCCCAAAGACACTACCACCAACAACACGACCACCACCACCACCACCACATACCTTCCGCTTGAGTCACTGGAATTATTTTCCGATCCATATCAAGAGGACATTTCTGATGCGCAGCCACTCTTGGTATTGGATCAGGAAGAGGAGGTAGCAACAAGCGCTACTCAGCAGTCTGACGCCAGTACCCAGATCAGCCCAAGGAGGAGGTTGGTCCCCGGTGTTGCTGCCTACTCCGAGATCTCTACTTATAGCGGTGGGGAAGGTGACGTTGATGATGACGTGTCTAGTGATGTCACGTGGGTGCCCACAAGAGAGGAAGAGGAGGGGAGTTCAGAGGGAGATATGGACCAGCAGATAGGGAGGAGAAGCAGCAATGACTTACATTGCACAGCAGGGACAAAGCAGACTGCAAATGTATCAGGAGCGAGTCATCGACCATGTACGGTCACATCTGGCGCTCCCAGGACACCGGCACATGGCTCCGCAGTGTGGGCTTTTTTTAACGTGTCCGCTGCTGACAATAGCGTTGCCATCTGCAATCTTTGCAGTCAACGCGTTAGTCGCGGTAAGCCCAATACTCACCTAGGGACGACCGCCTTAAGAAGGCACATGAGCAGCCATCACCGAGCCCAGTGGGAGCAACGGAACACACAAAGCCACACTGCAGGCTCTCACCGTCCAGCCTCGTCTTCTACTTCTCCTTCTCCTCTCTCCTCACAATTGTCCTCCACTCCACCTTCCATCACGCCAAGCTCACATTTTTCTGCAAAAAGGCAGGCTTCCGTGGGCCTAATGTTTGAGCGTAAAAAAATGATGATGCCGGATAACCCTCTTGCCCAACGGTTGGCGGCTGGCTTGTCAGAACTCATAGCCCGCCAACTACTGCCATATAAACTGGTGGACTCGGAGGCCTTTCGCAAATTTGTGGCCATTGGAACACCACAATGGAAGGTCCCAGGAAGGAAGTATTTCTCAGAGAAGGGCATCCCAGAGCTATATGGCCATGTTCAGCGGCAAGTGAATGTATCTCTGGCACACAGTGTCGGTGCCAAGATACATCTGACCACAGACACGTGGTCTAGCAAACACGGGCAGGGAAGGTATATCAGTTTTACTGCCCACTGGGTGAACCTTCTGACGGCCGTCAAGCATGTAACCCGTGGCACCCGTGTAGATTTGGTTTTACCGCCACGGATTGCATGCAGGCCTGACTCTTCTTCTCCTCCTCCTACTCCATCCTCCTCCCTCTCCTCCTCAGCTGCCTCCTCCTTTTCCGCTGCTAGCGTCTCTTCCACTGCACCGCCCAAGCTCCCCAGAACCTATTCCACATGCCAGGTGAGACGTTGCCATGCCGTGCTGCGTCTGTTGTGCCTGGAAGCAAAGAGCCACACTGGCCCGGCACTCCTTTCAGCTTTGCGTTCACAGGCAGATGAGTGGCTAACACCGCTCAATTTGACAGTTGGTAAAGTGGTGTGTGACAACGGTGCCAATCTGCTTAGCGCATTGAAACAGGGCAAAATCACGCACGTGCCGTGCATGGCACACGTCTTAAACTTGGTCGTGCAGCGATTCCTTGTCAAATACCCTGGGGTCCAGGACATCTTGCGGCAGGCAAGGAAAATCTCGGCCCATTTCAGAAGATCTTACACGGCCATGGCTCGCCTTGCTGACATTCAGCGGCGACACCATCTGCCGGTCAGACGTCTTATTTGCGATTGCCCGACGCGATGGAACTCAACCTTCTATATGCTTGATAGGCTGCTCCAGCAGAAACGTGCAGTTAACGTCTACCTGTATGAACTCTGCGAAAGAAACGGTTCTGGGGAGCTGGGTTTTTTTTCACCGCGCCAGTGGCTGCTCATGCGCGACACATGCAGACTTCTGCGGCCATTTGAGGAGATCACCAAACTGGTCAGTCGCAGCCATGGCGCCATCAGTGACATGGTACCTTATGCCTTCTTTCTGGAGCGTGCATTGCGTCGTGTCATTGATCAGGCTGTGGAGGAGCAGGAGCGGGAAGATGAGGAAGTCGCAATGCTGGATGAATTCCCAGGGGGGGCTACTCTATCTGAGACAAGTCAACAACAGGAGTCTGATGAGGAGTCAGAGGAGGATGGTGCCGGGGCGGATGAGCAGGAGCAAGAAGAGCATGCTTTAAACCTTTCTGGGATCCCTGTTGTGCGTGGATGGGGAGAGGAGAATGAAGAGGACGACATTATCCTGGATGATGAGCAGGAGCCAGGCCACCACACCGCTTCCACTTTAGTGCAAATGGGGGCCTTCATGCTCCAGTGTTTTAATAGGGACCCCCGTATAAAAAGCATGAGGGTCAAGGACCAGTACTGGGTGGCAACGTACTTAGACCCCCGGTACAAACACAAAATGGCGGAAATGTTACCGCCGTCGCAGAGGGCTGTCAGAATGCAGCACTTCCAGGCCTTGCTTCGAGAAATGCTGCATTCTGCTTTTGCGTGCGCTGGCAGAGGAGCAATTCCCACTCCCAGAGAAGGATTTGCGGGTACCAATCCAACAGCGCCTGCAAGAAGAGGCCGGTTTGAAGATGTGTTGGTGACTTCGGATATGAGGTCATTCTTTCAGCCGACCCATCGACAGGTGTCATCCGGATCCAGCATCAGGGAACGCCTAGACCGTCAGGTGTCCGACTACATTGGGTTAACGGCCGATGTGGACGCTCTGAGGAGTGATGAACCCCTAGACTACTGGGTGGGCAGGCTTGACCTCTGGCCAGAGCTTGCCCAATTTGCAATCGAACTGTTGGCTTGCCCCTCATCCAGTGTCCTGTCCGAAAGGACGTTCAGCGCAGCAGGGGGGATTGTGACCGATAAGCGTACTCGCCTAGCTCACCACAGTGTTAACTACCTCACATTTCTAAAAATGAATGAGGCATGGATCTCGGAGGAATTCAACACATGTGACCAGTAGACCATGTATATGTCTATAAACTATTTTTTTAATCAAGCACACAGACCTTCTTAATTCATTTGGCTCACTTCCTTGACCCAAAAAAGCACACCGTACTATATGCCCCTACCCTCCTCTTTGAAGAGGTTGAGCGGTGTCATATTTCTACTGGGGCTGCTTATGATATCCCTGTGCTGTGCTGACTTCCTCCTGGGGGTTCTTATTATGAAGGGATCACACTATCCCTGTGCTGTGCTGACTTCCTCCTGGGGGTTCTTATTATGAGGGGATCACACCATCCCTGTGCTGTGCTGACTTCCTCCTGGGGCTGCTTACGGTGCTGCTGTCAGTGCTGTATGTCACGGTGCTGCTGTCAGCGCTGTATGTCACGGTGCTGCTGTCAGCGCTGTATGTCACGGTGCTGCTGTCAGCGCTGTATGTCACGGTGCTGCTGTCAGCGCTGTATGTCACGGTGCTGCTGTCAGCGCTGTATGTCACGGTGCTGCTGTCAGCGCTGTATGTCACGGTGCTGCTGTCAGCGCTGTATGTCACGGTGCTGCTGTCAGCGCTGTATGTCACGGTGCTGCTGTCAGCGCTGTATGTCACGGTGCTGCTGTCAGCGCTGTATGTCACGGTGCTGCTGTCAGCGCTGTATGTCACGGTGCTGCTGTCAGCGCTGTATGTCACGGTGCTGCTGTCAGTGCTCTGTATTACGGTGCTGCTGTCAGATGCCTCTATCACGGTGCATGTGTCATTCCGGTATGTCACGCTGCTGGTGATCATCTCCTGCACCCTCTTCTTTGCCTACCCTGGTCCCTGACCTTCCCTCTCCTCCATTGCCTTCATTAGCTCCATAGTCCTGAATTGTTAGAACAATTTCCCAAATAAAATAAAAATGCTTGTAGTTATCGATCCCAAATTCACCTCATACATGTATTATGTCATTGTCCAGATGGTGGGACTACGTTTTACCCCCTAATAATTACCACGTGGCCGCAAATTCGACATGAAGGTTTGCAAAGTTCGCCTCCCATTGAAGTCAATGGGGCCCGCGGCGAACGTTCTGTTTCGCGAACGTTTGGGTCCGTTCGCATTTCGCGTTCGCGAAACGTCCCGTCGGAAGTTCGTCCATCACTACTTGTGTAATGCATTTAGACACATCAAACACTAATTATTAATTCTGGTCATTGAAATGAACTAATGCTCAAGTGCTAAATATGTCTAGCACTGAAGTACATTTACATGCGTTTAGGCATGTCAAGTATTTTTAATGCCAAAACTCTGCTGGTCCTGGATGCACTGGCTGTGGGGTTTTTTTCTGCCTCTAAACCCCCTGCCTCTAAGCTCCACTAAATGCCCCTATAAAGCCTAAAATGCAGGAGCAATTAGAGGCATTAAAAAAAAGCCAAATACCCCTAAGCCCTTGTACACACGGTTGGACATTTCGACAACCAAATCCGTCCGATTTTGTCCGTCGGATTTTGTCCGAAACTGTTGCATACACACGGTCGGACAAAGTTGTCGAAAAATCCGATCTTTCAGAACGTGATGACGTAATTTCGTTACGATGGGACTACGTTCAGGCTAGTAGCCAATAGCTTTGATGTAGGAATTTGATCTGAGCATGCGTGGCACTTTGCCTGATCGGAATTCTCTACACATGATCGGAGTATGTCCTATCGGACCAGTTTGTCGGAAAATATTTCCAGCAAGTTTGAAAATTTGGTCCGACGGATATTCCGACGGAAACAGTCCGATGCATACCACACACAGTCGGATTATCCGACAACATGGTCCGATAGGACACATTCCGACGGATTCTCCGACCATGTGTACAAGGTCTAAGAGCAGCTGAAATAATGGCCAGTGTGCATGAGGCCTAATAAGGGGGATCGTCAAAATTTTTTGAAAGATGTATAAATAGGGAGGATAATATGGAGGGGAGGTGATGGAGTGCTGGCAGTGATGAGGAGGAGGCAACTTCGGGCTACAGAGGAGCATTTCACCCCTAAAGGGTAAAAACAGGAGAGCCTAAAATGCTGTACTTCAAGGAGGTTGTATGAAAATCCCTTGGCCGTATTTCCTGGGCATGGCAATATATATCCCCAATGAGCTTCTAATCCTTTAATTCCTGAAAGGAGTTTTTTTTTTTTTTTATAGCCCAGAGACCAAGCCCACCATTGAAGATGTGAGGAAGCACAGGCAGCCTATGACTATAGGATCCAATGCTTAATTCTTTGTTGCTATCTGCCCTTCCTCCTGGCCATTGAATTTCCCTCTCCAATTGCTGCTGCCTGCCCCTTCCCCTGTGCTATGGAAGAATTTTCATGCAAGATTTGATGAGCCCCCTGGCACAGCCACTGGTTCTTAGTGCTCAGGATGGAGTAGTGTAGTGCATGTAAGGTACTGTAGAGTGCGCATATTGGACACGTCATCCAACACCCCAATTTACTCTACCCACCCCACCATTTACCCCAATACATTCAGCACATACATGATTGCATTCTCACCTTAGAACTATCATCTTTGGCAGGGCCGTCTTTAATTTTGATTGGGCCCTGGGCAAACATTTTCTTGCCCCCCCCCCCCCCCCTCCATTCTGAGACATACAAAAAATAGCAGGTAGACTCAAAATCAGTTTACTGCGGCAGATCACGCAGTGATTGCAATTGTTTGCCAGAGGTTACATCCTATCCTTACTGCTCGCTGGCCCGTTGCTAGAGGTTACAACACATAATTTCTGCTTGCCGATTGGTTGCTAAAGGTTAATGCACATCATTACCACTTACTGATTGGCTGCTAGAGATTAAAGCAGATCACTACTGTTCGCTGATTGGTTGCTACAGGTTAATGCACATCATTGCCTCTCACTGAGCAGTGGAGCAATCCTAAATAATTGAGCAAGTAAAGGGGCACATTAATACACATACTACAGGAGAGTGTCAGAGAGTGCAGACATACTACAGGAGAGGTTCAGAGACTGCAGACATACTGCATGAGACAATCAGAGACTGCGGACATACGGCAGGAGATAATCAGAGACTGCGGACATACGGCAGGAGATAATCAGAGACTGTGGACATACTGCATGAGACAATCAGAGACTGCGGACATACGGCAGGAGATAATCAGAGACTGTGGACATACTGCATGAGACAATCAGAGACTGCGGACATACGGCAGGAGATAATCAGAGACTGCGGACATACTGCATGAGACAATCAGAGACTGGCGACATACTGCAGGAGACAGAGACTGGGGACATACTACAGGAGACAATCAGACTGCGAACATACTGCAGGAGACAATCAGAGACTTGCGGACATACTGCAGGAGACAATCAGAGACTGCGGACATACTGCAGGAGACAATCAGAGATTGGGGACATACTGCAGGAGACAATAAGAGACTGGGGACATACTGCAGGAGACAATAAGACTGCGGACATACTGCAGGAGACAATCAGAGACTGTGGACATACTGCAGGAGACAATCAAAGACTGCGGACATACTGCAGGAGACAATCAACGACTGCGGACATACTGCAGGAGACAATCAGAGATTGGGGACATACTGCAGGATACAATCAAAGACTGCGGACATACTGCAGGAGACAATAAGAGACTGGGGACATACTGCAGGAGACAATAAGAGACTGCGGACATACTGCAGGAGACAATAAGAGACTGCGGACATACTGCAGGAGACAATAAGAGACTGGGGACATACTGCAGGAGACAATAAAAAACTGGGGACATACTGCAGGAGACAATAAGAGATTGCGGACATACTGCAGGAGACAATAAGAGACTGCAGACATACTGCAGGAGACAATGCGAGACTGCAGACATACTGCAGGAGACAATCAGAGACTGCGGACATACTGCAGGAGACAATTAGAGACTGCGGACATGCTACAGGTAACAATCAAAGACTGCGCACATACTGCAGGAGACAATCAGAGACTGCGGACATACTGCAAGAGACAATCAGAGACTGCGGACATACTGCAGGAGACAATCAGAGACTGCGGACATACTGCAGGAGACAATCAGAGACTGTGGACATACTGCAGGAGACAGAGACTGCGGACATACTGCAGGAGACAATCAGAGACTGCGGACATACTGCAGGAGACAATCAGAGACTGTGGACATACTGCAGGAGACAGAGACTGCAGACATACTGCAGGAGACAATCAGAGACTGCGGACATACTGCAGGATACAATCAAAGACTGCGGACATACTGCAGAAGACAATAAGAGACTGGGGACATACTGCAGGAGACAATAAGAGACTGGGGACATACTGCAGGAGACAATAAGAGACTGCAGACATACTGCAGGAGACAATCAGAGACTGCGGACATACTGCAGGAGACAATCAGAGACTGCGGACATACTGCAGGAGACTGCGGACATACTGCAGGAGACAATCAGAGACTGCGGACATACTGCAGGAGACAATCAGAGACTGCGGACATACTGCAGGAGACAATCAAAGACTGCGGACATACGGCAGGAGACAATCAAAGACTGCGAACATACTGCAGGAGACAATGAGGGACTGCGGACATACTGCAGGAGACAATGAGAGACTGTGGACATACTGCAGGAGACAATCAGAGACTGCGGACATGCTACAGATGGTCAGAGAACTTTTAGCAACGCACAGCTTGACAGTTGAATAACACAGCTCAGGGTTTAAGCAGTCAGGCATTTTATGGGTGCAAGGACATACCTGGGCAGCCAAACACACTACATACATTTAGAGGTATGTGGGCGGGGCTTCCATTCTCTGATCTCACTACAACAGCCAGGAGCTCCACTGATGCTGTGTAGGGGGGCCCCGTTACCCGTGAATTGGGGCCCCAATGAAGGTTTTGCAGAGTGCACAGAGGACACGGGAGGCTGTATTCCCGCGCTAGCCAGCTGAGAGGGGGCGGGGCCGGGAACTCCACTGACCCCGCCCCGTGCAGCCTGTATGCTCGGAACAGAGCGGCTGTAGTGAGAGCCAGTGATCGAAGTGGGAGCGTCAGTGGAGCTCCCGGCCCCGCCCCCTCTATACTGGCTGGGGAATACAGAGGTCCGGGGGCGGGGCCGGGAGCTCCACTGACGCTCCCACTCCGATCACTGGCTCTCACTACAGCCGCTCTGTTCCGAGCATACAGGCTACACGGGGCGGGGTCAGAGTGTCAGTGGAGCTCCCGGCCCCGCCCCCTCTCTGCTGGCTAGCACGGGAATACAGCCTCCCGTCTCGTGTCCTCTGCGCACTCTGCAAAACTTTCATTGGGGCCCCAATTCGCGGGTAGCAGTGCGGGCCCCCCTACAAACATTGGGCCCAGGGCAGGTGCCCTGTTTGCCCTGCGCTAAAGACAGCCCTGATCTTTGGATCAGCAGGTTGAGTCAGATTAACTCAACCTTAGGCCCCATTCACACTTGAGTGTTTTGAAGCTCAAAGGCGCTCACTCAACAAGCCAAACCCCATTCACACTTCCATGTAGCGGAAAAAAGCTCGCAATTTTGGTTGCACAATTTGTATGCACTTTTACATGTCATACATAGGGCAGCCCATTCACTTCATGGGCTGCCCTATTCGTGTTTGTCACTCGAAAAGCTCATGCTCCTTTTTTGGACGTCAAGTGTAATATAATTTTAAAGCACATGTTTTGCTGCAATCGCGTTGCACGCTGATTGTGGCAGGATTGCAGCATGTTTGGGGTGGAATTAAAGAATAATGGCACCCAAAAGCGTGTTTCATGGTTTGCCGTGATTTGGGATCATGGGAATTGCAGCGATTCTGCCTGTGAACCCAAATTGCGAGATGTGAACACCTGAGTGTTTTGAAGCTCGAAGTTCCAAGCAGCTCAACATGCCAAATCCCATTCACTTCAATGCCCCCCTGTTCACATAAGTAGCAAAACCTCTGTCATTAAAAAAGTGCAGAGCTTCTTTTAGGCAGATTGGAGTGTTTTTGGCTTCATAGACTTCAATAGGAAAATGTGCTATATGAGGGTTTTACGAGCGCTTTGTTGCAAGTTTTCTGGCCAAACATCAACTCTCTATCCCTAATCCCCCTAATCGTAATTGCATTACGTTGGCGTGAAGGGGTTGAAACACTCATATGAAAACCTTCTAATAGAACCGCCTGAAAATCGCTCTGCTTGGGTATGAATGCAGCCTTAATGGAAGTAATTTCAATAAAAAGCATTGAATTTAAGTCATAAAAATAACTGCAATCACCAATGACTAAAATTCATGTTCTACAAACAACCTAATGCAAAGTCTAGCCCAAATAAATACCAAGTTTGCCGTAATCTGCTCTGGATATACAGCATTGCATGGGACTTATTGTCAGATATATATTGCTGTATAGGTGTCTTTCAGCTTTGAACTTACACAACCCTAAGCTCTATGATTGAGATGCTAGATAACACTACAGCTCGAATTGTGACTCCTTCCGTAGTATATGGCCATTGGCTGTCGCTATGCAACTGATAAGGAAGCTAAATTGTATCCTAGCAATGGCTTAAAATCCAGGCCTCCGGAGGAAAGGCATCCCTGTTGTGTAGGCCTTGCAGGGCTGCCCTGATTTCCTGAGCTCCCCGTGTGAGTAATTAGTGACATTCTGCTTCATTCACAGTGTGTCTTCTTACGGAAAACACATTAAAACCAATTATCCTAAATCCAAACAATGCGCCTGCAACTGGCTTCATTTATCATTTGTAATAGATAAGAGCACTTCTGTGTGGCCACCAACCACATGCACACTACGATCTGTCATTTTCCAGGGAAGGTTTGAATGTGAGTTGATACTTTGGAGCAGGGATTTCCAAACTACGGCCATGCAGCTGTTGTAGAACTACAATTCTCATGAGACATTGTAAAACGCTGACATTCTCAGACATGACTAGGAATGATGGGAATTGTAGTTCTTGAACCTGGAGGGCCATAGTTTGAAGACCCCCTGCTTTGGAGCAACACAGAACTGGTTTTATTGAATAGAAATAAAATGAGCCCTCTTTTAGGACACATGATACAATAAAGCCTCGCTCACACAGATATATTACAGCATACACCCATGTGGAGGACACGTTTACATGTTTACATGCAAGCAGTCCCATTCATGTCAATTGGGACGCAGCAGCTGCATGCACATAGCCGTCACTCCTAATTTGACATTGGTATAAGTGCACGGTCCCAAATGCAGACAGTAAGCAATCAGGGCTATGAACCCACACTCCAGGAGCTCTCCGTTGCAGTGTGAATTTGTCTAAATGGTCTGCTCTGTCCCTGCTGTTGAGTTGAACTCGGACAGCCTAACAGCCTAACTGTAAATATATGCCATTGAGTTGACGTTAAATACCAGGGTTATGGCAGCAGCTAGCTGCCATAACCCTGGTATCATTATTTACAGCAGGCAGCCAGCTTTCAGATATAAAATGCTCTCAGCGGTAGGTCCACCGCAAGATCGTTTTTTTTTTTTCAAAATCTTTTATTCAAAGAAGCAAAGAACCACGAAACACAGCATCCTCAATTACATAAAAGAGGTACAGTGGTATAGGATGAGGTTAAACAACATATCATGTCATAAACAGAATTTCTAATTACAAAGGGATTCCCAAATCAAATATGGCGCCAAATTACACATAGAATCTCGTCACTTCCGGTTTGGAAATAACATGATTCTAGCCCTCGGTGATGCTCAAGGCATCCTGGGAAATGGTGACACACCTCTCCCAGGAGCCTTAGCGAGCCGGGCTGCCGAGGGAAGTGACGTTTTTAGCCCGGGCAATGGAAGAGGCAGATTTCGTGGGACCACCTAGCAACAGCAAGAAATAGGTAAGTGAAATTTTTTTTTTATCCAATTCATTTTTTTAAGCTCATTTGCTGCACATACAAATTAAGTTAACTTTTTGGGGGAAACACCACTTTAAGCATAACATGTCAAACACATTTTTCATTCTTCACATGAAACATCATCCCGTTGGAGGGACAGAGAAAGTGTGGTTGTAAATCTCTACAACTGAATCATTAAATATCTATTTCACCAGGATTCAGTGTGTTGCAATAGGTGGTTTTGTGGACCCTGCCCCAACTTTTTAAAATATTATAAAAAAAAGTAGTAAGATATAGATCTGTAGAGACAATACAATAAAAATATTAACAAATAAAAAAAACGGAGAGATAACCACAGGAAGTGTGGGAAGGAAAGAGGAGATGGGGAGGGAGAAGGGGGAGGGGGGATAGAGAGGAAGGGAAGGGAGAGTAGTGGGGGGGGGGGGGACAGGGGTGGGAGGAAAACGGGGCTCTGCGGGGCAATGAATGCACTCCTCTTGGGTTGCAGCAAAAGCAGGAATGGTCAGTGGATTGCGTCAGCAGGCTACTGTCGTCCACCAAGGCTATACTAGGGTTGCTCTAGTCTATAGTGTCACTTTCAATGATAACTAAGGTATTGTTAAAGTTGATGGCGTGACCACAAAACTCCTGTAGAGTGGAACTAAAATCTACCATAGTCACCTCGCTTTCAATGGTCCCTCACCAGTGCCGGTGTAGTTTCATATTTTGCTCCCCATCATAGAGTACTCCGGAAGTGGCGTTGCGGCCAGAAATTTCACACTGCGCATGCGCGATGTGTTCCAAACACTTGCTTTCCAGAGGATTTGCGACAATACAGTTCAGTGAAACTGTCAGATAATGTGACAGAAGTGACGTTAAACTTTAGACAGAGCTGAGACCGGCGAAGAGAGAGCGGGTAACATCAGAGAATCAGAGAAAGCAAACATGTTCCGCAGAGTCCACATCTTAGTGCAGCGTTCACGTTGATTGCGGGCCGTGAAGATAAGATCCTCCATTTTGTTGATTTCCTTCACTTTTTTGAACCACAGGCCTATGGATGGAGGTTGTGTGGATTTCCAGCATAAAGGAATGCACACCTTGGTCGCGTCGAGGAGATGTAGAATTATTGATTTTTTATACGTTTTGCTTGGAATGTTAGAGGCGTAGAGCAGGAATAAGGCTGGATCATCTGGGATGGGCCAATCGGTAAAATTCTGGGCAATGTGCTGGATTGTCTTCCAGAACTGTTCCAACTTAAGACATGTCCAGAAGATGTGGAGAATTGTTCCCTCGTGGCACCTCCAACAGCAGTCTGAGGATGAGGGGAAGAACCTTTGTAATTTTATGGGAGTATTGTACCATCTGGTGACAATTTTAAAATTGGTCTCCTGTATCTTCGTACATATGGAGGATTTATTAGTGATGGACGAACGTTTCGCCCGGCGGTCGTTTCGCGGCGAATTTCCGACATTCGCGGTCCGCACGTTCGAACGCCTTTTTCCGTCGTTCGCCGCGGCGGACTTACGTGTTTAATGTATACAAGAACTTTAACCTTTGGTGACACGTTTATCATGTGATACAGGACAGCCAATTGAGACATGACAGCACATGGACACTTGTACATTCCCCCTAACCTATAAATACACCCGATCCGGTGGCCATTTTACATTCTTTCTTCTGTTACGATAGGGACAGGTTCCTGTGTGGAGTAGGGAGAGATAAACCACTAGCTATTTGGTACACAAAAGTTCTTTTCAGGACTGGTATAGGTGTTAGGTGTTGATAGGTTTGCTGTGCTGCTGATTCTTGCAGCAGCCTGAGTGTCTTTTGTTAGTTTAGAGAAAGGGAAAGGACGGTGTATGCTACAGGGACAGCCAGATTAGTCTTTCATCATCATCATCATCATCATCATCATTAGCTGTTACTATCAAGGTCCACAAAAGAGCTGTTCCAGTAACCACTAATCGTTCTCTTTTTTTGCCAATTTGTATAGGGACAGGAAGGAAGCAGTGTTGTCAGGCAGTGAGGGTAATTTTAAAGACTTGCTGTTATTATTAGTTCCACAAAGGTTCTTTTCAGGACTGGTATCAGTGGTACAGTAATAGGCTTGTACATGTATAATATTCTTTCTTCCAAATATAGAAAGGATATTATACTTGACTGCTGCCCTTCTGCTGCAGTCTGCTAAACATTCACAACTCACTTGTTCCACAAAAGTTCTTATAAGGACTGGTAACTTGGTATAGGGTGCTACGGTACATAGGCTTGAGTGCGGTACAGTCTGCTGTTCTGTAAGGACCGCTATCGGTCCACAATAGATAGGGTTGACGTGCACCACTGCTGACCGCTGCCCTATACTGCAGCAGTCCTTCAGCGGTATAGGGACTGACGTACAGTCTGCTAATCACTAACACACAACCTGCTTGTTCCACAAAAGTTCTTATAAGGACTGGTAACTTGGTATAGGGTGCTACGGTACATAGGCTTGAGTGCGGTACAGTCTGCTGTTCTGTAAGGACCGCTATCGGTCCACAATAGATAGGGTTGACGTGCACCACTGCTGACCGCTGCCCTATACTGCAGCAGTCCTTCAGCGGTATAGGGACTGACGTACAGTCTGCTAAACACTAATACACAACCTGCTTGGTCCACAAAAGTTCTTATAAGGACTGGTAACTTGGTATAGGGTGCTACGGTACATAGGCTTGAGTGCGGTACAGTCTGCTGTTCTGTAAGGACCGCTATAGGTCCACAATAGATAGAGTTGACGTGCACCACTGCTGACCGCTCACCTATACTGCAGCAGTCCTTCAGCGGTATAGGGACTGACGTACAGTCTGCTAATCACTAACACACAACCTGCTTGTTCCACAAAAGTTCTTATAAGGACTGGTAACTTGGTATAGGGTGCTACGGTACATAGGCTTGAGTGCGGTACAGTCTGCTGTTCTGTAAGGACCGCTATAGGTCCACAATAGATAGGGTTGACGTGCACCACTGCTGACCGCTCACCTATACTGCAGCAGTCCTTCAGCGGTATAGGGACTGACGTACAGTCTGCTAAACACTAATACACAACCTGCTTGGTCCACAAAAGTTCTTATAAGGACTGGTAACTTGGTATAGGGTGCTACGGTACATAGGCTTGAGTGCGGTACAGTCTGCTGTTCTGTAAGGACCGCTATCGGTCCACAATAGATAGGGTTGACGTGCACCACTGCTGACCGCTCACCTATACTGCAGCAGTCCTTCAGCGGTATAGGGACTGACGTACAGTCTGCTAATCACTAACACACAACCTGCTTGTTCCACAAAAGTTCTTATAAGGACTGGTAACTTGGTATAGGGTGCTACGGTACATAGGCTTGAGTGCGGTACAGTCTGCTGTTCTGTAAGGACCGCTATCGGTCCACAATAGATAGGGTTGACGTGCACCACTGCTGACCGCTGCCCTATACTGCAGCAGTCCTTCAGCGGTATAGGGACTGACGTACAGTCTGCTAAACACTAATACACAACCTGCTTGGTCCACAAAAGTTCTTATAAGGACTGGTAACTTGGTATAGGGTGCTACGGTACATAGGCTTGAGTGCGGTACAGTCTGCTGTTCTGTAAGGACCGCTATCGGTCCACAATAGATAGGGTTGACGTGCACCACTGCTGACCGCTCACCTATACTGCAGCAGTCCTTCAGCGGTATAGGGACTGACGTACAGTCTGCTAATCACTAACACACAACCTGCTTGTTCCACAAAAGTTCTTATAAGGACTGGTAACTTGGTATAGGGTGCTACGGTACATAGGCTTGAGTGCGGTACAGTCTGCTGTTCTGTAAGGACCGCTATCGGTCCACAATAGATAGGGTTGACGTGCACCACTGCTGACCACTGCCCTATACTGCAGCAGTCCTTCAGCGGTATAGGGACTGACGTACAGTCTGCTAAACACTAATACACAACCTGCTTGGTCCACAAAAGTTCTTATAAGGACTGGTAACTTGGTATAGGGTGCTACGGTACATAGGCTTGAGTGCGGTACAGTCTGCTGTTCTGTAAGGACCGCTATCGGTCCACAATAGATAGGGTTGACGTGCACCACTGCTGACCGCTCACCTATACTGCAGCAGTCCTTCAGCGGTATAGGGACTGACGTACAGTCTGCTAATCACTAACACACAACCTGCTTGTTCCACAAAAGTTCTTATAAGGACTGGTAACTTGGTATAGGGTGCTACGGTACATAGGCTTGAGTGCGGTACAGTCTGCTGTTCTGTAAGGACCGCTATCGGTCCACAATAGATAGGGTTGACGTGCACCACTGCTGACCGCTGCCCTATACTGCAGCAGTCCTTCAGCGGTATAGGGACTGACGTACAGTCTGCTAAACACTAATACACAACCTGCTTGGTCCACAAAAGTTCTTATAAGGACTGGTAACTTGGTATAGGGTGCTACGGTACATAGGCTTGAGTGCGGTACAGTCTGCTGTTCTGTAAGGACCGCTATCGGTCCACAATAGATAGGGTTGACGTGCACCACTGCTGACCGCTGCCCTATACTGCAGCAGTCCTTCAGCGGTATAGGGACTGACGTACAGTCTGCTAAACACTAATACACAACCTGCTTGGTCCACAAAAGTTCTTATAAGGACTGGTAACTTGGTATAGGGTGCTACGGTACATAGGCTTGAGTGCGGTACAGTCTGCTGTTCTGTAAGGACCGCTATCGGTCCACAATAGATAGGGTTGACGTGCACCACTGCTGACCGCTGCCCTATACTGCAGCAGTCCTTCATCGGTATAGGGACTAAGAGTTTTGTCACAGGGTCATTTAAAAAATGACAGGCAGAGGAAGAGGCAGGCCCTTCCGCAGGGGTGGTAGGGGTAGGGCAGGAGCAACAGGCTTGAGCCAAAGTGGGAAGTTGCAGAAGGTGCGTTCAATTACTTTAAAGGATGCACCAGACTTGGTTGAGTGGCTCGCTCAGCCTTACTCTTCTGCACCCTCCTCATCCTCTCGATCTGCACCCTCTTCTTCACTCTCTGCTATGTGCACCCCCAAAGACACTACCACCAACAACACGACCACCACCACCACCACCACATACCTTCCGCTTGAGTCACTGGAATTATTTTCCGATCCATATCAAGAGGACATTTCTGATGCGCAGCCACTCTTGGTATTGGATCAGGAAGAGGAGGTAGCAACAAGCGCTACTCAGCAGTCTGACGCCAGTACCCAGATCAGCCCAAGGAGGAGGTTGGTCCCCGGTGTTGCTGCCTACTCCGAGATCTCTACTTATAGCGGTGGGGAAGGTGACGTTGATGATGACGTGTCTAGTGATGTCACGTGGGTGCCCACAAGAGAGGAAGAGGAGGGGAGTTCAGAGGGAGATATGGACCAGCAGATAGGGAGGAGAAGCAGCAATGACTTACATTGCACAGCAGGGACAAAGCAGACTGCAAATGTATCAGGAGCGAGTCATCGACCATGTACGGTCACATCTGGCGCTCCCAGGACACCGGCACATGGCTCCGCAGTGTGGGCTTTTTTTAACGTGTCCGCTGCTGACAATAGCGTTGCCATCTGCAATCTTTGCAGTCAACGCGTTAGTCGCGGTAAGCCCAATACTCACCTAGGGACGACCGCCTTAAGAAGGCACATGAGCAGCCATCACCGAGCCCAGTGGGAGCAACGGAACACACAAAGCCACACTGCAGGCTCTCACCGTCCAGCCTCGTCTTCTACTTCTCCTTCTCCTCTCTCCTCACAATTGTCCTCCACTCCACCTTCCATCACGCCAAGCTCACATTTTTCTGCAAAAAGGCAGGCTTCCGTGGGCCTAATGTTTGAGCGTAAAAAAATGATGACGCCGGATAACCCTCTTGCCCAACGGTTGGCGGCTGGCTTGTCAGAACTCATAGCCCGCCAACTACTGCCATATAAACTGGTGGACTCGGAGGCCTTTCGCAAATTTGTGGCCATTGGAACACCACAATGGAAGGTCCCAGGAAGGAAGTATTTCTCAGAGAAGGGCATCCCAGAGCTATATGGCCATGTTCAGCGGCAAGTGAATGTATCTCTGGCACACAGTGTCGGTGCCAAGATACATCTGACCACAGACACGTGGTCTAGCAAACACGGGCAGGGAAGGTATATCAGTTTTACTGCCCACTGGGTGAACCTTCTGACGGCCGTCAAGCATGTAACCCGTGGCACCCGTGTAGATTTGGTTTTACCGCCACGGATTGCATGCAGGCCTGACTCTTCTTCTCCTCCTCCTACTCCATCCTCCTCCCTCTCCTCCTCAGCTGCCTCCTCCTTTTCCGCTGCTAGCGTCTCTTCCACTGCACCGCCCAAGCTCCCCAGAACCTATTCCACATGCCAGGTGAGACGTTGCCATGCCGTGCTGCGTCTGTTGTGCCTGGAAGCAAAGAGCCACACTGGCCCGGCACTCCTTTCAGCTTTGCGTTCACAGGCAGATGAGTGGCTAACACCGCTCAATTTGACAGTTGGTAAAGTGGTGTGTGACAACGGTGCCAATCTGCTTAGCGCATTGAAACAGGGCAAAATCACGCACGTGCCGTGCATGGCACACGTCTTAAACTTGGTCGTGCAGCGATTCCTTGTCAAATACCCTGGGGTCCAGGACATCTTGCGGCAGGCAAGGAAAATCTCGGCCCATTTCAGAAGATCTTACACGGCCATGGCTCGCCTTGCTGACATTCAGCGGCGACACCATCTGCCGGTCAGACGTCTTATTTGCGATTGCCCGACGCGATGGAACTCAACCTTCTATATGCTTGATAGGCTGCTCCAGCAGAAACGTGCAGTTAACGTCTACCTGTATGAACTCTGCGAAAGAAACGGTTCTGGGGAGCTGGGTTTTTTTTCACCGCGCCAGTGGCTGCTCATGCGCGACACATGCAGACTTCTGCGGCCATTTGAGGAGATCACCAAACTGGTCAGTCGCAGCCATGGCGCCATCAGTGACATGGTACCTTATGCCTTCTTTCTGGAGCGTGCATTGCGTCGTGTCATTGATCAGGCTGTGGAGGAGCAGGAGCGGGAAGATGAGGAAGTCGCAATGCTGGATGAATTCCCAGGGGGGGCTACTCTATCTGAGACAAGTCAACAACAGGAGTCTGATGAGGAGTCAGAGGAGGATGGTGCCGGGGCGGATGAGCAGGAGCAAGAAGAGCATGCTTTAAACCTTTCTGGGATCCCTGTTGTGCGAGGATGGGGAGAGGAGAATGAAGAGGACGACATTATCCTGGATGATGAGCAGGAGCCAGGCCACCACACCGCTTCCACTTTAGTGCAAATGGGGGCCTTCATGCTCCAGTGTTTTAATAGGGACCCCCGTATAAAAAGCATGAGGGTCAAGGACCAGTACTGGGTGGCAACGTACTTAGACCCCCGGTACAAACACAAAATGGCGGAAATGTTACCGCCGTCGCAGAGGGCTGTCAGAATGCAGCACTTCCAGGCCTTGCTTCGAGAAATGCTGCATTCTGCTTTTGCGTGCGCTGGCAGAGGAGCAATTCCCACTCCCAGAGAAGGATTTGCGGGTACCAATCCAACAGCGCCTGCAAGAAGAGGCCGGTTTGAAGATGTGTTGGTGACTTCGGATATGAGGTCATTCTTTCAGCCGACCCATCGACAGGTGTCATCCGGATCCAGCATCAGGGAACGCCTAGACCGTCAGGTGTCCGACTACATTGGGTTAACGGCCGATGTGGACGCTCTGAGGAGTGATGAACCCCTAGACTACTGGGTGGGCAGGCTTGACCTCTGGCCAGAGCTTGCCCAATTTGCAATCGAACTGTTGGCTTGCCCCTCATCCAGTGTCCTGTCCGAAAGGACGTTCAGCGCAGCAGGGGGGATTGTGACCGATAAGCGTACTCGCCTAGCTCACGACAGTGTTAACTACCTCACATTTCTAAAAATGAATGAGGCATGGATCTCGGAGGAATTCAACACATGTGACCAGTAGACCATGTATATGTCTATAAACTATTTTTTTTAATCAAGCACACAGACCTTCTTAATTCATTTGGCTCACTTCCTTGACCCAAAAAAGCACACCGTACTATATGCCCCTACCCTCCTCTTTGAAGAGGTTGAGCGGTGTCATATTTCTACTGGGGCTGCTTATGATATCCCTGTGCTGTGCTGACTTCCTCCTGGGGGTTCTTATTATGAAGGGATCACACTATCCCTGTGCTGTGCTGACTTCCTCCTGGGGGTTCTTATTATGAGGGGATCACACCATCCCTGTGCTGTGCTGACTTCCTCCTGGGGCTGCTTACGGTGCTGCTGTCAGTGCTGTATGTCACGGTGCTGCTGTCAGCGCTGTATGTCACGGTGCTGCTGTCAGCGCTGTATGTCACGGTGCTGCTGTCAGCGCTGTATGTCACGGTGCTGCTGTCAGCGCTGTATGTCACGGTGCTGCTGTCAGCGCTGTATGTCACGGTGCTGCTGTCAGCGCTTTATGTCACGGTGCTGCTGTCAGCGCTGTATGTCACGGTGCTGCTGTCAGCGCTGTATGTCACGGTGCTGCTGTCAGCGCTGTATGTCACGGTGCTGCTGTCAGCGCTGTATGTCACGGTGCTGCTGTCAGCGCTGTATGTCACGGTGCTGCTGTCAGCGCTGTATGTCACGGTGCTGCTGTCAGCGCTGTATGTCACGGTGCTGCTGTCAGTGCTCTGTATTACGGTGCTGCTGTCAGATGCCTCTATCACGGTGCATGTGTCATTCCGGTATGTCACGCTGCTGGTGATCATCTCCTGCACCCTCTTCTTTGCCTACCCTGGTCCCTGACCTTCCCTCTCCTCCATTGCCTTCATTAGCTCCATAGTCCTGAATTGTTAGAACAATTTCCCAAATAAAATAAAAATGCTTGTAGTTATCGATCCCAAATTCACCTCATACATGTATTATGTCATTGTCCAGATGGTGGGACTACGTTTTACCCCCTAATAATTACCACGTGGCCGCAAATTCGACATGAAGGTTTGCAAAGTTCGCCTCCCATTGAAGTCAATGGGGCCCGCGGCGAACGTTCGGTTTCGCGAACGTTTGGGTCCGTTCGCATTTCGCGTTCGCGAAACGTCCCGTCGGAAGTTCGTCCATCACTAGGATTTATAAGTGAAGTGGAGAACATTTTGTCTTTGCTGTGATGTAAGGTTACTCTATATACTTCTCCCATGTATTGAGGCATTGCAGTTAGTAGCCATCTGGTGTCGTAATCAACAATTGGTACGTGGCCGATAGAGCATAGGGCAGGCATGTCAAAAGTCAATCGCGGCCCGGTTTTGAACGGCTCACCTGGTGTACCGTGGGATCAGGGCTGTCAGATGAGCCCGATCCCCGGCACTGTGTGAAGCTCAGTGGGCTTCAAAAGTGAAAGTAAAATGCAGGGAAGTGTGCTGTGCTCTCTGCTTCCCCCTACAGTGCAGTACCCGGCTGAATGAGGAAGCTGGAAAGGTACTGTACTGTGCTACAAGCTAGATTTGTTTTAAAAGGGCTTTATTCATGTGTCTGTGTGTGTGTTTGTGTGTGTGCATGTGTGTGTGTGTCTGTATGTGTGTGCATGTGTATGTATGTCTGTATGTATGTGTCTGTATGTATGTGTGTGCATTTATGTCTGTATGTATGTGTACGCATATGTATGTCTGTATATATGTGTATATATGTATGTCTGTATGTATGTGTATGTATGTTTGTATGCATGTGTGAGCATGTATATCTGTATGTATGTGTCTGTATGTATGTGTGTGCGCACATGTGTCTGTATGTATGTCTATGCATGTGTCTGTATGTGTGTGCATGTGTCTGTATGTATGTGTGTGCATGTGTCTGTATGCATGTCTGTATGTATGTGTATGCATGTGTCTGCATGTATGTATGTGTATGCATGTGTCTGTATGTATGTGTATGCATGTGTCTGTATGTATGTCTGTATGTATGTTAGGTGCATGTGTCTGTATGTATGTCTGTATGTATGTGTATGCATGTGTCTGTATGTGTCTGTATGTGTGTGCATGTGTCTGTATGTATGTGTGTGCATGTGTCTGTATGTATGTGTATGAATGAGTCTGTATGTGTGTGCATGTGTCTGTATGTGTCTGTATGTGTGCGCATGTGTCTGTATGTATGTGTGTGCATGTGTCTGTATGTATGTGTATGCATGAGTCTGTATGTGTGTGCATGTGTCTGTATGTGTCTGCATGTGTGTGCATGTGTCTGTGTGTACCATCAGAACTGCTTTTGTAAGGCTTGTGTGTGTGATAGCAGCCAGGGCTGCTGCTCCTCTGAAAAGCAATCCATACACAGATCACTTTTCAGAGGCATTTGAAAGGCGGTAAAGAGGCACTATGTTGCCTCCTCACCACCTGTTTTAATCCCGTAAATGCAACATCACTATACCGCAACTGTGCAATCCACACAGTTGTGGGGTAGTTGCAGTGCAGGCCCATTCACCCTGGGTATACCTCCAGCTGCAGCCACAGCATGTGTACAGCCCCAGCTGCTCCCTCTGCAGCTAAAGGGGAGAAGTTGGGGGTGGTAAAAACAGCTTAACCATGTGGTTTTACTGCCCCTCCAACAAGCCCTTGGTTCACATCTGTGAGGCTGCGTGCTGCATGTAGGGCAGCCCATTCATTTCAATGGGCTTCCCTACCCACAAAAATGCAGGGAAAGGCGTCCCTGAGCTTTTTTTTTTAACCACTTGCAGACCGGACCATTTTGCTGGTCAAAGACCAGACCACTTTTTGTGATTCGGCACTGCGTCGCTTTAACTGACAATTGCGCGGTCGTGCGACGTGGCTCCCAAACAAAATTGACGTCCTTTTTTCCTACAAATAGAGCTTTCTTTTGGTGGTATTTGATCACCCCTGCGGTTTTTATTTTTTGCGCTATAAACAAAAATAGAGCGTCAATTTTGAAAAAAACACATTATTTTTTACTTTTTGTTATAATAAATATCCCCCAAAAATATATAAAAAAAACATTTTTTTCCCTCAGTTTAGGCCGATACGTATTCTTCTACATATTTTTGGTAAAAAAAATCGCAATAAGCGATTATTGATTGGTTTGCGCAAAAGTTATAGCGTTTACAAAATAGGGATAGTTTTATAGCATTTTTATTAATAATTTTTTATTATTTTTTTTTTTACTAGTAATGTTGGCGATCAGCGATTTTTATTGTGACTGCGACATTGTGAGGGACCCATCGGACATTTTTGACACATTTTTGGGACCATTGTCATTTATACAGTAATCACTGCTATATAAATGCAGTGATTCCTGTGTAAATGACACTGGCAGTGAAGGGGTTAACCAGTGGGTGGCAGTGTAGGGGTTAAGTGTTCCTAGGGGTGTGTTACTAACTGTGGGGGGGGGTTGGGCTTTCATTTAGTGAACACTGATCTCTGCTCCAATCACATGGAGCAGAGATCAGCGTCACTGTTTACACAGCATTTCCTCCATTCAGCCGCTCCGTGAGACGATCGCGGGGATGCCCGCGGCGATCGAGTCCGCGGGCCCCTCGACCGGACTCACGGGGGTCCCGACCAGCGTGGGAGCGCGCCGCCGCGCTCCCGATGGCAGGGCGGCATTGAATATTGGACGTACCTGTACGCCAATATGCCTGCCCGTGCCATTCTGTCGACGTACATCGTCGTGCGCTGGTAGGGAAGTGGTTAAATTGCACTGCACCAAAAGCACCCCACGTTTCCAATGTGTGCGGTACCATTAAGAAAGAGCAGAGCATTCATCTGTGTGTCGGGAACAAGCGCGACAAAGGCAGGAGAATTCTTGTTGGGCCGTGTATTAATGCTCGAACGACTGAATTTGACCGAATTTTAATGGTTCAAAGAATGTCAGGCAAAATGGTCGGCCCTCACACATGTTCACTTTATCAAATCTGGCCCTCTTTGAAAAAGGTTTGGACACCCCTGGTGTCCTCCTCTGAACAGTAAGTCTCCAAAGTGGTAAGGGTTTGGCAAAAACTGTCTGGGGGGGGGGGGGGGGGGGTGTAATGGCTTCAGGAAATGGTTAATTTGGAGGGCCCTCCAATGGTCCAATCAAAACTAACCGCCTGGGTTTGTGAGTTCGGATAGGGATGGCCACCTACTATGAGGAAGTGGGAAGCCATCGCCTGTGTTTGATTGCTCGGTTCTCAATGCAGAAGTGCCGGGGGACAGATGCAGGATTGAACCAATGCTGCATCCACCTAGGTAAGTATGAAACTGCAAAAAAAAACAAAAAAAAATACTTTTCTTTTAAATTGGCTTGTTAATGATAACTAAGGTATTGTTAAAGTTGATGGCGTGACCACAAAACTCCTATCGAGTGGAACTAAAATCTGCCATAGTCACCTCACTTGCAATGGTCCCTCACCAGTGCCGGTGTAGTGTCATATTTTGCTCCCCATCATAGAATGCTCTGGAAGTGGCGTTGCGGCCAGAAATTTTGCACTGCGCATGCGCAATGCGTTCTAAACACTTGCGCCATGCGTTCCAGAGGATTTGTGACAATGCAGTTCAGTGAAACCGTCAGATAATGTGACGGAAGTGACGTTAAACTTTAGACAGAGCGGAGAGCGACAGAGAGAGAGCGGGTAACACTGGTCCGCAGTGTCGCAAATCCTTTGGAACGCATGGCGCGAGTGTTTTGAACGCATCGCGCATGCGCAATCCGAAATGTCTGGCCGCAATGTCACTTCCGGAGCATTCTACGATGGGGAGCAAAATATGACACTCCATCGGCATCTCCTCCATAGCTTCTTCCGGTCGCTGTTCTTTGGTCATCTAGATTTGTTGGAGTGCGGTTTAGTGTACAGTACATTCTACAGAAGACTGCAAGCAGGCAAATGGGTTTCATTTCTTGATTCTATGGGGTTGATTTACTAAAGCTGGAGGGTGCAAAATCTGGTGCAGCTCTGAATTAAAACTTCAGCTTCTGGGTTTTATTGTAAATCTTAATTGAACAAGCTGAAGTTAGAAGCTGATTGGCTACCATGCACAGCTGCACCGGATTTTGCACTCTCCAGTTTTATTAAATCAACCCCAATGTGTTTTTATATAGGGATTGATTTTTTTTTATTCTCTCTTTTTAATCAGATGAAATAATAAACTTTTTTATGAATACTTGTTTTTTGGATGTTTCCCATTGTTAAGGCCCATACACACGATCAGACTTTTTGACAACAAACATGCAAATTAGCTGTTTTGGAGCAACATCCGACCGTGTGTACGCTCCATCGGACAAACTTTTTTTGGTTTTCATCGGACTTTTGTTGGCTGTGCGAACGGACAAACTTTCTGGGAACAAAAGTCTGATGGAGCAAAGTCTGATCGTGTGTACAGAAAACCATAGGACTTTTGTACAAAGTACAAACAGGCATGCTCAGAACCAATGCAAAAGATCAGACAACAATACAGAAGTTGACCAAAGGTGGCGGTAAAGAGCAGAAAAACCACGTGATTTGGTGAAAGTTGGCTGAAAAAGTCCTGCTGTGTGTATGCAATACAAGTTCAGGGCCGACGCCCTTTGTACAAAAATCCAAGGGAAAGTTTGTACAAAGTCCTATCGTGTGTATGAGGCTTTAGGGCTGCAACTAATGACTATTTTCATAATCGATTAGGTGGCCGATTATTGTTTCGATTATTTGCATAAAAACCTCAAAAAAAGTGTGGTGTATAATTTAGTTAATATGTCAAATGTATTCTTAAAGCGGTAGTAAACCGCTGTAAAAAAACAAAAAAACAAAAAAAAAACCCTGCAAGACAATAGCATAATGTGCTAGTATGCATCGCATACTAGCACATTATGAAATACCTTAGAATGAAGCCCCCGCAGCAGCGCCCGGTCACCACCGAGAGAGATGACATGTTCCCTCTGCGCTTCTTCTGGGTTTGGAGGCTCTGTCGAGGTAGTCGGAGGTGCAATGATGGCATGCGCATGGGAGCCCTCCGTGCCGGCAAGGAGAGCAAGGACGTCAGAGGCTGCATGCAGGGAGAATATCTCCTAAACTGTGCAATACAACTGCTTTAAAGAGGAAACACTGAAGTAAACACTGCCTCTTTTTT
Source organism: Lithobates pipiens (assembly GCF_037356315.1). NCBI lineage: Eukaryota > Metazoa > Chordata > Amphibia > Anura > Ranidae > Lithobates > Lithobates pipiens. The sequence goes on along the minus strand of NW_027507784.1, from coordinate 273,329,749 downwards.
TTTTTTGGTCACCTGCAAAGTAAAGGCATAATGTGTTAGTATGCAGCGATACTAGCACATTATGTGAAACTTACCTGCAAACAAAGCTCTTGTCGTCCCCGCTGCTGGCCGCATTCATCTTCGCCCATCTTCCTTCCGGGTCTGCGAACTCTCGCTGTGTGACTGGCATCGGTCACAGCACAGGGCCTGAAGAAACAGCATGGGCGGCTGTTCCTTCAGAGCGCATGCGCCGATGATGTCATCAGCACAGTATACAGTAAATATCCTCTAAACGGTGCACGTTTAGGAGATGTTTACAGTGTCTGCATGTAACCCTTATTACAAACATTTTGACTTCCTCTTTAACCACTTGCTTACTGGGCACTTAAACCCCCCTCCTGCCCAGACCAATTTTCAGCTTTCGGTGCTCTCAAATTTTTGAATGACAATTACTCGTGCAACACTATACCCCAATGATTTTTTTTTCCTTTTTTTCCCACAAATAGAGCTTTCTTTTGGTGGTATTTGATCACCTCTGGGGTTTTTATTTTTTGCGCTATAAATGAAAAAAGGCCGAAAATTTAGAAAAACAAAATGCATATTTCTTTGTTTCTGTGACAAAATTATGCAAATTATTAATTTTTCTTCATAAATTTTGGCCACAATTTATACTGCTACATATCTTTGGTAAAATAACCCAAATTAGTGGATATTATTTGGTCTTTGTGAAAGTTAGAGAGTCCACAAGCTGTGGTGCGAATCGCACAAAATTGATCACATCTGATGTACTGGTGGCCACTTCTTGTGACCCGAACAAGCCAGGAAAGTACAAATACCCCCCAAATGACCCCTTTTTGGAAAGTAGACATTCCAAGGTATTTAGTAAGAGGCATGGTGAGCTTTTTGATGTTGTCATTTTTTCCCACAATTCTTTGCAAAATTAAGATTTTTTTATTTTATCTTATTTTCTTTCCACAAAATTGTAATTTTAATAGGTTATTTCTCTCACGTGGCATGTGTATACCACAAATAATGCCCCGAAATAAATTCTGCTACTCCTCCTGAGTATTACAATACCACATGTGGGACTTTTCCACAGCCTGGCCACATAGAGAGGCCCAACATGCAGGTAGCACCGTCACGTGTTCTAGTAGCATAAATTACACATCTAGCTTGTTGACTACCTATTACACTTTTGAAGACCCTGGAGCACCAGGACAATGACACATGACACCGACGCGGCACTGATGACAGATGGCACTGATGACAGATGCCACTAATACGTGGCACTGATGACAGAGGGCACTAATATGTGGCACTGATGACAGATGGCACTTATACGTGGCACTGATGACACATGGCACTGATACCTGGCATTGATGACACGTGACACTGATAACAGATGGCACGTGACACTGACAGGTGGCACTGATGACAGATGGCACTGATATGTGGCACTGATGACACGTGACACTGATATGGCACTGATGACAGATGGCACTATGTGGCACTGATGACACGTGGCACTAATGACAGATGGCACTATGTGGCACTGATGACACGTGGCACTGATGTGGCACTGATGACAGATGGCACTTATACGTGGCACTGGGGACAGATGGCTCTTATACGTGGCACTGGGGACAGATGGCACTGACGACAGGTGGCACTGGGGACATATGGCACTGATGACAGGTGGCACTGGGGGCAGATGGCACTGACAGGTGGCACTGGGCGCAGATGGCAGAGGGGGCAGTGGGGACAGATGGGCACTTTATTTATTTATTTTTTTTTTATTTATTTTTTTACACTAACCGCTGCATCTCTCCCTCCTCACACGCTGTCTCTGTGTGAGGAGGGGGAGCCGGCGATGAGAGATGATCTCATATGTTTACAAATTAGATCATCTTTCATTGGACACGCCGATCATGCTGTAAACGGCTGCTGTGATTGGCCATTTACCTACGATCTGTGACTGGCTGTGTCCAAGGGACATGGCCAGCACAGAACTTCCCCAATGCGCGCCCGTAGCAGAACGCAGAGGGGAAGTAAACAGGAGGACGTCCAGGGACACCCTCCCGGCAGTTAGCGTCCGCGCTGTAGCCGTCTTTTGGCTATAGCGCGGGCGCAAAGTGGTTAAATATCTATATGCAGTGGTAAATATAAATACCCAGCTATATGGTTAAGGAGCAATATATCAAATTCATTCTGAGAATAACAGAGAGGAGATATACACTCACCTGCCACTATTAGATACACATTGCTAGTACCGGGTTGGACCCCTTTTGCCTTCAGAACTACCTTAATTCTTCATGGCAAAGATTCAGCAAGGTGTTGGAAATATTCCTCAGAGATTTTGATTCATGTTGTCATGATAGCATCACGCAGTTGCTGTAGATTTGTCGGCTGCACATCCATGATGCAAATCCCCCATTCCACCACATCCCAAAGGTGCTCTATTGGATTGAGATCTGGTGACTGTAGATACCATTGGAGTACAGTGACCTCATTGACATGTTCAGTAAACCAGTTTGAGATGATTTGAGCTTTGTGACATGGTGCATTATCCTGCTAGAAGTAGCCATCAGAAGATGGGTACACTGTAGTCATAAAAGGATGGACATGGTCAGCAAAAAAATATACCCCCCAAGCAATTACACCACCAGCCTGATAAAGGCCTGGTGGTGTAATTGCTTGGGGGATAAAGGATAAAGGCAGGATGGATCCATGCTTTCATGTTGTTTATGCCAAATTCTGACCCTACCATCTGAATGTCACAGCTGAAATCAGACCAGGCAACATTTTTCCAATCTTCTATTGTCAAATTTTGGTGAGCCTGAGCAAAATGTAGCCGCCATTCTCCTGTTCTTAGCTGACAAGAGTGGCAACCAGTGTGGTCTTCTGCTGCTGTAGCCCATCTGCTTCAAGGTCCGATGTGTTATGCATTCAGAAATTGTATTCTGCATACCTTGGTTGTAAAGAGTGGTTATTTGAGTTACTGTTGCCTTTCTATATCTCGAACCAGTCTGCCCATTCTCCTCTGACCTCTGACATCAACAAGGCATTTTCGTCTTGACAACTGTCACTCTCTGGATATTTTCTCTTTTTCATAACATTCTCTATAAACTCTAGAGATGGCTCTGGAAAATCCAAGTAGATCAGCAGTTTCTGAAAAACTCAGACCAGCCCGTCTGGCACCAACAACCATGTCACGTTCAAAGTCACTTAAATCCCCTTTCTTCCCCATTCTGATGCTCTGTTTGAGCTTCAACAAGTCATCTTCACCACGTCTAGATGCCTAAATGCATTGAGTTGCTGCCATGGGATTGGCTGATTTTTGCCTTGTACACACGGTCGGAAATTCAGACGGAAAATGTCAGATCGGATTATATTGTCGGAAAATCCGATTGTGTGTGGGCTCTATCTGACTTTTTCCGTTGGAAATTCTGACTGAAAAAATTTGAGAGCAGGATCTCAAATTTTCAGACAAAAAGATTCCATCTGACTTTTTTCCAATTGTTGTAGAGAATTCCGATCGGACAAAGTGGCACGCATGCTCAGATCACATTACGAGACCAAAGCTATTGGCTACTAGCATGAACGTAGTCCCTTCATAACTAACGTCATCACGTTCTGAACTATCTGATTTTCCGACAACTTTGTGCGACCGTGTGTATGCAACACCAGTTTCGGACAAAATCCATTGGATTTTGTTGTCAGAATGTCCGACCGTGTACAGAGCATAACAATTTGTGTTACCAAGCAATTGAAGAGGTGTACCTAAGTATAAATTAACCCCTCATAGTAGTAATTATCTGCTGTTTTTGTACTATAAGGAGCTTATTTTTGTTTTTTAACCCCCACAGGTGATACAAAAAGCCTGCTGCTGCTACAAATTGTCTTATCTTAGTGACAGCGGGCACAGGTAGCTTGCATAAAGCTACCTGCTTATGACAAGGGAGTCTGTCATGCATAAAATTATATTAAAATCCTGTCTGAAAGGTGGCAGGAGGGGGCAGAGTGACAGAAGGGCGGGCAATATGATGGGGGGCAGTGTGACAGGATGACGACAGAGTGACAGGAGAAAGGCAGGGTGGCAGGAGAAGTGCAATGTGACAGGAGGGAAGCAGAGTGACAGAAGGGGGGCAGTGTGGCAGGATGGGGGCAGTATGACAGGAGGGGGGCAAAGTGACAGGAGGGGGTCAGGGTGGCAGGAAAGGGGCAGTACGACAGGAGGGGGCAATGTAACAGGAGGGGGCAGTGTGACAGGAAGGAGGCAGTGTGGCAGGAGGGGGGCAGTGTGACATGAAGGGGGCAGTATGACATGAAGGGGGGCAATGTAACAGTAGGAGGGCAGTGTGACAGGAGGAGGGCAGTGTGACAGGAGGAGTGCAATGTGACAGGAGGGGGGCAGAGTGACATGAGGGGGCAGAGTGACAGGAGGGGGCAGTGTGATAGGAGGGGAGCAGAGTGACATGAGGGGGAAGAGTGACAGGAGGGGGGCAGTGTGATAGGAGGGGGGCAAAGTGGCAGGAGGACACCTGGGCACACACTATACTATACACTGGGCACTGTGTAGAAGAGTCAGGAATCTGCAGTCTCTTGCAGTGAATATATTCCTGGCTACCGGGCGGGAGCAGCCTCAGAGCAGGAGGGGACTCTCTTACCTTACCAGCACAGCAGGGGCAGCATTGCTGGAAGCTAGAATCGTGAGCCAGAGTTGGGGGCCAAGCTGGAAGACAGAGCTGCTCTGCACAGCGGAAGTTTACTCCTGCTGTGCAAAGCATGTCATCGGTGGCTGGGACGCCAGCGGTCCTAGCAAACATTGACTGCTAACCTCCTGTCTTATCCTGGATCTGTGACACACAGCTATTATCGCTAATCCTTGCTGACAATCATGAGCAGATGCTTTTGGAGCTCAGGCATTCAGGGGCGCCACTTCTCCCCCACCATATGTAAAATAAAATAGGTATTTAAAAAATCTGAATCCTCACCAAGCAGGTATTCGATTTTGCTGTCCTCTACCCTGGCACCCTAAGGCAGGTGCCTATGCCACCTTATACTGACGCTGGCCATGTGTCCTGTCCATGCTACTTACACCAAATCGGAAAAGACGGTTATTACCAGGACTGCGCTCCAGACTGGTTGGGCAATGGCTGGAGGCTCTCTTCATCTACGCAGATCTTGTTTTTAGGTCTCCAACACAAAGACAGACACTGCGTCACCCTCAGACATTCCACCCAACTTTTTGAGATGGAAATGAGAGACACCTATTAGCAAGAGTATGTAGGCACAGGACACTCCCCATGCCACGCCCTCTTAAAGGAGAATTGTACAAAAAAATTATTAGTTAAACCTGCAAGTGCTTTATATTGGCTTTTGAAAGGTACAAATACAGCAATCTGGAAATTGGATGAAAGGTTTAGCACTGGGAAACACTTTTTGAAAGATAACAAGTGCATTTTATATACAACTATATAGATCAGACCAAAATGAGGGATAAATGAGAAGGAAAGAGGAACAGAGGGACTGTGCTCCAAATCAGGGACAGTCCCTTGAATTTATGAGATGGTTGAGAGCTATGTCTTCAGGGTCCCTGCAATGGGATTTTGCTGTAGCATTCATCTGGAGGTACAGTATCTCTGTGGATGACTGTGTACCTGGGTGTTTGTGCCCAATTTGCATCTGTCTGTACATTGAACGTATGTACTGACTGTTATTTATTTTTTTTTTTTAAATAAAGCTTGTATTATTTCTTTACTGTCGTGCATCTGTATGCTTATGGTTAATGTTATATGCTGGTTTCAGTAGTTCTTCTGCTTCCAATTACTTTGTTTAGGTCTGGCTAATTTCCTAGAAAGGCAATCCCTTCCATTCACAGAAGCCTTGTCCTGGGTAGAGGCACTTCCAACTTTGTTATCGGATCCACTCTTTCACATGCCGAACATTCTGGTTCTCTTATTTACCTACAGGTTTAGCACGGTGTCCTGCTTGGATGGGGGGGGGGGGGGGCATTTCTCATACCCCTCCCCCCTTAAATTGGGCTGCAAGAATACTGTATCCTAACAATCGCCCAATAATCTCCTGCAGTAGCACCAAGAGTGATATGCTAGGAGAGTGATGGCAAACCTATGGCACGCGTGCCATAGTTGGCACACACAGTCCTCTCGGTGGGCACGCCGAGCTAAGTTGCCAGATCACTACACCCCAGCAGCCAAACCTTGGTAAGGTGCGCACACTGACCGGCCATTGCCAGTATGCATGCTTGGAAACGAGTCACGGCTCGTCCAGTGACGTTGTCATGCCTGACGTCGCTACTCAAAGCTCCGTTGCTTCCCTCGTTTTCCTAATGATTGCATTAACTTTCAGTGTATATTATGGTATGTCTGGTTGTAGTAATTCCTGGAGATTAGGTTGCTTTCTTCCACTGCAGAAGTAACCTTTAGTGACAGTTATTATCCCCCACCCCCCATATATCAGGAGGACCGATGACTGTTCTACATGCACCTGACCTCTGAAGGCAGTCACATGACCTCTGTTCACCTGTTGCAGTTTGGGCATTCGGGCTCAAAAAGATTTGCCGTCACTGTGCTAGGACATTTAACTGCTTCAACCCCAGAAGATTTTACCCCCTTCCTGACCAGAGCACTTTTTGCGATTCGGCACTGCGTTACTTTAACTGACAATTGCGCGGTCATGCAACGTTGCACCCAAACAAAATTGACATCCTTTTTTTCCCACAAATAGAGCTTTTTTTATGGTATTAGATCACCTCTGCGGTTTTTATTTTGCGTTATATTCATTTATTTTGCGCTATAAACAAAAAAAAAGCAATTTTGAAGAAAACGTTTCTTGCTATAATAAATATCCCCCAAAAATATATATATAAAAAAAGATTTTTTTCCTCAGTTTAGGCCGACATGTATTCTTCTATATATTTTTTATATACGCTTATCGCAATAAGCGTATTTTGATTGGTTTGCGCAAAAGTTATAGCGTCTACAGAATAGGGGATAGATTTATGGCATATTAATTATTAATTTATTTTTTTAATTAGCAATGGTGGAGATCTGCAATCTTTATTGGGACTGCGACAGTATGGCGGACACATCGGACACTTTTGACACTATTTTGGGACTATTGTCATCTATACAGTGATCAGTTCTATAAAAATGCACCTATTACTGTGCAAATGACAATGGCAGGGAAGGGGTTAACCACTAGGGGGTGATGAAGGGGTTAAGTCCTAGGAAGTGATTTTAACAGTGGGGGGGGATGGGCTTCAGCTTACATGACAGCGATCACTGCTCCTGATGACAGGGAACAGTGATTTCTGTCATGTCACAAGGCAGAACGGGGAAATGCCTTGGTTACATAGGCACTTCCCTGTTCTGTGGCTCTGTGACATGATCGTCGGGAGACCACTATCACGCTGTACTCAGCTGTGTGCTGATGCTATCTCCGCCTCTTAAAGGGGATGTACAGGTACGCCCATTTGCCCACCGCTGCCATTGTGCCGATGTATATCGGTGTGCAGCAGTCGGCAAGTGGTTAAAAACTCACCCATGTAGCCTAGTTACAGTCATAATAGATGTGTGTGAACAGTGTCAAACTAAACATCCATGTGAAACATGCTCGACCCTTGTAAGATGGTAATAAATTAGGTTTATCTCTAGTTGGGACACAGATTGGCCCAATAATAGCACATTAAAAAGCAAAAACTTGTTCCTACAAATATGTTAATTTCTGGTTTTGAGTCCTCAGGGATTACTGCTCTGCACTGATACACAGCAAAGGAAAAAGGGGCAGTTCAAGGAAATACAAATACCTACAAGAGCGTCCGAAAATAAACAGGTAGGAGCAAGTCTGACAGATAGACGATCAAAGAATGTTCCATACATGGGCCCCTGGAGGCTGCCTGTCTAAAGGGTGTAAGTGAATACAGAGAATTAGTTAAAGTGTATATATGGTAAAGATGTAAAATTCTCTATTCATTTCCACATTGCATTCCTATTATTTCTAGCCTGCTCCTATCTGAATTATCTTGAAGACTGAAAAACTTACTTAGTGAAGATCCCCATACATTTACTTACCATAAATTCAGTCACAAGTATTCATACCTCCCAACTTTTTGAAATGGGAACAAGGGACACCTATTAGAAAAAGTATGTAGGCATATGACCCCCCCCCCCCAACACACCCCCTCAAAAGGAGAATTATACAAAAAAATCAATTAAAGAGGTAGTAAACTCTGACAAAAAAAAAATGTCTGCCCTTCCTTGCAATGTAAAGGCATAATGTGCTAGTATGCATCGCATTCTAGCACATTATAAGACACTTACCTGCATGCAAAGCCCGCGTCGTCCTCGCTGCAGGCTGAATATATCTTCGCCCATCTTCCTTCTGGGGCCCCGGACTCCAGCTGTGTGACTGGCCGGAGCCACGTGACATATGCGTGCGGGAACCGCCGGTCACGACACACGCTTCTGAAGAAACGGCACTGGCAGCCATTCCTTCTGAGCACATGCGCCAATGACATTATCGGCTGAATATTCAGTAAATATCTCCTAAACGGCACACATTTAGGAGATATTTACAGTACCTATAGGTAACCCTTATTATAGGCTTACCTATAGATACAAACATTAGAGGGAGGTTTGCAACCTCTTTAAGCCCACAAGTGCTTTTTTTTACCACTACTATTCCCTTATACTGCCTTTTGAAATTTACAAATGCAGCCAGCAATTTAGAAATTCAATCAAAGGTTTAACACTGGGAAACACTTTTTTAAAGATAAAAAAGGGCATTTTATATACAACTATGTGGATCAGACCAAGATGATAGACAAATGAGGAGGAAAGAGGGACAGTTGGGAGCTATACGTATTCACTTTGCGGTGTGTGGTAGGTACTGCTGTGTCACACATACATTCACAGAGCCTGCCTTCTGAACTACAGGTGCTAAGAGGAGGAGTTTCAGAATCAGTAAAGGAATCACTGCTGCAGGTAGCAAGATATCATGGGATATGTAGTCCTTTTGAAATTAAAAAAAAAAAACAGCAGAGGAGATGTTTCAAAGCATGCAGGGAATCCATGAAGTGGTGAAAAGAGACGGCCAGCAGACAGGCAGAACTCACAACATTAAAAGAGATTTTTCAAGTAAACTTGTATTGTTTGCTTTTACAATTACTGATGTTATAAAATGAAAATGTATGCGACCAAAAATCTCCTGTAAAGAGAACTATTATTCTTTGTTAGGTTTTTTTTTTTTTTTATATGTATGTGTAGCGCTGACATCCTTGTTTATTGATGTGATTATGCATGCTTTAATGTGAGGTATATGGGCATTACTGTGGTTTCGTACTAGCCATCTAGTGGCCAAATATGAGTAACGCACCTGTTTATCATTACCATAGAACAACCTAAAGACTTGTACAGGAAGTGACTGTTTGGATTCTGAAGGTTGACCTTGTTACCCAGGAGTCCGTGTGTGACCTACCCATGAACACTCTCTCACGCAGTGCATGCTGGGTAGGGAATATAAGGGACAGCAGCGGCCATCTTAGGTCTCTTGGGACCACGTTACCTGCCTGTGCGGATCTGTGGAGAGGTGTCCCAAGAGGCAGTGGCTAACAGCTATTGCAGAGCGCCAGACTGCTCGCATTTGTGAGGTGACCTGAGGGAGCCTGAAAGACGGTAGCCAGATTGAGAAGGTCCAAAGACACTCGGCTGAGAATTGGAGAACCGGATCGATTCAGTGGAGCGATACAGAGCTTAGCTTAGCTAGGCCTAGCTGACGGAAAGACAAGCTGCTGTCACTGGACCAAAGTGATCACACGGAACTCTGATCCAGTTGGTGAGCGGGCTACGGCCCACCGTCTGTTAACTTTTGCATACAGTTAGACTCACGTACAGCCCTCAATGGAATCTGCAGTTCCACGGAGGCGTAGCAGAGCCCCTGACATCGAACAGGATTGAGGCCTATTTACTTTGGTGTCTCAGCGCATGTAAATAAGTTAAAGGAATTACACAAGGAGCATTTCAGCTTAATCTTCCACCTTACTTTGGATTACAAATACAAAGGAGTAGAGCTGCACGATTCTGGCTAAAATGAGAATCACGATTTTTTTCCTTAGAAGATAGATCACGATTCTCGCGGCGTATCATCTTTCACATTAAAACAAAAAAAATTGTACTAACTTTACTGTTTCATTTTTTTTTTTTTTTTTTTACTGAAGTGTATTTTTTCCCAAAAAATTGCATTATATATATAATGTTTGGGGGTTCCAAGTAATTTTCTAGCAAAAAATATTGATTTTAACTTAAGAAAGAAGTGTCAAAAAAAGATTTAGACTTTAAGTAGTTAAACTTCCTGCATTTACACGTGGTTGAAAGCTTGGCAGACTGCCCAGATTATTTGTTTACACAAAAAGTTCTATCCCTTTGATCTAAGAAGTAAGCGTTAGTTACAATGTTTCAAGTTCTACACTTGGCAGATTGCCCGGGATGCTTTCTTTTGACAGCTGAGTGAGCAGATAATCTCTCCACTTGTTTATATGAAAGAATCGCCTACTCTCAGCGGAAGAGATCATAAGGGGGGTTGAATCGAGATCGCATTTTTTTAATGATTAATCATGCAGCTATACAAAGGAGTGACTTGAGCTAGCGAAGAAAAGAAAACCCCGGATTAAAGTACTTTAGTGAGGTCTCATGTATACCTTTTAAAACAAAGGGAGCTCCCAGGTTCATATAAATACATTTATATACATCTGTTATATTCTGTTATATTGACATATATTGTGCTGTTGTCCTGTGTTGGGATGACAGCACAATTACTGTAACTACCTATTGAAATATTTTACAGTAAACAATATTTCTGGTTAAGTATCCAGTTGTGTGGCATACTGTTTTTCCCCACCAGGTGGAGCCAGTGGATCCTGAGGGTACAATACAGGTACTTTGCATTGTTGTATATTGTACTGTATTACATTGCACCACAGCTGTGCCAAGGGGATTGAGTCAAGCCAGTGGGGTTTCTAGAGAGTGCAGGCCCAATCAAACTAGCAGCTCCTTTGGGGGTTAGTGCTACATATACATGTTATAAGACAGGGAAGAGACCTAATGTTATATTATCTTATCCAGTTATATGATCCTATGCAGTCAGAATAGATGCAGGAATTTAACCATGCACTCTTCCCCTAATGTATAGGGACTGTGTTAAGTATAGGGTGTAGAGTTCAGTAGTATGCCACATACAGAGTGCAGGGTCCAGGAGTGTGCTATGTACAGAGTGCAGTGTTTCAAGGGTACACTACATACAGAGTTCAGGAGTGCAGCACTCCGAGTGCTGTACGTACAGAGTGCAGAGTTCAGGAATACGCTACATACAGAATGCAGAAGTCAGGAATGCACTATATACAGAATGCTGGGCTCAGGAATGCTCTACATTCAGGGTTCAGGAGTATGCTACATATGGTGTGCAGAGTTCAGGAGTGCACTACGTACAGAGTGCAGAGTTCAGAAGTGCAGTAGGTACACAGTGCATTGTGCAGGAGTGCGCTAAGTACAGAGTGCAGATTTCAGTAGTGCGCTATGTACATGTGCAAAGTACAACGTTTAGGAGTGAGCTACATACATAGGACAGGAGTTCAGGAGTGCACTACGTACAGAGAGTGAATGCAGAATTGCACTAGGTACAGAGTGCAGAGATAAGGAGTTTGCTATGTACAGAGTGCAGAGTTCAGGAGTTAGTTACATACAGAGTGCAGAGTTCAGGAGTGTTATATATACCGAGTGCAGAGCTCAGGAGTGCACTATGTACGGTGTGTGGGTTCAGAAGCATGCTATGTACAGAGTGCAGAGTTCAGGAGTGTGCTATGTGCAGAGTGCAGGAGTGTCCTATGTGCAGAGTGCAGCGTTCAGGAGTGTACTATGTACAGAGTGCAGGGTTCCGGAGTGCGTTGCATACAGAGTACAAAGTTCAAGGGTGAAGTGTACAGAGTGCAGTATTCAAAAATGTTCTACATACAGAGTGCAGGGTTCAGAATTGCTCTATTCAGTTCCTGTTTCACTTTTGGTAAAAAATGGTAAAGGGCAGGTCAAATAACTACTCCACTTGTCAAACAACCTCTGAAGATCGATCCACTGCAGGTCACTCCTCAAAGAGATACCACTAGTGTAAACTAGCCCTTAGTTATGCTCTAACTGCAGCAGAGGAAGTTCAGGTAACATGCATGACTTTGTAGAGCTTTGTAAATTTTATTAAAGTCTGGACAGAAATAGAAATCTGTTGACCGATAAAACTGCATCTATATGTGTCTTTCAATTGTGCATTTAGCACTCTGCGTTGGGTACAGCGTAACACTTGGCCTGACATTGACCATATGTGCCCTAACCCTATTGTGCATACACTGAGCAAAATTATAAATGCAACACTTTTGTGTTTGCCCCTATTTATCATGAGCTGAACGCTGTACACAAAAGGCCTATTTCTCTCAAATATTGTTTACAAATCTGTCTAAATCTGTGATAGTGAGCACATCTCCTTTGCCGAGATAATTAATCTACCTCACAGGTGTGGCATATCAAGATGCTGATTAGACAGCATGATTATTGCACAGGTGTACCTTAGTACCTTGTACCTTGCCACTCTAAAATGTACAGTTTTACTGTATTGGGGGATCAAGGGGTCCGAAAACCAGTCAATATCTGGTGTGACCACCATTTGCCTCACACATCTCCTTTGCATAGAGTTTATCAGGTTGTTGATTGTGGCCTGTGGAATGTTGGTACATTCCTCTTCAATGGCTGTGTGAAGTTGCTGGATATTGGCAGGAACTGGAACATGTTATTGTATACGCCAATCCAGAGCATCCCAAACATGCTCGATGGGTGACATGTCTGGTGAGTATGCTGGCCATGCAAGAACTGGGATGTTTTAAGTTACAGATCCTAGCAACATGGGGACGTGCATTATCATGCTGCAACATGAGGTGATAGTCATGGATGAATGGCACAAAAATGGGCTTCAGGATCTCACCACAGTATCACTGTGCATTCAAAATGCCATCAATAAAATGCACCTGTGTTCATTGTCCATAGAATACGCCTGCCCATACTGTAACCCCACCGCCACCATGGGCCACTCGATCCACAATGTTGATATCGGTAAACGGCTCACCCACACGACGCAACACACACTGTCTGCCATCTGTCCTGTACAATGAAAACCGTGATTCATCCATTAAGAGAACACCTGCCATTGAATGTGAGCATTTGCCCACTCAAGTCGGTTACAATGACAAATTGCAGTCAGGTCGAGACCGCGATGAGGATGAGGAGCATGCAGATGAGCTTCCCTGAGACGGTTTCTGACAGTTTGTGCATAAATTCTTTGGTTATGCAAACCGGTTGTTGCAGCAGCTGTTTGGGTGGCTGGTCTCAGACTATCTTGGAGGTGAAGATGCTGGATGTGGAGGTCCTGGGCTGTTGTGGTTACACGTGATCTGCGGCTGTGAGGCTGGTTTGATGTACTGATAAATTCTCTGAAACACCTTTGAAGACGGCTTATGGTAGAGGAATGAACATTCAATTAAAGGGCAACAGCTCTGGTGGACATTCCTGCAGTCAGCATGCCAATTGCACGCTCCCTCAAAACTTGCAGCATCTGTGGTATTGTGCTGTATGATAAAACTGCACATTTTAGAGTGCCCTTTTATTGTGACCAGCCTAAGACACACCTGTGCAATAAGCATGCTGTCCAATCAGCATCTTGATATGCCACACCTTTGAGGTACAGTAGATGGATTATCTCGACAAAGGAGAAGTGCTCCAGGAATAGCTAGCCGCAGCTAGCCACAGGTGCCCCGCCTCCTCCCCCCCCCCCATTGTGTTCTGGGAAACACACAGTTCCCAGGACACAGCGGGGACCAGTGAAAACACGCAGCTCGACTCGTGCATGCGCAGTAGGGAACCGGGCAGTGAAGCCACAAAGCTTCACGTCCCAATTCCCTGACAGAGGATGGCAGCGGGGGCAACCGAGAGCCATTGCTCGTCATCTGCTGCCAACATCGCTGGACCCTGAAACAGGTAAGTGTCCATTTATTAAAAGTCAGCAGCTGCAGTATTTGTAGCTGCTGACTTTTAATATTTGTTTTTAAGGTGGCACTCCTCTTTAACCACTTAACAACCGGCCCATAGAATGACGGCTACAGGGCGGTTAACTCTGAGAGGCCATCATATGATGTCCTCCCAGAATTCCGCTCTCGCGTGCCCCCTGGGGCGCGCACTCGAGAGCATCTGTGACCAACGGGTCCACAGGACCCGGCGCCTCGCGGATCACGGTAAACGGCCACTCATCACGGGCGTTTAGATAAATGAATAAATAAAGTCGCGCTATGGACAAACAAATCTCCGCTGTGATAGGAATATGTGGTAAAATTAAAAGAAGGAAAAGAAATATGCTGGGTTAGAGCTGCCTGTGCCTGAAGCCCTCACTTCCTTGTTGGGGAGGAGAGGGAAATGAAATGTGAAATAAAAAAGGTGAAATAAAAAAGGTGAAATAAAAAAATAAAAAAGCATTTATATACCATAGCACAGAGCATTTATATACCATAGCACAGAGTGGCGCACCGGGGATGAAGTTTTCTAAGTGAAAGTCCACACTATTTGCACAAGTGAATCAAATACCCCCCATTGATTTTTTGTAATCATTATAACAATAATCCGAAGAGGCAGCACTATCAAGCCAAATATTAATTTTGGACTTATATTGGACTCAGAAGCGTCTTCATGCGATTATTGGTTGAAAACATTGTTGATCTGCACATTTAACGCCTTTATGCGGTTTTTTGGTTGAATGATTTCTGATCCTTGGTTGCTCTGATCTGTAGTTGTCTTTTTGCACAATTTTTTGCACATGTTTGCACAATCTGTTTTCAACTAATATATCATCGAATACTAATAACAATTTCACTTTTTTGCACATTTAATGAATGTTTTTAATAACTTGATACGCACAGGACAATTAACACTCATTTGTTGTTTTATTATAATGAAATGTGAATGTTGATTTCACATTATTTACACATTATCTACACATAGTTTGCTTTGGACAAAATTGCTTTAGGATATCTTTGCACGGTAGCACTAACAGTTTTTTCTTTTCTCTTCCCTTTTTTATATATAAAAAACAAACACTAGGGCTTGATAAGTTAATTTATTTTATCACTGATAGGGTTTAGCGCCATACCTTTTTTATTTCACATCACGGGCGTTTACCATGTGATCTCTCCGTCAAATGACGGAGTGATCACTTGTAAACAAACCGGCGTCATGTGATCGGTACAGCGGAGGGGGAAGAGATTGGTGTTAGCAGCGCTGGGGGCTGCATCTGCATTGCCCACGTCGCTGCTCACTGACAATTAACCCCTTAATACCCTGGCAATACTCTGCAATACCAGCTAACACTGTGCAATACCAGCTAATACTGTGCAATACCAGCTAATACTCTGCAATACCCGCCAATACTCTGCAGTACCCGCCAATACTCTGTAGTACCCGCCAATACTCTGCAGTACAATTCCTGCCAATACTCTGCAGTACAATTCCTGGCAATACTATGCGATACCCTGCCATACTCTGCGATACCCTGCCATATTCTACGATACCCTGCCATACTTTACGATACTCTGCCATACCCAGCCATACTCGGTGATACCCTGCAATACCCAGCCATAGACATCCCCCCCCGCCGCCCTCCGGTGCTTCTACCGACTCGCCAATACGATCAAAGTCAGAATCTTTTTTTTTTTATTTCAGGCTTCCCAGCCTAGAGGTGAGATGCGGGGTCTTATTGACCCCATATCTTACTGTAAAGAGGACCTGTCATGCCATATTCCTATTACAAGGGATGTTTACATTCCTTGTAATAGGAATAAAAGTGATCAAAAAATGTATTTTTGGGGAAAAAATATCAAACTAAAATAAATAAAGTAAAATGAACAATTAAAATAAAAATAAAAATTTAAAGCGCCCCTGTCCCCATGTGCTCGCATGCAGAAGCGAACGCATATGGAAATCCCGCCCACATATTCAAACCACACATGTGAGCAATAATTCTAGCCCTAGACCTCCACTGTAACTCAAAACATGTAACCAGTAAAAAAATTTAAAGCGTCACCTAAGGGGATTTTTAAGTATCGATGTTTGGCACCATTCCACAAGCATGTGCAATTTTGAAGAGTGACATGTTAGGTATCTATTTACTCGGCGTAACTTCATCTTTTACATTATGCAAAAATTGGGCTAACTTTACTGTTTTTTTTTTTTAAGCACAAAACAGTTTTTTTTCCCAAAAAAGCGTTCGAAAAATTATTGTATTCTCCAGGGTGTTTGCTAAAAAAACATATATAATATTTTGGGGTTCTATGTAATTTTCTAGCAAATAAATGATGATTTTTACATGTAGGGGAGAAATGTCAGAATTGGCCTGGGTGCTCCCTGCATGTTGGGCCTCTGTATGTGGCCATGCTGTGTAAAAATCTCACACATGTGGTATTGCCATACTCGGGAGTAATAGCAGAATGTGTTTTGGGGTGTAATTTGTGGTATGCATATGCTGTGTGTGAGAAATAAACTGATAATATGACAATTTTGTGAAAAAAAAAAAAGTAAAAAAAATCTTGATTTTGCAAAGAATTGTGGGAAAAAATGACAACTTCAAAAAACTCATCATGCCTCTTACTAAACACCTTGGAATGTCTTCTTTCCAAAAAGGGGTCATTTGGGGGGTATTTGTACTTTTCTGGCATGTTAGGGTCTCAAGAATTGAAATAGGCCGTCAGTACTTCAGGTGTGATCAATTTTCAGATATTGGCACCATAGCTTGTGGACTCTATAACTTTCACAAAGACCAAATAATATCCACCAATTTGTACTTATTTTTACCAAAGATATGTAGTAGTATAAATTTTGGCCCAAATTTATGAAGAAAAAATTACAAATCTGCTAAATTTTATAACAGAAACGAAGAAAAATTCATTTTTTTACAGAATTTTCAGTCTTTTTTCTTTTATAGCACAAAAAATAAAAAACCCAGCGGTGATTAAATACCACCAAAACAAAGCTCTATTTGTGTGAAAAAAAAGGACACACATTTCATATGGGTCCAGTGTTGCATGACTGAGTAATTGTCATTCAAAATGTGAGAGCACCGAAAGCTGAAAATTGGTCTAGTTATTAAGGGTGTTTAAGTGCCCAGTGGCCAAGTGGTTAAGTTCAGCTAATGATAAATAGGGGCAAACACAAAAGTATTGCCTTTATAATTTTGCTCATTATAGCTAGAAATATCCAGCTTTAGTAAGCAGCTGTCAAACCGAAACACTTTACAATTTTTTTTGTAATGTTTTGAATTGGAGCCCAGACTGCTACAGACCTGCTGGAACCAAATGGTTAACCTCCAGTCTATTTACATATGTATATATGCACATATTATTGCAATAAGTCAGAGCAAATTTTTACTTAATGTGCTTTCACCTAACTTAATTTGCCTTTACAAAAATTCATTATTGCAGCAGCTTTAATTTATTCTCTGTTAGGATGAATTTTTATGTTCTTAACCGCAATATAACAATTTAAGTATTTTCTCTTATTTAAAACCTTTGCAAAGGCAGGAATAAGACAAGTGACTTTGGAATGCAAATGATCACAGATTTTATCAATTAGATTTTCTGCTTTAAGTAGACAAAGGTGGTTTTGCTGTCCCATAATTTCAAAAACGTATCCGTCTGTAGCAGCAAAAATCTGAGATCCTTGAGTAAATTCTGTGTTAATTAGCCCAGCTTTGATGATAGTGATTGGGAGGATCCAGGATGAAGAGTCTTAAAGTATTAAGTCTAAACTTAGGAAACCATGTACATAACAACGCACAAAGAATACAAACACATCTGCTTTGTGGTGTCCTATAGTGCAGGCATATTTTTGTTTATCGTATATGTAAGTTAAAAGAGAAGTATGGGTTGGAGCTTTTTTGCAGATTCATACTTATCTAGGTGGATGCAGCATGAACCGATCGATCGCACACAGCGAGCAGAGAGCTGCAGATTGCCAGTCACAGCTCTCTGCTCTGCCCCCTTCCCCCTGCTCACTGGACCACTGGGCTGCGGAAGGGGGCGGCCGGCTCAGGCTCCAAGTGGCTCACTGAGAGGCTGAGACAGGCATCAGTCCAGGCCCCTGGCAGCAGACATGTGCACAACAAAAAAATTGGTTTTGTTTCTTTCCGTTTCCATTGATTCGTAACGGTTCATAATTTCGTAAGACGCGAGTTTTTATATTCAGACCAGTTCACATTTTTGGAACAGATATATTTTTGTCAATACGAAATGATTCGTAATTCCATTAGTCTAATGATTAGTAATTTCGTAAGGTGCTAGGTTTCATATTCGGCCTCGTTTCGTATTTTCGCAACAGTTATATTTTCTTTGATACAAAATGATTCGTAATTCCGTTAGTCTAATTTTCTTTGATTTGAAATTCGTAATTATGTTAGATGATAATTTACGATTATTTGGTACACTACTCGTAATTTAGTAATTGTTACTTTTGTGAGATTGCCTTTTTCGTGGATTCCTACTTTCGTAGGAAATAAAGAATAATAATCCTATGCTTGCTTTTCTAATAAGTCCTGTATTTACTTCAGTCCACTTCTCAACTGAATCTAAAAAGATTCAGGAATGCAGTGTGACTCCGACACAAAAGGGATAAGCTGATTGGCTAAAGATATTAAAGTGGAAGTAAACCCTCTTATTATTTTCAGCCAAGGAAGCTGCCATCTTGGCCTCTGCTTAATCTTTAACTGTCATGATGCTGCACATGTGATCAGTTATGACCCCAGCCATTGGATGGTTTGACCGTTTGGTTGAGAGCACAACCAATGTGACAGTTAGCATTTCCGGCATGCCGGGAATTTAACTGTTTTTTGAAACTATTAAATCAATGGGTTTACTTCCGCTTTAAGTAAGATAAATCACTCACTACATACACTGCCCATTCGAAAGAACGATTAGAGAACACGAAATTACGACATACATATTGAGATACACTTATGCCCCATACACACGGTCAAATTTTCCGACGGAAAATGTTCGATGGAAGCTTTTTGTCGGAAATTTTCCATCGCAATTTCCATCGCACAAAATTTGAGATCTGGTTTTCAAATACGAAATGTAAATCCTTTGTTATAGATGTCATTTTCTTTCTTTAACTGTCTTGGAGTTTTGTATTTTCGTAAGTTTGTCCGTTCCTAAGTTCGTATTTTCGCGTGTTCGTTATTCTGCTTATTCGTAATTTCGTCATTTTCGTATTTCGGTTTTTTCAGCTATTCGGATGTTTGAATTGATCCGAATACTAACAAATTTGTACGAAAATCTGGCGGATCCCAACTTATATTGGCATGATGACGTGGTGCCTGGACCGACTTCTGTGACATCAGCAGAGAATGGACTTTAGCCCGCTCTCTGTAGAAAATGGGCCACAGGAGTGCAAAACGAATCCTGTGATCCATAGCAGATATACAGACAAACAAGCTTTGGCTATACTTCTCCTTTAAGGGGGATTAAAGGGGTTTTAAAGGTAAAAGTTTTTTCACCTTAATGCATTAAGGTGAAAAAACATCTGACAATGCCGGCACCCCCAGCCCCCCCCCCCCCCTTTACTTACCTGACCCCTCGAAAGTCCCGCTCTCACCCCCGATGTCCTCTTCACCACTCAGCCTGGCCATTGATCGGCTAGAGTGGATGGATTGAAAGCAGCGCAGCCATTGGCTCGCACTGCTGTCAATCACATCTAATGACGCGTCGTGCCGGGGGCGGGGCAGTGATACAACGAGCAGCTACGGCCGCTAGCTGTATCACAGGAGCACGCCCGCAAGCACTCCACACTATGCGAGGGAGTTCACATGAAGTTGTGGAGTCCTTGCGGGAGGGAGCCGAGACAGCCGCCGAGGGACCCCAGAAGAGCAGGTTCGGGGCCACTCTGTGCAAAACGAGCTGCACAGTGGAGGTAAGTATAACATATTTGTTATTTTTTTGCCTTTAGTGATCCTTTAAAAATGAATGGCAGCTCACTGCAACAAACATGTTAATCTGTGTATTAAAATGCATTGCAGTAACACATGGTAAAATGGCCAAGTTTGTCAGATTTTACTGCAATCCCATACTGTGAAAAAGCCCTAAAATGGAGTACAGGTTCACTTAAAGCACCATTCCAGGCTAAAAACTATTTTTTTCTCATCCCCCTCGATTGCATCCTTCTAAATCATGTTTATATCTTTACCTTGTGAAGCCAGAATCCTAAAAAAAACCTCACCTAAATCCCTTGCCAGTTCTTGGGGTTGGGGACCGTGACTCAGGCAATGCAAATGGGGCCTGAGATTTCTTGTCCCCCTGTGATGATGTCATCTTCTTATGAATCCTGAGAAGTCCCGCCACTGAAGATCTAGTAGGTAGTGAAAAAATATATATATGTATATGGACCAAAGCGCCAAAAGGATTACTAACAATATAAATCACTTCATGTATGTAATAATATCATGGATAAAAATAAGAATAAACATTACCACATGATTTGAGCAGCTGCAGTGTGAAATTGGTGTAAATAATTGATAGTGAAAAAGAAATATACTGCCCTAAATGCTATATGTAATATATTCCTATATACAGAAATATAAATGTAAAATACTGAAGAGAATCAATGAATAAAACAGTCCCCAGTGAAAAATGCTGGTGCTTGTGGAACAATGATGAAAATCTCATATACAGTGCTGTGACTTGATAAGCAGTTCTGTGCTCCCTATGAGCTTAAATAGGGTGCCCTCCTAGTAGATGTACGCTCACCCTTGGGATTGGACCAACTATCGCTAGGTAGATCAGATGCGTGTGTGGGGCGACCCCTGTAGATATCCTCTGGACCTTTGGTTGACTATGATGAATGTTCCTCATATAGATGGATACAATAGAGAAAACCTACCGTCGCTGAAGACGTCCTATGACGAAACGCGTCTGACGTAATCACGCACACAACTTCCGGACTGTTGGAGCTCAGGTGGAACACAGGGTGGAACGCACGCCGGTTTATCCGTATGCATGTTTGCTTACTGATCCGGTTGGGCACTGTCAGTTTTATCCCGGCCTGGAGGGCACTATCCTCTGTGAGGATTAGCGGTGTATGATCCATCTGTAGGGTGCCACGCCTGGGAGCCGTGTACTTTAAACTCACGGCATAGACAGCTGCACCTAGGGCTTCCCCCTGCCTATATCTGTCTTGTCTAGAACCACCTCTGCTCACAAGCGTTTTAGTTAGAGGAGGTGTGCAAACACAATCTCCCCCATTTTTATTTTTATTTTTATTTTATTTTTTTTCATTTACTCTTTATTTTTTATTTTTATTTTTTTTATTTTTAATGCCTATAGATCTTATATATTTTTTCATTGCAAAAAGACTTTGCTCATCTACTTACAGCTAACCTGGGACTGTAATTTTTTCATGTATATTACCCCCCAGGGGTCATGTCATTTGTTTTAAAAAAAAAACACTTTTTTCTCTGGTGTGTTAACCAATAAAGCGTATGGTTTTTTTAAATGAACCTTTTGAGACCTGGAATTACTACACTATGAGCCCCCTTTTTTCTTCCTGAGGATACTTCGATCTACCAGTATCAGTCCTCTCTACACATCAAGAAAGGAGAAAAGAGTGGAAAACCGCCTCCTCTGGATCTTCCTCCTGTGGACCAGCCACTGCTGTTTGAGATTTACAGGTCTGATTGCCCTTCGTGGGCTTAAAGTTCCGGTGAGTGGGGAGCTGAGGGGGCGAGCACGGAAGTCACCTGAATTATATATATCTGGGCACCAGTCACCTTAACCTGCACCTACTTGAAGATTTTGAGGATATATACCTCCTTTTTGTTTTGGACTGCATTTTTTAGGACTTTATTTGGTTTATATATGAATTTACCTATGGACTTTATGCATTAATGTTACCCCCCTTTTTTTCATCATTTTTTTCATTTTTTTCATTTTTATTTTTATCTTGATCTTTTCCACTTGTCATAATAATATCTAGTATTCTATGTGATCAATTATTACAGATACATTGCACTTTTTGCAAATTTTTTGCACCCCTGCGGTCTTTAGCACTTTATGTTGTACTATAGCACTTTTCGGTATATATATATATATGTATATATATATGTATATACATCTATAGCACCTTATAAGGTTGCACAGATATATTTCTAATTTTTTCTAGGTTCATACATTTTTATTGTCGTGATTAACCTGATCATTTGGTATATGGCTATATAAGCTGGAACTAGTGTTTTATACATACACTCATGGGGTTGGTATGATATTTATATTCTGTGATACTTCTAGTTTTCTATAGATAGTAGTTTATGCCACAACTAGCACTATATTATTACTCATCAGTGGGGTAAAAATTATATGGCCTTGCTTGTCATTTGCTTTTGTCTACTCCATTCTCCTGCATTTAACTAGTGGATGGTGGGGGGTCTCACCATCAATAATTATCGTGCTTTTTAGTCGGTGGTTCTGTATGTGTATTTATACTTATGCCTATACACATATATGCACACACCTCTTCTTAGCCATTATCGGTAGCGCCTAGCCCCTTCTAATACATATATTATTCTTTGATATTCACTACAACTCGCGATCCTTTTTAGGACTGTGAGGTATAGGGGTGGCGACACCATTTCTTAGCGCTCTGTCGGTTTGTGCCACTTCTTGCTAGTACCTCTATAGCGCGGTTTGGTTCTGTATGACCTGTGTGTATCAATAGAGAAAACCTCATTGTGCAGTACTGTTTAAAAATAACTTTTATTCCAAAAAATTAAAAGATATTCAACTCACATGTATGAGTGCCTGATATCCTGGCACCTGGAGTGAATAGCCGGTCCATGAAAGCAGCCTGAACAGTTCATGCAGTGAAGGGCTCGATTTCCGGGTATTGGCGGAAGTTGTCGCGATCACGTGACTCAACCTCTATGCATTTCGGGCTATCAGATTGGCTGTCCTCAGGAAGTTTGGGGGGGGGGGGTTAAAAGTGCCCTGCTATCGGTCGAATAGTGTCGCTATAACAACAGTCGTTGGCAGTGTGAAAGTGCCCTTAAA
Organism: Lithobates pipiens; assembly: GCF_037356315.1. Taxonomy (NCBI): domain Eukaryota; kingdom Metazoa; phylum Chordata; class Amphibia; order Anura; family Ranidae; genus Lithobates; species Lithobates pipiens. The sequence goes on along the minus strand of NW_027507784.1, from coordinate 273,306,585 downwards.
AATGTCATTTTGCTGTGGTACTGTTCTAAACACAGGAAAAATGTGCCACTTTACAGGCATACTATAGACACCCCCCAGGCAAGATATTTAAAGGAATATTTCATTTTTATTGTTTTCTTTTATTGTATTAAAATCACTGCTCCTGAAAAAACAGCCGTTTATGCATTGATACATGCCCCCTGGGGCAAGACCCAGGTCCCCAAACACTTTTTATGGCAATAACTTGCAAATAAGCCTCTAAAATTAGCACTTTTGATTTTTCATGTTTGTGTCCCATAGACTTTAACGATGTTTGCGTGTTCATCCAAATTTTTTGCCTGTTCGCATGTTCTGGTGTGAACCGAATCGGCTTATCCTTAATAACCACTAATTATAGGCAAATATCAAGCAGTAACCCTGTAAACAAAGGGTAGAGGACTGTTATCATTGTGGTTAGGTTCATATGACGTAGCGCAGCGGAGCTTTGTGGGCGGTTTTAACCCCGCTAGCGGCCGAATAGCGCCGCCAAATCGACGATAAAGCGCTTTACAACCAACGCCCCAATGCCCCAGTGTGAAAGCATGCGATCAGATTGTTAGCCAAGAAAACCGTGGACTTTTGTCCGAAGGATGTTGACCCAAACTTGCATACACACGGTCACACAATTGTTGGCCAATAATCACGAATGTAGTGACGTACTACATGGTTTTTCAGCTGTTTAGCGCCACCTTTTGGGCTCCTTCTGCTAATTTCGTGTTAGTAGGAATTTGGTGAGTGTTGATTCGTACTTTACATTTTGCGCTTTTCAGTTCTGAATGGCCGTTCGTCAACCATTCATGTTGCGGAATCGGAGGAGATAACATGTTATTTATTATTGGCCTTAGAGTTATTGCTTTGACATTATTTTTTTGATTGGATAATAATTTGATTTGGTATATTTTCTATATTTTTGGATGCGTAGAATGCACTTTTTGGTTAAGTTCTGTTGGCAGATAGTATGTCTAATTGTATTTGTTTTATTTTTTTAATGCACAATAAAAAAAACTGTGTAGAATAATACTTAGCTATGTGTTTTACTTCAAATTAAAGTCTGGGAGTAGGCAGTTACATGTAAAAAAATACAATGTAAAATTGACAAGGGACACCAACATAATTGTATCTTTGATCTTAAAAACTACGGGATAATGGTGTTGTGGTAACTTGCACAAATGAAGAAAAAAAAAAAAAAAAGCATAATAATATTATTCTTGAAATCACTAGAAAAAAAAGCCCTTGAAAATGTGTTTGCAATAACTCCATCAGTATCTCCAGAAAAACAGCTTCATTATTATCCCATTAACCACTTGCCGACCGCCGCACGACGATGTATGTCGACAGAATGGCACGGGCAGGCATATGGGCGTACCTGTATGTCCCTGCCTTCCCACGGGTGGGGGGCCTAATCGGGCCCCCCCCCCCGGTGCCAGCGGCGGTCGGTTTTCGTTCAGAAGCGATCCGGGATGAGGGGGCGGCCATTCATTCATGGCCACCCCCTCTCGATCGCTCCTGACGAATGGAAGTGAGGCGTGACATCACTTCCTCTCCTGTAATGTAAACACAGGAGAGGAAGTGATGTAATCTCTCCTCCGTGTCGGTATTTTTCGTTCCGGCACCGAGGAGAGAGGATCGGTGAGTTGCACCAACACGACACTTCACAGTAGAACATGCCAGGCACACTCACACCCCCCCTTCACCCCCCGATCACCCCCCCCAATCACCCCTGCCCCCCCAGTCACAGTGACACCAATAGCATTTTTTTTTTTTTTGCATTGGTGTCATTTGTGACTGTAATAACTGTTAGGGCAGTTAGGGTTAGCCCCCTTTAGCTCTAGGGTACCCCCCTAACCCCCCCAATAAAGGTTTAACCCCGTGATCACCCCCCGTCGCCAGTGTCACTAAGGCTGGGTTCACATTGCAGCGGTTTATGAGAACGGATGTGATTCGCACCGCACTGCAGTGCAAATCACATCCGATCTCTGTGCGATTCGAGTTCAGCCATACAGATAGTATGGCTGAATTCGCGCCGCACCCGCCGCAAATTCGCACGGGACACTTTTTTTGGTCCGCAGCAGAATCGGATCGCATGGGTGTTCACACCATGCGATCCGAGTTTGCAGATCGCACTGCGATATGCAAACTGATCTGGGGGTGTCATTAACATTTCACTGACACTCCCAGCAGTTCGCATAGGGCAGCGTGAACTGCCGCCGGGAGGCATGCGATGCGGGAACCCGCCGCGGATTCGTGGCGTTCCCGCATCGCTCCAGTGTGAACCCAGCCTAATAAGCGATCGTTTTTCTGATCGCTGTATTAGTGTCACAGGTGACGCTAGTTAGGCAGGTAGGTATTTAGGTTCGCCGCAGCTTTTTATAGCGCCAGGGACCCCCATATACTACCGCATAAAGCCCCCTGATTGCCCCCTAGTTAACCCTTTCACCAGTGATCACCATATAACTGTTACAGGTGACGCTGGTTGGTTAGTTATTTTTTTATATTTTCAGGGCACCCGCCATTTATTACCTAATAAAGGTTTAACCCCCTGATCACCCGGCGGGTGTCATTTGTGACTGTAATAACTGTTAGGGCAGTTAGGGTTAGCCCCCTTTAGTTCTAAGGTACCCCCCTAACCCCCCCAATAAAGGTTTAACCCCGTGATCACCCCCGTCGCCAGTGTCACTAAGGCTGGGTTCACATTGCAGCGGTTTATGAGAACGGATGTGATTCGCACCGCACTGCAGTGCAAATCACATCCGATCTCTGTGCGAAAGTGGTTAAAGAAGAGAATTGTGCGCTGCATTTCGAGATTTCATAATTTGCCACGTCACAAATGTTAATTCTCCATTACGAACGCTAGTTTACATGACCGACCACTTCTGCTTCCGGGCATGCATGTTTGTACTTTGGAATTTTGTCTGACGGACTTGTGTACACACGCTTGGAAAATCCAACAACAGACATTTCTTCACGGGAACATTTTAAAATCTGCCAGCCAACATTTGCCCATGGAAAAACCGACAATTTGCAGTGTACAAAAGGTCGGATTTACTGCCAACAGCCTGTCATCACACATTTCCCGTCGGAAAATCCAATCGTGTGTACGAGGCTTAATAGAAGATGCTGTCAACAGCAAGTGACTCCTCACAGACTTTGGACTATTAGAGAGCAGGTAAGTAGAGGGACAATAATTCCACTTTAACATTCATTATGCGTGTGCTGGGTCAGTGAATGTAGCCAGAGGTGGCAGTCAACTAATATTTTCAGGTCAGCAATAGCAGCCTGTATATTTCTCTCAGTATGTCATTTTCTAATAATGAAAGCTGCTGATCATTAATGAAAATAGAACTTATTACAAGGTCCCTGCCAGGGCGCTTTTTTCCTGCAGGAACTCACCTTCGCTGACCAACTCTCCGCCCCCAGCTACACCAAAACCCTGCCCCTAGCCACACCTTTCTTAGAGGAGAGGAGTACAGCAGAGCCACATAATTGTAGTAAGTTAAGGCTTAGAACTGCGTATGGCAAATGGCGCATGGTTCAGGAATTTGCAACACGCAAAGTACAGGACTCGGGAGTGCATAACACACAGGGCTCAGGAGTGTGTAATGTGCAGCTGTGAGAAGTGTGTATCCCAGCTCTCCTCTCTGTTAAAATTTCCCCCACCCAGCTCTCCTTTCGGCCCTCTTCTTTACATACCCCCCCCCCCCCCCAACACACACACACACACACACTTTTCGAGTTCTCCTTTCAGCACAAACTCCCCCCAGATCTCCTCTCTGCACGAATCCCCCGCTGACAACTTTGCCTGGTCTCCTCTCTGCAAAAATACCCCCCCACATAAATCCCCCCTACACCCTTTCCTGGATTGCCTCGCTTCACAAATCCCCTCCAGCTCTCCTTGCTACAGAAATTCCACCCACCTCCAGTTCTCTTTTCTGTACAAATCCCCCTCCGCTCTCATCTCTGCTAAAATTCCCCCTGCTCATTTCTCCACTCCACACAACCTCCCCCCCTCCTCATACTTTCCATGTCTCCTCTCTGCACAAACTCCCTCCAGCTCTCCTCTCTGCATCTCCTCCACACACACACACACACACACACACTTTTCCCAGTTCTCCTCTCTGCACAAATGTCCTACTTTCCAAGTTTTTCTCTCTGCACAAATCCCTCCAGGTTGCCTCGCTAAACAAACCCCCCCCCCCTTCCCAGTTCTCCTCTCTGCACAAATCCCCCCCCCCCCCCAGGTCTTTTCGCTACACAATTCTCCCTTTCTAGTTATCTTCTCTTCACAAAACTCCCCCCAGCTCTCCTTTCTGATAAAATTCTTCCCCACTCAGCGCTCCTCTCTGCACTAATTCCCTCTCCCCACCTTCCCAAGTCTCCTCTCTGCACAAATACACCCCCATGCACTTTTCCAGTTCTCCTCCGTGCACAAACTTGCCCCACCTCTCCTATGTGCACACCCCCCCACACACACACATTTTACCAGTTCTCCACTCTGCACAAATTCACTCTAACCCCCACCCAGCTCTCAGCCCCATAATAAGCTCACAACCTTCCCACAGCTTCTTCTCTGAACAACTGCCTCTCTTGCTCTCCCCATTCCAACAACAGCTCCCTCACCTCTTTAAGTCGGCACCACTCTATATGCAGGGTTTTGTTTTTGTTTTTTTAATCACACTGTGATCGGAGAGCTCTGCCTATCAGAACTATAACCTAGAGCCAAGGAGGAGTTTCAGAGCTCTTTTATCGGCTCCGTTCTACACTGCCTGAGTAGCGGCGGCAGGCAAGGATGGAAGCACCAACAAATGTAGGGCATGAGTTCTGGGTGTCCAGCATTAGTACATGAAAGCCGGTAGAGGAAGTGAGCCATGTAGAAAACTTCCTCTATTGGCTTCTGTGTTAAGTGACAAGCTTGAGAGTAAAGGGCTGCCGGAGGTGTCGGAACAGAGTTCTGGCACTTTCCGTCTGAAAAAAACGCTGGTCCCTGTCTTTGCAATTGTGAGCTTGTTTTGACTATTTGATTGCTATGATTTCTTCCATACATCACTGACTACCTGGAAGGATTGTAGTCATGATACGTGGTCATTAACCAGTACCCGTAAAGCCACATACACTGTGCTGTATGATGTGGTCATGTGCACCTGTCACTGTGGCAGCAGTATAGCTCTTCTCTCTTCAGTGTGCCCAAGAATGCCCGCCTAGGTGTTTCACAATCCTACCAACACCCCTGGGTCCTACTGTTCTAAGTTCTTGCATCCTAAAATCTGGAAAGCCATCATTCACCTCTGTAGTAAGAGGCATTGTGGAGAAATTCATCTAGTTCACAACAGCAGAAATGTAGCCACTTGACAGTAATCAGTACAGTAGACAGTAATCTCATTTCAGCACACTAAAATCAATATGATTCTGTAACAAAGTCTTTAATGTCTTCCAGCCTAATGAGGACCTTCAAGGCCAAAGACAGCAGACATCCTTCAATATGTAGTGGGTTGTGAGACATAGTGGGTGCACGGTGCCACTTCTGCATGTGCAGGTTTGCTGTCTCCTATGGCAACACTATTTAAAGAGGAAGTAAACCCTTCCAAACAACTTGGACCTATAGGTAAGCCTAGATTAAGGCTTACCTGTAGGTCCAAGCAATATCTCCTAAACCTATATGGTTTAGGAGATATTTGCCCGAAAATGGGCACCGCTGTCTACGGCGCATGCGCCGTAGACAGCGGCGCGCATGCGCACTAAATGCGGCAAATCCAAGAATGGATTTGCCAAATTTGTCGACTCCCGTGCGCATGCGCGGGAGTGACGTCATCGCGGCTTCGCCGTATGACAGCGGCGGAGCTGCGAGGCGCGACTCCCGTGCGCATGCGCGGGAGTGACGTCATCGCGGTTGCGCCGCTGTGATTGGTCGGAGCTGCGAGACGCCACAAGCAACATGGATGCGGCGGACTACAGGGGACAGCGGCGACTTCGCTGGCTCCTGTGTCAGGTAAGTGACACATAATGAGCTACTATGCGATGCATAGTAGTCCATTATGCTTTACCTTTGCAGGGAAAAAAAGAGGAAGTAAACCCATCAGGGTTTACTTCCTCTTTAAAGTGGTTGTAAACCCTTACAAACCACTTTGAGCTACAGGTAAGCCTAGATTAAGGCTTATAGTAACAAAAGGGAAATACTGAGCTAAAAATAACAAGTTGTACCGGCGCTCAACCTTCCCCTTGCTGTGCTTGAGGGTCACACACAAGACATTAATTTATAATTGCAAAAAATATAGCGTCCTTATTGTGCGATATTTTAATTCGATTGCTCCAATTGTGCTGTCTTAATCACTGATCATCTTCTAATCAAAAGTCCACTTGTGTCAACTAATATAACCAAAACTGTGCCACCGTCACCAAGCAGAATGGCCACTCACCAGATGTCCCCAATCAGTAAGCCTTCGGTTCATTCAACGGATAACCAATGCACAACGCATTCCTCCCGTTAGCAATTCCTCAAGGTCCATATATTCATACAAAATTAAATGGAACCAATATAGTGTAAAATCGTTTTAACTTTAATGGAAAAATCAATAAAAAACGTATTGCACTCACATTTCAATGTGTCTATTGGCCGACACCAAGCCTTTCCAGCAATGAGAAAACCGCCAGGACGCTCAAATGCGAAACACGTAGGAGTTGTGGGAGACATACGGTCCTTGAATACAAGCCAGGAACAGGTCGGTCCAGTGGAGGGAGATCAACACCACCTGCGGAACATCAGTGGTTTGCCCGATTTTAGAGCGGTTTTCTCATTGCTGGAAAGGCTTGGTGTCGGCCAATAGACACATTGAAATGTGAGTGCAATACGTTTTTTATTGATTTTTCCATTAAAGTTAAAACGATTTTACACTATATTGGTTCCATTTAATTTTGTATGAATATATGGACCTTGAGGAATTGCTAACGGGAGGAATGCGTTGTGCATTGGTTATCCATTGAATGAACCGAAGGCTTACTGATTGGGGACATCTGGTGAGTGGCCATTCTGCTTGGTGACGGTGGCACAGTTTTGGTTATATTAGTTGACACAAGTGGACTTTTGATTAGAAGATGATCGGTGATTAAGACGGCACAATTGGAGCAATCAAATTAAAATATCGCACAATAAGGACGCTATATTTTTTGCAATTATAAATACTGAGCTAGCCTAGAAACCCAACCACACAGAAAAAATAATTATTCTAAATGTTTGGAAGCAGCGATTATTATGATGTGATACACACCCACAAAACACATAAAAAATAAAAAATATAACCGCGCTCTCCCACAAAGTAATTATCCCTGGCAGGTACTCAAACCCGGAGACTCTAACCAAATTCAGCCACTATAAGTCTAATGTGACTGCTACTAATAAAAGACAAAATCAATAGTGTCATATATATGAAATTAATACAAATACAGTGCTAAACAGTTTCACTGAAAATATCAAATAAATAAATAAATAAACAAATTTATTGTGAAATATCAAATAAATGAATAAATAAATAATTAAATAAATATAAACGTTAATAAACTCATATAGTGCTTAAAAAGAGAAACGTGCAACCATCAATAAATAAACAAATGTGCCCAATAAAGTGCTCTAAAAAAAAGAAAATAAATAAGTGCAACAGTCCGTTGGATTAAAGGTACTCCTCCAGCCAGATTCTGTATAGAGTATAAGCTTCCTTCACCACCACTGTGCTGGTTAACAATCTGAATGCGCGCTTACCAAACCAAAAGGGAATCTGAGCACATATCATTAAAATTCCTAAGGGACCATCAGATCAGGACAGCATCAAACCCCTTCCAAACGACCTCCAATAGCGGGATCACTCATAAAATATGGATGAAAGAGACTCCCATAGCGTAAATCCACATAAATAACGTTTTATTAGATCATAGAAAACATACTCACAAACAAACCAATTAAAAACAGCGTTAAATGCCGGCCGGCAAAACGAGCGCCCAATAGTTCCTGTCACGTGATGGCGTCAACACATCGAGACCACCATACGTCTGTTTCATCATATGTGACGTCATCTGGGGTGTAGGCGATGCGCTGACACATTACGTTAATATACACACATCAATAATAACAAGCCTCGTTCTGAGCTGAGGGGAGGAAAAACGGAAATGTATCACATCAACATGGCGGCCGCATGGGGCTTTAAGCAGCATGTTGGATAAGGGCAAAAAACAACAGGAGACCGCTAGCAAAAGCATAACGGCCTCAGATTGCATATTGAGTGATGGCAAAAACACCAATAGACCGCCAACAGAAAGTGATGGCCTAATAAGTATAAAAATATATATGGTATAAAAAAATAAAGCTACTCAAAATAATTATCACATGCAGAAAAAACATATTTAAATTGTAAAAAATATGTAAAAACGGTAATAAAATCAAAAGCAGGGGCAGTATGCCAAAACACCCTGCTCCCTGTTACTCTCCACATCTAAAATATGGGAAAATATTAACCAAAAATTGTATAAAAATAAACAAAAAATATAGAACAAAATAAAATAAATAAAATAAAAAGAAACAAAAAATTACAAAAAATTGCAAAGAAACAAAAAATGAAATGAAACAAAAACAAATAAAAAAATAAAATAAAAAATACAAAATAAAGAATTAATAATAAAAACTCAATAAAAATAAAAATAAATATAAATATAAAAATAAAAATAAAAATGAAAATAAAAATAAAAATAAAAAGAAAGGAAAATTAGATGCAAACATAAATACCTAAGCTGTAAACATAAGAAAAAAAAAAAAAGAAGAAGAAGAATACGAATATCATATTGAGGGGAAAAAAACTTCCCATCCTCCCACCAATTCATATCGAGTTGACAGAAAAAAACTCTACTGATAATATCATATATTTTACATATTTACAGCAGATAACAAAGGAGGTTCACGAATTATCTATAAACGCATTAACATCAACGTCTACATTAAGCCCAAAAGTGGCATAGCACTTAATTTTATGGATCCAAGCCATTTCTAATCTCGATATACCCCTAACTACGGAGCCCCCTTTCCAAGGTAGATTACATTTGTCTATACCCAGAAATATGGTTTTAGCTGGATTTTTATTGTGATATTCCAAATGGTGCCTAGATACAGAATGCTTCAGGAAACCATTGATGATGTTAGTTATATGCTCATTCAAACGTACACATAGTGCCCGTTTGGTCCTCCTAACATATTGAAGCCCACACGGGCATTGAAGTAGGTAAACAACTCTTTTAGTGGTGCACATAATAAATGGTCTAATGGTGTGTACACATGGCGTGATAGATGATACAAATGAATGGGTGCGCCTCTGCGCGCACCCACTAATAGAGCAAACTCGACATCTACAACATTGATAGTAGCCCGCCAGATGTTCGAAGAAGCTAGTTCTAAAAATAGGGTGATTCAAAACATTGGGTGCTAACTTATTCCTAAGGGAAAGGGCACCCCTGTATACCACCATGGCCTAACTGGCATAACTTCATTCATGACGGGATCATTGCCCAAAATATCGCATTCTGTTGGCAGTCTATTGCTGTTTTTGCCATCACTCAATATGCAGTCTGAGGCCGTTATGCTTTTGCTAGTGGCCTCTTGTTGTTTTTTGCCCTTATCCAACATGCTGCTTGAAGCCCCATGCGGTCGCAATGTTGATGTGATACATTTCCGGTTTTCCTCCCCTCAGCTCAGAACGAGGCTTGGTTATTATTGATGTGTGTATATTAACGTGATGCGTCAGCGTGTCGCCCACACCCCAGATGACGTCACATGTGACAAAATGGACGTAGGGTGGTCTCGACGTGTTGACACCATCACGTTACAGGAACTATTGGGCGCTCAACGCTTTTTTTAATTGGTTTGTTTGTGAGTATGTTTTCTATGATCTAATAAAATGTTATTTATGTGGATTTACGCTATGGGAGTCTCTTTCATCCATATTTTATGAGTGATCCCTCTATTGGAGGTCGTTTGGAAGGGGTTTGATGCTGTCCTGATCCGATGGTCTGTCATGAAAATCGCATGGAGAGACTGACCCCCAGGTCTTGTGGTTTACGATCGCGGGCGTCACTGCGGGTGAGCGCGATCGTGCGCTCGCACGTGCGTTCGCGCGCGGGTGCGCGGGCACGTGCGCGGTCGCGTGCGCGATCCCGTGTTGCCGCCAAACGGCCTATTTAAACCAGCCTTTTCCTAATGGTCTCTGCTGTCTGCTCTACAGCATTATACCTGTGAGACCTGATCCGTAGTATTCGTTCCTGTTTGACCCGGCTTACCTGTGACCCATCTGCTATCTGCCTGCACCCGACCCCGGCTTGTTGTGACGATTCTCCTGCCTGTTCCCTTGTACTTCGCTTCCAGTCTGATATCTGACCCGGCTTGCTTTGACCATCCGTCTGCTAAGGTGAACCTGCTTATATTGAACTGTGTCATCTGCTGCCAGTAACCTGCTTGTATTAAACTGTTCACCTGCTGCAAGTACCTGCTTATATTGCACTGTTCATCTGCCACAAGTTACCTGTCTTATTGAACTGTTCACCTGCTGCAAGTACCTGCTTATATTGCACTGTTCATCTGCTACAAGTTATCTATCTCATTGAACTGTTCACCTGCTGCAAGTACCTGCTATATTGCTCCGTTCATCTGTTACAAGTGCCTGCTTCTCTGCACTGCTTTCATCTGCTGAGATTACCTGTTCCACTGAACTTCACCTATCCATCCTACTCATCTGTTGATCCTGCCAGGCACCTGTACCCCTCCTTACTCCTGTGTTCCCTGTTACATTGCCAGGAAACCGGTAGTGGGAGTCATAAGGGAGGCCTCTTTCCGCAATCTGGGCTCGCTACTAGAAGGTACGTGACATGGTCCCTTGGGAATTTTAATGATATGTGCTCAGATTCCCTTTTTGGTCTGGTAAGCGCGCATTCAGATTGTTAACCAGCACAGTGGTGGTGAAGGAAGCCTATACTCTATACAGAATCTGGCTGGAGGAGTACCTTTAATCCAACGGACTGTTGCACTTATTTCTTTCCTTTTTTTGAGAGCACTTTATTGGGCACATTTGTTTATTTATTGATGGTTGCATGTTTCTCTTTTTAAGCACTATATGAGTTTATTAACGTTTATATTTATTTAATTCCTTATTTAGTTATTTATTTGATATTTCACAATGAACTAGATTAAGGCTTACCTGTAGATCCAAGAAATATCTCCTAAACCTATACGGTTTAGGAGATATTTACAAAAAGACAGCCACCGCTGACTATGCCGCATGCACCGTAGACAGCGGCGCTCAGGCGAACTGGGCAGGCCGCAGATCGCGGCGATATGCCGCTCGTGTTGGCTCCCATGCGCATGCGTGGGAGTGATGTCATCGCGGCTCCGGCGAATCACAGCGCCGGAGCAGCGAGACCCGGAAGTCACTCCGGGATACATGGCAGTGGCGAACATGAAGACGGAGGACCGCTTCGGGGGCTTCGTTCTCAGGTAAGTTATTCATGATGAGCTAGTATGCTATGCATACTAGCCTTGCAGGTTGCATTTTTTTTTTAACTGCCTTTACTTCCTCTTTAACAGTTTCGTAATGCAAAGTTCAACAGTTCTTTCAGCTTCACTACAACTTCTACTTGTAGTTCTTCAGCCCCTTGAGCTCCTAGTCTCTCATTGGACTCTCTGATTCACTGCCTCTGAATCCCATGAACTCCTCAATGCTTTTGCAGTAGTATCTCCCTCAAGCGTCACCCACACTCCCTTGCTGGGTCTCTAGCTTGGCAGTCCAGATACTCCTCAAGCTTCACCCCTGCTAACTGGCTCAGTCCCTGGCTTGAAATAGAAAGCTGTTCTGCAAGTGTCACCTCCACTGGTTGGGTCCTTGACTTTCCCAATTCTCCACCATGCCCATTCGGGGAGAATACTTCTCCGGGACTTGCTTAATTTACTCACTGTGGTCCCCGGTAAAGGTGGTTGGTGCCTTAGTGGCAACAGCTTCCCTTCTACCTCTGACCACGTCAGGTTCTCTGGCCGGCAGAACCGTCACTTTTGGTTGGACTGCAAGGCGCAGCCCCAACCCTGCGCTGCCCTCCTACTTCTGGATAGGCCCTCACACAGCCTGGCAGCCAGACGCCCCTGGAATAGGCCCAATCTCCGGCCTAGCAGCCCGGGGCAGATGACACATGTCCACCCAGTCCAGGTGGCACAGAACATAGATCACCTGACTCCACCCAAATATATAGGTTCTCCTAGCAGGCCAAGGGATCCAAGAAAACCTATGCTCACTGTCTGAGATATCCCATATACCCATAACTTGAGCTTGAAATTTACTTCTCATATCTAATGCCACCAAGTGCCCAGCCACCTAGTGGCAGAAAAGAAAAGTACAACCAGGCCAAACTTAGGGAGAAATAAATGGATCTCTAACAACTATTTACAGTTGCTACAGTAGCTTCTCCTGACAAGGAATTTGGTGAGGAGCTCCCTGACTAAACCACATTGCGCTACAATTTTATTAAAATAACTGTCAACAAATAGTAAAAGAGATTCTATTGCCAGTATAGTGCTGGCCTAAGTGTTAAACAGTTCATACTGTTTATAGAACTTTTTTTTTTTTTTAGATTTCAGACAAAGTACAGGATAGTTTTAAATAAAACTAAATTTTGTCCTCTTCTTCCTTTTTCAAAGGTGCAATGTGAATCCTGTTTTGCACAGAGATATTCTGTGCCTACTTGTTATTGAGAACAGAGCTCTTTAGGGATTCCATGGACTCAAATGTGTGATTTACCAAAACTCCTGCCAGACATGTTCCACCTGCTCTACTTGAATCCCTCTAGATTATATATTTACAGAGAAAAGGCTTTGAGAACCACTTGTATTCTGTAATGATGACCACTGATGGTTTATTTTTACCTTTAATAAAACACCACAGCTGCATATACTGCAACAGCTATCATAAATTATCATTGTAATATACAGGTATATGCTACCATATATGTAATATTAATTCAACTGTGATGGGGTGGGGGAAATAATACATATCTGAATAATGTCAGAAAGATCTGTATCACAAGTTTTGTAAAATATATTCTGTGCAAATGATTAATGCTTTTTTTGTATATATATCACCAGGGCCATCTTTAACGCAAGGCAAAAGGGGCAGCTGCCCTATGCCCTGTCATCGCTGTGGGGCCCAAAACAGCTTTTACTTAAGCCCTGAGCTTCCTGCAGTTTTCCCGGAGTAGTGGGTGAAGCCAATCCCTCCTCCTCCCCTGCTGTCCCAAGCTGCAAACACAACATGACAAGAGAGCGGGACAGCTGCGGGTTTCATGTGCTTGAGCCCACTTGTCCCGCTTCTCCCTCTGTCAGGAGCTGCAGACCAGAGTGACAGGGAATGACAGAGCGGCGCTCTGTGTTCCTCCTGCCCCCACCCCTGCCTGACAGACCTGAGTGAAGTGTTCCTGCTGTGTGATACAGGTCTGATGGGCGAGGACTGTGTTGCACCGCCGTGTCATCAGGTGAGAAAGATCACCGTAGAGAGAAGGGGAAGGGAATTCACATGTGCAGAAAATTGGGGGTACAGAGGTGTGGTGGAGGAGGGGAGTACAGAGGTGAATGTGGATGGGGGGGATACAGAGGTGGACATGGGGGGTATAAAGGTGGACATGGGGAGGTATAAAGGTGGTGGGGGGGACAGAGGTGGATGGAAGGATACAGAGATGAACATGGATGGGGGATACAAATGTGGAGGGAAGGATACAGAGGTGAACGTTGATGGGAGGGGGGTACAGAGGTGAACAGGAGGGGTACAGAGGTGGATGGAGATACATAGTTGAACGTGGATGGGGGGGTACAGAGGTGGACGGAAGGATACAGAGGTGAACAGGGATGGGGGGGTACAGAGGTGAACATGGATGGGGGGTACAGAGGTGAACATGGATGGGGGGTACAGAGGTGGATGGGGGGGTATAGAGGTGGACGGAAGGATACAAAGAAGGATACAGAGGTGAATGTGGATGTGGGGGTACAGAGGTGGATGGGGGTACAGAGGTGGAAAAGGGATACAGAGGTGGACGAGGGATAGAGAAGTGAGCTGTGGATAGAGGGGTACAGAGGTGAGCTGTGTTTGGGGAGGATACAGAGGTGAACAAGCATGAGGGGAATACAGAGGTGGACGGGGGGGTACAGAGATGGACAGGGGATACAGAAGGGAATGTGGATGGGGGTACAGAGGTGGACAGAGATACCGAGGTGAACGTGAATGGGGGATACAGAGTTGGATGGGGGGTACAGTGGTGGGCGGGAGGATACAGAGGTGAACATGGATGGGGGGTATAGAGGTGGACGGAAGGATACAGAGAAGGATACAGAGGTGAATGTGGATGTGGGGGTACAGAGGTGGAAAAGGGATACAGAGGTGAACGTGGATGGGGGGTACAGAGGTATCGGGGGATAGAGAAGTGAGCTGTGGATAGAGGGGTACAGAGGTGAGCTGTGGATGGAGGGGGGTATAGAGGTGAACTGTGGATGGAGGGGGGTACAGAGGTGAGCTGTGGATGGAGGGGGGAACAGAGGAGAGCTGTGGATGGAGGGGGGTACAGAGGTGAGCTGTGGATGGAGGGGGGTACAGAGGTAAGCTGTGGATGGGTACAGAGCTGAACTGTGAATGAGGGTGCAGAGGATAGCAAAGTGGTGTGCAGAGGTGGGGGAGAGGGGGATTTGCAAGTACTGCCCCTTGTGCTGACGTCCTCGTGGTGTAGTGTATGTGTGGACAGGTGTCTGCAAGCCAACCAGCATTTCTTTTATGAGCGTTTTATCTTGCAAATGTAAGTGTATTTTTTATCTTTAATAAATTGATGTTTTATGGATTTACATTATGGTGAGTTTCTTTTCAATTTACTGGGACCGTGATCGTTGTTTGCTGGTCTACCTATCGAGTTGTGATCTCCTGGCTTGTCTTCAGCGTACTCATAACTAGGGATGAGCCGAACACCCCCCGGTTCGGTTCGCACCAGAACATGCGAACGACCCCCGCGTTCGGTACGAACGTTAGAACCCCATTGAAGTCTATGGGACTCGAACGTTCGAATTGGAAAGTGCTAATTTTAACGGCTAATATGCAAGATAGTGTCCTAAAAAGGGTTTGGGGACCTGCCTCCTGCCTCAGGGGACATGGGTCACTGCAAAAAAAAGTTTTAAAAACTGCCGTTTTGGCGGGAGCACTGATTTTAATGACGATTAAAGTGAAAAAAAAAAGTGAAATATTCCTTTAAATATGGTGCCTGGGGGGTGTCTGTAGTATGCCTGTGAAGTGCCACGTGTTTCCCGTGATTAGAACAGTCCCTGCACAAAATGACATTAAACGGAAATAACACCATTTAAAACTGCTTGCGGTTTTAATGTTATATCTGGTTCCTGCAATATGGTTGAAAATCATTGAGAAACATGGCATGGGTAGCCCTCCCTGCCCATTACCAGCCTATTTGGGTCTTGTACGCATATTAAGGGGAACCCCGTACCCATATTAAAAAAAGGAAATGCGTGTGGCCCCCAGGCCCTATATACTCAGAACAGCAGTATACAGGCGGTGCAAAGAAGACAGGGACTGTGTAGGTTTGTTGTGTTAAGTTGAATCTGTTTGTCATTTTCAACCGGTACATTTTTAAAGTGTAGCTCCAGTCAAAAAAACTATCTTTAAGCTTTTTGGAAAACATAGGGAAGGGTTATCACCCCTGTATAATTTGTTTTGTCGTCCATCTTTTTTCATCTCACTTGCTGTTGTCTCCTTGCGTTTGCAAGTAGGAGATGTTTGTAAGTTGGATGTTTGAAAGTAGGGGCCTGCCCTATATTATAGCGGTATGTACTGGGTACAGAGCACGCAGACAGCACGCACTATCTCCTAACACTACTGACTGCAAGCTCTATTATTAACCACTTGTTAGCCCAATGTTTGCATAAAGTGAAAGATGAAGTTATGCTGAGTAAATAGATATCAAACATGTCACTCTTCAAAATTGCACATGCCCGTGGAATGGCGCCAAACGTCGCTACTTAAAAAATCCCCATAGGCGACACTTTAATTTTTTTTTTACTGGTTACATGTTTTGAGTTGCAGAGGAGGTCTAGGACTAGAATTATTGCTCTCGCTCTAACATTCTCGGCGATACCTCACATGTGTGGCACATGCGAGCACATGGGGACATGGGCGCTTTAATTTTTATTTTATTTTTTTATTGTTCATTTTACTTTATTTATTTTAGTTTGACATTTTTTTCCCCAAAAATATATTTTTGATCACTTTTATTCCTATTACAAGAAATGTAAACATCCCTTGTAATAGGAATATGGGGTGACAGGTCCTCTTTACAGTGAAATCTGGGGGGTCAATATGACCCCACATCTCACCTCTAGGCTGGGAAGCCTGAAATAAAAAATAAAAAAAAGATTCTGGCTTTGATCGTACTGGCGAGTTGGTAGAAGCACCGGAGGGCGGTGAGGGGTGGGGGGCGTCTATGGCTGGGTATTTCAGGGTATCACCGAGTATGGCTGGGTATCTCTGAGTATGGCTGGGTATGGCAATTTATGGCAGGGTATTACAGAGTATTGGCGGGGTATTGGCGGGGTACTACAGAGTAATAGCAGGGTACTGCAGAGTATTGGGGGGTACTACAGAGTAATGGCAGGGTACTGCAGAGTATTGGGGGTACTGCAGAGTAATGGGGGTTACTGCAGAGTAATGGGGGGTACTGCAGAGTAATGGCAGGGTACTGCACTGCAGAGTAATGGCAGGGTACTGCAGAGTATTGGGGGTACTGCAGAGTATTGGGGGTACTGCAGAGTAATGGCGGGTACTGCAGAGTAATGGCGGGTACTGCAGAGTATTGGGGGGTACTGCAGAGTAATGGGGGTTACTGCAGAGTAATGGGGGGTACTGCAGAGTAATGGCAGGGTACTGCAGAGTATGCACTGGTATTGCAGAGTATTGGCAGGGAATTGAGGGGTTAAATTCGGTGAGCAGCGATGTGGGCACTGCAGATGCAGCCCACATCGCTGCTGACACCGATCTCTTTCCCCTCCGCTGTACCGATCGGTACAGAGAGGGGAGGGAGGAACAGGCGTCATAACATGACGCCGGTTTGTTTCCAAGTGATCACTCCGTCATTTGACGGAGCAATCACGTGGTAAACGGCCGCTATGAGCGTCCGTTTACCGTGATCCGTGATGCGACCCGGCGGTCACAGATGCTCTCGAGTGCGCACACCTCGGGGCACGCGAGAGCAGAATTCTGGGAGGCCGTTAATTAACGGCCTCTCAGAGTTAAACAACCCCCCTGAAGCCGTTAATCGGCAATGGGCAGTTGTTAAGTGGTTAAAGCTAGATCACTAGCTATATAGGTGAGGTGAATATAGTGGTGTATACTGCAGTCAGGGCACAGACAACAACCACTACACAGCAGCAAGATAGGAAATCAGCCAAAAACGATTGGTGTGTACTGTGTTGAAGGTACACAGAACACCCACTGCTTCAGATGCTAAGTAACACACTACACGAGGCCACCTCAAAGGCGGCCTTATATAGTGTGGGGCATGCACTACACAGCCTGAGCTATGATTGGCCACAGGCAGGATGCCTGTGGCCAATCATGGCTCTCCTCGCTGCCGGCGCTGCGATTGGCCAAGCATGCGGGGTCACAGTGCATGCTTGGCCAATCATCGGGCAGCAATGCACTGCGCCAACGCAGTGCATTATGGTCCGCGCGCGCGTCACTCGAATTTTGACACGAACGGCCAAAACGTTCGGAATTCGCCGAACGCACGAACAGCCAATGTTCGAGTCGAACGTACGTTCGACTCGAACACGAAGCTCATCCCTACTCATAACGATTTGCTGCTGCTCTTGGTCTGATGTCTGGATGCTGATCTAATATACAGGCTTGATATTGCTTGCCCTCTGTTAAGCGCATAATTTTGTGTGGTGGAGGTTCACAAACATTGGTGTTTTGTCTGCACAGAAGGATTTAATTAATTTTATTCACCTCACTGGACTCTATTCTTCAATCCCTATTTTTTGAGGATTTGTCATTTATTAATTATCACTCATTATTTAATAATTATAATATTCATTTATCATTTACTATTGTAAAGCTCTGCGTAAATTGTTGGTGCTATATAAATCCTGAATAATAATAATAATAATAATTTATTGTTATTTATATGGGTTGATTAGTTGGTGTAACACACTATATATTGTCTCTTTACATATAATTTATTTGCGCAGCTTTTTCTTTTTTTCTAATATTAAATACAGCCCTGGGAGTCACTATACCATATTGCACTCGAGCCTGAGGCCTACCTCCTCACATATTCCCGCCTGAGGCCTGTTGCCTGGAATAAAGAACGTCCAGTCCAAAAGCATTTTCATTGCTTTACTGCAAACTGTTATACAGTGTACATACGACTGTTTTTTCCGTCAGAATAAACTCTGACGGTTTTTCCAACGGAGTTCCGCTGAAATGGATTTGCCTATACACGATCACACCAAAGTCCGATCATTTAGAACGCGGTGGCGTACAACACGTAAGACGGGACTAGAAAAAGGAAATTCAATAGCCAGTAGCCAATAGCTGCCCTTGCGTCTTTTTGGTCCGTCGGAACAGCATACAGACAAACAGTTTTCCCGATAGAAATTGATTCCGTCTGAAAGATTTAAAACATGTTCTATTTCCAAGTCCATCAGAATTTTCAAAAGAAAAAGTCAGATGAAGCCCACACACGATCGGAATATCCAATGAAATGATTCCATCTGACCTTTTCTGCCAGAAAGTCCGACCGTGTTTGCATTAGGCAATTACACTGGCACAATGACATATCTCCTTCTTCACAGAACAACAGTCATTAACATGACTTCCGGACAGTAGTCTTTAGTGCAGAACACCCAATCTAGTCATAGCATTGTTGCAGCTATCTTCCCAGATGTTATCAAACACTTCCCTCACATATGGAGTGTTCTTTTCTCACAGATAGGGTTCTCCTCACTTAGGTCCCAAGACCATCCTAAACCAAACAACAGGACCTGCTAGATGAAAGTCAGAAGTGGCAAGGTTTCTCCAAATCCCCCATATGTCTCTAGTCACTCTGGCAGAGGGCTGTCTCTGTCCTCAATGCACAAAGCTACATCATGCTGGTCAGGTGTGTCCTGTTATCTTACCCAAACTTTCCCAGGCCTCACCCACAGCTGGTATATGAAGGGCATAAACTTTCTACCACAGGGCTTACTAAAAGTCATTGAGGCAAATGCACTAAATTTGGAGCAGACAGAATTTGAAGAAGCTGCGCATACAGTAGCAGTGCATCCATAAGGGCGCACGGGCACTGCCCCATCTCTCCTGCCACCCCCTCTAACTCCAATAGATAGATTCATGCATTGGCGGGGGGGGGGGGGGGGGCTTGAAGCACCTGCTTAGAACCATAGGCTCCAATAGGCAACAGAAAAGGGACCTGCGAGCGCCATGCTGGGCGCTCGCAGGTCACTCAGCTGTGTTAGAAAAGCAAATAAATATTTGCTTTCCTAACACTAAACCGCCTCTCCACCAATCAGGTTCTCAGATCTTACCGGTCACCTGATTGGCTAAAATGACAGGCACTGTGATTGGACGTTCCAGCAAAGGACGGGAAGAGGGGATGAGAGAAGACATCGAGGAGCATCGAGGAGCTGTTCCACCGCCACCGAGACATGCTAAGTGTAGACGGTGGGCGGGGGGGGGGGGGGCACACTGGCAACATTAAATGAGCATTTGATATGGCACAGTGGCTGCGTTTGATGGGGCATAGTGGGAACATTTGATGTGACACAGTGGCAGCATTTGATGGCACAGTGGCTGCGTTTGATGGGCAGAGTGGCTGCGTTTGATGGGCAGAGTGGCTGCAATTGATGGCACAGTGGCTGCGTTTGATGGCACAGTGGTGGCAATTGATGGGGACAGTGGCTGCGTTTGATAGCACAGTGGTGGCAATTGATGGGAACAGTGGCTGCGTTTGATGGCACAGTGGCTGTGATTGATGGTACAGTGAGGCTGCAAATGATGGGGTTTTTGATGGCACAGTGGCGGCAATTGATGGGCACAGTAGCTGAGTTTGATGGAGCAGTGGCTGCATTTGATGGGCACAATGGCTGTGTTTGATGGCACAGTGGTAGCAATTGATGGGTACAGTGGCTGCATTTGATGACACAGTGGCGGCAATTGATGGCCACAATTGCTGCATTTAATGACACAGTGGGGGCAATAGATGGGCACAGTGGCCGCGTTTGATTGCACAGTAGCGACAAATGATGGGCACAGAGGCTGCATTTGATGGCACGGTGGCTGTGATTGATGGAACAGTGAGGCTGCAAATGATGGGGTTTTTTCAGAATTCCCCAGTTTGTTTGCGCCCCCTCTCCCACAAAAAACAAAACAAACATATTGAGCTTCAGCCGCCACTACGTGCATAGTAACCAATATGCTTCCAGTAGATGAAGCCACAGTTGGTACATTGGAAGTCAAGCACAGAATACACTTAATAGTAAGGAAACAGGAGACCAAAGAACTGTGAAGTTGCTCAGGCAGTAAGGGCTGCACCCAGCATGTTTATATATAGGGAAGCAAACTGGAAGGCTTCCCCACTCATTTAGGGCCAGGCTTGAGAGGAAACTTCTGATAAAAAAGGTTCACCAAATGGAGGGCAGAAACATCTGCAAAAGGAATCCAACACCTTTCCTCAGGACCATATGCCCTTCAGCCTATTAGATATAAAAGCTTTTCCCTGGAGTATTTGGAATCCAAGATTTGCTTGATTTCATACTAATCTGTGCTATTAACTGTTGGAGTGTTGGAAAAAGATGATGAAAAGGATGGGAAAGCCTATTGATGATGTAAAGTCTCAGGAGGAAAACATGGAAATATTAGTAATCCTTAAATGTGAAGGGAGACGGTGCTTGAAAGAGACAGGATTAACCTGGCAGAGGATAGTAAAGAGACCAATGAAATAAGGCGCAGATTTCATAGAGTGTTTTCGGGAATAGATATTCTTAGTAGAGAGACAAACGTTGCCGCCAAGTAGGAATTTGAGACTCTCGTGGCGATGACGATCTGCCAGATGTAAATTCTTGGAAACATCTGCCCAGGTAGAATTGAAGGATTGTTGCATCTCTGCAGCCATGGGCACCGCAGAACAAATGGGAATGAGAAATGGTATAGAACAATGACAACTATACACAGTGAAAAAGGGAAACTCACAGGTGCTGGCATTTGTGTGGTTATTGAGGGCACCCAATCATCCTGATGGGCAAAAATAAAGACATGAAGATACCGTTCAATATTGCGGTTGACCATTTCAGTTTTCCTATTTGAGTGTGATTGAAAGGCTGGACAGGTCCAACTTGATTCCAAAGGCCGTGACCAGAGCACTGCAGAAGTGAGCTGTCATTTGAACTCCTCTATCAGACACGATGTGTGAGGGCATTCCATGAACATGAAAGATTTCCTTAATGAAGATGGAGGCCAGAATGACAACAAAAGGTAATACCAGATGTGATGTTAAGTTATACATTTTAGAAAACCTGTTCCAAACTACTTAGATAATGGTGGAGACTGGTGAGCGGGTAGTTCAGAAAAAAAGTCCATGAAGATGCAATGCCACTGTTCATCTGGAATAGGTATAGGTAAAAGGAGACCTGCTGGAGCAGATTTGGAAGACTTATGAGCCATACACCCGATAGGATTTTACGACAACAATTGTTCGATGTGAGCTTGTTGTCGGAAATTTCGACCATGCGTATGCTCCATCGGACATTTGCTGTCGGAATTTCCGACAACAATTGTTTGAGAGCAGGTTCTCAAATTTTCTGACAAGAAGACTTGTCTGAAATTCTGAGCGTGTGTACACAATTCCGATGCACAAAAGTCCACGCATGCTCGGAATCAAGCAGAAGAGCCGCACAGGCTATTGAACTTAATTTTTCTTGGCTCATCGTACATGTTATACTTCACCGTGTTCTTGACGTTCGGAATTTCCAACAACATTTGTGTGACCGTGTGTATGCCAGACAAGTTTGAGCCAACATCCGTCGGAAAAAAATCCATGTTTTTTTTGTCGGAATATCCAATTGTGTGTACATAGCATTAGACAGCACACAACTGAAGCAAGCCTAAACATAATCTTCAAAATCCTTCCGAAGGGAGGGCCACCAGTAATAACGCTGCAGGAAGGCACAGGTATGTTGTACTCCAGGATGTCCCAAGAGTTTTGAGTCATGTGCCCATTTGAGAAGCTTGGAGCAAATGGCAGGCACCAGAAAGGTTTTTCCAGGCACGATATGTGTAGACTGAAGAAGGGTGGTGGCCAGGATACCATTGGCAGGAACAATGAGTTCCGGATCAACATGACACTCAGAGTTAGCAATGTCAAATAATCTGGGCAAGGCATTAGTGCGGACATTTTTGGAACCAAGATGAAAGGTAAAGTCAAAGTTTAACCACTTCCCGACCAGCGCACGACGATGTACGTCGACAGAATGGCACGGGCAGGCATATTGGCGTACATGTACGTCCAATATTCGATGCCGCCGTGCCATCTGGTCGGGACCGATGCGCTGGTCGGCACCCCCGTGAGTCCGGTCGCGGGACCCCCGGACTCGATCGCCGCGTGCATCCCCGCGATCGTCTCACGGAGCGGCCGAATGGAGGAAATGCTGTGTAAACAACATTTTTCCATTCTGCCTAGCAACTAGTGACGCTGATCTCTGCTCCATGTGATTGGAGCAGAGATCAGTGTACACTAAATGAAAGCCCAACCCCCCCACAGTTAGTAACACACCCCTAGGAACACTTAACCCCTACACTGCCACCCACTGGTTAACCCTTTCACTGCCAGTGTCATTTACACAGGAATCACTGCATTTATATAGCAGTGATTACTGTATAAATGACAATGGTCCCAAAAATGTGTCAAAAATGTCCGATGGGTCCCCCACAATGTCGCAGTCACAATAAAAATCGCAGATCGCCGACATTACTAGTAAAAAAAAAATAATAAAAAATTATTAATAAAAATGCTATAAAACTATCCCTATTTTGTAAACGCTATAACTTTTGCGCAAACCAATCAATAATCGCTTATTGCGATTTTTTTTACCAAAAATATGTAGAAGAATACGTATCGGCCTAAACTGAGGGAAAGATTTTTTTTTTAATACATTTTTGGGGGATATTTATTACAAAAAGTAAAAAATAATGTGTTTTTTTCAAAATTATCGCTCTATTTTTGTTTATAGCGCAAAAAATAAAAACCACAGGGGTGATCAAATACCACCAAAAGAAAGCTCTATTTGTGGGAAAAAAAGGACGTCAATTTTGTTTGGGAGCCACGTCGCACGACCGTGCAATTGTCAGTTAAAGCGACGCAGTGCCGAATCGCAAAAAGTGGTCTGGTCTTTGACCAGCAAATTGGTCCGGTCTGAAAGTGGTTAATCTGCCAAAAAAAGAGATTGCGCTTGTCTGAGATTTAAACATTAGGCAGATTGTAGGTATGTATATCTGTATAAATCAGGGTATGGTGTGGAGATCCCTCCAGTAGATAGTTAATACATAGTTACACAGTAGTAGAGGTTGAAAAAAGTCCATCAAGTCCAACCTATGTGTGTGATTTTATGTCAGTATTACATTGTAGATCTCTGTATGTTGTAGTTGTTCAGGTGCTTATCTAATAGTTTCTTTAAACTTTCGATGCTCTCCGCTGAAATCACTGCCTGTGGAAGGGAATTCCACATCCTTGCCGCTCTTACAGTAAAGAACCCTCTACGCAGTTTAAGGTTAAACCTCTTTTCTTCTAATTTTAATGAGTCTGTGAGAAACCATGAAGACCAAAACAGAAGTACATCCCAATCACACTTGTTTAATAATAATAATAAATAGAACAAACATAGTCAAAACATAGCCAGAGCTCAGAAACCGGAATGGATAGTCAGACAAGCCAAACATCAGGGAGCATAGTAAAACAGCAAGCAGGAACTAGAAGGGATGTCAGCCAAGCAAATCTTTTAACAGGAATGCAGGAGAGCGTCTCTGTGATATTGACTAAGGCAAAGGCAAAGATCTTCTGGGCTGGATGCCTTAAGTAGGCAGGACTGACGAGCAGGATCATCAACAGCTGAGTACCTGTGGAGAGATAGGAGCTGGCAATTAGCCGACAGCTGAGTGGCCAGCTCAGAGAAGGAAGGGCTGAGCCCAGCCCTGACAGTGCCCCCTCCTGAACGCACCATTTCCCTCAGAGGACCACCAGACTTGAGGTGACGAGCAGGATCACCAACAGCTGAGTACCTGTGGAGAGATAGGAGCTGGCAATTAGCCGACAGCTGAGTGGCCAGCTCAGAGAAGGAAGGGCTGAGCCCAGCCCTGACAGTGCCCCCTCCTGAATGCACCATTCCCCTCAGAGGACCACCAGACTTGAGGTGAAAATGTCTATGGAAATCACGGAGAAGGATAGGAGCATATACAGTGGTGTGAAAAA
Source organism: Lithobates pipiens (assembly GCF_037356315.1). Classification (NCBI taxonomy): domain Eukaryota; kingdom Metazoa; phylum Chordata; class Amphibia; order Anura; family Ranidae; genus Lithobates; species Lithobates pipiens. The sequence goes on along the minus strand of NW_027507784.1, from coordinate 273,282,003 downwards.
GTGTTTGCCCCCTTCCTCATTTCCTGTTCCTTTGCATGTTTGTCACACTTAAGTGTTTCGGAACATCAAACCAATTTAAACAATAGTCAAGGACAACACAAGTAAACACAAAATGCAATTTGTAAATGAAGGTGTTTATTATTAAAGGTGAAAAAAAATCCAAACCATCATGGCCCTGTGTGAAAAAGTGATTGCCCCCCCCTTGTTAAAACATACTATAACTGTGGTTGTCCACACCTGAGTTCAATTTCTCTAGCCACACCCAGGCCTGATTATTGCCACACCTGTTCACAATCAAGGCATCACTTAAATAGGAGCTGCTTGACACAGTAAGGTCCACCAGAAGATCCTTAAAAGCTACACATCATGCCGAGACCCAAAGAAATTCAGGAACAATTGAGAAAGAAAGTAATTGAGATCTATCAGTCTGGAAAGGGTTATAAAGCCATTTCCAAAGCTTTGGGAATCCAGCGAACCACAGTGAGAGCCATTATCCACAAATGGCGAAGACATGGAACAGTGGTGAACCTTCCCAGGAGTGGCCGGCCGCCCAAAATTACCCCAAGAGCGCAGCGACGACTCATCCAAGAGGTCACAAAAGACCCCACAACAACGTCCAAGGAACTGCAGGCCTCACTTGCCTCAGTTAAGGTCAGCGTTCATGCCTCCACCATCAGGAAAAGACTGGGCAAAAATGGCCTGCATGGCAGAGTTCCAAGGAGAAAACCACTGCTGAGCAAAAAGAACATCAAAGCTCGTCTCAATTTCTCCACATCACATCTTGATGATCCCCAAGACTTTTGGGACAACATTCTGTGGACCGATGAGACAAAAGTGGAACTCTTTGGAAGGTGTGTGTCCAAGTATATCTGGCGTAGAAGGAACACTGCATTTCATAAAAAGAACATTATACCAACAGTAAAATATGGTGGTGGTAGTGTGATGGTCTGGGGCTGTTTTGCTGCTTCAGGACCTGGAAGACTTGCCGTGATAAAAGGAACTATGAATTCTGCTGTCTACCAAGAGATCCTGAAGGAGAATGTCCAACCATCTGTTCGTGTACTCAAGCTGAAACGAACTTGGGTTCTGCAGCAGGACAATGATCCTAAACACACCAGCAAGTCCACCACCGAATGGCTGAAGAAAAACAAAATGAAGACTTTGGAGTGGCCTAGCCAAAGTCCTGACCTGAATCCTATTAAGATGTTGTGGTATGACCTTAAAAAGGCCGTTCATGCTCGAAAACCCTCTAATGTAACTGAATTAGGACAATTCTGCAAAGATGAGTGGGCTAAAATTCCTCCAGGACGCTGTAAAAGCCTCATTGCACGTTATCGCAAACGCTTGGTTGCAGTTGTTGCTGCTAAGGGTGGCCCAACCAGTTATTAGGTTTAGGGGGCAATCACTTTTTCACACAGGGCTATGATGGTTTGGATTTTTTTTCACCTTTAATAATAAACACCTTCATTTACAAATTGCATTTTGTGTTTACTTGTGTTGTCCTTGACTATTGTTTAAATTGGTTTGATGTTCCGAAACACTTAAGTGTGACAAACATGCAAAGGAACAGGAAATGAGGAAGGGGGCAAACACTTTTTCACACCACTGTACATCCAAGGATGAGACCCATGAGCGTTCCTCCGGACCATACCCCTTCCAATGCACCAGGTAGTGTGTCACGTACCTAGTAGTTGAGCCCGGAATGCAGGGAGCGGCCCCTCGTATCCCCTGGCTAATGAACCCCTGGAGTTGGAGACAGGTATTCAAAAGTTCAGAGGGCACAAGTGCCTGACGGATGGAGACCGGTCCGGATAAGCAGCAGGACACCGACAGTGAGTAGGTAGAGCTGGCGGTACTTGACTAAGTAGGCAGGCACAAGTGGATAGACTGGCAGGCAGGTGGACGTCAGGAAGTACAGGAAACCCAACGGGTAAGCAGGAACAGCAGGGTCAGGTGCAGGCCGGGTCAGCAGGGATCCATCAGCGAGGTACAAGAGGATGAGGCAGAGACGTGGTCAGACAAGCAGAGGTCGTAGGCAGGCAGCAACGGATCAGGGTCAAGGAGCAAGGTCACGGACACGCTGTAGACTGGACAGCACAGATGGGATGGGGCAAGTGCCTTAAGAAGTCCTTAGGGCGCCAAGACGGTCGTACGACAGGTCAGCGTGCCCCCGCGAGTAGACGTGCGCCCGTTCATGACCCCACGTGCACGCGTGCGCTCGTTCATGTTGACGCGAGTGCGTTTGTTCGCTTTAGCGCGCGTCAAGGGGAAACGACGGGTTCTCAACGGCAGGCTTCTGCGGGTAAGTCTCCTGTGTACGACCGGAACGCCAGGGTGATCGTGACATTGCCCCCCCCCCAAGGGGCAGCCTCCGGATGCCCAACTGGGCCATCCTATTCGGGTGGGAATTCTTGAAGGCACGGATGAGTCTCTTAGCGTGGATGTTAGCTTCTGGCTCCCAGGAGTTCTCCTCAGGTCCGTACCCCTTCCACTTGACCAAGAATTGAACCTGGTTCTGTCTCTTCCTACAGTCCAGAATGGCTTCAATTTCAAACTCAATTTCCCCATTGACCATCACGGGTTCCGGAGGACTGGAGATTATGTCAGCAAAGGGATCCGGGACTGCAGGTTTGAGAAGTGACACATGGAAGACTGGATGAATTCGAAAGGATTCAGGAAGTTTGAGTTCAAAAGCCACGTCGTTTAATTTCCTCTTGATCGGGAAGGGACCCACGAATTTCGGGCCCAACTTCTTGGAGGGGCAGGACAGTCTAAGGTTCAAGGTAGACAACCAGACCCGATCCCCAACCTTAAGATCCAGCTCCCCTCTTCTCCTTCTGTCGAAGACTTCCTTGTTGTGCTCCTGTGACTTGGCCAGAGTTTCTTGTAAGAGCTTGTTATTCTCTTCAAAGAAGCTAAGACTCTCCTGAACCGCTGGTACCGAACACTCGGGAAGACTGCCAGACAAAAACAATGGATGGAAGCCAAAGTTCGCATAAAAAGGGGACTGCTTGGTGGCCGAGTGGATTGTGTTATTGTAAGCGAACTCAGCCATCGGTAGAAGAGAGACCCAGTCGTCTTGGGAGAAGGACGAAAAACAGCGAAGATACTGTTCCAGTGTCTGATTCGTCCTCTCGGTCTGACCGTTGGTCTGCGGGTGGTAGGCTGAGGACAGGCAAAGGTCGATTTTCAGAGTTCCACAGAGCGCCCTCCAAAATCTTGAGGTGAACTGCACCCCCCTATCAGATGTGATGTTGGCGGGAATGCCATGGAGTCTCACAATCTCCTTAACAAAGGTGTTAGCTGTCTCTGCGGCTGAGGGGGTGCCCTTCATGGGCAAAAAGTGAGCCATCTTGGTGAGTCTATCGACTACGACGAAGATCGTTGAATGGTTCTCCGAAGGAGGGAGTTCGACGATAAAATCCATGGAGATCATCCTCCATGGTCTATCAGGAACAGGTAGCGGTTTTAGTAGACCCCAGGCTCTCGACTTGTTGCCCTTGCTCCGAATACAGGTGGCACAGGCCTCCACATACCTCTTGCAGTCGCCCTTCATTCGTGGCCACCAGAATGTACGCCTGAGTAATTCCAGGGTTTTGAATACTCCAAAGTGGCCAGCCAGAGGATGGTCATGACAGGAGGCCAGAACCAGAGTCCGAACTGCCTGGGGAACAAAGATCCTGTCCCCATGCCACAGAAGGTCACCACTGGAGGATAACGGGGTACCGGATGGAGGTGTAGCGCCTATGGAAGCCTGCTTGACTTGAGACACCACATCCCCCTGAAGTAGGAGAAAGTTCCCAGCAGAAAGGATGGTATCAGTAGGTGGCAAACTCTCCGGCTGACTGAACATGCGGGATAAAGCGTCTGGCTTGGTATTCTTGGATTCGGGACGGTAAGTGATGTGAAAAGCAAATCTCGAGAAAAAGAGTGCCCACCTGGCCTGACGAGGCTTCAATCTCTTAGCTGTCTTCAAGTATTCCAAGTTTTTGTGGTCGGTATAGACCAGGATTGGGTGGATGGCCCCCTCCAGCAGGTAGCGCCACTCCTCGAGTGCAGATTTAATTGCTAATAACTCACGATCTCCGACATCGTAATTCCTTTCAGCCTCTGACAATTTGCGAGAAAAGAAAGCAACCGGATGGAGTAAGGACTTGGGTCCCTGCCTCTGGGAAAGTATCGCTCCGACCGCTATTTCTGACGCGTCAACTTCGAGGGTATATGGTAGAGCGGGATCGGGGTGCTTCAGGACCGAGGCAGAGACACACAAATCCTTCAGGGTCTTGAAGGCCTCTTGTGCTTCGGGGGTCCAACGGAACCTTTGGCCCTGCTTGGTCAGCCCGGTAATGGGGGCGATAATAGAAGAGAATCCCTTTATGAATTTGCGGTAGAAATTAGCGAACCCCACAAATCGCTGAACTCCCTTCCTATCGGAAGGGGCAGGCCAGTCCTGGATTGCGGAGATCTTCTGGGGGTCCATCTCAACCCCTCTTACCGAGATGACTAGGCCGAGGAACTGGATACTCTGCTGTTCGAAAACACATTTCTCGGGTTTGGCGTATAAACCGTGAAGGCGGAGACGGGTCAGGACCTTCTTAACATGTTCCCGGTGGGTGGCTAGAGTGGAAGAAAAGATTAAGATGTCATCCAGGTAAATAATTACAAACAGATCAAGATAATCTCTAAAAATGTCATTGACAAAATGCTGAAACGTGGCTGGGGCATTACACAACCCGAACTGCATCACTAAATATTCGAAGTGCCCGAAGTGGGTACGGAAGGCTGTTTTCCACTCATCACCCCTTCTAATACGGACGAGGTTGTAGGCACCCCGGAGATCCAGCTTTGAGAACAACTTAGCAGAACCCAGTCTCTGAAAAAGCTCAGGTACTAAGGGCAGGGGGTAGCGATTTTTAATGGTGATCTTGTTCAGAGCCCGATAGTCCACACATGGGCGTAAAGAGTGGTCTTTTTTTTCCACGAAGAAGATCCCAGCGCCAGCCGGGGAGGTAGAGGGTCGGATAAATCCTTTTTCAAGGTTATCATCCAAGTAGGACTTCAGGGTACTTAGTTCAGACTCGGATAGAGGGAAGATTCTTCCGAAGGGGATTTCTGCCCCCGGGAGCAGTTCTATAGGGCAGTCATATGGCCTATGGGGAGGAAGAGTCTCTGCCCCCTTTTTACTGAAGACGTCTAGAAAAGCATGATATTCCTTGGGCACAGCTTGTCGGGTTTCATCATCTGCTTCCAAACAAAGAAGGGCCGAGGAGTCCCCGTTGGGAGTCGGGCAACAATGCTGGAGACAGTAGTTCCGAAGGGAACTCAATTATTCCAGTGGCCCAATCAATGCGCGGGTTGTGTGCTTTCAACCAAGGCATACCTAGAATGATGGGGAACAGAGGAGACTGGATGACGTCTAGGCATAGAAGTTCTTGGTGAGTCCCGGCGATGACAGCGGATAGGGGACTAGTCTCCTGAGTCACTGGTCCTGATCCCAAGGTAGACCCATCGGCCAGGTATACCGAGAGCCCCTTCTCTCTCGGTCTAAGGGGAATCCTGTTCTTCCGGGCGAAGGACGAGTCTATAAAGCCACTGCACGCCCCGGAGTCAATAACTGCGTGGGTTGGGATAGTCCTTCCTGGAAGCTGCAAAAGAACAGGAACAGCCAGATGAGAGGTGTTATCAGACAACACGGGTGAGGGGACAGGTGGAACAAGGAGACACTTACGCATCTTAGCTGGGCAAGAGCGAACAAAGTGCCCTGGTTCTCCGCAGTACAGACAGAGGTTGTTGACCCGGCGACGTTGGCGTTCTCCTGGAGTCAGAGATGGACGGAGTAGCCCCAGCTGCATGGGTTCCGGGGTGTCCAATGTGGATGTGGCTGGAACAGGAGGAGTTGGGTGGATGGAGCTAGGCACCCGTGGTAGCATCCAGATCGGGCGAGTAGCTGTGGAAGAACGTTCTTGGCGGCGCTCTCTCAGGCGCCTGTCAATTTGGACAGAGATGTCTATCAGGTCTTCCAGAGTCTCGGGAACGCCCACACGTGCCAACTCGTCCTTCAGAGGCTCGGAGAGACCCATGCGGAACTGATACCGCAGGGCCGCGTTGTTCCAGTCTGTGTCTGTGCTCCAACGTCGGAATTCCGAAACGTAGTCCTCCACAGGCCTGCGACCTTGTTGCAGGGCATGTAAGGCTGCTTCTGCGGTTGCAGCGAGTTGGGGATCCTCATAGGGTCTAGACATTGCCTGGAAGAAGGTATTCATGGAGTCTAAGGATGGGTCCTTACGTTCCAACAGACGGTGTGCCCAGGCCTGAGGTTCATCCGTCAGCAGAGAAATGATAAATCCCACCTTAGTCGCCTCAAGGGAGAAGGTCCTAGGTTGCAGAGCGAAATAGAGTTCGCAGGAGTTGCGGAAGGCTCTGAACTTGTTCCGGTCTCCCGCGAATCGTTCCGGAGTTGGGACCCTGGGTTCGGGTGGCAACATCACCACTGATGGTGGGGCATGGGCCCCTGGAGCAACTGGTGAAGAAGCAGATAGCGCCTGGACTTGTCCTTCCAGTCTGCCGTAGCCTTCCTGTAAACTTTTAACTGCCTGAGTAAGGCCGGCCAGATGGTGGCAAAGTTCGTCCATGGGGGAGGCTCCCTGCGCAGGCTCGGACATGGCTGTCCAGTACTGTCACGTACCTAGTAGTTGAGCCCGGAATGCAGGGAGCGGCCCCTCGTATCCCCTGGCTAATGAACCCCTGGAGATGGAGACAGGTATTCAAAAGTTCAGAGGGCACAAGTGCCTGACGGATGGAGACCGGTCCGGATAAGCAGCAGGACACCGACAGCGAGTAGGTAGAGCTGGCGGTACTTGACTAAGTAGGCAGGCACAAGTGGATAGACTGGCAGGCAGGTGGACGTCAGGAAGTACAGGAAACCCAACGGGTAAGCAGGAACAGCAGGGTCAGGTGCAGGCCGGGTCAGCAGGGATCGATCAGTGAGGTACAAGAGGATGAGGCAGAGACGTGGTCAGACAAGCAGAGGTCGTAGGCAGGCAGCAACGGATCAGGGTCAAGGAACAAGCCGGGTATCAGGAACCAAAGTAACGGGTGCAGGTACAGAAAGCAAGGTCACGGACACGCTGTAGACTGGACAGCACAGATGGGATGGGGCAAGTGCCTTAAGAAGTCCTTAGGGCGCCAAGACGGTCGTACGACGGGTCAGCGTGCTCCCGCGAGTAGACGTGCGCCCGTTCGTGACCCCACGTGCACGCGTGCGCTCGTTCATGTTGACGCAAGTGCGTTCGTTCGCTTTAGCGCGCGTCAAGGGGAAACGACGGGTTCTCAACGGCAGGCTTCTGCGGGTAAGTCTCCTGTGTACGACCGGAACGCCAGGGTGATCGTGACATAGTGTATGCGCCCATGGAACCTATGGGAGTCAACAATGGACTGTACTTCATACTCCTCATGGTTCTCAACCTGTACAGTATGAGGATGGGGCACCGAGGTGGTAAAGCGTTTGCAGACCAAATGTTTTAATAAGGAGACATGAAATACATTTAAATACTGAAGGCAATATCAAACATTATAGTGTCCAAAATGTCTTGATATTGCCTTCATCAGATGGGGTGAAGTGACCCCTGTAAAAGCCACATTTTGAAGATGCACACAACATGTGCTATCTCCCATTATCGGGGATCAATGGACGTGTTTTGGGGGTGCAACCAATTCCTCTCTCCTACACACTTTTGAAAAATTTGTCGCTGGATCAGATCAGCCATCGCTGGACCCTGGAGAGATGATCATCTGTCGCTGAATAGCAAGAGTGGATTACCACCGCTGGAATCTTTTTTTTATTTTTAATAAAGGAATTTTTCAAAAGTGTGTTTGTCTTATTTAACCATTTTTACACTTTCTTTGTGAAATGGTAGGGGTACTTTTGTACCCCCTTACCATTTCAAACAGGGGGGTGGGATCTGGGGGTCCCCTTGTTAAAGGGGGCTTCCAGATTCTGATAAGCCCCCCGCCCGCAGACCCCCACAACCACAGGCCAGGGTTGTGGGGATGAGGCCCTTGTCCACATCAACATGGGGACATGGTGCTTTGAGGTGTCACAGCCCCCCAAAGCATCCTCCCAATGTTGAGGGCACGTGGCCTGGTATGGTTCAGGAGGGAGGGCGCCCTCTCGTCCCCCCCTCTTTTCCTGCGGCCTGCCAGGTTGCGTGCTTGAATAAAGGGTCTGGTATGGATTTTTAGGGGGACCCCCACGTCAATATTTTTTTTAAATTTGATGCGGGGTTCCCCTTAATATCCATACCAGACCTGAAGGGCCTGGTAATTGAATTTAGGGGAACCCCCACGTTTTTTTTTTTTAAATCAATGAATGAATTGTCGGCTAATACAGAGAACACTCATTGAGTGTTCTCTGTATTACGGGAGCCAACAATGGAAAGTGATTTTAAGACTTTTTCCTTGCGAAATGACACTTTGTGCAGGGACAGTTCTAAGCACGGGAAACATGCGCCCCTTCACAGGCATACTATAGACACCCCCCAGGTAAGAAATTTAAAGGAATATTACACTTTTATTGTTTCACTTTACTTTACTATTATTAAAATCACTGCTCCTGAAAAAACTTCAGTTTTTAAAACTTTTTTTTGCATTGATCCATGTCCCCTGGGGCAGGACCCGGGCCCCCAAACACTTTTTAGGACAGTAACTTGCACATTAGCCTTTAAAATTAGCATTTTATATTTCTCCCATAGACTTGTACAGGGTGTTCCGGCTTTTCGAATTTGCTGCGAAAAGCCAGAATTGTTCACTGTTCGCTGAACAGGCGAACATGCAATGTTCGAGTCGAACATGAGTTCGACTCTAAGCTCATCCCTAGTGGAAACTTCTCTTCCCCTTCTTCAGGAGATTGGGGGGGGGGGGGTCCCTGGTGTGCTGAGAACAAGTCTTTTCTCTCCTATGAGAATGAAACAAAATGTATACTTAGCACACAAATATTTGAGGCCAGAAATAGGAGTATGAAACATTGCTGGGAAGTAAGGTGCAATTGTCTGTTTGGGCAGAGTTCCAAGTTGAAGACATGATTAATTCCCTTAACCAAGCTGGAATACTTACCTTTTTCACACATGTACACACCTGTGTGGGACACCATAAAAAATGTGCTCTGATGTCCAGATGTGTAAACAGCTGCTGAGTGTCCTCTCCTTACATTCCACTGAATCTAGTTTGCTATTCCTTCTAGTTTTAAACACATCTAGACAACAATGTCCTAAACTTTTTTTGAATACAAATTATCATGAGCAAATGTAGTTAACCCTGTATCTGGCAAAACATTGTATTTAGTTGGCAAACGAACCATGTTTACTACGAACGATTACTGTGCTGCCCACAAACATGAAAGTAGCCATTTTAAACTGTACAACAGTAAAGAAAAGCACATCGCGCAGCATGCAAGTAATAATAATAATAGGCGCACACAACAAGTACTTACTTTTTAGAAGAACTTCTTGATCCTTCTGTACTGATCCTGCTACCTTAATTTGAGGTCTGACCAGCGTTTCCTCAATTGCTCCTCGGATCGTCGTAGACCCAAAATTCCGCCACAGACTCTTCACAACTTTAGTCATGATCTTGGCCTTCACATTTGGGTTTATGTACGGTCCATACTTCCCATCATAGTCGGCCCTCTTCAATATGCCCACCATCTCCACCATTTCTTCAAAGGAAATATTTGTGGCCTTAACTCTTCTCCTACGGGATCGGGACGTTTCTTGCTCCGGGCTTTCCTCCTCCTCCTCGTTACTGCTATTAAGCACCTGCTGTGTCTCCGCCATGTCGTCTCCCACTGTGAAGAAAGAGAAGGGACGGGGACAGGGCCAGATTAAGAGCATCATGGGCCTGGTGCTAAGGATTTTGGTGGGCCCTTTTATGAAAATAAATAAAATGAAAATGCACACAAGGGGGAGGTGATACCGAGATAGGGAGCTGAAAGAGAGGGGGTGAGAGGGAGGGGAAAAGAGAGAGGGGGTGAGAAAAAGGGGAATAGAGAGAGAATGAGAGAGAGGGTGTTGGGAAATAGGGGGTTGAAGGGGATGAGAGAGAGAGAAAATGGGGGATGAAGGTGGTGAAAGAGAACAGGGTGAAAGAGAGGGGATGAGGGGGTGCAGCACAGCATAGTAAATTACATGGGGGGATAGCACAGTACATTGCAGATACAGCACATTTAATGGTGGGCAAAGCACAGCAAATTACATGGTTGGCACTGCCCAATACAGCACATTACAAGGTAGGCACAGTACATTATATGGTGGGCACAGCACATAACATGGTTTGTACAACACAGCACATTGCACGGAGGGCACAGCACATTGCACGGTGGGCACAGCACATGACATGGCGGGCACAGCACATGACAAGGTGGGCACTGCATGACACAGCACAGCACATTACACTGTGAGCACAGCACATTAAATGGTGGACACCGCATATGACATGGTGAGCCCTGCACAACACAGCACATGACATGGTGGGCACAGCTGAGCACATTACATAGTGAGCACTGCACATTACAAGTGGGCACTGCACAGCCCATTATATGGTGGGCACAGCATATTATATGTTGAGTACTGCACATAGCATAGTGGGCACTGTATGACATCGTGGGCACTGCACAGCACATTAAATGGTGGAAACCGCACATGACACGGTAAGCCCTGCACACCACATTCCATTGGGCACATTGGTGGGCACTGCATGACACAGCACAGGCAATTACATTGTGAGCACAGCATATTAAATAGTGGACACCACACATGACATGGTGAGCCCTGCACAGCACATTCCATTGTGGGTACTGCACGACACATGCCATGGTGGACAATGTACAGCACATTACATGGTGAGTACAGCACTTTACATGGTAGGCACTGCATGGCGCAGCACATTACATGGTGGGCACTGCACAGCAATTTACATGGTGGGCACTGCATGACACAGCACATTACATGGTGGGCACTGGATGGCATAGCACATTTCATGGTGGGCAATGCAACTGCACATTACATGTTAGGACTGGCATATTACATGGTGGGCACTGCTGAACAGCACAGCACATTAAACAGTGGGCACAACACACTACATGCTGAGCACAACACATGGCAGGGTGGGCACAGAACAGCACATGACATGGTCGGAACTGCACATGACATGGTGGGTAGTGCATGGAGCAGCACATTACATGTTGGGCACCGCACATTACATGGCGGGATCACTGCATGGCACAGCACATGACATGGTGGGCACAGCAAATTATATAGCGGGCATTGCAAGGCACAGCATATGACATGGTGGGCACTGCATGGCACAGTACATGACATGGTGGGCACTGCACATTACATGGTGGGTACTGCAAGGCACAGCACGAAATAGTGGACACTGCACATCACATGAAGAGCAATGCAACGCACAGCAAATTACATGGAGGGCACTGCACATTACATAGTGAGCTTTGCAATGCACAGCAAATGACATACTGGGCACAGCATATTACATGGGGGCACTGCAATGCACATGACATGGTGGGCACAGCACAACATGGTGGGCACAGCACGACATGGTGGGCACTGCAATGCACAGCACATGACATGGTGGGCACTGGACACAAGAGAGCACACTACATGGGGGGCACTGGGTACAAGAGAGCACATTACAGGGGGAAGCAGAAGTGTGTTCCCTAGCACAATAATTACATAACACCTCCCTGACAAATTGACTAACCTTATGTCAGCAGCATGGGAGATGTCCTTCCTCCCGGGCTTCTGCTGTGAGGAGAACATCAGTGCCCCTCCCCCAGACAGCTCCCAGACACAGAGGATCTGTGTGAGTGTAACAGATCCTGTGATAGGGGTCAGACGTCTGCAGAGACTAACACTTGTCTCCTCCATGTGTGCAGTGCACAGAGGTCTCCTCTTCCTTCAAGAAGGCTACAGATATTGATAAGCCACTGACATGGGCCTATATTGAGGGAGGGGCCTGGAGCTTCAGCTCCACAAGCCCCTATGTTAATCCGGCCCTGGACGGGGAGTATTCTATAAAGAACATCAGGGGCGGGCGCCGCGGGCAGAGTTTCACGCATGTGCAGTGTATATAAAGCGTGTGTCGTACAAATGATCTGTGAGCGGAGGACGACATAACGGGAGTGATGATCATTAGAACGAAGGTACAATTTGAAGTTGGTGCCTCTGTGGCCTTTACTGCTTATAGATTGAGGCCTATATTAGGTCAAGATCAGAAGAGTTTCGCCTGACATTAGGGTTTGTCTTGTGTTGTGTCTTGCAGAGAAAATAGATTCCTTCAATGATAGGGAATTTCTAGCAAGATTCATTGATATGTGCAGGGAGCTGCCCTGTCTGTGGCAGCTGAACCACCCATTTTTTTAATAATAAAACAAAGAGGAAGGCAGCACTGGATCAATTGGTGGAATTTGTGAAGGCGGTGATCCCCACGGCAGACATCCCCTATTTGAAGTTCCTAATTGGTGGCCTGAGGAGCAATTATAATAGGGAGCACAAGAAGGTCCAGGATTCCCTGAGATCAGGAGCTGCAGCAGATGACATTTATGTACCCAGGCTGTGGTACTATGACAGACTGCATTTTCTGGCAGGCCAGAGGGAACCCAGGCCAGCACTCTCCAGTCTTCCTTCAAGGATTCCTTCCCCCCAGCTGATGCTTCCAATGAAAAATGCTGGGGTCAGAATGATAGTCTTTTCTATTTATTAACATTCAATTTCCAACAGTCATGAGCTGAAAATCATGTGTGATTGATGACCAAAAACCTAAAACTATGTACCATTTTCATACACAGGAAAGCCTCAGCCAGGACAAGGAAAGTGGCAGCCAGGAGGTGGCCGAGCCCAGTAGCCTGCCCGAAACCCAGGTCCCTCACCTCCACCTTCCACAAAAAAGTGTCAGGAAGAGGAGTCATCTGAAGGAGGCAGCAATTGGCCTATTTCTGAAGGCTACGGCAGCCCTCACAACCCCCCACAGTGTTCAAGAGGACTTTGCCTACATTACAGCATGCAAAATGGGCCAATGCCTCTTATGTGAGGAAGTCATCTTGCAAGCCCTAAATAAGGGGTTGAGGGGCCAACTCACCAGGCAAACCCACATTTGTAAGTTGAACCATGGTCCTCCTCCTCCAGGTCCTACTCCTCCTCTTCCACCTCCTGCCACACTTCCAACACCAGAGCCACAGCCTGGAAGGAAGTGTCTAAGGAAGACCAGAGAGTGATGGCCTGGGTTCAGTCTGGTCTGGCAAAAGATACAGGCTGTTGTATGACTACAGTCTGGGGACAGATATGTCATCTGCTGCTGTTCCTGATCTCTTGTAGTCCTGGACTGGATTGTGCTCACTATTATATGGACTCTTCAGGCCACCAATGTTGAGTGTAAAATAATTAATGTGTGCCCTGGGTGTCATGGTTATGCAGTGATCTTCCTGTGTTTGCTTACCTCCCCTCATGTGTTCTGACTAAGAGGCCAGCCACTTCCACCTGGTGGTTTTTATAACCTCTCCTCTAAGCATGGCTCCACCCCAGGCCCTATCAGGGAGCCCTATATTAACCTGTGCACTGCAGGCCATCAGTGCTGATCAACCATTGTGTATTCCTATGTGTGTTAGCTTCCTGTTTCCTGCCGTGGGCTCTTCTACTGTTTTCCGTTACCGACTTTGGCGTGTCTTGACTATCCCTTTTTGCCTGTGATCCTGACCTTTTGGCGTGTACCCGACTAGTCTTGTCTGCTTGTGGCCCCGACCTTGGCTTTGTCCCTCACCATCCCTATCCTCCTGTTGCCTACTGTGGGTGTGAGCTGGGGGACCCTGGGGGTCACGACCTGGAGCCAGTTGCAGCCAAGTCCATCCTCACCACCAGAGGCGCTGGTGAACACCAACTGGCTCTTAGACTCCGCGCCCCAGGGAATCTTATGCTCTAACCCCAGTGGGATCTGTCCCCTGTCTGCAGCAGTCAGCCGTAGGGTCCACAACCTTGCAGTGCACTCCTGATCCCTACGGTGTGCACCTGTCACCTCGCCTCAAGGTGACCTGACACTGGGATACAAAGGCTTCACAAATTTCACTAGTTTCTCCAGCATTGCCTTCTTCTTTATTTTGTAATGACCCAGAATAAATGGCTATTTTGATTTCTGAAATACTTGCCTATGTGTTTTTCTTCAAAAAGGACAGTTTTTTTGTGAGTAGGCAGGTACATTTCAAAAATACAATGTCAAATTAACAAGGGACACCAACACCAAACAACCTCCTTGAGATTTACAAATACAAGATAATAATGGTGTTGTGGAAACGTGACGTACAAAAAAAAATGGAGATCACTATAAAATGATTTGGCAAAAAAAAAAAACAACAGGAGATCTTGATAAAAAATATATATATATATATATATATATATATATATATATATATATTTATACAGGGCTCGAGTCCTGCGGGATTTCCACAACGGGAACGCCGTTCCTATTAGCCGCCTGAGGGCTGAGGCTATGCAGCGCGTAGTCCGCCGATCCTCGGCCGCCCGAGTGACTGGTTGCTAGGCAGGGGCCACTCCGCATCTAGCAACCGGTCACATGATGTCGGCCGTACACATGGGCACGCACTGGCATGAGTCAGTGGGCAGTGTGACACACGCTGCGCCTGCTTGGATCCGAACTGTCCCCTCCCTCCCCTCTACCCAGTGCCAGACAGTCCTGGCCTCCTGGAGCCACAGCCGCTGCACTGCTTCCAGTTTACTTCTCTCCCAGGAACAGAAGGGAAGAGGATACCAGGTTAGTCACTAGTGTGTAAGTTGCACTCTGCAATACCCTGCCAATACTCTGCAATACCCTATCAATACTCTGCAATACCCTGTCAATACTCTGCAATACTCTGCAATACATACCCTGCCAATACTCTGCAATACCCTATCAATACTCTGCAATACCCTGTCAATACTCTGCAATACCCTGCCAATACTCTGCAATACTCTGTCAATACTCTGCAATACATACCCTGCCAATACTCTGCAATACCCTTCCAATGCTCTGCAATACCCTGCCAATACTCTGCAATACCCTATCAATACTCTGCAATACCCTGCCAATACTCTGCAATACTCTGCAATACCCTGCCAATACTCTGCAATACATACCCTGCCAATACTCTGCAATACCCTGCCAATACTCTGCAATGCTCTGCAATACCCTGCCAATACTCTGCAATACCCCACCGCTACTCTGCAATACATACCCGGACAATACTCTGCAATACCCTGCCAATACTCTGCAATACATACCCTGCCAATACTCTGCAATACATACCCTGCCAATACTCTGCAATACCCTATCAATACTCTGCAATACCCTGCCAATACTCTGCAATACCCTATCAATACTCTGCAATACCCTGCCAATACTCTGCAATACACTGCCAATACTCTGCAATACTCTGCCAATACATATCCTGCCAATACTCTGCAATACCCTGTCAATACTCTGCAATACCCTTCCAATACTCTGCAATACCCTGCCAATACTCTGCAATACCCTATCAATGCTCTGCAATACTCTGCAATACCCTGCCAATACTCTGTAATACATACCCTGCCAATACTCTGCAATACCCTGCCAATACTCTGCAATACTCTGCAATACCCTGTCAATACTCTGCAATGCAATACCCTGCCAATACTCTGTAATACATACCCTGCCAATACTCTGCAATACCCTTCCAATACTCTGCAATACTCTGCAATACCCCACCGCTCTGCAATACATACCCGGCCAATACTCTGCAATACCCCACCGCTCTGTAATACATACCCTGCCAATACTCTGCAATACCCTACCAATACTCTGCAATACTCTGCAATACCCTGTCAATACTCTGCAATGCAATACCCTGCCAATACTCTGTAATACATACCCTGCCAATACTCTGCAATACCCTTCCAATACTCTGCAATACTCAGCAATACTCTGCAATACCCCACCGCTCTGCAATACATACCCGGCCAATACTCTGCAATACCCTGCCAATACTCTGCAATACATACCCTGCCATTACTCTGCAATACCCTGCCAATACTCTGCAATACATACCCTGCCAATACTCTGCAATACCCTGCCAATACTCTACAATACTCTGCAATACCCTGCCAATACTCTGCAATACATACCCTGCCAATATTCTGCAATACCCTGCCAATGCTTACCCTGCCAATGCTTACTCTGCCAATACCCAGCCATACCCATCCATGCTCAGCCAATATTACAGTGGGAGAGATGTATATTGCAGTGGGGACTATATGGTGGTGGCATTTTCACAGGTTTTTGCAAATTCAATTATTATTTGCTGATCCGAAAAATGATCCGATCCATGACTCTGATCCGAGGAATGATGGTGAGTTTTTTGATCCATTGCACCCCTACCAGTTTTTCTCCATGTCCCCCTCCAGTTTTCCTTCCGTTCTGCTGTCCCCTCCATTCTGCTAATGTCCCCTCTGTTCTGCTACTGTCCCCCTCCAGTTTTCCTCTCTGTCCCCCTCCAGTTTTCCTCTCTGTCCCCCTCCATTCTGCTACTTCCCTCCTCCATGAAAACACCTGCTTCTCTGATGAGGGCACTGTTATGGGGACACTCTGATGGGGGGCTGTCTGAAGGGAACCCCTGTTCTCTGATGGGGGCACTGACAAGGCTCCATTTGATGGGCACTGATCAGGCTGCATTGATGGGAACAGATGAGTGAGTGGCCTGGGGCCTGAGCCCCACTTTTCAGAAACAATACAGGCAGCCTGAGAAGAGGAGCTCCGAGCCGGCACACTCAGCATGCCCGACCTCCCTCTCCTGCACAGACCAACACATGTGTGGACATCTTGCGGTAGAAGGGGCACCACTTATCGTAGCTTGCATAGAGACATAGTGCAGAAGGGGCCCCCAGTCATTGCAACTTGTTGTTTTTGAAATCCCCTGCGAGGGAACCGTTTTCACACATTTGTGGTGGTTTTTTATTAGTATAGCATACAGCTTAAATTATTTTGTTACATCTGTTCTAGATTTATTTAAGGCATGTCAATTTTGGAGGTGTCCTCGTAAACTGGCACTATAAATGTTGCAGTTTATTTGTTAAAGGAGTATGATATATATATATATATATATATATATATATATATATATATATATATATATATACACATATACATATATATATATATACACATATACATATACACACACACACACACACACACTTTTTTTGTATTTTTGAAGTGGGGAAACCTGGGTGAGTGCCAGGCCAGCACCCTGAGACCAGTCAGGCCAGCGCCATGAGACAAGCCAGGCCAGTGCCCTGAGACCAGCTAGGGAACTAGCGAGTACCCTGAGGCCAGCCAGCCAGCACCCTGAGACCAGCTAGGCCAGAACCCTGAGACCAACTAGGCCAGCCAGCACCCTGAGACCAGCCAGCCAGCACCCTGAGACCAGCCAGGCCAGCACCCTGAGACCAGCCAGGCCAGCACCCTGAGACCAGCCAGGCCAGCACCCTGAGGCCAGCCAGGCTGCTTATTTTACACCATTATTTATTGTTTTCATTGTTACAGAAATGAGCAAACGACAAAGCAGCATTACAGATTTCTTCATGAAGGCATCCAGTAAGAAATCTCATGCTGATTCTGCAAGTTGCTCAACTCAGGCTGAGCCTTTGCTTCAGCAGGTGGTGTCCACTGCAGAAACGACACCAGTCAGTGAATCGGTTGTTGACTTTATTACCGATGTGGCTGAAGATACCGCTGCCAATGTCAGTGATATCATTTTTCTCCCGGAATGTTGGGACCAGAATCAGTGGATAGAATTTAATAAAAAGAACCCTTGGCTGTTTGTAGAAAATTGTCTTTTAGGGTGCATATTGTGTCGTGAGATTAAACACCTTGGAGTGTCTGTTTCACAGGGTGTATCCATTTCCAAAGAATGGAGCACTGGTACAATTACTCCATATGGCAAAACCAAAAAAGATATGTTGACCTCACTGCGTAAAAAAATCCACATACATCGGATTTCAGAAGCACATGTAAAGGCAGGAAATATCCAAGCAGTATCCAGAAAGGAGATACTGCAATACAATATTGCAGAACAGCAGAAGCATAAGTTTGTGTCCACCACTAAAGTCTTTTGCACGGCCTACTTTTGTGCGAAAAAAAATCGCCCTTTCACAGACTTCCCAGATCTTATCAGCTTGCAAGTTGCAAATGGAGCTGACTTAGGAAGTATTCTCCATAGTGAGTACACAGCAGCACAAATAATAGATTGCATTGCTAGTGAAATGAGGAAAAAGCTTTGCAAAGCAGTTGTTGAGCAGGCTTCAAAAATTTCTGTTTATATTGATGAGTCTACAACAGTTTCTACACATTCAGTGTTAATCGTTTATATTCGTGCCTCTTTTAACGGAAAAGACCCAGTTACTTTTTTTCTCGATTTGCTTAATTTGCCTAAAGCAGATGCACAGTCTATTGAAGCCATTCTTCTAGCTTGCCTTTCTAAATTTGGATTCAGTAATGACTTTCTTGCCAAAAACTGGATTGGGGCTTGCAGTGATGGTGCAAGTGTAATGCTTGGAAGAAAGTCAGGTGCTTTGGAACGACTAATGCCACGTACACACGACCGGACTTTTCAACATCAAAGGTCCGATGGAACAATTCCGGCAGACCATTCGATCGTGTGTGGGCTGCAGCGGACTTTTGATTTGCAAAAGTCTGACAGACTTTAGAAATGGAACATGTTTCAAATTTTTCCGCCAGAACTCCGCCGGACCCAGTTCCTACCGAGAAATCCGCTCGTGTGTATGCTAGTCTGACGGATAAAAAAACGACGCGAGGGCAGCTATTGGCTACTGGCTATGAACTTCCTTATTCTAGTCCAGTCATACGTCATAACGTTCGAATCTTTGGTCGGACTTTGGTGTGATTGTGTGTGGCCAAGTCCGTTCATTCGGAAAGTCCGTCAGAACTCTGTCAGAACTCCGTCAGAACTCCGTCGAAAGTCTGTCGGACCTAGTCCCTCGAAAAGGCCGGTCGTGTGTACGCGGCATAAGTCAAAAATACCCACAGCTTGTGAAATGGCACTGCTTGTGTCATAGGCTTGAATTGTGCATTTCAGATACAATTCATTCTCTTCCTGGTCTTCACCATCTCACATCATTTTTTGAGAAGTTGTATGCTGTGTATCATCAGTCACCGAAAAAACTGGCAGCGCTCTCTGAATGTGCAAAAGAATTAGAAGTACAAATTCTTAAAATTGGAAAAAAATTTTTAGTTCGATGGGTTGCTTCAAGCCAGAGAGCTATATGAGCAGTTTGGGAGTCGTATCCTGCACTACACAGTCATTTCTTGAAAGCAAGTTTGAGCTGAGCTCATAACAGTCAACAGAAATCTCTATTTAGTGGCCTTAACAAGGACTTGACATCAGAAGATTATTTGTTAAACCTTGCAGGGGTTGCGGATGCTGTTCAGGAAATGGGACTGCTATCTGAAGCTCTACAAAGAGATGACATCACACTTCCACGAGCCTATCAGCTGATTAATTGTTCAATTCGTGCAGTTGAAAAAATGAAAGACATGCCTGGTAAACATCTGAAAGAAGTCATGGAATCGCTGGAGAAAGGGAATTTCAAAGGTGTGACCATGAATACAGAGAGTTCAAAAGGCCAAGTGAAGATTATTCTCCCTCAGTTTTACCAATGTTTGGTGGATAATTTGCGCTCCAGACTCTTTGCTTTAACTGCGAGCAACAGACCCGCCGCTTCATCACAGTCAGGTGAATTTAAAAGTCTTGTTTCTGAAATTGACATCCTGAATTCCTAACGCTGGCCAATCAATGTGGACAGTCCGTGGTTTGAAGGTGAAGTGAAGCTGGAGCAGCTGTGCAAAAGATTCCGTCTCAGCTATTATCCATCCATCTGTGAAGGTTTCAGAGACTACTTTGATAATGGTGGTGAAGAGATTCCTGAAAAGCTGAAACCAGTGGTGACCGCAGTTAACAGTCTTCCAGTGACATCCGGTGATTGTGAAAGGGGCTATAGTACAATGAATTTGGTCATGTCACCCATTAGGAGTGGGCTTGGCATTGAACGCCTATCTTCTCTATTGTTTATTAGTCTCATTGGCCCCCCTGTGCATTCATGGGATCCTTTGCCATTAGTGATGGACGAACGTTTCGCCCGGCGGTCGTTTCGCGGCGAATTTCCGACATTCGCGGTCCGCACGTTCGAACGCCTTTTTCCGTCGTTCGCCGCGGCGGACTTACGTGTTTAATGTATACAAGAACTTTAACCTTTGGTGACACGTTTATCATGTGATACAGGACAGCCAATTGAGACATGACAGCACATGGACACTTGGACATTCCCCCTAACCTATAAATACACCCGATCCGGTGGCCATTTTACATTCTTTCTTCTGTTACGATAGGGACAGGTTCCTGTGTGGAGTAGGGAGAGATAAACCACTAGCTATTTGGTACACAAAAGTTCTTTTCAGGACTGGTATAGGTGTTAGGTGTTGATAGGTTTGCTGTGCTGCTGATTCTTGCAGCAGCCTGAGTGTCTTTTGTTAGTTTAGAGAAAGGGAAAGGACGGTGTATGCTACAGGGACAGCCAGATTAGTCTTTCATCATCATCATCATCATCATCATCATCATCATTAGCTGTTACTATCAAGGTCCACAAAAGAGCTGTTCCAGTAACCACTAATCGTTCTCTTTTTTTGCCAATTTGTATAGGGACAGGAAGGAAGCAGTGTTGTCAGGCAGTGAGGGTAATTTTAAAGACTTGCTGTTATTATTAGTTCCACAAAGGTTCTTTTCAGGACTGGTATCAGTGGTACAGTAATAGGCTTGTACATGTATAATATTCTTTCTTCCAAATATAGAAAGGATATTATACTTGACTGCTGCCCTTCTGCTGCAGTCTGCTAAACATTCACAACTCACTTGTTCCACAAAAGTTCTTATAAGGACTGGTAACTTGGTATAGGGTGCTACGGTACATAGGCTTGAGTGCGGTACAGTCTGCTGTTCTGTAAGGACCGCTATCGGTCCACAATAGATAGGGTTGACGTGCACCACTGCTGACCGCTGCCCTATACTGCAGCAGTCCTTCAGCGGTATAGGGACTGACGTACAGTCTGCTAATCACTAACACACAACCTGCTTGTTCCACAAAAGTTCTTATAAGGACTGGTAACTTGGTATAGGGTGCTACGGTACATAGGCTTGAGTGCGGTACAGTCTGCTGTTCTGTAAGGACCGCTATCGGTCCACAATAGATAGGGTTGACGTGCACCACTGCTGACCGCTGCCCTATACTGCAGCAGTCCTTCAGCGGTATAGGGACTGACGTACAGTCTGCTAAACACTAATACACAACCTGCTTGGTCCACAAAAGTTCTTATAAGGACTGGTAACTTGGTATAGGGTGCTACGGTACATAGGCTTGAGTGCGGTACAGTCTGCTGTTCTGTAAGGACCGCTATCGGTCCACAATAGATAGGGTTGACGTGCACCACTGCTGACCGCTGCCCTATACTGCAGCAGTCCTTCAGCGGTATAGGGACTGACGTACAGTCTGCTAAACACTAATACACAACCTGCTTGGTCCACAAAAGTTCTTATAAGGACTGGTAACTTGGTATAGGGTGCTACGGTACATAGGCTTGAGTGCGGTACAGTCTGCTGTTCTGTAAGGACCGCTATCGGTCCACAATAGATAGGGTTGACGTGCACCACTGCTGCCCTATACTGCAGCAGTCCTTCATCGGTATAGGGACTAAGAGTTTTGTCACAGGGTCATTTAAAAAATGACAGGCAGAGGAAGAGGCAGGCCCTTCCGCAGGGGTGGTAGGGGTAGGGCAGGAGCAACAGGCTTGAGCCAAAGTGGGAAGTTGCAGAAGGTGCGTTCAATTACTTTAAAGGATGCACCAGACTTGGTTGAGTGGCTCGCTCAGCCTTACTCTTCTGCACCCTCCTCATCCTCTCGATCTGCACCCTCTTCTTCACTCTCTGCTATGTGCACCCCCAAAGACACTACCACCAACAACACGACCACCACCACCACCACCACATACCTTCCGCTTGAGTCACTGGAATTATTTTCCGATCCATATCAAGAGGACATTTCTGATGCGCAGCCACTCTTGGTATTGGATCAGGAAGAGGAGGTAGCAACAAGCGCTACTCAGCAGTCTGACGACAGTACCCAGATCAGCCCAAGGAGGAGGTTGGTCCCCGGTGTTGCTGCCTACTCCGAGATCTCTACTTATAGCGGTGGGGAAGGTGACGTTGATGATGACGTGTCTAGTGATGTCACGTGGGTGCCCACAAGAGAGGAAGAGGAGGGGAGTTCAGAGGGAGATATGGACCAGCAGATAGGGAGGAGAAGCAGCAATGACTTACATTGCACAGCAGGGACAAAGCAGACTGCAAATGTATCAGGAGCGAGTCATCGACCATGTACGGTCACATCTGGCGCTCCCAGGACACCGGCACATGGCTCCGCAGTGTGGGCTTTTTTTAACGTGTCCGCTGCTGACAATAGCGTTGCCATCTGCAATCTTTGCAGTCAACGCGTTAGTCGCGGTAAGCCCAATACTCACCTAGGGACGACCGCCTTAAGAAGGCACATGAGCAGCCATCACCGAGCCCAGTGGGAGCAACGGAACACACAAAGCCACACTGCAGGCTCTCACCGTCCAGCCTCGTCTTCTACTTCTCCTTCTCCTCTCTCCTCACAATTGTCCTCCACTCCACCTTCCATCACGCCAAGCTCACATTTTTCTGCAAAAAGGCAGGCTTCCGTGGGCCTAATGTTTGAGCGTAAAAAAATGATGACGCCGGATAACCCTCTTGCCCAACGGTTGGCGGCTGGCTTGTCAGAACTCATAGCCCGCCAACTACTGCCATATAAACTGGTGGACTCGGAGGCCTTTCGCAAATTTGTGGCCATTGGAACACCACAATGGAAGGTCCCAGGAAGGAAGTATTTCTCAGAGAAGGGCATCCCAGAGCTATATGGCCATGTTCAGCGGCAAGTGAATGTATCTCTGGCACACAGTGTCGGTGCCAAGATACATCTGACCACAGACACGTGGTCTAGCAAACACGGGCAGGGAAGGTATATCAGTTTTACTGCCCACTGGGTGAACCTTCTGACGGCCGTCAAGCATGTAACCCGTGGCACCCGTGTAGATTTGGTTTTACCGCCACGGATTGCATGCAGGCCTGACTCTTCTTCTCCTCCTCCTACTCCATCCTCCTCCCTCTCCTCCTCAGCTGCCTCCTCCTTTTCCGCTGCTAGCGTCTCTTCCGCTGCACCGCCCAAGCTCCCCAGAACCTATTCCACATGCCAGGTGAGACGTTGCCATGCCGTGCTGCGTCTGTTGTGCCTGGAAGCAAAGAGCCACACTGGCCCGGCACTCCTTTCAGCTTTGCGTTCACAGGCAGATGAGTGGCTAACACCGCTCAATTTGACAGTTGGTAAAGTGGTGTGTGACAACGGTGCCAATCTGCTTAGCGCATTGAAACAGGGCAAAATCACGCACGTGCCGTGCATGGCACACGTCTTAAACTTGGTCGTGCAGCGATTCCTTGTCAAATACCCTGGGGTCCAGGACATCTTGCGGCAGGCAAGGAAAATCTCGGCCCATTTCAGAAGATCTTACACGGCCATGGCTCGCCTTGCTGACATTCAGCGGCGACACCATCTGCCGGTCAGACGTCTTATTTGCGATTGCCCGACGCGATGGAACTCAACCTTCTATATGCTTGATAGGCTGCTCCAGCAGAAACGTGCAGTTAACGTCTACCTGTATGAACTCTGCGAAAGAAACGGTTCTGGAGAGCTGGGTTTTTTTTCACCGCGCCAGTGGCTGCTCATGCGCGACACATGCAGACTTCTGCGGCCATTTGAGGAGATCACCAAACTGGTCAGTCGCAGCCATGGCGCCATCAGTGACATGGTACCTTATGCCTTCTTTCTGGAGCGTGCATTGCGTCGTGTCATTGATCAGGCTGTGGAGGAGCAGGAGCGGGAAGATGAGGAAGTCGCAATGCTGGATGAATTCCCAGGGGGGGCTACTCTATCTGAGACAAGTCAACAACAGGAGTCTGATGAGGAGTCAGAGGAGGATGGTGCCGGGGCGGATGAGCAGGAGCAAGAAGAGCATGCTTTAAACCTTTCTGGGATCCCTGTTGTGCGAGGATGGGGAGAGGAGAATGAAGAGGACGACATTATCCTGGATGATGAGCAGGAGCCAGGCCACCACACCGCTTCCACTTTAGTGCAAATGGGGGCCTTCATGCTCCAGTGTTTTAATAGGGACCCCCGTATAAAAAGCATGAGGGTCAAGGACCAGTACTGGGTGGCAACGTACTTAGACCCCCGGTACAAACACAAAATGGCGGAAATGTTACCGCCGTCGCAGAGGGCTGTCAGAATGCAGCACTTCCAGGCCTTGCTTCGAGAAATGCTGCATTCTGCTTTTGCGTGCGCTGGCAGAGGAGCAATTCCCACTCCCAGAGAAGGATTTGCGGGTACCAATCCAACAGCGCCTGCAAGAAGAGGCCGGTTTGAAGATGTGTTGGTGACTTCGGATATGAGGTCATTCTTTCAGCCGACCCATCGACAGGTGTCATCCGGATCCAGCATCAGGGAACGCCTAGACCGTCAGGTGTCCGACTACATTGGGTTAACGGCCGATGTGGACGCTCTGAGGAGTGATGAACCCCTAGACTACTGGGTGGGCAGGCTTGACCTCTGGCCAGAGCTTGCCCAATTTGCAATCGAACTGTTGGCTTGCCCCTCATCCAGTGTCCTGTCCGAAAGGACGTTCAGCGCAGCAGGGGGGATTGTGACCGATAAGCGTACTCGCCTAGCTCACGACAGTGTTAACTACCTCACATTTCTAAAAATGAATGAGGCATGGATCTCGGAGGAATTCAACACATGTGACCAGTAGACCATGTATATGTCTATAAACTATTTTTTTAATCAAGCACACAGACCTTCTTAATTCATTTGGCTCACTTCCTTGACCCAAAAAAGCACACCGTACTATATGCCCCTACCCTCCTCTTTGAAGAGGTTGAGCGGTGTCATATTTCTACTGGGGCTGCTTATGATATCCCTGTGCTGTGCTGACTTCCTCCTGGGGGTTCTTATTATGAAGGGATCACACTATCCCTGTGCTGTGCTGACTTCCTCCTGGGGGTTCTTATTATGAGGGGATCACACCATCCCTGTGCTGTGCTGACTTCCTCCTGGGGCTGCTTACGGTGCTGCTGTCAGTGCTGTATGTCACGGTGCTGCTGTCAGCGCTGTATGTCACGGTGCTGCTGTCAGCGCTGTATGTCACGGTGCTGCTGTCAGCGCTGTATGTCACGGTGCTGCTGTCAGCGCTGTATGTCACGGTGCTGCTGTCAGCGCTGTATGTCACGGTGCTGCTGTCAGCGCTGTATGTCACGGTGCTGCTGTCAGCGCTGTATGTCACGGTGCTGCTGTCAGCGCTGTATGTCACGGTGCTGCTGTCAGCGCTGTATGTCACGGTGCTGCTGTCAGCGCTGTATGTCACGGTGCTGCTGTCAGTGCTCTGTATTACGGTGCTGCTGTCAGATGCCTCTATCACGGTGCATGTGTCATTCCGGTATGTCACGCTGCTGGTGATCATCTCCTGCACCCTCTTCTTTGCCTACCCTGGTCCCTGACCTTCCCTCTCCTCCATTGCCTTCATTAGCTCCATAGTCCTGAATTGTTAGAACAATTTCCCAAATAAAATAAAAATGCTTGTAGTTATCGATCCCAAATTCACCTCATACATGTATTATGTCATTGTCCAGATGGTGGGACTACGTTTTACCCCCTAATAATTACCACGTGGCCGCAAATTCGACATGAAGGTTTGCAAAGTTCGCCTCCCATTGAAGTCAATGGGGCCCGCGGCGAACGTTCGGTTTCGCGAACGTTTGGGTCCGTTCGCATTTCGCTTTCGCGAAACGTCCCGTCGGAAGTTCGTCCATCACTATTTGCCATATGTCACAAAATGGCTGACCACACATCGCAGAGCAGATGATAATAAATCTCGGAAAGTTGATAATCTTAAATGGCAAGGACAACGTTATTCCAGTTTGTGGGATATTTTCTAATGGGCTGTGTAACAGAATTTGGAACAGGGTGTATTTGTGGTAGAAATTCCCTGCGAGGGAAAGATCATCACCCATTGTGTTGATTGTTTTGTTTGACACGTTATTTTGTTTTTGTAAACTGGCACTTTACAATAAATGTTGTACTGTATTTTCTGTGAAGTATATATGCATATAAGCGTACCTTTTTTTTTTTTTTGGTGGGGGAGTGGATCTTGGGTGGGAGTTCCCACACTTTTTTCCCCAGGACTTGACCCCTGGCTGTTGCCATTACCCAACTGCTGTTGCAGAAAGTGATTTTTAGAAAATGTCTTGCATTCAGAACTAAAATAAAGTCCACATTGGATATGGGTCAAACGAAACTAGAAAACCTTGTCTAGGGAATAGCGGACAATAAGATCATATGTTGACCATGTGACATTGTGTGATTGTTTGTGTTTTATGGCTTGAGGTACAATTCCTTCCTTTTAATTACAGTGGAGGTCTGTCACTAATACTTCAATGCAATAAAAAAGACAGTATTGTCAACAGCAGTGAGAATACACTTGAGGCTGTTTTAACAAATTGTTCTATTCACATACTCAGCCCCATTATTGCCAGTTATGTGAGAGCAGATAATTACATTTTTATGTTGGTCTTGTGACATTTTTCACTTTTTTGAGGTTGAATAGTGCTGTTGATGACTATCAATGTTTTCTTTGTAGTTAGTGATGGCTTTGTGAAAGTAGATTTATACTTAAAACCTGAAGTGGACCCCTGATCAAGACATTCCTGTCTAGTAATTATTATATTCACTGTTAGTCATATGTTTCCATCAGCAATACTCTGGGTGTTCTGGTAGATCATAGACCAATAGCATGCATTGCCAATCTGCAGTTTCTAAAACTAGCAAAAAACATAATTTTGCACAAATGTACATGACCAGTGTAGCTCAGAGGTACCCAACCTGCCTCTTGCTATACCACTTGTACTAAAACATCCCCATTTCTTGCCCTTCTAAAATGATGAGACCACACCTTAATTTTGGAGTATAAATGGCCATAGTAGCCTATTTATTATCCACACCATATAAATAACTCCAATATCAAATATACAAAATATCACCTCCATAACAACTTGTTTAACTCCAGTCTGTTGATCTTTGACAGCACCCCCGAACTCCAACACATATTCCACCAATACACTGCGGGAACTTTTCCCACATGATAGGCCTCCAGTGGATAATCAGCTCAGAGACAACCCCCTTCCCAACCATTACAGTATTCCAGCTAACCTTTCGCTGGAATACACCGGAGGAGCACATACTACCGCTAAGCCCCCCACCCCTTTCCATCACATATGTTTACTGCCACCGTCAAAGACCAACAAAACACCACCACAGCCTGCAAGGACGACACCTTACCCTTAAGGGCTCCCCACACCCCCAGGGCCTGCTGGATCCCATCTTGCAGCCCCAGCCCCAAGAAAATAATTTATTCCAACACCCTATATTACAAGCCCACATTTGCTTCCACCTCTACTTGCCTGATCACCATGCCCCCCATTCTGAGCCACAACATCCCCACCACCTGAGTGTTAAGCAACCGTACAAAGTCATAAAATATCTGACTTAACGTCCAAGATCAGCTCCCTGATCATCCGAACCCAAAAGAATTACCCCTTGTATGCATAACCCAAATGACCGGCGGTCTATCCCGCCGCGCCTAATGTTCCACTTCCTTGCTCCACCTCAACCCACATACCCCTAGCCAGTGAACACATGCCTCCCTCCTCTAGCTACCCAACTGTCTGCCAACCAATCTCGCATCTGCTTTCCTGGCCCCCCAACAAACATACAGATGACAAAGAAAATCCAGACAAAAGTCCTCCATCTGGACGAAAAAAACGCAAAACAAAGGCAGCACCGACTTTAAAGTAAACCAACGTACCCCACACCACAAACAACACAGCTTGTATGTACAGCCTACCCCCCGCCCCCCCCCCCCCGCTTGTTTTTTTTAATTTATTTTTTATTTTATTCATTCCACCACCACATGAAGGCATAAGTAAGTGTGGAATCTCTTTGCTTCCCACCTACCATTCCTCATTACTGCTACCTCATCCAACCCACATCTGGCAGCTTCTGCAGCCGCCCCGATGTGGAAGGCGTGTGAAGTGTATTCTGCACCATCCAACCTTGTGTCCCAGTGGCATTTTCAGAACACCCTCCCAAACTGGAACCTCCACCAATACTTCCCAGCCTTGTGCCGCATGAACTGCCCCCATGCCATCTGTTCCAAACCCTAGAAACGCCCTTACCGTTTTGTCCCTTTTTTTTATTATTACTCTGAAGCCTGTTAACACAAACAGCAGCACTTCCACCCCTCTAAACCTTTGATTGTTTTTTTTTTCAATTGTCCAACCCAAACACCTTTTTCAATCCACCCTGCACAGCAGGTTAATCAAAAGCCAAAAGCCCACTAGTTTCCGCTCAATGGCAGACACCGACCCCCGTTTACCAAGTTCCTGGAATCACAGTACCACCAACAACCTTACCCCCCACATAGCTATGTTTGACCTCAGACTCCTGCACCAAACAACCCACTCTTCCTTTCATACCTTCACGTAAGCCGCTCATGTGGACTCACTGGCTGACTGCCCTGTTATCTCCCGTGGTGACTCCAATGCCATCTCCCATATCCAGCCCGAGTAGGGAACTCCTCCCCCTCTGTGGCCGGCTAACTCTCTGAACCTGTCCCACTGAAATAGATAAAATGAGTAAGCCCCCCATGTTTCAGATGCCTGCAAGATGAATAGCATATAGAAAATGTTCAACTGCACCTAACGTAACACAAAACGGTGTAGCCGCCATATGACCAGTTGTAACAACGCGGGCATGTGGTTGACCACATAAACCACACCCACATAATCACAATTCAACTCCGTGTCAGGTTCCTGCATGACCCTTACCCCAGCTCCATAGCCAGAACCACTGGAAAAATTCCAATAGCACCAGTTTATGAATGAACACCCCACTTCCCCCCAACAAAACTGGGGCCAAAGTTCCTCACTCTATTGCCCCTGAAAGAAAAATTTCCCCCAAACCTGTTTACCCTGCTGTGTTCGTGATCTCTTTTCCCATTGACCTTACTCACCAGGCCGGCATCCACCTATCGTCCGTTGTATGCGGCCAAGAACTCGTACCAAACCTTCTAACCCTCCCTATGTTCCGCATTCAACCGTTTAAATTGGCCGGGGCCTGAAACCCCCACTGTAGCTGACGGCAGCCGTTGGGAAAAACCCACTCATCGGAATAAAACACGAAAGTGAACTTACCCAGCAATGAATGCAAAGTCCTCAACTGTACCTCGCGCCATCCCTGGGCCTCCCAAACCCCCTTCTATAGTAACTCCAATTTGGTCACCAGCAGATGACCCTCCGTAACCCCTGAAACAATCACAATGCCAAAACAAAATAGTACAATATCCCTCATCGGGCCCCCTGTGTTTTGCAGCCAATGGCACTATGAACCTACCTGCAATGTGCTGCAATGTATAAAGTATAATCACACAAACACCGGAGGAAAGCGGCCTAACACACAAAAACATCCAAGCCATGTATGATTGAATCAGACACCAACACGGCTCTACCCCCTCTAACCTCTAACCATGGCCCACTAAATTGAGCAATCCATGGGCAGGCATCGATCCAAGTAAAAAACTCCTCTTGCCAGCATCTATCCAGAAGCTGAAGCTCTCTGAATAAACTAAGCAAGTGGAACACAGATTCCTAGTTTTCCATAGGAGCCCTTTTTCCATCACACCTAACCCACCTTATGACAGAACTTTTTTTTTGTTGACAGATAAGTGGGGAAACAAGGCGAAAATTGTTTGGTTCCTTCTCAGGCACCACCCCCGCTGCAGACACCATTAAAAACTCCGGAGGCAAGCAGCCTCGCCATTTCATTATCTGGGTATCTACTTATGGAAGGCTGCAACCTTTTCACCCCCTTCCAAAAGTCATCCCTTGTGTGACTAGGCTCTCCTGTACATTGTCCTCACATGAAGCCACAATACGATGGATAGGTCCCCCCACCCCCTTACACTCGTGTTTAACATCAAAAACCACTGAACTGACAGGAGCTCACAATGCACTGCCAACCCACTCCCTTTCTTTTCGGCCGACTGTCCAGAGAGGAGTATACCCCCCGAAGGAACTGCTTTGGGGGCCTCTACTACTACAGAAACTGCATCCAGAGGCCGCTATCCTTTGATCCCCATGAAGAGATGGCCATACAAACCTGCGCGGTCTAAACTGCTCGTCATTCCGTAGCCAATCAGATCCCCCTTTTTAACATGTGCACCTACCAATGGCCTACATACAACAGAACAACGCCGAACCATGTTCGGATTCTTCCCCCCATGACAATCGCATAATGGCGACTGCCTTCCGCAAAATCAATCGGTACCTCCTCTTACCTTCATCCTTTTTCCCTTAATCTTTCTGCTTGACCCTATACACTTAAAATTTTAATTCCCCCTTTTTTATAAAAGGGGGCCATAATGAGGAGATCTCCACACACTTGCCTTTTCAAATCATATACTGGACCTCCTATTTAATTGTGTTCCCAGGGGACCCTCAAAGCACCCGTACATCTCAAATTTTTAATTTTTTTATTTTTTTGCATCTGCAATCCTTGCCATCTCCATCTTACCTTTAACTGACAACCCCACAGCTGCACCACTGTCCCCAAACTGGCGGGCGCACCGCCCGCCACTTGTGGGCCAGCATCCACCACCTTTGTTTCTGTTCAAACTGGCAGGAGCGACCGCCGCCGACATTGCACTCCCCTTTCCAACCCCCCAACAAATCCCGCAGTGCAGCTTAAACGGAAACATTTAGACATTATTTGACTTACCGGGCTGACTGGAACCCCAACAGCCACCTCACTTGCCTCAATCGCTGGCTCGCATCCCTGTGGCTCCTCCTCCTCGCACACCAACCAGACCAGGACTGGTGGTGTCATCAGCCCCCCAGGCAAAGAGGTCCTGGGGGCCGTGGAGTCCTTCCGTTGTAGTGCCAGTCTCACCCCCAAAGCTCCACCCCCTGCCATGGTTCCACACATGCTCTCACATACTGTGACCTGGATGGTCAACCCCGTCCTTCCACCGCCATCTTGTGCCATCTCACGCCGCCTGTGTAGGCCACGTCCACCCGCGTAGCTCTGCCCCCTCTGCCACAGGCTGCAACCTCCGCATGCACAGCAACCCTCACCTCCCAGCCTGGATCCGCACACCTGGTCATCCATAAAGACCGCAACCTGTCTGTGCATCCACCCCGGTCCCCTGTTCGCCGCTTCTGCCTGCAAACTGAGTGACATCTCAGTCCTGTTGGAGGAACAGAGGAAAAAAACTGCCTCCTTCTTTCTTTCTCCACAACTTTCTGTTCCCCAGCCTAGTCCCGCCTCCTCCTTATATAGTACCACTCCCCCTTGGACTTTACTCACTGTCCCCTCCCCTCTTATCTCTTCATATTAACCCATGCATTGTCTCCCCTAAACACACTGTCATGCCTGGCCCTGCACTACTTTTTCTTTTCTGTCTTTTCCGTTCCGGGCCTCACCAATCATAAGTAAGACCTCATTTTGAATATGCAGTTCCATTTTGGGCACCAGTTCACAAAAAAGCATAGCTGAGAACTGGAGAAAGTGCAGAGAAGAGCAACCAAACTGATAAGAGGCGTGGAGGAGCGCAGTTATGAGGAAAGTTTAGCTAAAGTGAATGTATTCTTTTTTTCAAAGAGGAGATTAAGGGGGATATTATCAACATTTGTACATATATAAGTGGTTCATATAGTGACCTAGTGTAGAGTTACTGATTTTCAGGTCATTACAGAGGACAAGGGGGCACTCCCTATGACTCTGTAGGAAAAGAGATTTACTTTCACATACAAAAAGGCATCTTCACAGTAAGAGCTGTGAAAATGTGTCAATACACCCATGGTCCATGTATCCAAATTGCTCAGATATTACTCCTTGTGGTTTTGAGAGAAATGGGCTGAAGAGTAGTCCCATTACCTCACTCCACCTCTAAAGCCAGTGGAGGAGAGTGCCTATTTATTATTAAATTGGTCTGGGTCAGAAGTTTATGTTTGGTTTCAAGTGGCAAACCCCTTTATCAACAGTTTATGCTCTTTAGGTGAAGATTTAAAAATACCCATTTTAAAGCCAATGAAAATTACAGATTTGCAAAGCATTACTTTTACTTACTCTCCACACTACAGCACTGTCCCCTCATTCTCACCTGGTGCTGGATTGGCAGTGCAGTAATTGACAAGGAGCCATGTAGGATGGTTTATGGGACTACTAAAGTGAAAATAAAGTATGGAGGGATTGAGGGCTTATTACCTGTATGCATTATGTTGCATAATTAACAGGTTTAGATAACTGCCAAGTGACAGCATCATGAGTGGCTAGCTGTTCACTCACTCAGGTACCTGATCAAAGTCATCCATTCAGTTGTATCTCATGGTCTTTATGTTCAGAGACAGTATCCTATGGGGCAACCCTGGTGGATCAGTAGCGCCCATGAAAACCAGTGGCTATAAAAGCCTCAACTACCTTGTCCTCCCATCAAGTCATAATCATAATGGACCTAGATAATTGTTAATTTAAACTTGTGTAGTGCTTACTCCCGCAGGAGCTCCTGGCTCCTGGCAATGATGGATTCTTTGTCCTGCCATGACTCTTAAAGCTGCTCGGTCCCCACTGGCACACCTGGTTGTAGGTTGGAACTGCTCACACCTGTGTAAACTAGCATTAGTATGCTACCACTCAATGATAGTATGCCAAAAGTTGGCCAAGCAACTGGTGGTAGGGTAAATAAATGTATTAAAGCAACTCCGTTAAACAATGCACAAATCACTGAACAGGTAATCAAACAGGTTTAAAGATGCTGTACTAGATTAATGAACACTGGAACTTAGCTGTAACTGTAGCAATCTTAAACCAAATTATAACTGGTGCAAACTGAGTTAGAGTATTGGCATCCACTAAACCAAGAAAATAAAGGTCCTTGTGTCCACACTATGCATTCAGCCCCCATAGCAGGTGAGTTTATGTGTTTCTAATAAAGGTGTACCCCTGGAGGTGGCTATAAAGTACTGGCACGTAATGTCAGCATTGGCTAGTTTTTTTGGGGGCCCTTCTGAAGATGGTGCACATAAAGCTGTCCCTTTAAGAGTATGCAGTAGATGGCTAGTGGGCTGCTAAACAAGGAGCTATCTCTATTGGTCTAACTGTGTCAGTGTTATGATAAACAGAGATGGTTAGCTCACCCCTCCTAGTACACAGAAATCGGGTTCAAAACACTTGCCGGTCTCAATGTCACAGTCCTTTGAACGTTGGTGTGGTCACAAACACTTCTCCAGGTCCCCGGCACACAAGAGGATCACAGTGGCTAAGTCTATTAGCATTCTGGTTTGAGTCAGACTGGAGAGGAAGGCCAGTGGGAATCAGCACACTCAAACAAATATATCTGTCACAGCAACCTCCCTGTGCCTCTCTGCATGTGGGGGAAACCACTACTTTACTATAGTACTTCTGTATATATGC
This sequence comes from Lithobates pipiens, assembly GCF_037356315.1. Classification (NCBI taxonomy): domain Eukaryota; kingdom Metazoa; phylum Chordata; class Amphibia; order Anura; family Ranidae; genus Lithobates; species Lithobates pipiens. Next base: position 273,248,191 of record NW_027507784.1, on the reverse strand, counting down.
CCCCCTATACTTTTCCCTCCTGACCCCCTTACTTACTTTGGACCCCCCAGTACTGTGCCCTGCTGCCCCCTGTACTGTACCCTCTGGATCCCCCAGTACTGTACCCTGCTGCCCCCTCTTGTAATTTGCCCTCATGATCCCCTGATACTGTTCCCTGGTGCCCCCATGCACTTTGCCTCCTGACCCTCTATTACTGCATCCTGTTGACCCTGTACTTTGCACTCCTGACATCCCATTACTGTGCCATGCTGCACCCCTGTACTTTGCCCTTCTGACCCCCCAGTACCGTGCCCTTGTGCCTCCCTGTACTTTACACTCTTGCCCCCCCCCCCCTGTACTATGCCCTGTTGCCCCCTGAACAAGAATTTATTAGCTGTGTTTCTGTCCTTGTTATGAGAAGGCTTGTTGTTTGGATGAAAGACAAATGCTGAAACCCCCTGCAAGAGACACTGATCAATTATGTTTTTTGATGTGTCTTTTAATAAAATAGACAAGAAAACTTAAAAAAGAAGAATTCAGCAAGTGGCTATGTTTGTAAAGCGTCTGTAACCCTAACAAAAAACAAAAATAGATAATGTTCCTTTAAAGCATGTTATACAGCACAGTGCTTATACTGTGCCATTTGTATCACCTAAAATACCTGGCTGATCCTGCCTGGTTCTGCCCTCCACTCTGTAAACTGACCACGGTTTATCATGGCTGCTAAGCCTTGACACCGTGGTCAGTTTACATGCCTCCCTAATCCGCCGGTCTCCTCTGTGTTCCCCTCTGTCCTCCCTCCCTCCCCTGCCTGCCTGTCAGCTCCGATCCACTCCCCCGCCCTCCCTTCCTGCTACAATCATAACTCTGTGTTCCTGCTACAATCTCCTCTGTTATAATAGATGATGTGCCTCAGTTTATGTGTTTTGTAAAAAAATAAGCCACTATAAACCTTATTTTATGTGACCAGCCGCCTCTCACCTCCTCTCCTCTCCTCCTCCTGGCTGACATCAGAAGGGGATTCTCAGCTGCTGTAGGACAGATTGATAGAGGCATTCAGTCATGTGAGCACCGAGTGACACTATATATAAGGTATATAGCTGCTTATTTATTAAAAAACACATAAACTGGGGCACATAATTTGCAATAACAGAGGAGACTCAGTGGCTTAACAACCACTTTAATACCACTTAAAGCTTGTTCTAACAGTACACACTATTCTTGTTTATAAAAGGAAATTAATATACAGTACTTGTGGTTTCATTTCCATGTCCTTACTCCAAGATACAGATGGCACAGTGGTGTAGTGGTTAGCACGCTCACCTAGCAGTAAGAAGGGTCGCTGGTTCAAATCTCAACCATGACACTACCTCCCTGGAGTTTGCATGTTCTCCCTGTGCCTGCGTGGGTTTCCTCTGGGTACTCTGGTTTCCTCCCAAAGACATAAAGGTAGGTTAATTGGCTTCTGTCCAAAATTGGCCCTAGTGTATGAATGGGGATCTTGGATTGTGGGCTCCTTGAGGGTAGGGACCAATGTGAGTGTGCGATGTACAGGGATAGGGACAATTGTAGACATTCACTCAGGATGGACTGGTGTCTTTATTCAACCTTACTAACTATGAAACTATGAAACCATCTGAAAAGAATGAAGCAAAATAAGCAGTCAATGAAAATGTATTTACTGGCATATTAAGATATATTAGTTTATAGTTACAGTAGATTATATTAGCTAAACAGTATGTTTGGCCAATAATAAAACATTGCCTTGATGTTTCATATATGTGCTTACAGATACTTTAGTAGGAATGGTATTTTCAGGTGCTTTTTATAGATAACTTTAGGAACATGTATAATATACTACACTAATTGCATTACACAATAAAGGTGACCTAGACAGGCATATGTCTGGGTCCTACATGCTTTAGGTTTATAAGTTTAAAATTATTACAGATATATTTGCTTGACTGGGGGAACTGTGTAAATCTCAAGCAACATATTCTGCCTTAATTGGGTGTGATTTTATTTAAAAGAATCAGCAGCCAACAGACTGTAAAATGCCACTGAGGTTCCTCCTCCACTACAGCCCATCTATTTCCCTTCTCATAATCTCATTTACTGACTTGTTTTTCTGAGATTAATCATGACAGGTGTCAGAACTGGTTGGATTACAGCGAAATAAACACAACCACAATTTTCTTATCACCTCCGAGTGCACAAATACACATTTCTGCTGCAATTATTTGCCTTCATTTGACTTGTTTCACACTCTTGCTTTGCTTTTAAAAAAAATACTGTTTTTTTTTTTCCTTTCATAATGACAAATAAAAGGGTTAAACATCACCTTCGCCAACAGACTGGATGCTGTGTCTTCCTCTCATTCTTTTTCCCCCTAATGGTTTTGCTAAGGTTGATTGGAGGTGCAGTGGGTCTGTAACCTGAGAGGAATGATAATTTGTATGGAGTCACATATGACAGGCTTTCGTCGTTACAACTTCAGCACCATAACGAGTTGCCTTATCACGGTAGCGCTCATAAGCTCGGATATCAAAGAAACGTAACACTAACTTTGATTTTTTTCGTTATGTCTTGAAAATGGTGACTTCAGATCTTTGTAACAAATATAGATTCAACTTTCAAAAAAGCATTCGGCAGCTGACAAAATTGTAATGCAAGTTAGTGGATCTGAAATCCCAATGGACCATTAGCTGAAACATAAGAAATATCAAAATAATGTTCTGTAAAAAAAAAAATGAAAGTTTTAATGATAACATCACTAGCAAGAGATAGATATTTTCTTTATTTTTTATTTATTTTTTGCTATTTGCTATGCATGTTGATATAAAGATTTTTATTTTACCTGTAGCTATTGATGTACAAAGTACAGTGACCAGAGCAACTAATCAGAAATGAAGATTCATCGTTCTTGTAACAGTAAACAGCAGTCAGAATATGAAAAACTTTTTTTATATATATAAAGCATTGAGCAGGCAATTTAGCTTCATCCTTATTTTATTTTTTTCATTTAAATGGCATGCAGAAAAACACTAACTGATCCATTGAACATGCTTTTTTAATATTTTTTTTTTTCTGAAGACAGACCCATGTTTATCTTTAGCTTGTTTAAAGTGCATCTAAAGCAAACACGTTTATTCATTTTTTATAGAGTGGTGACAGGTTGGACCTTCTGTCAGGTTTTTATGGATGTTTGTGACCCCACTGGGTTGATTTTTTCTATTTGTCCTGGTAACCACAGTTGCAAGGACTGAAAGCAAAAATAAATCCAAATTCTGAAGTTGCCATTGGAATAAGAATAGAGGGAAAAAACCCTGCCAATGGGGTTTTTGGAGAGTTCTCCTCTTACATCCTCTTGTGTATATGGGACAGGCAATGGACATAAATGGCTTAAAAACCTAATAGGGCTTTTAACCATTCCTTACTCTATCCAAGACTGTGATCCACTACTTATTCAGTAAAAAAATAAATTTCAAACGTGGCTCCTTAGCTTTCCTCCTGCTAATTGAGATCAGGTCCCTTTGTCCTAGAGCTCAGCTTCATTTTTTTGTTATAGACTGAATTAAAAAATAATACCTTAGACTGTAACACCTACACAACATTCTCATCAAAAGCTATATATTTCCATCCTGGCATATCTTTTTTTTTTCAATTCTATCTGAAAAGGAAAAAAAGTATTAGTAGATGTATGTAAAGTGTTAAAGTAAAATTAGAGGCCGAACCTTTTTTCATCTTGGATATAGTAAGGGAAGTTTATGACCCCTTTTAGCCATCTGTGTTCCATTGGGGAGATTTCTCCTGACTTCCTGTCTCATAACCAAGACAGGAAGTAAGAGAAATCCCCCCTAAAATAAAGGTAGGGAATCCCTGATTTCCCCATTGCAAGATTTTCCCTCTATTACTGTTGTGGGGGCAACCCAAAAATTGGACATTTTCTTTCAATTTCATTCTTGGTGATAATGGTAAACAGAAGAAATAGTGAGGATGAACCTCCCTAATGGGGGCCTAGACAGCAATAAAAACCTGACAGGTGCTCTAATCCCTCTCCACTCTATCCACAATTAAAAAAATGCCTTTTGTTATCGTTAAGAGTTATTATTGGGAATTAGGATAATTGTTATGGCCAAGTCACTTGTTATTAATATTAAAGGCCTGTAAACCCAAAATACTGAACATTCTTCGCATAAAAAGACAAAAATACATCTTAATTTCTCCATAACTGAACAAAAAGTAATTTGAAGTGAACATTGCTGCATAATATTTTCATGTTATCAGACCTTTTAGGCTAAAGAAGACTTGTATTTGACCAAATTCACTGCAGCAAAGAGTGCCCTGGGAGGCTGTTGGTGGTATATGTGCTTAGAGTTGCACGGATACACTAAAGTGTATATCCTAATAATGAACTTCTCCTACTTTCTCCCTTTTGTTCTATCAAATGTACAATTAAAAGTATTTTGTTATTTGCTCAGGGATATTAGCGACCTATTGAACCATTGGAATACATATTCAATCTCATGGCTGGGCAGGATAAATGTCTTAAATATATCTATTATGCCTAAACTGCTATATTTCTTTGAGACTTTGCCAGTGCCTGTACCCATGCCCCAACTAAAGTTGCCTAAATGCTGGTTTCTAAACTTTATCTGGAGTAACAATGCCCATAGGGTAGCCAGTTCAGTGTTTTTTTTCTCCTTGGAAGTGTGGAGAGTTGGGTGTCCCAGATATTTATAAATATTATTATGCCTCTCACCTTCGCTGGGTCACCCTCATGATCTAGTCAATCAGCACCGAATAGATGGTCAGAGATCCAAATGGGTTCCCTCTTCCCGGCTCATTCATGGCAGTTACGTACTGTGGACCCCATGGGTACTGATTGGTGGGCACTGATTCATGACACTGGCAGGCGGCGCTGGCAGCCAGTACTGGTGGGCACATGAGGCTCTTCCTCTTCGGGACCAATGTCCCTGCAAACAGAAGACGGTGATCAACTTTTTTTCTCCTCGCGCTGTCAGTGAGAGAAGAAGAAAAAACTAATACTGATCCTCTGTTTACATCACGTGATCAGCTGTCATTGGCTGACATCTGATCATGTGGTAAGGGTCTGGGATGGGCCTCTTAGTCGAATCTGTGATCACCCAAGTTTCATTGCCACGCATTCCCTTCAGAGGGGCATGGCGAGCCTGCAAAGGGGAGGACGTCAATAGACATACTCCCGGCAAAGCAGATCCGTGCTGTAGCCATCATTCGGCTATAGCGCGGATCTGAAGCAGTTAATACCTTATGGTTTATCCTATGCCCGTATGTCACCCTGGGTCCAAGCTGGTCTGTTTCAGTTACGCCAATTTGTTTGCCCTGTCACCCGCAGGTTTTGCACCTTTGGTGACCTTCAGACCAAGTATCTCATACCTAAAAATATGCTTTATTCTTGCCTTCAAATTAAACATTATCTCTCCACTCTCTCGCCATCCCTTACATTGCCCAAACCAACTGCCTTTGAATATATCTGCTCCCAAGGACCACACCAATTACATTTAATTCCTCTATCTATCATTTATTCTATGAGCATGGTTAATGATGCTGTGACCCGGCTCAATAAGATATGGGACATTTGGGATAGATCTGAATATTGTTCCTCTCCCACAATCTGATTGAGATTGGGTTGGGGTATTGTGTGCCACTACGGCCCACCTCTCCTTTGATTTATTAGCTTCCCATATCCTAACCCCTGGTGTATGTATGTTTTCTTTTTTCATTACTGCTCTCCTGTTTGTAGTTTGATACCTGTTCTTTATGTTACTCACTTGTGTATGTTAATACTTTGTTAATACTTTGTATGAGGATTATGGTAAGTCTCTCAGGATTTGTAATTGTTCATGTTTTTTTTAGATTCTATTGTTTTCTTTCTGCCTTTACAGATACATAACTGTTGTAAACTTGTATTTTTGTAAACTTTAATAAAAATATAATTATTAGTATTTTGTTATTTTTCTGTGCAAAAAAAAACTAAAAAACGTTGATCCCACCAGAAATCCAGCTCTGTCCTGTGCACTTTGTAGTTTTATTCCAAGTTGTCCTTTCAGGCTAATTTCAGTTCACCTCTACCAACTACAGAATCTCTTCCTCTATGTTTAGAGAAACAGAGGCAGTGAAATGAAAATAAAAGAAAAAAGTCTGAAAATGAAAATCCAGCTACCACATCTATGGACCACGAAGCTGCAATATTCTCTTTAGTTTAGATACATTTCAAGACCACATACAGATGACTGCCAAAGGCTTTGCTATTTATATAAATTGATTAGCTAAATATATATTGTAGAAAATAAATTCTCAGCATATTAAAACTATGAACTTTGTCATATAAATCAACATTTATTACGTACGCTCTAGTGTTAATCTACTTATCCCAAATAATGACACTGTTCGTAACCCAAAATTGTGTCTAAATATTAAAAAAAAATCCCCTAATGTGTTTGATAGCTCATGTATTTATGAGTTTATTTTTAAAATGTGCTTTATGCTTTGTGAAAGCAATTTATCCTATCAAGCAGAAGTACCTTTCAAACCTATGACTAAGTAGCCTATGGAGTACTCATTCCAGTGGTTGAAAACCTCTGCTCTAGAAAACACAGCTAGCAGCATGACAAATGTACCCAGTGGCTGCTCTAATAAAATTGCCTGTTGGGCTTTAGTTTGCCTACAGGGAAGAATTTTATGAAGTTGATAAATCTGGCAGCTTGAACAGCTGACTTTGTGTAAGCACTAGCAGTGAAGACAGCTGGCACACACACCTTCACTGCAGGAGGAGAAAATTCTGAGGACTTGCCAAAGCCAAAAGGCATAGGAAAGTTTGCAAAGTACTGTTAGTTATAGTCCAGGTTTATTTTATGTCTTTTAAGAAAATTGGAACAGGAGTATATGGGAAAATAGTTTTGAGAAAGAGTTACTGAGCGAAGAGGAAGAAAAACAAACAGCGCAGGGCAGGCATGACAGTGTGAAAAGGGAGGCAACAGAAAGGATTAACTGCAAGATTTTGGAGAAGCATGTGTTATTACCTGATGGGGGGGGGTATTTAATGGTGGGGGTGGGGTTATGTGATTTAAAGGGAGGTGGAGCACCCCCAGTGTCCAATGGAGGTCAAACAGACACAGGAAGCAGCTTCACAGGTACCCTGCTTCTGGGTCGTGTGACTCATGGCAGACATGGACCTTCGGTCCACTGCTGCTGCAAGAGGCACTGCATGGCTGCAAGCCTAGGTCTCTTCCCCGCTGGAGGACCACATCTCCGATACAGCGGTAGGGAGGCAGGAGTTCCCACATGCTCGGAAGTCTTGGCCTCTGGAGCGCTTCTCACCGGGATCCTCCCCCAGAGCTTTGCGCCATGGTAGAAGCCCCGATCAGGACCCATCAGGCCCACTAGCGAAGTGTCCATCGGCTTCTGTGGGTGGTGTGCCTGGACAGAATCCTCTCCAATGGTGGAGATTGGCGGGCGGGGGCATCCACACCCACGTGTGTCTTTCCCCCACCCACTTGGCACAGTCGGGACCAAGCGGACTCCTCCCCTGTGGATATTCCTGCCAGGGGGGAGTCTCGGCAAGAAAGAATGTCTGCTACGGCCTTGACCGGCCATGGCTGGCAGCTCCCCTGGGTCTACACTTCCCCCTGCAGTGCAAGACAGATGGAAGTGTGGCAGCAACTGTGCTTTGCCGGGCCCTGGGGATTGGTGAGCAGAGACGGTGCCAGGAGGTGGGGCCAGCGGCAACACGGATCCTCAGTGTCCAGGTCCTCTTCACCTGGGATGATTAAAGTGGACCAGCAGGCTACAGTTGATCGATCAGAGGGTGACCGGTCCTGCTCGGAGGAGGAGGAATCACACAGTGGTTCTGGCAGCTGAGGGCCATCCGTCCGTCCTTGCGGTGGGACCACAAGGACATTAACCTTATTTAACATTTTTTAATAAGTTAAAACCAGGCATTGAAATGAACAGAGGATGCAGCAAACACCATTGCATAGCGTTCCTAGGAGACCGGAAGTGACGTCAGTACCAGAAGTGAGTTGCATCAATGCATTTCGCCCTCCCACACGGTGCCATCTGCTTGATTTTAACTTACTTTTGTAAGTACAACCTAATCAATTTTCAATCTTAGCATACTTCACTATTGGTCCCCCCTCCTTTTTGGGCAACTGTTTTTGTATGGCTACCAATTAACGTTGAAGGATCGTCTATCATCTCATCAGTGAACCTGCCACCCTGCAACATTTTCTGGATATCGCTATAAGCCTATACTGACTCCCAGACTGAAAAGCTGTGTGTCATCATCATTTGGTGAGTGGGGACACATGTGGGGGTGTCTTGGTGCACCTGAAAATTTTCCCTGAAAATTTTTTCTCTGCACTTTTTGCACATCAGATAAGAAGCATTCCTTGAATTTTTTCACACTATTTGTGAAGCACCTTCACAGTTTCTTATGGACTTTATGTTTTTGTTATCACTTATTGTGGGTTTTTGTTTGTGAGTGCTGTATTTATATTTTAATACTTATTGACTGGATCCCCAGATGAAAATAGAAGAAAGAAAGTAAAAAAAATAAAACAAATGCAGCCATCGCATTTAAGAACTGGTAAGTGGCAATACAATAAATGTTTGCTTTTGGGTTTAATACAGCTTTAACACTAGGTTGGAACTGGTGAGTTACAATTATATACATGACCAGACCAATTGTAGTAAAAAACACAAATGCACTTTCAACCTATATGTGGGGGGGAAAAAAATCTGACTATATGCTGAAGACTGTTGCCATAGTTGCAAGGAAGAAAAAAAATTATGTCAGTTATAGAAAATCATGACTGCCTGCAGGTTGAAATAGAAAGGTAATTTCACTACTGTTAAGTTACAAAAGTACTTGTAAAGCAATTGCTTTTTTTTTATTCTACTTTTTTGGACAATGTACATGGGTTGTTTAGTTTAGAGAGTGGGGAGATAGTAGTTTTCATTTTTACAGTACAAAGTATTCTTGTTGCCAAAGTCTATACTAAAATGGTAAAATTATACTTTTTGAATGGACAATAGGAAAAAAAGTGTTTGACTTTTTGAAAAAATACTCAATTTAGCAAATACATACTGCAGTGCTGGCCTTTCTCCATAAATTGTCATACAATGTGTTGTGGTTTGTTTGTTGATTAATAAAATGATTTGGGGATTCTATTTAGCACATTATGAGCATATAATTTCTTTTTGCTATTTATGTAGTCAAGTGTTTTGGTGACCAGTGGCAATCCACTCTTTTCTTTGGCCAAAAGGTGAGATCAACTTTTAGTAAGAAGATGATTTGAAACAGAAAATGCTGTGAAGCCCTAGCTGGTGGCCCCATAAAGACGTAGGAGCTGCACAGCCCAGCCATCATCTAGGCTGCCTCCATCTAGCCCAAGCATCTAGGCTGCAATCAGCAGTAGGACTTTGCTGGTTGCATCATCAGACTAGAGACTACCTACTGGAGATGGAAGGACACTGATGCACCAAGAAAGGGAAAGAAGCGAGATGTGTGTAAGGCACTAGGAAAACCCTAATAGTAGAGTCATCTAATCATTCTCAGCCCCTCTGTGCCTGGGCAGCTGCTGGGAGGATCAGCAGATTGGATACATGTTAAAGGGAAATCTTATCTCTCCTTATCTGGTTTGCTGGAGGGGCCATCAGAGAACAGAAAGCATCCAGGTGGACAGTTTTTGGATCAAATTGTTGAGCAGCCACCCACCTGTGTGTTGAATGTTGCTTATACCCATTTGAGGGTGCTACTGCTTGGTGGAACTTTATTAAAGGGGACCTCTTGTAAGAACAATAAGGTAACTTCTTGTTAACTGTTCAATTGTAGCACTTTTACAATGAAACCTTTACCACTGTACAGTGAAGGAAAAAAGTATTTGATCGCCTGCTGATTTTGTACGTTTTCCACTGACAAACAGATCAGTCTATAATTTTAATGGTAGGTTTATTTTAACAGTGATAGTCAGAATACCAATGAAAATATCTAGAAAAAACACATTTCAAAAAAGTTATAAATTGATTTGCATTTTAATGAGTGAAGTAAGTATTCGATCCCCTATCAAGCAGCAAGATTTTTGGCTCCCAGGCATCTTCTATACAAGTAAAGAGAGTGCTCCTAATCTCAACTTGTTACCTGTATAAAAGTCACCTGTCCGCAGAAGCAATTAATCAATCAGATTCCAATCTCTCCATCATGGCCAAGACCAAAGAGCTGTCTAAGGATGTCAGGGACAAGATTGTAGACCTACACAAGGCTGGAATGGGCTACAAGACCATCACCAAGCAACTTGGTGAGAGGGTGACAACAGAAGGTGAGATTATTCGTAACTGGAATAAACACAAAATAACTGTCAATCTCTCTCACTCTGGGGCTCCATGCAAAATCTCACCTCATGGAGTTTCAATGATAATGAGAACAGTGAGGAATGAACTCAGGACTACACGGAAGAATCTTGTCAATGATCTCAAGGCAGCTGGAACCATAGTCACCAAGAAAACAATTGGTAACACACACTACGCCATGAAGGACTTAAATCCTGCAGCGTCCACAAGGTCCACCTGCCAGGGCGCCTGACACTTCCACCCGCACTGGGAACTGCTGCTCTAACTGTCACTGCCACCCGATTAAGTGTAATGGACAGGCATCGCCCACTGCATAGTTTACCAAATACCTGAGGATCAAATAGGTGGGAGACTGAACAGGTGCACTAGCGCTGAATCACTCTACTCCTCCCACCCACCCTATAGAAAGGCATTCCAGAGTGAAGCTTCTGCGACTATTGCAACAGTAGCTGCAGCGTTGCTCTGCAATGCTTTTCTTTAGGATGGCTATGTAGTGGGCGCTGCCTGTCCATTTGAACCGACAGCAGTGACACCCTAAAGCAGAGGTACCCTAGTGTGAGCGGCACCCCCGGGGGAGTGCTGTGAGGTCTCCCTCCTAGTCCTGCTTAGTGCCCAAACAGCCTATGTTTTTTCTGCGTGAGGCATCCCAGAGAAACTGAGGCTTCAAAGAAGGCCCTGAACTGGGTGAGGGGGATGCAGAGGAGGCCCTGGACTGGGGGGGAGCAGTGGAGGGCCTGGGCTGGGGGAGGGGGTGCAGAGGAGGCCCTGGATTGGGGGGTGCAGAGGAGGCACTGGGCTGAGGAGGGTTTGCAGAGGAAGCCCTGGACTGGGGGTGTGCAGAGGAGGTGCTGGAGTGGGAGGGAGGGTGCAGAGCAAGCCCTGGACTAGAAGGGAATATACAGGAGGCCCTGGACTAGGAGGGGAGTACACTGAAGGCCCTGGGCTGGGGAGTGTAGAGGAGGCCCTGGACTAGAAAAGTGGGGTTGATGTGGTAAAGGACCTGGATTCAGAGAGCAGGGTGCAGAGGAGACTCTGAACTTGGGGTGGGCTGTAGTGGAGAGCTTGGACTGGGAGATAGGTGCAGAGGAGGCCCTGGGCTAGGGGATGGGTGCAGAGGAGACCATTGACTAGGAAATGGTGGTTGATGTGGCAAAGGGCCCTGGGTGGGGGGGGGGGGGGGTACAAGGGAGATGCTGGACTAGGTGAGGGGTTCCTGGAGGTTCCAGATTATGAGAGGGGGAGTCTGGAGGCCCTGGACTATGAGAGGGGGATCGTGGAGGCCCTATGACTAGGAAAGAGGATGCCTGAAGGACCTTCCAGCTTCAGGGAGAAAGGGCCTGGATTTAAGGCCTGGGCTGAGGTAGAGCCTGTCTGGGCCCTGGAGGGTGAGTTCACAACATAAATAGGGACATTTATCAATTGCCACAAGTAATGCCAAATAGGAGCAGAGATACAGGTTGTGTGATAGATTTATTAGAGGAGACGTACAGCCAAAGCCCGTTTGGTTGTACTTCTCCTGTTGATCACAGCAGTGCAGATTGTTTTGCACTCACATGCCTGGACTGGCACCCAGCTCAGCCTCTCCGTGGGCTTTCCATAGCCCAGTGTTTTAGTGAGCATGGGGGTGGGGGGGGCAGAGCAGAGCCAGAGACTGACAGCCACCAGCTCTCTGCTCAGGGAGCTCTGAGAGATAAATGATTGGCTGTTTGATTACTCGGTTCTCACCCTTAGAGAGGGCAGGGGAGAGATGCAGCATCTACCTAGGTAAGTATGATTCATAAATAAAATTCCAATACTTCTCTTTTAATTACCCAACATCTACTTTGCTGCTATCTGGCCCACATGACAATTAGGCCTTATTCACCCGGCGCATATGTGTCCATGCCCAGTGTGATGGCCATGTACCGCGTGGGGATGCATAGTGTTCTGTGCATCCCTGTGCAGGCAGTCCAGTCAAAGTCAATTGAGACACAGCAGCTGCATAGACATAGTAGAATGTCAAAATTTGCAGACAGAATTGGATCTGTGCACCCACTTCTATAGGTGAAGCTCTCATGTAGATGCAGATGCAGCAAAAAGTGGCACAGCATACAAGACCTGTCTCAGCGCCTGTCTTAAAGAGCCTTTAAAGGAATGTATCAATAAGCTCATAGCTTTCATTTTCAAAGCTGAACAAGCTGAAGATAAAAGCTGATTGGTTGCCATGTATAGCTATTCCAGATTCTGACTGCACCAGTTTTTATAAATTACCCTCACTGTGTTTTACATTTCTGACTCCTGACTACTGCATTCAAAGTTCAGGACATTCTTTGTTAAAATGGTTGTAAAGGCACAATATTTCTACTCTTCATGCATTCTATGCATGAAGGTAAAAAAAACCTGTGTGCAGCAGCCCCCCCCCCCCTCCAGCCCCACCTAATACTTACCTGAGTCCCCTCTTGATCCATCGATGTCTACGAGAGCCTTGGCTATCCAGGGACTCGCATTCCTGATTGGTTTTTGACAGCAGCGGGAGCCATTGGCTCACACTGCTATCAATCACAGCAAGTGAGCCAATCAGAAGACTGAGGGAGAGAAGTCGAGTAATGGCTCCAGTGTTAATGGACTCACAAAGCTGTGGCTCGGGATCGTGCCTGCTTTGGTGCCCCCAAATGCAAGCTGTATGCACCCAGAAAGGGGGAGGGGCCATGGCAATGGAGCAGCCTGTGTTCCACGCTGGCTCACAGGTTTTCCTTTCCTCTTCCACCTCTGGCTCGGCGCTGACATCATTGAGGGACAACGGACACTTATGGCTCCGCTCGGCTACCCTGGTCCCTGGTCTGCATCCCTAGCTGGCTCTTCCTCTCCTCCGGCAAGGCTCAGTCTGGCAGACTCCCCAGACTCTCAGCTTGGCCTAGGTCACCCTACATTCTCCCACAACCCATGGCCCCACCATCCCCTGGACACATCCCTATCACTGCCTTCAGCCAGCAGCTATTGGGAGCATCACCTTCAGACTTGGTCTCCGTCTTTCCCAGCATTGCCACTGGCACCCTTCCATGCTCCACCAGTGAGCCCTCTGGATGGTGTTAACCCCTCCATGCCTGTAGGCTTCCAGTGGTATCTGTGGTTTATTCAATTATCTTTTATTGTTTTCCTATGACTCCTACTATTTAATTGTTTATTCATGACTCTACTATTGATGCAATAAACCTTTGATATTTTTTTATGTGCCCTAACTGACTGCATATAATTCTTTGGATCCAGCCCATAGAGTGCATCATATCAGTTTCTTATGGTCCTGCAGTGGTCTAGCCAGTCTCTAGACTTTAATTCCATAGAAAATATGTGGATGGAGCTGAAGGTTCGAGTTACCAAATGTCAGCCTCGAAACCTTAATGACTTGGAGAGGACCTGCAAAGAGGAGTGGGACAAAATTCCTCCTGAGACTAGCTAGATGTGTGCAAACCTGGTAGCCAACTACAATAAACATCTGACCTCTGTGATTGCCAATAAGGGTTTTGCCACCAAGTACTAAGTCATGTTTTGCACAGGGGTCAAATAGTTATTTCAATCAATAAAAAGGAAAAACTATTTATAACTTTTTTGAAATGCATTTTTCTGGATTTTTTTGTTGTTATTCTGTCTTTCACTGTTAAAATAAACCTATAATTAAATTGATAGACTTATCATTTCTTTGTCAGTGGGCAAATAATCAGCAGGGGAGCAAATACTTTTTGTCCCTCATGATAGATAACAAATACCTTCACTTGGTAGTACTACATTGTTGAGTTTAAAGGCCTCCACTGTCGGGAAGATTCTGGCAGATTTACCCACTAGTTTCTCTGTAGGCCTCAAATAGTTAGCAATATTTCTCATACTCCACACCAGGGATTCTTGTTGCATTAAGCGCTGTTTATTACTGCTTGTAGTGTTGTTCTCCATAAGGGTTGGCAACTTTCAGTAAAGTTACAAACATAGAAACATAGAAAAGTGACAGCAGGAAAAGCCTGAGTAGTCCATCGAGTCTGCCCACAGTCTGCATGTCTCTAATGGACATTAGTGGACAGATGCAAAAATTTTAAAATTTACAAACTGTTTGTAAATTTACTAAACGTTGGCAGCCCTACTCTCCACCTACCTAGTTCATTTGAAGCAAAGCCTTCCACAGGTGGCAGAAATAATTAACTCTTACCTTATTAACTTCAGTGTGTGGTTCTATTGCACCTCTGTCTTCAAATTGTTACTATAACCATTGCTCCAAGTGTTTAGTCATTATCTGAAGGAATTATACTTGTCTTAATAAACCTCAAAGAGCTCCTGAGGCCCTGAAGAATATGGGGTACTAGGCAAACATGCAGTTTCCCCAGACCAAATCCCAGCCCTGACTATAGTTCTTTCAGTAATAAAGTGTTACTCATGTACAGCGTATATACAGTAACTGCAGTGACATGCATTTAGATTTTATTTCCAAGCTATTTGCCTTGTGCTAATTATACACTTGTACAACCCCTGCCGGGATGTTTGTGATGCAAATTTAGATTAATCAAGTATCGTTCAGATAATATTAAAAGAACTTGCAGTTTTGCTCCCATGGCATGCATAAAATATTGCTGTGCATAGTTCCTTGAGATATTTAGGAAGCCAAATTTAAACATTTAAGTCACTAATGGGTCGCGGCCAGGACACTGAAGATGGCAGCTTAACCTCTTGGCTCCGATACTCCTCGGTCCATCTTCCAGCTAGTGAGGGAGAATAACTCTGCCACTATAGGGAAACCAGACCGCTATCACTCCGCCACCCGTTCATGATCAACACGAGACATGGGCACACAGCTAAGTGGCTATATTCCTGAGATCTTTTCTTCCCAGTCCGTCGATGCAGCCTTATCTCCACAGGCTGCAGAAGCCGGCAGAGCTGTGAGTAGTAGTCCCTCGAGATCTCCTGACACACAACCCTCTGACACCCCTGCTCTCCCAGCTAAATCTCTTAGCCTGGGTGATCTCAGAGCAGTGGCCACAGATATAAAAGATACCCTTATCTGCAGCAACATAAGATCTCAAACTAGATATGCAAGCAGCGCCATGACATCGCCATCCACGAGGCCCAGCACACCCTGGCTGCTCACACTGTGCAGTTAAGAGATCTTCACAGAAATATTAAAGATCTTGATAACAGAGGTCACAATATTAGAATCAGAGGCCTTCTGGAAACAGTCGATCCTGGTCACCTCTCACAGGCCACCCTATCCATCTTTAATGACTCACCTGGAAGACCCCTAGATACACCAATTGATCTAGAACATCTCTACAGAGCTCTTCACTCCAGAGGCAAAGATACTGATCCCCCAAGGGATGACATAGGCTGCCTCGTCAACTTTCAATTAAAAGAAGAAATACTGAGACAAGCCAGACTCAGGGGACGTATTCTATACCATGGCACCAAGATCAAATGATATCATGATCTATCACAAATTACCCCGCAAAAACGAAAAATATCTATGGCCTCTCCTGGATACCCTCAGAGAAAGGGATATCCCCTATAGTCGACATTCCCCTTCTGTCTGACAAGGAAGTCCCACACGAACTTCACAACTCTGACACCCTGAAGACATACAGTCCTTTTGTGAAACCCTGGATATCCCCCTTGTTGAGATACCAGACTGGCATCGAGACTCATGTCCCTCTGCACAGTGGTACAATGAACTGATGGAAGTTTAACAACCCAGAGGCTCAACAACCCACAGAAGATGTCGGATTTCTCCACACTCTTCTCCGCCTCCAGCTAACCATCACTCTCTAGGGACAAGCAGTGGCCCAGCATCTCCAACTCATAGGAAAGCCAGAAAAGATTCATCTCATGACCACACATTAAACATGAATCCTCAGCATCCAAAGGATACAATATACATATATCCTCCATTTTTGCTTCTACAGTGAGTTGAACTGTCACTCCACAATCTTTCTCTCTATCTTACATGCAACATGTATCCCATTCATTGACATTGATCGAACCTTATGTCGCCCCAAGTGCGTTTTGGACTTTCCTCTACTTTCCTCTAAAAAAACATTGTTTAGCCGCTTACCTTCATTAACATTCCTGACAATGCTTCTACTGGCCCAGAGCCACTAGAGTTTTTAAGCCTCAAACATTAAAAACCCATGTTACTCAATCTCTAACCCTGCCCATTAACATCTAATTTCAGATAATACTTCATACTTGGAGCATGTTATGTTATAGTTCTAACAATATTTCTTGGATAATGGTTTACTTTGATCCTGGGACATAGTCTGAAACTCTTGCCCTTTTCAAAATTTGTGAGAAAGTTCCTCAATGGTTCTCCTTTACAAACCAGATCCAATTGCCTATGAACCGTATTGCCAGCTCAAAATTTAACAGATCTATAGTCTTTGATCTAGCAATGCACAACAGGTAAACCTCTTGGGTCGTAATGATAAAGCACAGAAAAGCCGAGGTTCTTTCACACGGATGTGCTAGCTTTGCTCAGCAGGGGATCACTACATCGAGCAGGCAGGTGACAGGTCAGTCTCTGCACACTGTGCAGGAATGACCTGTCAGAGCATCGCTCTCCCCTATGGGGGGATCGGATGAAGACGGACCGTAGAGTCCATTTTCATCTGATCCGATCCTCCAGTTTGGTTACAGCTATCTAAAACAATACTCAAATCTGTTTAGCTGAAAACCAACTTGCCATACTTATGCGGACCATCTAAAAACTCTGACTGAACCTTTATCACTGACGTATCCTTTGAAGTCACCCTACGATGACCATATGCCAGCATATGATATCCCCTAATCCAAACTGCTGAGACAATCTTTGCCTGATCCTACAGAGATGGTCCACATGGTTTGTTACAATACATGACATACGGTTTCTTTAAAGTGCATTCTATTCTCTCAACAAATGTTTTTCTATTTGAGGTTGCACCTTAGCAACGCACCTTTGCTACAGTATTGTAAGCTTTTGTTACACATGAGTTGTTAATGGTGCTTCAACAGAATTCAAGATATATCACTACTGTTATATGTTGAATGTTTTTTTCCTATGTTCTCCCTAGATACCATAAATGTGTCATATCTGCACCTTTTTATAACCAAGCTTCCAAAGAGCTTTGCATACATGAATATAGCGCAAAACAATACTGTTTCACCTTAACCTGTTAATCAAGCAATGCAGATAGAACAAATTTACACTATTACCTGAGCTCTAATAAACCTCTTTCCCCTAGCTCAAAATACGTAAAGTATATGATTTATATTATTAGTCAATCCAGCTAGATAAATACTCCTTTTCGCCTTAACGGATAGTCCTCTGCTCACTGAGTAGGTGGTCAGTAGGGTTGATCTGGAGGGTGGAGGGGCAAGTCAGGATTATTGATAGGAAAATGGGTTAATGTAGTTAGAGGGAGTGGAAGAGGCTTGCAGAAAAGGAAGGCCAGTCCTGTATTTGTGCATCAAATGGAATTTTCCAAGTTGGGTGAAGATGTGGAGGTGGCAAACACAGAGGTGGCAACTCTAGATGTCACTGATACCCCTAATAGCCAGGAGAGCAGCTCATCTAGTAGAGGTGGTGAGGGGAGTGCAGGTAGGCCTAGACAGTTGGTGGTTATAGGGGATTCTATAATCAGAAAGACTGATAGAATAATTTGTCACCAGAATCGCCTCAATCAAATGCTTTGCTGTCTCCCTGGTGCTAGGGCTCGGCATGTGGTGGATTGGGTGGATAAATTACTGGGAGGGGCTGGGCATGACCCAGATGCCTTGGTCCTTGTTGGAACCAATGACAGTATACATGGAAGGTGGAGGCTCCTTAAGAATCAATTTATAGAACTTGGCTGCAAGTTGAAGGGAAGGACCTCCAAGGTGATATTCTCTGAAATATTGCCTGTGCCATGCGCAACACAGGAAAGGCAGGGGGTTATCAGAGAGGATGGCAAAGCACGGTGGATTATTGCGGTGCCTAATAATAATAAAATATATCAGAGTAAAGTACTAAGTACACTATAGGGAAATTGAAAAGTACAAAGTATAAGTACAATACATGATTTAAAATAAGAAATATTTGTTCTTTATTTGATAGAAAAGTGATGTAAAATATATATCACCAAAATTGATTACACAACAGTACAGGATACATCAATATAAAATCATCGTCTACACAGCGTAGTAAGATCAAAACTGTATTTGCTGGTCAAGAGAGTCCCAACATGTTTCGCCATTACAATGGCTTCTTCAGGGGAACCAATTTTTGACCCAAGGGGAGATGAATAGAGACTGTGAATAATGACAAAATAAAGACAATTGTTATACAGAATAGAGTATATGAATACTACCAGGTCCTTAATCAAGGTACATATCTATATATGAACTTTAACCACTTACAGACCGGACCATTTCGCTGGTCAAAGACCAGACCACTTTTTGCAATTCGGCACTGCGTCGCTTTAACTGACAATTGTGCGGTCGTGCGACGTGGCTCCAAAAGAAAATTGACATCCTTTTTTTCCCACAAATAGGGCTTTCTTTTGGTGGTATTTGATCACCACTGCAGTTTTTATTTTTTTTCGCTATAAACAAAAATAGAGCGACAATTTTGAAAAAAACGCATTATTTTTTTACTTTTTGTTATAATAAATATCCCCCAAAAGTATATAAAAAATTTTTTTTTCCCTCAGTTTAGTCCGATACGTATTCTTCTACATATTTTTGGTAAAAAAATCGCAATAAGCGATTATTGATTGTTTTGCGCAAAAGTTATAGCGTTTACAAAATAGGGATAGTTTTATGGCATTTTTATTAATAATTTTTTATTCTTTTTTTTGTACTAGTAATGGCGGCGATCAGCGATTTTTATTGTGACTGCGACATTGTAGCAGACACATCGGACATTTTTGACACATTTTTGGGACCATTGTCATTTATACAGTAATCACCGCTATATAAATGCAGTGATTCCTGTGTAAATGACACTGGCAGTGAAGGGGTTTACCAGTGGGTGGCAGTGTAGGGGTTAAGTGTTCCTAGGGGTGTGTTACTAACTGTGGGGGGGTTGGGCTTTCATTTAGTGAACACTGATCTCTGCTCCAATCACATGGAGCAGAGATCAGCGTCACTAGTTGCTAGGCAGAATGGAGAAATGCTGTTTACACAGCATTTCCTCCATTCAGCCGTCCCGTGAGACGATCGCGGGTATGCCCGCTGCGATTGAGTCCGCAGGACCCACGACCGGACTCACGGGGGTCCCGACCAGCACGGGAGTGCACCGCCGGCGGCACGCTCACGATAACAGGGTGGCATTGAAGATTGGACGTACCTGTACGCCAATATGCCTGCCCGTGGCATTCTGCCGACGTACATCGGAGTGCGCTGGTCGGGAACCGGTTAAATTAACAAGTAATCAAGTTTAAAATAAAATTTTGTATTTAATAAAGAAAAAATCTATACTAATCGGATACATACCCCCGGCTCACCTTCAAGCCCACAACTGACGGGAAACCCTCAAAGGGGGGTAAAAACTTCCAACTCTATAAATTACCAATGGCGACTGCAGGGGGTAGAGGAGAGGCCGATCAATGTTATTAGTATAAAAGAGTTACATATAACGGCATATACGGGTAAAGCATCGCCTCGTACATACCAAATAGATGAGGACGTGAGGTTGGGATACCGAAGATTGAAAAGAAATATGGAAAAGGGGTACATGCGCTTACATCCAACCTGGATGCACAAATAAATGCTGGATGCTGGTGTCTTCGTTTGGCGCATGCGCAGTGGGGTGTAGCTTTCGCTCGCTGTCAGCGTCCACCCCTAGATGCCGACAGAGTGGGGGGTATATAAGAGCCTTCAGCCACTGGCTGGCTGCCGGCTCTGTGGAGAGACCGACTTGCTGCGTGCATTGAAATAAGGTTAGTAAACAGGATTAGGCTAGTTATGGTCCACACTTTCTCAGCCTCTCCTGCTGTGTTAGGCCGCGTACACACGGGCGGACTGTTCGCCCAACCTTGTCCGCTGAACAGTGTTTGGGCGGACAGTCCGCTCGTGTGTGGGCTTTCAGCGGACAGTTTCAGCGGACAGTTTGACGGACAAAGTCTTTCGGAAATTCCGAAAAACTGTCCGCTGAAACTGTGTTTGAGCGAACAGTCCGCCCGTGTGTAGGCTACTTTCGAAATGAGCAAACTGTTCCCGCTCGGAGGGAAGTCTGCTCATTTCGAGCGCGTGTGCAGGTAGGCGGGGCCCGCGACGGAGACGTCGCGGGCTCCGCCGCCTGGAATGGGCTTAAAGGGGAACCCCAACGCCGAAAAAAATCGGCGTGGGGGTTCCCCCAAAGTCCACAACAGACTCTTGTCCGAGCACGCTACCCGGCCGGCCAGGAAAGGGGGGCGAGCGAGCGCGCCCCCCCTCCTGAGCCGTACCAGGCCGCGTGCCCTCAACATGGGGGGGTGCCTTGGGGAAGGGGGGGCCGCGCGGCCCCCCACCCCAAAGCACCTTGTCCCCATGTTGATGAGGACAAGGGCCTCTTCCCGACAACCCTGGCCGTTGGTTGTCGGGGTCTGCGGGCGGGGGGCTTATCGGAATCCGGGAGCCCCCTTTAAGAAGGGGGCCCCCGGATACCGGCCCCCCACCCTATGTGAATGAGTATGGGGTACAATGTACCCCTACCCATTCACCTGTGAAATAAAGTACAAAAAAAAACACAACACAGAGAAAAAATATTTTATTGCACAGCTCCGGGGGTCTTCCGTCTTCGGGGGTCTTCTCGCCGGACTCCTCCGCTATCTTTGTGTAGCTCTTTTACTAGCGGAGGAGCCCGGCTTTCTTCCTCCCCGCCGCCGGCCTCTTCTCCCGACTTCGGGGGTCTTGTCCCCCTCTTCGGTTCTTCTGCCGGGCCACCGCGCCTTCTTGTAGCTCTTTTGCAGGCGGTGGCCCGGTCTTCTGTCGCCGCTGCCTTCCGTTCTTCTGTCGCCGCCTTCGGTTCTTCTGCCGGGCCACCGCGCCTTCTTGTAGCTCTTTTACAGGCGGTGGCCCGGTCTTCTGTCGCCGCTGTCGCTGTCGCCGTCGCCGCCTTCCGTTCTTCTTCTTCTTCCCCAGGAGATGTTGACACGTCGCTCTCTCCGGCCGGAATGCCAGAGCCGCCCTGCGCTGCTACTTATATAGTGCCAATGGGGCGGTGTCACATGGTATATGTCACATGGGTTGGTCACATGGGTTGATGCCACATGGGGACTATGACATCGTAAGGGGGCGGGGTCACCATGTGACCAACCCATGTGACATATACCATGTGACACCGCCCCATTGGCACTATATAAGTGGCAGCGCAGGGCGGCTCTGGCATTCCGGCCGGAGAGAGCGACGTGTCAACATCTCCTGGGGAAGAAGAAGAAGAACAAGAAGAAGAAGAAGAAGAAGAACGGAAGGCGGCGACGGCGACAGCGACAGCGGCGACAGAAGACCGGGCCACCGCCTGTAAAAGAGCTACAAGAAGGCGTGGTGGCCCGGCAGAAGAACCGAAGGCGGCGACAGAAGAACGGAAGGCAGCGGCGACAGAAGACCGGGCCACCGCCTGCAAAAGAGCTACAAGAAGGCGCGGTGGCCCGGCAGAAGAACCGAAGAGGGGGACAAGACCCCCGAAGTCGGGAGAAGAGGCCGGCGGCGGGGAGGAAGAAAGCCGGGCTCCTCCGCTAGTAAAAGAGCTACACAAAGATAGCGGAGGAGTCCGGCGAGAAGACCCCCGAAGACGGAAGACCCCCGGAGCTGTGCAATAAAATATTTTTTCTCTGTGTTGTGTTTTTTTTTGTACTTTATTTCACAGGTGAATGGGTAGGGGTACATTGTACCCCATACTCATTCACATAGGGTGGGGGGCCGGTATCCGGGGGCCCCCTTCTTAAAGGGGGCTCCCGGATTCCGATAAGCCCCCCGCCCGCAGACCCCGACAACCAACGGCCAGGGTTGTCGGGAAGAGGCCCTTGTCCTCATCAACATGGGGACAAGGTGCTTTGGGGTGGGGGGGCCGCGCGGCCCCCCCTTCCCCAAGGCACCCCCCCATGTTGAGGGCACGCGGCCTGGTACGGCTCAGGGGGGGGGCGCGCTCGCTCGCCCCCCTTTCCTGGCCGGCCGGGTAGCGTGCTCGGACAAGGGTCTGTTGTGGACTTTGGGGGAACCCCCACGCCGATTTTTTTCGGCGTTGGGGTTCCCCTTTAAGTCCATTCCAGGCGGCGGTGCCCGCGACGTCTCCTTCGCGGGCCCCGCCTACCTGTACACGCGCTCGAAATGGGCGGACTTGCCTCCGCCTTACGTGGGCGAGTCCGTTCATTTCAAAAGTTGAGCGAACTGTTTGGCAAACAGTTCGCTGAAACAGTCCGCTCAAAAAGTGCCGTGTGTGGCCATGTCCGTCCATGCTAATTTTGAGCGGACTGTTTGCCGAAACTGTTTGACAAACAAAGTTGGGCGAACAGTCCGCCCGTGTGTACGCGGCCTTATACGCAAAAGCCCTTTTATTCCCCTATTTTCCTTTGCATTAACAGGGGCTTTATCATTAAGCATTGTGTCCAATGTTCAGCCTCTGTTCAGGCTAGATGTCCTAGTTGGAGACCCATCATTAAGTTTGGTCCTTACATGCAGAACTCTTTATTGGGTTTAGGTGAGCTTATTCATAGATTAATTTATTCTTAGTTGAATCAAACCTACGTATCTCTATCTATTATAGACTCCTTACCCAATAAGGCTATGCAATTTTTGCTTTGCCTCTCTATGTGCATCCAGGTTGGATGTAAGCACATGTACCCCTTTTCCATATTTCTTTTCAATCTTCGGTGTCCCAACCTCACGTAACGTCCTCATCTATCTGGTATGTACGAGGCAATACTTTACCCGTATACTAATAACATTGATCGGCCTCTCCTCTACCCCCTGCAGTCGCCATTGGTAATTTTTAGAATTGGACGTTTTTACCCCCCTTTGAGGGTTTCCTGTCAGTTGTGGGCTTGGAGGTGAGCCGGGGGTATGTATCAGATTAGTATAGATTTTTTCTTTAATTTTATTTTAAACTTGATTACTCTTTAATTTAAAGTTCATATATAGATATGTACCTTGATTAAGGACCTGGTAGTATTCATATACACTATTCTGTATAACAATTGTCTGTTTATTTTGTCATTATTCAGAGTCTCTATTTGTCTCCCCTTGGGTCAAAAATTGAAGAAGCCATTGTAATGGTGAAACATGTTGGGACTCTCTTGACCAGCGAATACATTTTTGATCTTACTACGCTGTGTAGACGATGATTTTATATTGATGTATCGTGTACTGTTGTGTAATCAATTTTTGTGATATATATTTTACATCACTTTTCTATCAAATAAAGAACAAATATTTCTTATTTTAAATCATGTATTGTACTTATACTTTGTACTTTTCAATTTCCCTATAGTGTACTTAGTACTTTACTCTGATATATTTTATTATCATTAGGCACCGCAATAATCCCCCGTGTTTTGCCATCCCCCTTTCTCCAGATATTTTGGGATGAGGTGCCCCAAGTACTAATATTTTCTCGCCAAACTCTCTCCCTTTTCATCTATGACATGGTATTCAAGCTATATAACATGAAGACTTTAATGAAAGATTTCATTGCACGTTCACTCAGATAAAGATGAGAAAATCCTGGAATGCAATTCAAGTAACACTGTACTTCTCAAACAAGAGAAATATGCCACTAGAGGTCACTGCAGGGGAAAGGTTCCAGTTTAGTTTGCTTTTGGGTTTCATCTTGTACCTCCTACATTTGGGTCATTGTTGGGATACAGTAGATGATAGTTTCTGTCCTCTCAGGACCTAATTGACAGGCACGAGGGCAAATTTGTCTGACTAATTTGTTTATCTTTATAACCCTTAAATTATTCCTAATAATGTTGTCGGGGGGAGGGGTCACCCGTTTATGTAAACGGGGTGATCCCACCCCCCTCTGACATCACGGGGAAAGCCATAGGGAAGTCCCCGTGCGTCAGAGGGGGTGGGGTCACCAGGTGGTCCCGCTCTCCATTATATATGAAGTGTCAGAAGAACAGAAGCATCACACAGTGAAAGACTCCCACTGAGGCGGATCGTGCGGATGGAGCGGAGAAGAATCCGGAGCAAGATGCGGGATGAGAAGAGCAGAGGAAGAAGAAGATGAAGATGAAGAAGAAGATGGAGAAGAAGAAGAACACTGAAGGAAGACCAGAAGAAAGAAGATGGGAGAAGAAGAAGAAATTAATAAAGGACTTGTCAAAAACTGTCTCTTGTGTTTTTTAACCCTTTTGACACTTTTTTTGTGAAATGGTAAGGGTACAATTGTACCCCATTACCAATTCACACGGGGGCAGGGATCTGGGGGTCCCGTTGTTAAAGGGGGCTTCCAGATTCCGATAAGATCCGCAGACCCCCACAACCACCGGGCAAGGGTTGTGGGGATGAGGCCCTTCTCCCCATCAACATGGGACAAGGTGCTTTGAGGTGGGCCGCTACCCCAAAGCACCCTCCCAATGTTGAGGGCATGTGGCCTAGTACGGCTCAGGAGGGGGGGGGCGCTCTCTCATCCCCCCTCTTTTCCTGTGGCCTGCCAGGTTGCGTGCTTGGATAAGGATCTGGTATGGATTTTTGGGGGGACCCCCACACCATTTTTTTTTTTATTTTGGTGTGGGATTCTCTTAAAATTCATAGCAGTTTCAGGTTTTTTTTCTCCTTGAGCTGTCAGCGCGAGGAGGAAAAATAGCTGATTACTGGCTCTGTTGTGATCACATGATCAGCTGTCATTGGCTGACAGCTGATCATGTGGTAAGGGGTCAGGATCGATCCCTTGCTCCGATCTGTGATCAGACGAGTCTCAGGGGGCGCGCAGGCCGCTTGTGCATGGGACGACGTCAATAGACATAGTCCCGGCAAAGCAGGTCCGCGCTGTAGCCGTCATTCAGCTATAGCGCGGATCTCAAGTGGTTAAAGAAACATTACACTTTTATTGTTTCACTTTAAACATTATTAAAATCACTGCTCCTGGAAAAACTGCAGTTTTTAAAACTTTTTTTTTATTGATACATGTCCCATGGGGCAGGACCCAGATCCCCAAAAACTTTTTATGACAATACAATGCATATAAGCCTTTAAAATTAACACTTTTGATTTCTCCCATAGACTTTTAAAGGGTGTTCCACGGCTTTCAAATTTGCCGCAAACACCTAAAATTGAGCATGTTTGGGATGCTCTTGATCGGCATATACGACAGCGTGTTCTAGTTCCAGCCAATATCCAGCAACTTTGCACAGCCATTGAAGAGGAATGGACCAACATTCCACAGGCCACAATCAACTAGCTGATCAATTCTATGCAAAGGAGTTGTGCTGCACTGCGTGAGCCAAATGGTGGTCACACCAGATACTGACTGGTTTTCGGACCCGCCCAACCTCCCAATACAGTAAAACTGCACATTTTAGAGTGGCCTTTTATTGTGGTCAGCCTAAGGCACAACTGTGAAATAATCATGCTGTCTAATCAGCCTCTTGATATGCCACACCTATGAGGTGGATGGAGAAGTGCTCACTAATACAGACATGACTTTTGTCATGATTTTGGCCTTTTGCAGTTTGGGGTTTGGGTACGGTCCATTCTTCCCATCATAGTCGGCCCTCTTCAATATGCGGACCATCTCCACCATCTCATCAAAGGACATATTGGAGGCCTTAAACCTCCTCCTGGATCGGGACATTTCAGCCTTCGGGCTTTCATTCTCTTTACTACTAGTAGTAGTGACCACCTGCTGTGTCTCTGCCATGTTCCTCTCCTACTGCGACAAAAGAGACGGGGTGGGGAATCTTCGAGAGAGAACATAATGGGCGGGCGATGCGGGCAGAGTTTCGCGCATGCGCAGTGTATATAATGTTAAGACGCGTGTGTCGTATGTACGTTCGGTGTGCTGAGGAAGGAGGAAGGTACCATCTTAACTTTGGTACATCAGTGGCCTACACTGATTCTAGATTGAAGCCTATATTGGGATAAGATTAGGAACGTTTAGCCTGATATTTAGTGTTTTTGTGTTGTGTTTTATCTTGTAGCAAATATGAAACAACTCAAAGACCCTGAATTCATGGGCCACGTCATAGACAAATACAGGGATATGCAAAATTTGTGGAAGGTTAAAAACCCCTTTTATCAAAATAAACCAGCTAGGAAGGCATCGCTGGAGAAACTGCTGAAATATGTGAAGATGCAGACATTGAGTTTGTGCATAGGAATATTGTTAGCTTGAGAAGCACATATAGGAAGGAGCTTAATAAGGTCCAGGCTTCCATGAGATCAGGAGCTGAAGCAGAGGATGTATATGTACCCAGTCCATGGTACTACAGCAGGAAGCGGTTTCTGGAAGACCAGATGGAAGCCAGGGAATCACTTTCTACACTTCCATCCACCCTTCCCTCAACCCCAGCTGAGGGGGGCCAACCGGGACCTTCCATCCTGGAAGAAGTTGAGGAGCCCAGCTGGAGCCAGGTATAGTATTTTTTAACATATTTATTGTCTGAAAATGATTGTTGTTAACTTCTTGCATGTTATTCTTGCTAACAAATTAACGATTAAACAAAAAGTGTTTGACATATCAAACGACAGTAGGGGCCAAAAATGAGTGTGACTAGAATGAAAAATGCTGGGGTCAGAATGATAGTCTTTTCTATTTATTAACATTCAATTTGCAACAGTCATGAGCTCAAATTTGTGTGTGATTGATGAACCAAAAACTAGACGTATGTCCCTTTTTCAATACAGGAATACCTCAGTCAGGATAAGGCTCTGGAATTTGGCAGACAGGGGGAGGTAGGGGTAAGTGGCACCCAGGAGAAGGCGGGGTAAGTGGCAGCCAGGAGGTGGCAGAGCCCTGTAGCCTCACCCAATCCCAGGTGACTCCTCTCCGTCTTCCAACAAATAGGGCCAGAAAGGGGAGTAATGTGGAGGAGCCAGCACTGGGCCTCATTAAGGATGCTAATGTGGTCCTGAAAAGCCCCCAACGCTGAAGAGGCCTATGGCTGCTATGTAGCTGCTAAACTGCAGCAAATGGAGGAGGGCCAACGCCTCAGGTGTGAGAAATTTGTTTTTGAGGCCATTCAGAAGGAGTTGAGGGGCCAAATAAGTGATAACATGCACTTATATGTGCTCGCTCATCCTCCTCCTCCTCCTGCCACAAGTCCCCCTCCAGAGCCACAGCCTCCAAGGAAGGCTACAGGGAAGGCTGCAGGGAAGACAAGAAAGTGATGGCCTGGGTTCAGTCTGGTCTGACAGAAGACGCAGGCTGTTGAAGTACCACAGACTGGGGACATGTACAGTGGTGTAAAAAAGTGTTTGCCCCCTTCCTCATTTCCTGTTCCTTTGCATGTTTGTCACACTTAAGTGTTTCGGAACATCAAACCAATTTAAACAATAGTCAAGGACAACACAAGTAAACACAAAATGCAATTTGTAAATGAAGGTGTTTATTATTAAAGGTGAAAAAAAATCCAAACCATCATGGCCCTGTGTGAAAAAGTGATTGCCCCCCTTGCTAAAACATACTATAACTGTGGTTGTCCACACCTGAGTTCAATTTCTCTAGCCACACCCAGGCCTGATTATTGCCACACCTGTTCACAATCAAGGCATCACTTAAATAGGAGCTGCTTGACACAGTAAGGTCCACCAGAAGATCCTTAAAAGCTACACATCATGCCAAGACCCAAAGAAATTCAGGAACAATTGAGAAAGAAAGTAATTGAGATCTATCAGTCTGGAAAGGGTTATAAAGCCATTTCCAAAGCTTTGGGAATCCAGCGAACCACAGTGAGAGCCATTATCCACAAATGGCGAAGACATGGAACAGTGGTGAACCTTCCCAGGAGTGGCCGGCCGCCCAAAATTACCCCAAGAGCGCAGCGATGACTCATCCAAGAGGTCACAAAAGACCCCACAACAACGTCCAAGGAACTGCAGGCCTCACTTGCCTCAGATAAGGTCAGCGTTCATGCCTCCACCATCAGGAAAAGACTGGGCAAAAATGGCCTGCATGGCAGAGTTCCAAGGAGAAAACCACTGCTGAGCAAAAAGAACATCAAAGCTCGTCTCAATTTCTCCACAACACATCTTGATGATCCCCAAGACTTTTGGGACAACATTCTGTGGACCGATGAGACAAAAGTGGAACTCTTTGGAAGGTGTGTGTCCAAGTATATCTGGCGTAGAAGGAACACTGCATTTCATAAAAAGAACATTATACCCACAGTAAAATATGGTGGTGGTAGTGTGATGGTCTGGGGCTGTTTTGCTGCTTCAGGACCTGGAAGACTTGCCGTGATAAAAGGAACTATGAATTCTGCTGTCTACCAAGAGATCCTGAAGGAGAATGTCCGACCATCTGTTCGTGTACTCAAGCTGAAACGAACTTGGGTTCTGCAGCAGGACAATGATCCTAAACACACCAGCAAGTCCACCACCGAATGGCTGAAGAAAAACAAAATGAAGACTTTGGAGTGGCCTAGCCAAAGTCCTGACCTGAATCCTATTGAGATGTTGTGGTATGACCTTAAAAAGGCCGTTCATGCTCGAAAACCCTCCAATGTAACTGAATTAGGACAATTCTGCAAAGATGAGTGGGCCAAAATTCCTCCAGGACGCTGTAAAAGCCTCATTGCACGTTATCGCAAACGCTTGGTTGCAGTTGTTGCTGCTAAGGGTGGCCCAACCAGTTATTAGGTTTAGGGGGCAATCACTTTTTCACACAGGGCCATGATGGTTTGCATTTTTTTTCACCTTTAATAATAAACACCTTCATTTACAAATTGCATGTTGTGTTTACTTGTGTTGTCCTTGACTATTGTTTAAATTGGTTTGATGTTCCGAAACACTTAAGTGTGACAAACATGCAAAGGAACAGGAAATGAGGAAGGGGGCAAACACTTTTTCACACCACTGTATGTCATCTACTGCTGTTCGTGATCTCTGGGAGTAAGGACCAGATTGTGCTCCCCATTATATGGACTTCTCAAGCTACCAATTTTATTTTTAAAATAGTTGATGTGCGCCCTGGGGTAGAAAGGCTTTGCAAACTCCAGCAGTTTCTCCAGCGTTGCTTTCTTTATTTTGTTATCAGCCAGAATAAATGGAGATTTTATTTTTTCTGAAAATACTTGACTATGTGTTTTTCTTCAAATAGGACAGTTTGTGAGTAGACAGGTACATTTTGAAAATACAATGTCAAATTAACAAGGGTCACCAACACCAACCTCCTTGAGCTTTAAAAATACAAGCTAATAATGTTGTTGTGTAAACATGACACAAAAAAAATGATGGAGAGGACTAGAAAATAATTTCAAAATATAAAAAAAAGGAGTTCTTGATTAAAAAAAAAAAAATATGACAATAAAAAAAAAACCCCAAACATTATTCTGGAGATCTAGCTTAAAATAAAAAAAAAAGTATTCATGAGATCAGGAGAAATAATAAAGAAATACGTTTGTGAGAACTCTGTGTGAATATGAGCAGCAAAACAACTTCATTCTTCTAGCATTCTAAAGAAGAAGAGAAAGCACTGCATTAACCTATTAAAACAAATTACCACCTCGTACTTGAATTTGAGCATGCGTGAGTTTTTGCACGTCGGAATTGCATACACACTAATGCATTTTTGGATAAAAACTTTTTCTGACCGAAAAATTTAGAACACGCTCTCAATCTTTTGCTGGCCGAAATTGTGCCAGCAAAAGTCCGATGGAGCATACACACGATCGCCAATTCTGACCAAAAGCTCTCATTGGACTTTTGCTGGCGGAATTACTGTTCGTGTGTACAGGGCATTAGACCCATACATGTCACATGAGGATGCCAAAGAACAGTCCGCTGCTGGAGTATAGGGAAGCACCATTTGCCAAGGAAACAGAACATCAAGTATGTAAAAGTGCATTTAATGTCCCCTAGACTAAACAAGCATGTACCCCTTGCAGTACAGGTGCAGCCCTACTGCAAAGAAAGACTTTTTTTTCCAGAGTTGGCCTTTAAGTGGCTATACTGCATTTTAGCAGGTTTATCAGTGTATATTCAGTTAAATGTTGGATATTTAGTTAGTCTAGGGTTCTGTACTTGATGTTCTTTCCCACTGGGTTCTCTGTGCATTGTATACCATCTCCCTGAAAGGATAAACACTATTTGCTTAGCTGTACATAGAACTATGTGTTGTAAGGGAAATATAACTGTGTACAGATGTAGCTGTGATTACAATACGCTAATGTTGCATGAAGCATGTTACCTTTGTATTGTTAGAACAAACTGCAGATTCAATTGAACTTGAAAAGAATACTGAACTGTCTTGACAGATAAGTACACTTAAGAAATACAATTTTGCGTGGTTTGTAAAATTTCCTGCGTTAATGGAGTTTCCCAGTGAGCTGGTGCTTCCACATCCTCATAATACGTAGATGTATGGATACAGGACACAAGCGTTGCATGGAGCAGGTTGCACTTGTAGTCTTAGAACAAACTGCAGATTCAATTGAACTTGAAAAGAATACTGAACTGATCATATGGAAACCCTGGATTAAATATTATACGTCAGATAATATTGACAACCGAGTTTTATTGCTATGGTGATTAAGATTTTTTATAGAATTACAACATTAGATGATATATAAAACCTCCTCCGGAGAATTATTCCCTCCCCTTCCCCTCCTATATACCTTTTATGTTCTTCCCTTACTATATAATACTTACTATAAACATACTTTAGAAGTTATGGTCAAAACTTTAAAATCATATATTTTCTTTTAGACATATTTATATTTTCTTGGGATTAAAATGTTTAAAACTCAGCTATAAGAATGTTTTCAAATTCTAAAATATATAAAGGCCATTTATTGTCATTCCCACGAGAATATCTTGAAATTCTTCTTTGCTTTGTATCATCCGTACTTCAATATGTCTACTTTTTATTTCTGGTATCACATAATTTGTCTTATATTCTGTACATGTAATTTATTTTAACATAAAATAAAAAATTTTGAACGAGAAAAGAATACTGAACTGTCTTGACAGATAAGTACACTTAAGAAATACAATGTTGCGTGGTTTGTAAAAGTTCCCACGTGATTTTAATTTCAGAGTGAGCTGGTGCTTCCACATCCTTATAGTACTTGAACAAGTAATCTTCTTCATAACTTGCATATCAAAATCCTCTGGGTTTTATTTCTTACTCTTTTTTAATGATAATTGTTTCAAATCTTACACATTTCATAAACGTTTCTCAAGGCTATCCTCAATTCGGTATCTAACACAATCTGGTGCAGGACAGATATTGACTACACATTCTGTTCCTGTTTTTTGAGGCTCTCATCTAATATCAGTTAAAGCACAATATAAAATTACAACAAATTAAACATTGATTTCAAGGACTTGTACAGTATATGGAAATTGATGGAAATGGAAACTGGTTAATGTGAGAGATCTTCTGATACTCTAGGGATGAATATGTAAATGTTTCAGTAGTTTATCAGAACTTCCCATCCAGTAATTCCATAATGGAATAAAATACATTAAAGAAAACAGTCTATCGAACGGGAATACAAGGTGTTGTTTCAAAATGAAGATCTCATAAAATCCCCAAATATACCTCGAAATGCATAGTAATGCCTATGGCACAAAGGCTGAAAATAATGTTTGAGTAGAAGGAGAATTTTCTGATTTCAGGTACCTTCATGCCTGCAAATTCTGTAGTCATCTTTACTGTAGTCAAAGTTGAAGAAGAACAGACCTACTGAATGAATTAAGCAGAAGCATGGTGGTCCTTGCTCTGCTATTACAGCTTCCTCTTCAGCAAGGGAACAGTAAGCAGCATTTCAGTGACATTACCAAATCTTATTTTAGATCTTGTAGAACTATAAATCAGAAACAACAGAGATAACAAGCCACGGGCATATGTCAGGTAATGCTCTGCTATTTTTTAGGATAAATTCAAGACTAAAAGGAAAATATTCTAGGGTACTGCTAAGGCAAAATTAACATTTCTGTAAAATCCCCTATGAGATAGCAAATCTTTTCTTTTTTAGTTTAGGTTCATATATTTATTCAGTAACAAAATCTTAGTTAAGTTTACTTTATCAAGTATTTTAAAAAAATCCAGGTATGGATATTTTTACATACCATAGTTACATTGGTCCGGCTTGGACTAATGTAGCTATGCATTTACTGTACCAGTGGGATCCCTCTAGAACAGGGGTGTAATGTCAAACTCAATTTCATTGTGGCCCGCATCAGCATTATGGTTGCATCTGTAAGATTAGTTGTTGTATCTGTAAAATTAGATGTGCAGAGCTCCCCACCCCTTATATCAGATGTCAAGAGCCACCCCACCATCAGAAGTCAAGATTACCCACCCTCCCTTGCATCACAGTGCACCCCTGTTACCTTGTGCTGCTGCCAGGAAGAAGCTGAGAAGCAGAAGTGCAAGGTTTGGAGGAGGACCAGAGGAGGGTTGGAGTCATTTGCCAGAGTCTGTTGAATGCTGAAAGCAGAGGAGGTAGAGACAAGGGGTTGTGAGAGGAGCAGGACCCATAGGAAGAATTCTTTCCTCTCTGCTGCCAGCTGTTGAGACAAGGTAGGGGCAAAGATGAGGGGGTTCCACAGCTGCAGGAGAGGTTTGAAAGCTTCATGAAATGTCCTGGTGGGCCAGATTTAGCCTGTGGGCCTGTGTTTGACGCATGTGCTCTAGAAGATGTTGATCACTGTACTAGACACCACTACTATAGTGATCTCCGCTAAACTCCAGGTTCATGCTGAGCCGATTACCTGCTGCATTGTGAACACAGGAGTTTGCTGCTTAGTACAAACAAGATATTTGGGGCGCACACCCTCAAAGATGCATTAAAGATGGTGTAGCTATAAGACCGTACAACAGAACAAAATATTACAGCACACACATGCAAAAAAAAACATTTACCTCCTGCAAGGCTATTTAAAACACCTAAACATTTTCAAAAAACATGATCAAAAAATATGGGGATTTGGTCACCTCATATTGCTATATGGTGCTTAAGCTCGCTTTCTGCGACAAACTACCCCATGGTTATAGTGGGTCCTACACTATCCATAGAATGGGAAATCCTACTTCTCTGAACCATGGGAGCCATACACTCCTCTATATGGGAGAACTAAATGACCAAATCCCCATATTTTTTTATCATCTTTTTTGAAAATGTTTAGTTGTTTTAAATAGCCTTGCAGGAGGTAAATGTAATTTTTTGCATGTGTGCGCTGTAATATTTTGTTCTGTTGTACGGTCTTATGACTGCACCATCTTTAATGCATCTTTTAGGGTGTGCCCCCCAAATATCTTGTTTATCTATTGTAGGGATTCTGACCAAATCCTTTTGGGCAGGAGCACCCCGCTCCCTCATCAGTACCTCTCATTAGTGTCCACCTGTGTCATAGGTTGAGTCCTTTAGTTCTCCCATATAGAGGAGTGTATGGCTCCCATGGTTCAGAGAAGCAGGATCTCCCATTCTATGGATAGTGTAGGACCCACTAACCATGGGATACTTTGTCGCAGTTAGTGGGCTTAAGCACCATATAGCAATATGGTGTGACCAAATCCCCATATTTTTTGATCATGCTTTTTGAAAATGTTTAGGTGTTTTAAATATCCTTGCAGGAGGTAAATGCCTTTTTTGCATGTGTGTGCTGTAATATTTTGTTCTGCTGCTGAGTACAGGCACCATTCAGAGAAGCTGGATTCCAGGCTAGTTGGCCAATGGTCGGAGGATCTTCGCATATCTGCTGATTTGGTCTTCAAGTCTCCAAAACCGAGATGAACACTGCATCATGATTATCCTCAGGGGCACCTGCAACTGAACTTTGCTGCAACATTCATCTGGAAGTCTTTTTTATTAATAACTATATACACCGGGTTTTATGTGCCCAATTCCACCAGGACACCTGTTGGACCCCTTTCTAATAATACCTGTTTGTACATTGGACGTAAGTATTATTATTAATCTTAAACACATCTTGCATTATTCCCATACTGATGTGCACTTGTGGTTAATGTTATCTGTGAGTTGCAGTACTTACTCTGCTCCTAATTACTTTGATTAGATTACTGGTTAATTTCCCAGGAAAGGAAACTCCTCTGTTCACAGAGGTCCTGTCCAGGATGGAGGCACTGCCAACTTTATTATCAAACCCATTCTTCCACTTAGGCTCTGGTTCTCTTATTTCCATACAGGTTTAGCTCACTATCTTATCTGGGGAAGGCCATTCCTCATACATTGCCAAAAAGAAGGCTGCACTGGAATTCATCTTTAATTTAAAGTGAATCTTTGAGCTGATAAATATGGCAGCTACCATATAGCTGACTGAAAGCAAGTAAGGGTACGACCAAGTTTGCTGAACTTTCAAGACTTTATACACAACAGACATCAAGTAAACTTTGTAGTGTAGCATAGATGGAAATTCTTCATTCTTGCAATGTTTGCACAGTACTGACAGCTGGTGGCATTAGCAGCTGATGTGAGATCCTTGTCTCGTGCAGCCCTAGAAGGTAAAACATGAAACAAATTTCTTGTCTTACCTTCATGGCAAAATTGGACCTGCTGTACAGTCTGTATAGAAGTTGAGTAAAAAATCAGGACCTGCCATTGGTAATTGCTTTAGAATGTGTTATAGCTGAAGGAGCCTGTATAAGTGCCAGAACTGTCAGTCTCCACATATCGCTGACTCATATATCTGGTATAAATCACTGACAAAGAGCTTTGCAAGTAACTTCTCATAATCCTCTAAATCTTTCCCAAGAGCTCATATCCTGACAATGATTTATTTTATCTTTTTATGTTTCTTACACATTTTAATTCTTGCAGAGTCTTTTGGGGTTTTATTTTGATTTTATGAATTTGCACTTTTCTTGAAGTTTTTTGCCACTGTCAGTGGTAGCCCTTTATATATGGATCATATAAAAATAACTCAATGGTGCAATAAAAGGAAAAAGTTCACCTATATTTATTTAGCATTCTTCACTTTTTTTTTACTTTCAATAGTCTTTTATTGAGTTTATCAAAAGCAACATAAATACACAGGTGCAAGAAATATGAATGTGCAAAGGCATTAAGCTTAAGAAATGCTAGTAGTATTTACCAGACAGTCAGCATTATACCGTGGACCCCCATCTGACTCAGAGACATCCATGTACAAATCATGGGTAAGCAAGGTGGCGAACCCCTCCCCCGACACCCCTAATGGGATCTATCTGTGCTGAGGGCCAACCCCCCTAAGGGAGTAGCACCGAGCAAGAGGGCAGATACGGACACGAATCAGGCCAAAGCTGTAATCGAACATTAATAAATTGTACTGTGTGCTGGAAGATTGTGAAACCGAATGTTTCAGAATCAGATCAGAAGATCTGATATACGTTAGAGTCAGCTCTGGTGGGTAATGTAGTGTAAACCATAAGCGTTTTGGTAACTGTGCCTACTTGCAATTGACATAGGTACACCACGTGCAGTGTCGTTGTTCAAATACCCCCATTTTTCGCTGAGAGCCAGGGGAGGTGATATGCATGAACCACTACGGGTCCAAGGATGTCAATCTGAAAATCAATGCGGTTGTTAGTTAGCGGTCGCAGTGATTGACCCATCCGTAGAGCCTCCACTGCTCCCAACAGACAGGGGATATGGCTATGGCCACATCCTTTGTTTGGAAATAAAAAAAAAATCCTGTGCATCAACTATGAGAACTCGCATGAGAGAAAACAAAACAGAACCAGAACACAGACAAGAGAAACCCCCCCCCCCCCCCCCCAGGTCAAGAAGAAGACCCGTGGAGACTAGAGATTAGAGATGAAAAAGAAGGAGCAGGAAGAGACAGAAAAGGAGAAGAAAAAAAGAGACAAGAAGAAGATCTTCAGTGGTGATACAATACCCACTCCCCTACACAGCACCCGAGTAAGTGGAGGTGGAAGAAGCCGAGAAAATGTATTGAAGCCAGGGTTCCCAAATGGCCTCATGTTTGGCAACCATGTTCAAAAGGATGCTAGTTGTCTTTTCCTGTGCCATTATCCAAGATATTTTCCTTTTAACCATAGTGAAAGAGACTGAAGGCTGCTTCCAGGCCCGAGCGATGGTCAATTTGGTACTAAGTAGGATGAACATAATGAGGCGTTGTTTTAGTTTTGGTGTGCCAGGGTAATGGAAGTTAAGAAGAGCTATGTGAGGAGTCTGGGGAATGGGTCTGTCTGTAAGTGTCCTAATGATTTGGAAAACCTTGGTCCAGAGGCCTCTAGGTTTGGGGCACTCATTGTCAGGGAACTCACCGTACTTATGCCCGCTCCCGTATAGCAGTAGTTCCTGTTCGTTCCAGGCGCCATGCGAGGTGTCTCCGTCAGAGGCGTACGAATTCCAGGACGAACGGACGTATGCTAATCCGAACACGTGGCTGTACGCCAATCCGAACACGCGAAAACACCCGCGCAAACTGAACGGATGTACGTCTTCACGCACGGACGGCCACTTCCACCAATCCTGGCTCACTTCCCTCTATATAAACAGGGTCCTGGCCTGACACCAATGCTGGATCGTCTTCAGCTGTTCCTGTAAGACTTGATCATTGCTCCTGTGACCTTGTTCCTGAAACCTTGCTCCTGTGGCCTTGCTCCTGTGATCCTTGCTCCTTTGACCCGTTCCTGATACCCACTCTTGGATTCCTGGTCCACCTCTGACCTTGGCTTGGACTTTTGACTTCGGCTTGTCTCCCGATTCGGTACCTCGTTTTGCCTGCATGTTACCAGACCCCTTGCTTGTTCCTGATTTCGCACCTGTCTCCTGTCATTGTGCCGCATTGCCTGCCAGTTGCCGATCCTACCTGTTTCAGACACGTAGTGTTCCCTGCACGCCTGCTGGTCTTCTGGTGCCTACCTACGTGACCAATCTACATCTCTTCTACCGTGAGGACCCAGCATCTTCAAGGCCTTCTACTTCCATCTGCAGGCACCTGCACCCTTTCGTGTCCTCACGTTCCCTGTTCCCATCTCCAGGGGCGTGGTGACCGGAACCGTGCGAGAGGCCACCCTCAGCAGTCTGACTCCGCTGTAAGGTACGTGACACTCATACCAGGTGTGGCATTCTTCACTTTTTTTACGCTCTACACAGCTTCTTCACTTTGCCAGGCCCCCCTAGTCACACCCACTTCTCTAACCCCAGAGGAGCAAAAGCTCCCTAAAATTAAACTCCAGATAGATATAAAAGCCACAAAATGAATGCATCTCTGTATTCATTAATACATATGGAGATTGTTTTTTTTTCAAACAGTATAAGTATCTAAATTTGAATTGGTATCAACCTATTGCAGTCCCTTTAAGAGGCACACAGATAGGAGGAGGGAAGGACAACCAAAGGAACCAGTAAGGTAAGTTGTTACGCAAAGAGCGTGCCAATATGTGGAGAGAGAAGACTGATAGAGAGACTTCCTTTTCAGGGTGTTTCTTTTACTTTCACTGTCCTGTCACCTGATGGAAATGGCAAGGGGGCCTGTAAGTGAAAGAGAGACTGCAAAAGAGAAAATCGGGTCTCCTGCCTTGCCAGACTGTGTGAAGTTCAGCTTTAAGTTACTTAACTGTGTATTCACACTAAACTGACTGTATTGAGAAGGCCTGCCCAATGAAGTTTGTAGCAGCTTTAGCAGAAAAGCAGTGTTCTTTTTTTCTGAAGGCTTTCATGTGCTCACATCTATCTATCTATCTATCTATCTATCTATCTATCTATCTATCTATCTATCTATCTATCTATCTATCTATCTATCTACAGATTGGTTAGTAAATGCTACTGTCTTCAGGACAATCTGGGACATAAAGCATTCCATCCCAGGAGAACTGGTCCATAATCCCCCAGAGTTCTCTAAGAACGCAAGAGATCACTAGGACACAAGGAAACAAATTTTGGCTGTCTATTCGGCTTCCCTGTCTACTACACATTTAATTCCCTAGACTGCTAAACAGAAATAAAGTGAAACCATGACTTGCTAAATAAACAGCTTGTTATTCTCTCAGTATCCCAATGGGAGATGATCATACAAGACTGGGGCATAGAGGTGTTGATCTATGATAGGACTGGTGCTACCACTAGGCAAACTAAGCAGCTGCCTAGGGCACCCATCCACTGGTATTTCTACTCTCTTCTCTATGCAGCAAGCAACTTAGAGCCGGTTCACACAGGGGCGACTCAGATCCGATTTCAAGTCGCCCCCTAGTCGCCTTAAGTCGTGCTACATGTAAAAATCAATGTAAGTGAATGAGAGCCGTCTTAATGCAGACTACTGAAGTCGCTCTGACTTCAGAAAAGGTTCCTGTACTACTTGTATCCGACTTGTAGGTGACTGGTACCCATTGATTTCAATAGAGGTTGCCTCCAAGTCGGATCTCTGTCTATATGGAGGCGACTCTCACAGAATTATCAGCTCTCGAGAGGGAACTCTACACCAAATTTATTTTAAAAAATTGGCGTGGGTTCCCCCTCCGAGAGCATATCAGGCCCTTAGGTCTGGTATGGATTTTAACAACAGCGTGGGGGTCCCCCCCAGATCCATTCCAGACCCTTATCCGAGCACGCTACCCCGCCAGCCAGGTAACGGGGTGGGGACGAGCGAGCGCCCCCCCCCTCCTGAGCCATACCAGGCCGCATGCCCTCAACATGGGGGGTGCCTTGGGG
Organism: Lithobates pipiens; assembly: GCF_037356315.1. Taxonomy (NCBI): domain Eukaryota; kingdom Metazoa; phylum Chordata; class Amphibia; order Anura; family Ranidae; genus Lithobates; species Lithobates pipiens. Next base: position 273,209,090 of record NW_027507784.1, on the reverse strand, counting down.
AAGGGGGGCCGCACGCCCCCATACCCCAAAGCACCTTGTTCCCATGTTGATGAGGACAAGGGCCTCTTCCCGACAACCCTGGCCGTTGGTTGTCGGGGTCTGCGGGCGGGGGGCTTATCGAAATCCGTGAGCCCCCTTTAATATGGGGAATCTCGGCCCCCCACCCTACGTGAATGAGTATGGCGTACAATGTACCCCTACCCATTCATCTGTGCAAAAAATTAAAAAAAACACACAACACACAAGGGTTAAAATAGTTTATTGCACAGCTCCGGGGGTCTTCTTCGTCTTCGGGGGTCTTCTCACCGGACGCCCCCGCTATCTTCTGCTAGCTCTTTTACTAGCGGAGGAGCCCGGCTTTCTTCTTTCTCCGCCGCCCTCTTCTTCCGACTTTGGGGGTCTTGTCCCCCTCTTCGGGGGTCCTGTCCCCCTCTTTGGTTCTTCTTGCCGGGCCACCGCGCCTTCTTCTAGCTCTTTTACAAGCGGTGGCCCGGGCTTCTGTCGCCGCTGTCTTCTGGCCTTCTGTTCTTTTCTTCTCTTCTCTTCTTCTCTTCTCTTCTCTTCTCGAGCTGTTGCCTCGTCGCTGTCTCTGGTCACAATGACAGGGAAGCGGCGTGCGGCGACTTATATAGGGACATCGCCGGATGATGTCCCCGCTCATTATGATGTCACAGTCCCAAAGGATGCTGCCTGCTGCTGCCTGTGTCTCCTGTGAGAAGAGGTAGAGAGGAGGGCAGGGCTGCAGACCACACAGCGTGGCATCTTTAGAGGAATCAGGTAAGTGTATAGGTGTGGGAGTGGGGAGAAAGTAGTAGGGCATTAAATTGGTTCTAAAGGCAGAATGTTTTTTTATCTTAATGCATTCTGTGCATTAAGATACAAAACATCCTGTGTGCAGCAGCCCCCCCCCCCCCCAGCCCCCCTAATACTTACCTGAGGGCCATCTTGAACCATCAATGTGGCACAAGAGCCTCGGCTGTCCGGGACTCTGCCTCCTGATTGGCTGAGACACAGCAGTGAGCGGAATTGGCTTCCGCTGTTGTCAATCAAAGTTAGTGAGCCAATGAGGAGAGAGAGAGCGGGGCTGAGCCACAGCTCCACATTTAATTTATTGCATGATCACAACACAACAAGGTGCAAGACATGGACCCCTTAGTTGGACACCTTTGTCAGGCATCTATCACATGCCTGACGAAGGGGTCCTGTGTGACTCTGAAACGTTGCACCTTCTTGAGTTGTGATCATGCAATAAATTAAATCGTTTTGGTACCACTTTGTGCTGATCCTTGGTGTGCTGGCAAATATCTACATTGTGACCAGTATCCAGCTGGTTGTTGCTACAGCACCCAAACCTTTAGAGCTTATACCAGGAACGTGTGCAATGGGAATATGAAATATTACCACTCCATGTCTGACTGGAAACACAGACCAGCATTGTGCAGGCACCCGGCAGAAGGGAGGGACCATGAGTGCCAGTGATGAGGACCCAAGAAGAGAAGGATCTGGGCTGCTCTGAGCAGGTAAGTATAATATGTTTGTTATTTTTAAACAAAAAACAAAACAAAACGTTATTATCACTTTAAGATAAAAAAATCTTTAGAACCACTTTAACACAATGCACATTAATGAGAGTCACGTGAATGGGGCCTGAAATTACAGGTAATGCTGGAGTTCACAATCAAGAAAGAATAAAGGTAAGTGCATAAAACCTGATATTGGATGTGCTTACTGGGGATTTTTATCCAGACGGATGTTCAGAGAGAAGGAAATACAGACATCCAACTCTGTTTTGGCTGCCATAACTTTATATCCCTCTAATAATTTTATTGCAAGCCTCTGACAAAACAAATGCTCACATCCCTAATTCTCTGAGTGCAGATGGTCCTTCTTGTAACTGTTGTCATGTTCTGGGAGAAGTATTACTTGATCCTCCAGCTCTGTGTTTCATTTTAGAGAACACTCTGGAGGGCAGCCAGTTCCCTAAATCAGTATCATAGCCGTACTGTTGAAGGAAGCTGTGAAGCACAGCAGATGTAGCTATGTTTTAGATTGTTAGAAAACAAAAGAATATTGCTAACAACTCATAGCATTTCTGACTGAGCCGGGTGACTGCAGACTTAGTCACTAGGGTCCTAATGTTTCCAGAAACATAGTTCATGCCTTTTTCGCAATAAAGAAATTGCGTTGGGAAAAAAAAAAACTGTACAGGGAAAGTTCTGTTTGGATAAACTAAAAAAATCTAAACTATTTAGATTTATTGATTTTTGATTATATTGATTCTTGAATAACACATATGAAAACTTTTAGGTCTCGTACACACAGCTGTATTGATACTGGCAGCAGAATTAGAGCTTTTCTTGCCAGATACTTGGTGTAAGATTTTCATTAATGAACCAAAGTGGAAACGTATCATGAGCCCCTTGATCCTTATTGTATCTAATTTTTTTTTTGGAAAAGAGATTTTGTATGTTTTTTGATAAAAAGACTCCATTTGCTGTTTTCTGGCAATTGATTGTGGTTTGGTGTGTTATGCCGCGTACACACGACCGGACTTTTCGAGGCACTAGGTCCGACAGTCTTTCCGACGGACTTTCGGCGGAGTTCCGACGGACTTTCCCAATGAACGGACTTGGTCACACACAATCACACCAAAGTCCGACGGATTCGAACGTGATGACGTATGACTGGACTAGAATAAGGAAGTTCATAGCCAGTAGCCAATAGCTGCCCTAGCGTCGGTTTTTGCCCGTTGGACTAGCATACACACAAATGGATTTCTCGGTCCGGCAGAGTTCCGGTGGAAAAATTTAAAACATGTTCTATTTCTAAAGTCCGCCAGATTTTTGGCAAGCAAAGGTCTGATGGAGCCCACACAAGATCGAATTGTCCGACGGACTCGTTCCGTCGGACCTTTGCTGTCAAAAAGTCTGGTCGCGTGTACGCGGCATTACATTAACACATGTAGGTTACATTGAAAAATAGACACATGTTCATCTAGTTCAACCAATAGAAGAAAAAACAAACAGATATAAAATCACAATTCTATACCCAGTTGATCCAGAGGCAGAAAAAAACAAAAAAACAAACAAAAACAAAGCAAGATCACATTTGTCCCTAAAATTATTTCTCCATTTCCTCCAGATGTAGGGAGTGCCCCTTGACAGTGAAAAACTCATCATCAACTGTACTATATAGACCACATACTGTATGTATTTATACATGTAGCAAAAAAGGTGTATATAAACGGCCTATAATACACCACTCATTGTCAAATCTGTCCTACAGATTTTCTGCAGTATAAATGTGAATACATCAACTTTCTAGTTCACTGTACAGTGAAAAAGAATACTAAGCATCTGTTAAAAAATTTATAAAATATAAAACAGTAGTATAAAAATATGACAATCCAATTCCTGTATGATTCAGATACTAAAACAGCACTAAAATTAAAACAAATATCCTGACGCCACATCAGAAAAAAAGTATTTTGTGCAGTGATGATAGAGGAAACTGCAAGGAACTGGTAGCGTAGGGCCGTTCATGACAGTGGGCCCGGAGACACACTAAGGGGTTAAGGTAGGAAGGAAGAAGGGGCGGAGCAGGGGAGCAGCCTTTTTATAGGGGGCGGAGCTGGGTGGAGGCACTCGGCAGAGAGCACGCAAGAAGGCACTTAAACAAACTAGCTAACAGGGAGTTAAACTAACTATCTAACTATAAGCAGACGTCTTCTCAACATACTCTACAAAAGCGCAGGCAACTGAATACCATTACTGAGGCCTTACGCAACCACAAAGTTTTGTACCAGTAGGCCAATCCAGACAAACTTCTGGTAAACTTTCAAGGCTCCAAACATGTCATATCATCCCTCCAGGCTGGCCTTCAACAATTACATATCTGGGGAGTTCGCCCTCAGATGAAGTCGGATATGACGAAACGCGTCAGGGCGTAACTATACCGGAAGTGACGAGTGCGCCTCAATCCCTGCGCTTCAGCGAGCGGTAGTAAGGCACGAGACAGCGAAAAAGTTCGTTCCTCCTCGATCATAGCTGAACCAATGGGATAAGGCACAGTACTTTTTCAATGCTTAAATACTTTGTTTATGTGGTACGCATATATATGTTGGGTTTCGTTTTATCTAAATAAATAGTGTTAAACAATATCACACTATGTTTGGGCATCTTTGCTTTTTTATATGAGAAAACCGGATTCCAACAAGAGAGACATCTAGTGGCCATAAGAAGCATTGTTGATTGGCAGTTTAAAGGCGTTTTTGATCTTGCTGTTCGGTGAGTGCATCCCCAAAGGGGGATCGTGTGTGCCCCACAAGTGGTGAATTTTATGGTGGAAGCTACAGTTTAATCACAACAGTGAACAGATAAAATAAGCACCTTCTATCCTGGACACGGATCAAAATTTCAATGAACTCACTTTATATATAAAAAATCTTTTAAGAGTGTATATGCGCTGCTATATATGAAAAAGTGGACTTCTTTAAAAAAGTTACAATTTTTTTGTATATTGTTTATATATCTGGGGAGTTATTCAAGACCGTCCCAATGCAGACTCCTCCATTCCTGCACTATTTTCGCCACCAAATGGCTTTCTGCAACCTTAACACAATCGCCAAGTTCCAGACCACGTTAAATGGTGCCAAAGATCCTTTCTCTTTTCATGAGCCCAACTCGGTTCATCTTGCCTTTCGGCCCTCTAGAACTTTCAACCCTGTATTATTTCTTCTCCTGGGTAGGGATGGGCCTGATGTTCGAGTCGAATGTAAGTTTGACTCGAACAATGAGGGTTCACTCTTTTGCAGAACAGCGAATATTATGGGGCGTTCGTGGCAAATTTGAGTGCTGCAGAATGCCCCACAATGCACTGCGAGATCACAGTGCATTGACGTCTGATGATTGGCCAAAGCATGCACCTGACCTGTGTGCTTTGTCCAATCACAGTGCGCTCTGCTGTGAGAGCCAAGATTGGCCAAAGGCAGGGTGCATTTAGCCAATCATGGCTCAAGAGGCTAAGTCCACACCCCAAACTATATAAGGCTGCTTACATGGCGGCCGTATATAGTGTTATAATTGAGAGAACACTAGCTAGAGGCAGGTTAATTAGTGGTGTACAGGCAGTATAGTATATATACAGTGTAGTGTAGACTATATATACAGTGCAGGCAGTGCATTAATATATATATATATATATATATATTCACACAGTGTCCAGATGAAACTATGCCACTACACAGCAAAATGCGTTGACGTCACATCAGCCGGACGCCACCCACACACTCCCCACCCTAGCTACGAGCATACGAGGAGCTACTTCCTCCTCTCTGTGAAGGAATTAGGGAAGAAGGAGTACATCACTGTGGACCTGCAGGTGTTGTTATGCATTACACAGAACCCCGAAAAGGAATGGTGACAGTGATCCATCCTAGCACTCAAACCAGCACGCCATTGTAGCAGCACTGCTACCATTCCCGGCCGGGACAAGTGGATGACTACCACACAGATGTGAGGAGATGCCCAAACTATGGAGTTGGAGTGAGTCCTGAACAGGAGCGTTAACATATATTTACCTTGTGACTACCCACACTTTATTCATAGCGATCCTGTATTAGCCACTGACATCATCCACTCTGTTACGTGGTAGTCATTATCCACGGTCAAGAAGGACACCCTCTGGACATTGTATCACATCACATAGTAATTATAAGTCATTCTGGATAATTGACTTTGATTCATAGCTTTTTGCAATATCCTCAACAGGATACCTGTTGTGATTTCCTACCGGTACCCTCACCGGACTGTGGGTTAGGTATTCACTCCCCTGCCCCTTCCCTCCCTTCCCATAGCTCGAGCCTCCAGGGGTTCGACACATGGATGTCACCCATAGATTGCCCTATTTATAAATGTACACACACCTTTTCGTGGTGTTGCTCCATGTGCCGATCTGCTTGGCGTCTGGACGTATATGTTGCCTGTTATATGTATTGTCTGTTTATGTTTTTGACCCATGCCTGCCTGTTCTATTAGTCATGCCGCACTTTTTTATGTCCTTCATTGCTTTGGCTGGTATTCAGCTCACACGATTTTAGATCATTGTAGCATTAAAGTTTATCTATTTATATATAGCCGATTGCACTCGCTGTCACTTTTTGAGCCTTACACCCCTCACATTTTTATAAATATTTTATTCTATCTTTTCCTGTGACAACACTGAAGAAATGACACTTTGCTGCAATGTAAAGTAGTGAGTGTACAGCCTGTATAACAGTGTAAATTTGCTGTCCCCTCAAAATAACTCAAAACACAGCCATTAATGTCTAAACCACTGGCAACAAAAGTGAGTACATCCTAAGTGAAAATGTCCAAACTGGGACCAATTAGCCATTTTTTCTCCCCGATGTCATGTGAGTTGTTATTGTTACAAGATCTCAGGTGTGAATTGGGAGCAGGTGTGTTAAATTTGGTGTTATCGCTCTCACTCTCTCCTATTGGTCACTAGAAGTTCAACATGGCAAAGAACTCTCTGAGGATCTGAAAAAAAGAATTGTTGCTTTACATAAAAATGGCCTAAGCTATAAGAAGATTGTCAAGACCCTGAAACTGAGCTGCAGCACAGTGGCCAAAACCATACAGTGGTTTAACAAGACAGGTTCCACTCACAACAGGCTTCGCCATGGTCGACCAAAGAAGTTGAGTGCATGTGCTCAGTGTTATATCCAGAGATTGTCTTTGGGAAGTAGATGTATGAGTGCTGCCAGAATTGCTGTAGAGATTGAAGGGGTGGGGGGTCAGCCTGTCAGTGCTCAGACCAAACGCTGCACACTGTATCAAATTGGCTATCATCCCAGAAGGAAGCCTCTTCTAAAGATGATCCACAAGAAAGCCTGCAAACAGTTTTTTGAAGATGAACAGACTAAGGACATGGATTACTGGAACCATGTCCTGTGGTCTGATGAGACCAAGATACACTTATTTGGTTCAGGTGATGTCAAGTATGTGTGGGGGTAACCAGGTGATAAGTACAAAGACAAGTGTGTCTTGCCTATAGTCGAGCATGGTGGTGGGAGTGTCATGGTCTGGTCTGGGGCTGCATGAGTGCTGCCGCCACTATGGAGCTACAGTTTATTGAGGGAACCATGAATGCCAAAATGTACTGTGGCATACTGAAGCAGAGCGTGATCCCCTCACTTCGGAGACTGGGCCGCAGGGCAACATTCCAACATGAAAACGACCACAATCACACCTCCAAGACGACCACTGCCTTGCTAAAGAAGCTGAGGGTAAAGGTGATGGACTGGTCAAGCATGTCTCCAGAACTAAACCCTATTGAGCATCTGTGGGGCATCCTCAAATGGAAGGCGGAGGAACGTAAGTTCTCTAACATCCACCAACTCCATGATATCGTCACGGAGACGGGATATTGGACTCCAGTGGCAATATGCCATATCCTTGCCCAAGAGGGTTAAGGCAGTGCTGGAAAATAATGGTGGCCACACAAAATATTGACACTTTAGGCCCAATTTGGACATTTTCACTTGGAGGTGTACTCAATTTTGTTGTCAGCAGTTCAGACATTAATGGCTATGTTGAGTTATTTTGAGGGGACAGCAAATTTACAGTTTTATACAAGCTGTACTCTCACTACTTTACATTGTAGCAAAGTGTAATTTCTTCAGCATTGTCACATGAAAAGATAGAATAAAATATTTACAAAAAAAGTGAGGGGTGTACTCAATTTTGTGAGATACTACATATATATACAGTGCAGTCAGTGTACAGTATATATTACAGTGCATTGAATTGGTTAAGGGTTCCCCTATGACAGAATTAAGAAGAAAACAGCATTCCCTGCATAGCGCTCTCAGAGACAGCAGGGCACCAACTCCAGTCTCAGAAGCATCAACCTCAAGGATGAAAGGTAATCAGGATGTACCAACACAGGAGCAGAAGCAAAGGCAGCCTTGAGACTCTCAAAGGCATTAATGGAGACTTGAGGCCAATTCTGTGGGTTACCGTACTTTCTGGTCATATCAGTCAGGTGTTTGACCAAAGGTGAGAAGTTACGAATAAACTACCGATAATAATTGGCAAAGCCAAGAAAACAACACTGCAATGGTCGTAAACCCATGGGTAGGAGCCACTGTAGTACTGCCAAAAGTTTCTCTGGGTCCATCGAAAAACCAGCAGTGGAAATTACATAACCCAGGAATTTAACCTGTTCGCAATGAAACTCACACTTCTCCAATTTGCAATACAGGTTATTATCTCTCAACCTCTGCAGCACATGGCGAACATCTGTGTGATGGCTCTCTAGGGACTTGGAAAATATGAGAATATCATCAAGATAAACCACCACACATAGCTGCAACAAATCTCGGAGGACATAGTTGACGAATTCCTGGAAAACTGCCAGAGTGTTGCAAAGACCAAACAGCATAACTAGGTATTCATAATGGCATGTTTTGGTATTAAACACAGTTTTCCATTCGTTGCCTTCCTTTATCCTCACAAAATTGTATGCCCCTAGCAAATCAAGCTTTGTAAAAACCGTTGCTCCCTTGAGGTGGTCAAATAACTCCGTAATCGCAGGAATCGGATACACATTGTTAATCATGAAGTGATTGAGACCCCTATAATCAATACAAGGTCTCAGTTCACCACTCTTCTTTTTCACAAATAAGAAACCAGCACCAGCAGAAAACGAGGATCTGCGGATGAATCCTCGAGAAAGTGCATTGGCCCCATACTCCTACATGGCTTTGTCCTCCGAGACAGACAAAGGGTAGACTCGACCACGAGGGGGTATGGCACAAGGTTGGAAGTCTCGATGGACGACTCAGACCAAGAAAGGGTAACCGGTACCAGCGGCTTATCCTTCTGGATAACTGGGGTTGAAACAACGCCACCTAAGTTCTGTCCCTTACAGGACCTCAGGACTGGCCACAATAAAGGCACAATCTCTCCCTCCTCCTAAAGGCCCTCTCATCCGCAGAGAGACGTGTGAGGCCGCGTACACACGCGGGGACTGTTCGCCCAACTTTGTCCGTCAAACAGTTTCGGCAAACAGTCCGCTCAAAATTAGCATGGACGGACATGGCCACACACGACGAACGAACAGTTTGCTGAAGCTGTGCACGATGACGTGAACGGCACGTACGACGGGACGAAAAATACGACGTCCTATACACTGCATTATAACTTCCGGCGTGTAAATCCTTTCTGAGCATGCGCGGAACTTAGTTTGACAAACAAGCCTACACACGAGGGGACTGTTCGCTGAAACAAAGTTTCAGCGGACAGTTTTTCGGAATTTCCGAAAAACCTTGTTCAGCGGACTGTTCGCTGAAACTGTCCGCTGAAAGCCCACACACGAGCGGACTGTTTGCTGAAACACTGTTCAGCGGACAAAGTTGGGCGAACAGTCCCCGCGTGTGTACGCGGCCTGAAGCTCAACTGCATGGGTGCTACCTTACTGGCAGACACAACACCAGAAGGTATGGGAGATGAGGGAGGCAAAGGTGGGACTGCAAAAACTTGGAGTCAATCGTACAGGAGGCTTCCGCAAGCACTCCTTAAAAGACGGTCTCTCCCAGGGCATGGAGTCAATGAGGATGACAAATGTGTTCAACTTCTCCAGCTCAATGGGTATGTCTCGGGCTGATATCTCATCTTTGATGTGATCCGAGAGACCATGAGAAAAATTAGCCACAAGGGCCTCATTATTCCAAGTAACCTCTGCTGCCAGAATACGGAACTCAATGGCGTAATCGGCAACAGTTCTCCATCCCTGTTTGGAGCATGCAGGAAGTTTAATACACTCGTAAAGGAAGCCACAAACTGGGTAACTCTGGACAATGGGTTTTTGCCCAGGCCAAGGCTCTCTAATGCCGTGTAAACACGATCAGATTGTCTGGCGGACAAACCGCCATAAAGTCCGCCAGACTGTCCGAATGAGCGGACCTGCCCACACACGGGACTTTTGCGGCAGACATAGTCCGCCAGACTATCAGCCGTACTTTTGAAATGAACGGACTTGCCCACACACATGGAGGAAAGTCTGTTAATTTTGAGCATGGCTCCAGGTAGCCGGGACCAGCAAAGGAAGCGTCGCTGGCCCCGTCACCTGGTATGGAGTTAAAGGGGAAGCCCTGCACCGAAAAACAGCGTGGGGGTCCCCCCAGATCCATATAAGACCCTTATCCGAGCCTGCTACCCGGCCGGTCAGGAAAGGGGGTGGGGACGAGCGAGTGATCCCCCCCTCCTGAGCCGTACCAGGCCGCATGCCCTCAACATGGGGGGGTGCTTTGGGGAAGGGAGGGCCGCGCGCCCCCCCACCCCAAAGCACCTTGTCTCCATGTTGATGAGGACAAGGGCCTCTTCCCGACAACCCTGGCCGTTGGTTGTTGGGGTCTGCGGGTGGGGGGGCTTATCGGAATCCGTGAGCCCCCTTTAATAAGGAGGCCCCTGGATCCTGGCCCCCCACCCTATGTGAATGAGTATGGGGTACAATATACCCCTACCCATTCAGCTGTGAAAAAAATGTAAAAAAAACACAACACACAAGGGTTAAAAATAGTTTATTGCACTGCTCCAGGGGTCTTCTTCCATCTTCGGGGGTCTTCTCGCCGGACTCCTCTGCTATCTTCTGCTAGCTCTTTTACTAGCGGAGGAGCCCGGCTTTCTTCTTCGTCGCCGCCCTCTTCTTTGGGGGTCTTGTCCCCCTCTTCGCTTCTTCTTGCCGGGCCTCCGCACCTTCTTCTTGCTCTTTTACAAGCAGTGGCCCGGTCTTCTATCGCCGCTGTCTTCTGTTCTTCTGTTCTGTTCTTCTGGCCTGGTACGGCTCAGGAGGGGGGGCACTCACTCGTCCCCATCCCCTTTCCTGATTGGCCGGGTAGCGTGCTCGGATGAGGGTCTGATATGGACCTGGGGCGTAGGGCTTCCCCTTTAATTCCATACCAGGTGCCGGGGCCAGCAACGCTTCCTTCGCTGGTCCCGGCTACCTGGAGCCACGCTCAAAATGAACAGACTTTTCTCCATGCGGGAAAAGTCCGTTCATTTCAAAAGTACGGCGGACTAGCACACAGCCCGTATTGTCTGCTGGACTGCGAGTTCGGCAGACATATTTTGGTGCAAAACTACTTTCTTATTCCGCCGGACTTTTGGGTAAAAAAGCCCGCCAGAGCCAATACACGAGGGGATTGTCCGCCGGACTTTTCCACCAGATTGTTTGATCGTGTGTACGCGGCATTAGAAAGCAAAGATATCATGAAGCCTACTTTGCTTCTGTCTGTGGGAAATGCCTGAGGCAGCATCTCAAAGTGTCAGGGCTGGCTTAGCCCTTCCTTTTCTGGGCTGGCTACTCAGCTGTCTGCTAATGGCCAGTTCTCATCTCTCTCCACAGTTACCCAGTTGTCCCTGATCCTGCTCGTCTGACCTACCTACTTAAAGCTGTCCAGCTCACTTCATCTCTGCCTTCACCTAGATCACATCACAATAAACCATCTCCTGCAGACTTCTTATCCTGCTTGCTGTTGCTCCACTTGGATCCCTGACTTCTGGCCTGGCTGATTACCCAATCTGGTTATTGAACTCTGGACTGGCTGACTACTCGATCCGGTTACTGGACTCTGGCTATGCTTTGACTACGCTTACTCTATTTACCTTTTTATTTTATTAATAATCAAGTGTGATTTAATTGTACTTCTGTCTCGGCCTGGTTCATGGTTTCTGACAGTAGGCGAAGGCCATGAATTCACAAGATACAGTCAATCCATTTGTTGGCAATATTTTTTCCAGATTGGATGAGCAAGATCACTGCATGGATCAGTTTGCCTTGGCGTTACAAGCGCTCCTGAGTCGCACGGCTCACCTGGAATCCCCCACTGCGGCTGCTCCCGTACAACCTGAGTTGCAGGCCATCCCTGCTGCTGTACCAGTCTCTGTGCAGGCACCTGCCTCAAGTATTACCTCTATAAGAGGTATGTCTGGTTCCGCTCCGCTTCCCCAGCGATTTGGGGGCGATCCAGTTCAATGCAGAGGGTTTCTCAGTTAGGTTGAGATATACTTCGAGATGCTACCCCAGGCATTTCCCACGGACAGAAGTAAAGTAGGTTTCGTGATATCTTTGCTTTCTGAGAGAGCCTTGGCCTGGGCTAACCCTCTATGGGAGACGCAAAAACCTGTTGTCTTGGGTTACCCTCAGTTTGTGGCCTCCTTTAAAAGGGTATTTGACGTTCCCGCATGCTCCGCTTCTGCTGCCAAGTGCCTCATCTCCATCAAACAGAGTACGAGAACTGTTGCCGGCTACGCCATTGAATTCCATACTCTGGTAGCAGAGGTTGCTTGGAACAATGAGGCTCTTGTAGCTGCTTTTTCTTATGGTCTCTCGGATTCCATCAATGATGACATAGCAGCCCGAGATATACCCACTGAGCTGGAGAGCTTGATCTCATTTGCCATCCTCATTGACTCCAGACTCAGAGAAAGACTTTCTTTTAAGGAGCGCTTGCGGAAGCCTCCTGTACATTTGCATCTGAGCTTTGCAGTCCCATCCGTGCCTCCCTCACCTCCCATGCCTCCTGGTACCGAGTCGGTCAGTGAAGATGAACCCATGCACCTGGGCTTCACGCATCTCTCCTTGAGAGCTCCTTTAGGAGGAGGGAGAGATTGTGTCTTTACTGTGGCCAGGCAGGTCACTATTTGAAGTCTTGTCCTACCCGTCCAGGGAACGCCCGAACCTTGAGGTCCTGTCATGGACAGACCTTAGGCGGCTTGTTTCATCCCCAGTTATCCAGAAGGATAAGCCCCTGGTTTTGGTCACCCTTTCTTGGGCTGAGTCGTCCATCGATATACAGGCTCTAATCAACTCTGGGGATGCAGGCCCATTCATTGATGCTGCATTTGTCATGTCTGCGTGACATTCCACTTGCCATTGAGGGAGACCTTTACAGCCTGCCCATGTGACTCATGAGACGGTTCCATTGTCCATGGCCGTAGGGGCTCCTCACCATGAGATAATCCAATTCCAAGTTATTTCCTCACCCAGATGGGGTTTCTGACACAAAGTAAATCTCAACCTGGTTGAGAAACCCTCTGCAGTGAACTAGATCACCCCCGAATCGCTGGGAAAGCATAGCGGAATCAGAAATACCTCTTATAGAGGTAATATTCAGGGCAGGTGCCAGCACTGAGACTGGAGCAGTAGCAGGGATGGCCTGCAACACAGGTTGTAGCGGAGCAGCCACAGTGAGAGGTTCCAGGTGAGCAGTGCGATTCAGGAGCATGCATAATCCTATGGCAATCTGATCCAGGCGGTGATCCTGCTCATCCAATCATGAAAAATATTACCAACAAGTGGATTGCCTGCAATTTCTGAATTCATGGCCTTTGCCTACTATCAGAAATCATGAATCAGACAGAGAAAGAAGTGCAGTAAAAAGCATACTATTTAATAAAATGGTATAAACAGAGCAAACATAGTCAAAACATAGCCAGAGTTCGGTAACCAGTCAGAACAATCCAGAGAAACAGGATTCCAGAGATCAGCAAAGTCGGGTGCAGCAAACAGGATCAGAAACCAGAAGGGAAGTCAGCCAAGCAAAAGTCTTTCACAGAAAAACACAGCAGAGAGATTTCAAATATGCTGACCAAGGCAAAGGCACAGAAGATCTGATCCAAGGAGTTTATATAACCAGCAGCTCTAGCTGACAAGCAGGAAATGAAGACCAGGTGAGACACTGTGCAAAGAAGAGTCTTTGGCAATTAACCGTCAGCTGAGCACAGAGCTCTGAGAAGGAAGGGCAGAGCCCAGCTCTGACATGGGGCAATCGTGAGGTGGCCCAGCTGATGATTCTGACAGAGGATAGCCACTCACGTAGTTTCAGAAGCTGAGGAATTTATGCTCCCTGGGTATGTCTAAGAGCCCAGGAAGTTGTACATTAAATGTATTTAATTCCCTCTAGAACTCTCTAGAATGGTTACATTTTATCTTTGATTACAGAGACATATGTATGTATTTCCCTTGCTCTTCTGTAACATCTAGTGACCATAATGCAATATTTTACTACTGTCCATAATAAAAAAAACATACAGTACATTCAGAACAAGAAAACAGCCTAAAGAATTTTGTTTTTTAACAAATTTCTACTGAATAAATATACATACTGGATAGTGCTAGGCCTTACTACTATGGACATGGATATAGAAATAACAGAGGATTGTCAGAGTTACAGTTTGATTAGCTCTGGAGTATTTGTTATGAGCGGAGAAAGCTATTCGTACAGCTTTCTCTGGGTTTTGCGATCCTGGATCAGGGCCTGGAACTTGAAGGCTTCAAATCGCCTTGGAATTGGAATGGAGCTGTCAATCCTATGCCTGGGTCCTACTAGAGACCTGTAAGCTGTATGAGTGCACAGGTGTGCGGGTTCATTATAAGCCAGGTCTGACCATAAGTCAGGACTCCCATTTTGAAAACAGAGCCTTGTCAGGAGAGATCTGTATGCTCCAGCCAGGAGAGACTTGTGTTCCTGCCAGGGACTGCACCGTTTGTTGGGGAGATTCCTTGTCCACAGGACTGGGAGAGTCAGGACACTGGGGAGACTGAGAAATTAGGGAGAAAGCTTAGGTGACTAGTCAGTCCAGGGGACTGGAGGAAGTCAGAAAGTCTCAAGAAAGTGAGAGAGCCAGAGATGTCAGGAAGACCTATACCAGGAAGCCAGGAGTGGGGGGCTGTAGCTAATGGTTGGTTAGATAGGGAAACTCGGAGAGCCAGGTATGACAGACCAAAGACAAGAGCAGCCAAACTGGAAAGAGAGCCAGGTGCCATTTTCTGTTACAATTTTGCTATGTGTAATTAAAATCCTCTACATGGTCAACCGACGTATATTGAACTTCTTTTTCATTTTGCCCAATAAAAGTGGCTCGGCAAGCCCTTAACCACAGTTCCTAACATTCAGGGACATACTACAAATCCATCTACCACATGAGCTAAACCTCCCATTCCATCTGACAATAAAAATAGAATGGATAAATGGCTATGCAAAGTTTTTTTTTGTTAAAAATAGACCCCTGTGTTAACTCAAATTTTTACTTACCACCATCTTGCCAAAATGATTGGGTGTTTCTGTACCAAGCTTGGGGTGGAAAGCACCCCTATGCCAAAGAAAACAGTGCCAAGTTGTCAATGCCCAAAATGCCTTGCAGTATTGGTCAAAAATAAAATAAACCTTAAAAATAATAAGTAGCTATATAACAGGAAGAAAGAACAAATGATCATTTAACTTTGGCTGCATTCGTTTTGTAAAAGTTAGTAAGCCATTCATTATTTACAGCTCAATATACTCAAGCATTTAGCAAAATGCTTGTTTCGCTTTTCACTCCGTCACAATAAAATAAATGTGGACTGCGGCATTTGCCATCCGCTCTGTAGACTACGAACATCCCCTCGTGTATACAGCCTAGTACTGCTGAAATTATTCATGTTTTCATATGTTTCCCAATATTTTATTATAGTTTCTTGACTCCTGTTTTGTCAATTTGTGCTGAAAGCAGCATAATGAAGCATTACCGTCTCCGGCTTGCCTCTCTTTTGGCTGGCTCCCGTGTCAGAGGAGCGTAGCTGTGATTGATGTCTGCCAAATCTCACATGAACTCATATATATCCTGGCACTTTCACAAACTTGGCATCTCTGCAGTCTCAGTTAAGTTTAAAAATAACAGAGTGACTGCTGAGTTACAGAGCAGGCAACAAATTAAATACATAAAATGAAGACAACATGCGTCTGCAAACAAACAATCATAAAAATGAGCACTGTACCTGATACTCAGGGGTCCATTTAATGAAAGCTGTACTTTGAGCTCCATGCAGTTTATTGCTTCAAGTTGTATATTCTGTAGAATATTGATGATTAAAATGTAAAAAAACCTATCTATGCTTTATAGATCTAAAAGAAATATACACCAATCACCTGTAACTTTATGGCTACCCATCTTATATTGAATACAGGGCTGGTGCAAGGATCGTTGACACCCTAGGCGAAAACCTAATTTTGCCGCCCCCCCCCCCCCCCCCGGCTGCGCCCATGACTCCACCTTACCCTGCCCTTGCTACACATGACCTATCTGACCCCTACACTGACCCCCTGACACATAAACTAATCCACCTGACTCCTACTTCCTGCACTACTCACATCACACTGACCCCTACACCGACCCACCTGGCACCTACGCTGACACCTACACTGACCATCACGCTGACACCTACACATACCCTGAAAACACATACCCTGACACATACAATGGCACTGACGCATACACTGAGGCATACACTGACATGACACATACACTGACACGACACATTACACTGACACGACACATTACACTGACACGACACATTACACTGACACAACACATTACACTGACACGACACATTACACT
This sequence comes from Lithobates pipiens, assembly GCF_037356315.1. Lineage (NCBI taxonomy): Eukaryota > Metazoa > Chordata > Amphibia > Anura > Ranidae > Lithobates > Lithobates pipiens. The sequence continues at coordinate 273,192,648 of NW_027507784.1, read as the reverse complement.
GACATGACACATCACACTGACACATCACACTGGCATGACACATACACTGACACATCACACTGGCATGACACATACACTGACACATCACACTGGCATGACACATACACTGACACTGGCATGACACATACACAGACACATCACACTGGCGTGACACATACACAGACATCACACTGACATGACACAGACACATCACATACACTGACACTGGCATGACACATACACAGACACATCACACTGGCATGACACATACACAGACACATCACACTGACATGACACATACACAGACACATTACACTGGCATGACACATACACAGACACATCACACTGACATGACACATACACTGGCATGACACATACACTGACACTGGCATGACACATACACAGACACATCACACTGACATGACACAGACACATCACACTGACATGACACAGACACATCACACTGACATGACACATACACAGACACATCACACTGACATGACACAGACACATCACACTGACATGACACAGACACATCACACTGACATGACACAGACACATCACACTGACATGACACATACACAGACACATCACACTGACATGACACAGACACATCACACTGACATGACACATATACTGACACTGACATGACACATACACAGACACATCACACTGACATGACACATACACATCACACTGACATGACACATATACTGACACTGACATGACACATACACAGACACATCACACTGACATGACACATACACTGGCATGACACATACACTGACACTGGCATGACACATACACAGACACATCACACTGACATGACACAGACACATCACACTGACATGACACAGACACATCACACTGACATGACACAGACACATCACACTGACATGACACATACACAGACACATCACACTGACATGACACAGACACATCACACTGACATGACACAGACACATCACACTGACATGACACAGACACATCACACTGACATGACACATACACAGACACATCACACTGACATGACACAGACACATCACACTGACATGACACATATACTGACACTGACATGACACATACACAGACACATCACACTGACATGACACATACACATCACACTGACATGACACATATACTGACACTGACATGACACATACACAGACACATCACACTGACATGACACATACACAGACACATCACACTGACATGACACAGACACATCACACTGACATGACACATATACTGACACTGACATGACACATACACAGACACATCACACTGACATGACACATACACATCACACTGACATGACACATACACAGACACATCACACTGACATGACACATACACAGACACATCACACTGACATGACACATACACATCACACTGACATGACACATATACTGACATGACACATACAGTGGTGTGAAAAAGTGTTTGCCCCCTTCCTCATTTCCTGTTCCTTTGCATGTTTGTCACACTTAAGTGTTTCGGAACATCAAACCAATTTAAACAATAGTCAAGGACAACACAAGTAAACACAAAATGCAATTTGTAAATGAAGGTGTTTATTATTAAAGGTGAAAAAAAATCCAAACCATCATGGCCCTGTGTGAAAAAGTGATTGCCCCCCTTGTTAAAACATACTATAACTGTGGTTGTCCACACCTGAGTTCAATTTCTCTAGCCACACCCAGGCCTGATTATTGCCACACCTGTTCACAATCAAGGCATCACTTAAATAGGAGCTGCTTGACACAGTAAGGTCCACCAGAAGATCCTTAAAAGCTACACATCATGCCGAGACCCAAAGAAATTCAGGAACAATTGAGAAAGAAAGTAATTGAGATCTATCAGTCTGGAAAAGGGTTATAAAGCCATTTCCAAAGCTTTGGGAATCCAGCAAACCACAGTGAGAGCCATTATCCACAAATGGCGAAGACATGGAACAGTGGTGAACCTTCCCAGGAGTGGCCGGCCGCCCAAAATTACCCCAAGAGCGCAGCGACGACTCATCCAAGAGGTCACAAAAGACCCCACAACAACGTCCAAGGAACTGCAGGCCTCACTTGCCTCAGTTAAGGTCAGCGTTCATGCCTCCACCATCAGGAAAAGACTGGGCAAAAATGGCCTGCATGGCAGAGTTCCAAGGAGAAAACCACTGCTGAGCAAAAAGAACATCAAAGCTCGTCTCAATTTCTCCACAACACATCTTGATGATCCCCAAGACTTTTGGGACAACATTCTGTGGACCGATGAGACAAAAGTGGAACTCTTTGGAAGGTGTGTGTCCAAGTATATCTGGCGTAGAAGGAACACTGCATTTCATAAAAAGAACATTATACCAACCGTAAAATATGGTGGTGGTAGTGTGATGGTCTGGGGCTGTTTTGCTGCTTCAGGACCTGGAAGACTTGCCGTGATAAAAGGAACTATGAATTCTGCTGTCTACCAAGAGATCCTGAAGGAGAATGTCCGACCATCTGTTCGTGTACTCAAGCTGAAACGAACTTGGGTTCTGCAGCAGGACAATGATCCTAAACACACCAGCAAGTCCACCACCGAATGGCTGAAGAAAAACAAAATGAAGACTTTGGAGTGGCCTAGCCAAAGTCCTGACCTGAATCCTATTGAGATGTTGTGGTATGACCTTAAAAAGGCCGTTCATGCTCGAAAACCCTCTAATGTAACTGAATTAGGACAATTCTGCAAAGATGAGTGGGCCAAAATTCCTCCAGGATGCTGTAAAAGCCTCATTGCACGTTATCACAAATGCTTGGTTGCAGTTGTTGCTGCTAAGGGTGGCCCAACCAGTTATTAGGTTTAGGGGGCAATCACTTTTTCACACAGGGCCATGATGGTTTGGATTTTTTTTCACCTTTAATAATAAACACCTTCATTTACAAATTGCATTTTGTGTTTACTTGTGTTGTCCTTGACTATTGTTTAAATTGGTTTGATGTTCCGAAACACTTAAGTGTGACAAACATGCAAAGGAACAGGAAATGAGGAAGGGGGCAAACACTTTTTCACACCACTGTATACTGACACTGACATGACACATACACAGACACATCACACTGACATGACACATACACAGACACATTACACTGGCATGACACATACACAGACACATCACACTGACATGACACATACACAGACACATCACACTGACATGACACATACACTGACACATTACACTGGCATGACACATACACTGACACATTACACTGGCATGACACATACACATCCCACTGACATGACACATACACAGACACACCACACTGACATGACACTGACACACATCACACTGACCTACCTGACTCCTACTTCCTGCATTACTCACACACAAACCCCCTCCATACAGCTCAATGGATCCATTCTCCTCCTTACCTCTGCTCTTTGATGCTTCCTTCAGCGACCATCATCCGGGCCTCTCCGACTCCTCCGCACTGCCAGGGCCGTCCACCCGCTCCGCCGGGGCCACACCAGCGCCGCCATCCATCCGCTCCGCCGGGGCCACACCAGCGCCGCCATCCATCCGCTCCGCCGGGGCCACGCCAGCGCCGCCATCCATCCGCTCCGCCGGGGCCACACCAGCGCCGCCATCCATCCGCTCCGCCGGGGCCACGCCAGCGCCGCCATCCATCCGCTCCGCCGGGGCCACACCAGCACCGCCATCCATCCGCTCCGCCGGGGCCACGCCAGCGCCGCCATCCATCCGCTCCGCCGGGGCCACACCAGCGCCGTCCACCCGCTCCGCCGGGGCCACACCAGCGCCATCCATCCGCTCCGTCTCCATCATATTCCCGCCGGGACCAGGCCAGGCAGCGCCGTCAACCCAGCTCCATGCAGGAGGTCAGCTGACCGACCTCTCGAAGCTGAGCCCCGCCCCTCCGCTGCACTCACACAGACACACAGCGCCGCTCCAGAGGGACAGGCTGGAGCAAAGGAGTCCCGGGGCGGCGCTGTGAGATGACTACGGTGGGGGCGCTCAGCGGGAAACATGGGGGATTGGTGGCGCTGGTGGAACACCACAGGGGGGGCGAGAGAGCAGAAGAGGAGCTCACACTGGGCAGAGGCCGTAGTTGCGCCCTAGGTGGTAGTGCGCCCTAGGCGACTACCTACTTCGCCTAGTGGTAGCGCCGGCCCTGATTGAATAGGTCCTCCTTTTGCCACCAAACATCCGTGATCCACCATGGCATGGATGCCACTAGACTTTTGAAGGTTTAAAGTAGCATCTGGTACCAAGCTGCCAGTAGCAGATTGAGCCATTGAAACCTATGAGTGACGTCACCACTTCAGACGTTACTAGTCATTGTGTGATCTCTCTCTCCTCTCCCCTGCAGCTCCCACTGGCTGACACAGGGGATCATGTAATCGGACCAAAGAGAGCTGAAAATAGGTAGTTATACAGATCTTTATTACATAGGTTAGTAAGCATAGGTGTTAGAATGGGGAAGGAGAGTTTTAAGAATAGCTAGCATTAAGCTGGAATTCAACTCCCCCTTGGGGGAGAGTCTTGAGAAATACTTCCTCTACAATTTTGACCTCACCTAGGGGATTGTGCCAGAATTTTTAAACAAGCTCCTCCACCCAATATTCAGAAACAGTTTTACTTATCTGTTCCTCCACTTCCTCTGCAGATGGCACAACCCCATGTTCCCTCAGCATCATCAAGTCCATTGCAGGACTATGGACCCTGCTTTGGTCTTCATGATGGCAGGACCCTAGATGTTTGGAGTGTGGGGGTAAGACACTTAGGGGACCAGTCTAGCTGCATTCACTCTGCAGTGTAGTTGGGCATCATGGGAAATGTGGTTCCAAAACATCTGGGATGCCAAGGTTTGCCATCACTGCCCTAGACCGAAACAAGCAATTAACCCTTGCAGTGTGGGCACAGCCCTACTGCAAGGGATTATTTTTTAGTTGCCCGGAGATGGGCTTTAAATATGTTTTTATTGTAACTAGTACCTGAATTTGTCTTAAAATGTATGAAAAAAATAGGATTTTTATAACAGCTTACCTGTAGAATCATTTTCTTCGAGTACATCACGGTACACAAAGCCACAGTTTTTTTCTGGATGGGTTATATAGGTACCTCTATTTGATGGACACTGGCACACCCTAGACAGGAAGTTTAACCCCTCCCCTTACTGGGAGTTTTGTAGCAAAGCAATATACATGTATTAGAAGAGGGGAGGAACCTCTGTGTCTCGTGATGTATTTGAAAAAAAGGATTTTATGGTAAGCTCTTATAAAAATCTTATTTTCTTTTTCATAAGTCACTTGACACAGAGCCACAGTATTTACTGGATGGGATGTCCCAGAGCAATGCTATCTGAGGGGAAGGAGACATAAATAAAAGGTAGGGTGCTATCAGACCTGAGGACCTTATACTGCTACCTGCAGCACACTGCACCCAAAGGCGATATCCCCATGCCTTCTCACATCCACCTGATAGAATCAGGTGAATGTATGAACTGAAGAGCAAGTAGCGGCCTAGCAGATTTGAGCCATGGAGGCCTGGTGATGCACTGCCCATGAAGCACTAACAGCCCTGGTGGAGTGCGCTTTGATTTGAAAAGGTGGAACCTTCCTCTTCAAACCATAAGCTTGAATAATTACTTGCCGAATCCACTTAGCAATAGTAGATTTCGACACTGCCTGACCTTCAGGCAACACAAACAAAACATCAGTTTTCCGAATCTGAGCAGTTGCCTCCAAATAGGTTTTGACCGCTCTCACTACATCCAGACAATGTAGTGATTTTTCTTCCATAGAACAGGATTCTGGAAAAAATGGAGGCAGAACAATATCCTGGTTTAGATGAAAACCTGAAACCACCTTCGGTAGAAAGCTAGGATGAGGACGCAATACTACTCTATTCTTAAATATGGCTCTTTACAAGAAAGAGCTGCCAATTCTGATACCGTTCTTGCAGAGGAAATGGTTACCAGAAAAATTTGCTTCCTTGTCAAAAGGACCAAGGGAATATGTTGCATATGCTCAAAAGGCTGTTTCTGTAATACCGACAGAACTAAATTCAGGTCCCAAGGATTCAGGGGTGCTCTAACCGGTGGATTAAGCCTCGTTACTCCCGTATAAAGCTTCGGACCAAGGAATACGAAGCAAGCAGACGTTGAAACAATACTGATAAGACCGAGACCTGGCCCTTGATAGTACTCAGGGCCAGTTTCATCTCCAGCCCCATTTGCAGAAAAGCAAGGATTCTACCTATGACATACTTTCTGGGATGCCAACCCCTAGATTCACACCAGGAAACATATGCCTTCCAGACTCTATAATAAATGACTCTGGAAGCTTCCTTGCATTAATCAAGGTAGATATCACCGAGCCTGAAAGCCTGCAATTCTTCAGAATGTGGGTTTCAGTAGCCAAATCATTAAATTTAGCATTTGTAAGGTAGGATGGAACACTGGTCCCTGTGATAGCAGGTCTGAACGTGGCGGTAGGGTCCATGGGGACCCTACCGCCATCTTTACTATTTCTGCATACCAAGATCTTCTGGGCCATGCTGGAGCCACCAGAAGTAACGAATACTTTTCCTGCTTGATCCTGCAAAGAAGTCGTGGTAGCAGCTGAATAGAAGGGAATGCATAAATCAGTGAGAACTGATCCCACGGGGTCACCGACGCATCTGTCCCGCATGCGATTGGATCCCTTGTCCTTGTTGTTGAACCTGGATGCAAACAGATCTACAGTATCTCTCAAAAGTACACCCTTCACATTTTTGTAAATATTTTATTCTATCTTTTCATGTGACAACACTGAAGAAATTATACTTTGCTACAATATAAAGTAGTGAGTGTACAGCTTGTTTAACAGTGTAAATTTGCTGTCCCCTCAAAATAACTCACACAGCCATTAATGTCTAAACTGCTGAAAACAAAAGTGAGTACACCCCTAAGTGAAAATTTCAAACTTGGCCCCAATTAGCCGTTTTCCCTCCCCAGTGTCATGTGACTCGTTAGTGTTACAAAGTCTTAGATGTGAATGGTGAGCAAGTGTGTTAAACTTTGTGTTATCTTCTCACTCTCTCATAATGGTCACTGGAAGTTCAACATGGCACCTCATGGCAAAGAACTCTCTGAGGATCTGAAAAAAAAATTTTTTGCTCTACATAAAGATGGCTTGGCTATAATAAAGTAAGATTGCCAAGACCCCAAAACTGAGCTGCAGCACGGTGGCCAAGACCATACAGCAGTTTAACAGGACAGGTTCTACTCAGAACAGACCTCACCATGGTCGACCAAAGAAGTTGAGTGCATGTGCTCAGCCTCATATCCAGAGGTTGGGAAATAGATGTATGAGTGCTGCCAGCATTGCTGCAAAGGTTGAAGGGGTGGAGGGGTCAGCCTGTCAGTGCTCAGACCATACGCCGCACACTGCATCAAATTGGTCTGCATGGCTGTCATCCCACAAGGAAACCTCTTCTAAAGATGATGCACAAGAAAGCCCGCAAACAGTTTGCAAAAGACAAGCAGACTAAGGGCATAGATTACTGGAACCATGTCCTATGGTCTGATGAGACCAAGATAAATGTATTTGGTTCAGATGATGTCAAGCGTGTGTGGCAGCAACCAGGTGAGACTTACAAAGACAAGTGTGTCTTGCCTACAGTCAAGCATGGCTGTGGGAGTGTCATGGTCTGGGGCTGCCAACACTGGGGTGGTACGGTTCATTGAGGGAACCATGAATGCCAACATGTACTGTGACATACTGAAGCAGAGCATGATCCCCTCCCTTCGGAGACTGAGCTGCAGGGCAGTATTCCAACATGATAACGACCCCAGACAGCTCCAAGATGACCACTGCCTTACTAAAGAAGCTGAGGGCAAAGGTGATGGACTGGCCAAGCATGTCTCTAGACCTAAACCCTATTGAGCATCTGTGGGGCATCCTTAAATAGAAGGTGGAGGAACGCAAGGTCTCTAACATCCACCAGCTCTGTGATGTCATCATGGAGGAGTGGAAGAGAACTCCAGTGGCAACCTATGAAGCTCTGGTGAACTCCATGCCCAAGAGACAATTAGGTGCTCAAATTTGCAGACCAGAGGAGGCAGAAGAGTGAGCAGAGTGATGAGCTCATCAACTTCTTCTGCTCCTTTACTGGCCAGTCACAGCCTGGGAGTAGGGAGGTGGTTTAGCTCTAACATTTAAGTATATTAGAAAAAATTCAGGTCACCAACCTGACTTGTGTCTGACAGGGCTTTGTACATCTCAGGACTGGATGGAGTGAAATATTAATCTTTTGGAATGTAAAATTGTACCCGTATATGTATTTCATCTGTGTATTTGGCTTGGATGACACCACCATCTTTGAATCTTGCATTCCCATTTCATTTGTTCCCTTACAGCTCTGTTCACTCGCAGACAAGAGATGATCATGAGATGATCATTTAAGTAAGCAGGGCACGTGCTAAAAGCACAAGTTCACTTAAAGACAGAACAGATACCCCTTTGAGGACTTACACAACATAAAATTCTTTTAGCACATTGAGGAAAGTTTAGAGCCGGGATCGCAAGGGTCACAGTCAGATAGGATGTAATGTCACAAAGAAAAATCCTGACAGTGACAATAAAAAGTTTTAAATGGAGTTGGGCTTTAACAACTACAGGAAGATATCAGCCACACTGGGAGTGCATTGTTCATTCAATGAGTTGGCAAGCTCTGATTTACACATCTATAAAAAAAAATTGTTCAAAATACTAGCATTACTTTTTAAATAAACAAAACTTTGGTTTATATTAAGCTTCATGTGTTTGTTTTCATGTGAATTATTAAAAAATAATGGGATTCTACTCTACTCTATTTTTTGTCAGATTTTGTTCAATGTAACAAAAAATACATCTGTGGTGTTAAAAAAAAATGAATGAGAAGGTGATGCACGAATTTCAGTGGCAGCAAATAAAATTTTCAAATTTGTCAGGAGGGGCCTTGAAATAAATAGAGCTTCTATAACAATGAGTAAAACACCCACACACCAAGGCTTGTTTTGTTAAAACCACACAACAGCAGAAGAATTCTGCAATGTGACACAATACATGATCACATATACACACAAAAGCAACATTTTAGAAAATTAAAATGGTATATCTTTCAGCAAACATAATCTATCCTTGCACTTTAAGCCCTTAATTTTTTTTTAAAGGTGCGATTGGAATTTCCCTTATGTTGAAAGGAGATGATAGTGTAAACCAATAAATAAACCAACCTAAGAAAAGATTTACCTTCTGGTTGGGGAACATCTTGCAACAGGCATTGCGTAGAGAGAATTGATATCCTAATTAGTAGGTAGTTAGAGGAACTAGAGAAGTGCACATATGTTGGCAGTGTCAGGTTACCCTTATGAGAGCCCGTGGGAACTTTGACACCCAAAAACAATACCTTATATTAAAATCACACTTTTGCCAGGAACATTTTCTTGTTTTACTGGTCCAAACTTGGTTTAACATAATGTGACAACTGTAATTTTTCTTCTAATGAAAAAAAAATTTATGTACGAAGAGAAGCCACCTCTTTGCCTTTGCCACCTGTAGGCACGTGTCTACTGTGGCTTATGATAAATCTGGCCCTGCATTGGATACAGTAAAATGGCACAAAATCACACCAGCTATGTACTCATCATAGGGTTACCATGGGTGTCCACAGGAGGGCAAGGGGGGTCAAGTGCCCCCCCTGGGATCAGCAAGGTGTCAGCACATGACAATTGGGTGTCTGTTAGCTAAGAGGTCCGCTGCAGACTTTTTTCTGAGTTTGCCGACTACTGCTGCTCTTTGACATGATCTGACTCAGACTCACTCGCTTGGCTGCTCGGCTCCGCCTTTAGTCCCTTCCCTACTGTGTAGAAAGAATCGAGAAGATGTAGATCTGGCCAGCTCTTCCCACAAGTGGAATGGTGGTGCCCAGGTTATCCCTTGCCCCACCATGTGTCCCCCTCTAAATTAGGCTGCTTGGCTGGGTATGATCATTGTCTGTATAAAAAGCATCCATGTGGGCACAGCACAGATCCCTCACTCCACCCCGCCGTGATCTCTGGGGCTGCTTAACTATTGGGTACTCACTGCTATGTAACAGAGATTTCGGAGAAAGGCAGTGATTGGGCAGGAATTAGAGAAGGGGGTGTGGCCAGCCTTCAAAGATCATCCAGGGCCACGTCTCCTACCTATGGGTGATGGAAATGAAACATGGTCTTTTTGAAACTGGTCGGCATCAGGAGAGAAAGTGAAGGTGTCAGGAATAAGCAGAATGTACACATGTAGAGGAAATGGGAAGTGGCCGTGGACTGGCAATAGAAGAAGAACAAGGAGTGGGTCTGGTGAGCTGGAGATGACTTCTTACACACATCTAGTGTTTACACAGATTCTAAATGGAGTGACTGTGTATGCATTTCCCAACTCTGCTACTCTTCTTTATCCACCTGTTATCTCAGCTCACTTAAGCTTTACATAAGGTCAGCCACTGTTTGCTCCCAGCACATGGATTCCCTTAACCCTTCATAAGCCACATTTTTAGGTTACAGTACACTGGCTACAATGCTCATACAATATAACTGTTTTCATCAAGATCAAAATATAGCCACCCACAATGTGTATTGCAATATAAAAAGATGTACATTCTCTAGGCTATTTATATGGGCATGGTACCAAAGCTGTATCCTGGCCTAGGCCAACAAGGCCCCGGCATAGGACAGCACTTTGCAGGGGGGCAGCAAAAGAGTCCCCGTCAGCTTGCGCTACACTGTTAGTGTAGCGCCAGTCTTATGGGGCGGACTGGGCTGAGAGGCTAATTAGTCTAACACCCCCATAAAGCGGCCGCACTGCTTCTGGGATTTGGGCAGCTGGCATTCCACAACTGTGGGGGGGGGGGGGCACCGCTTCTCATTTTGATTGTCCTATCATCCAGGACCACAGACCTTTCTTACTGTGCTATATGTTTTCTGCTGCACCATTGTCATGGTTATATCTTCTTATGCCGCGTACACGCGGTCGGAGAATCTGTCGGAATGCGTCTTATCGGACCATGTTGTCAGATAATCCGACTGTGTGTGGTATGTATCGGACTGATTCCGTCCGAATCTCCGTCCGACCCAATTTTCCAACATGTTGGAAATATTTCCAGACCAACTGGGCCGGTCGGACCTAATCCGATCATGTGTAGAGCATTTTGATCGGACCAAGTGCCACGCATGCTCACATTCAAATTTCGACACGGAAGCACTCGTTCAGGTAAAACTACTGCTCGTAAGCGATATAGCACATTCGTCACGCTGCAATGTTAAAAAATCATTCATCAAGCACATTCTCTTGATCTTTAACAATGCTGCAAGAACAAACTTCTTTTGATGCTCATAGTCACACATACTTCTCCCGAACGGATTTTATGACTCTTTTTTAACTATTTCAGCAATACAATTTTAGTTTGCGTCACATCTACACAATGTTTGATTTGTTTTTTTATTTTTTTGTATGTTTTTTTTGGGGGGGGGGGGGGGGATTCCCTAAAAATCTCCTTGACTATAGTATGACTGATGCACCTAAGCTACTGTACCACCCACCCAACTCCATACCTTGCCCCTTCCCATTAAATGAGACCACACCTTCCTTTTGGAGTATTTTGTGGCCGTAGCAGCCTCTTTATTAATCAAAATAATAATTTAACATGTAACAAAAATATCAACAAAATATCAACAAACATCATTGAAACTTCAAAACCCTGAGCGCGTTAGTCATCTGCGGGAAATTCCCCCTCCCCACCCCATTAGCATATCGATCCAAACCAAGCACTGCGGTAATATTCCTTTAACTAGGCCTCAAGCTGACATGCTAGCTCAAAGACACCCAACTCTTTTACCGCAGTGCACCCATTCACCATCTGCCATATCAACCCTCACTATATGACATATCATCAACGAGCCCATATCTCCAATGGGTCCCGCATCAACTTCTCTGTGGGGAGGGGTTATCTTCCTGTACCTGCATCGACCAACACCCGCCAACCGCTACGACATCCAACACCGGAAACCTGAAAAAGAAAATGAGTTAACCTGTCATCCCCCCCCCCCCCCCCAGAGTCCCCATCGTAACCACTCCGTCCGATGTAAGGGAGGGAGGGTGGGAACTTCCTTTCACAAACTGGACGCTGGGGCGTAGCGCGCGCACGCATCCTCGCGCTGGCTCCGCCCCCCCAGCTGTCTCAGCCAATAGTTCCCAGTCCACTACTTTCATGCCAGCCCTGCCCCTATGCTCCGCTCGTGTACGGGCTGTGCTTTAAAGACACTTTGCTCATTTCTCCTTATTTTTAATTTTTTTTGGGTGTAAACTTACAACAACAACAACATTATTGTATTTTTTATATTTTCTTTTTCTTTTTTAATCTACAGGAGGTTGTTTAGTGTTGGTACCCCTTGTTCTTTAGTTCACTTTGTATTTTGGAAATGTACCTGCCTGCTCACAAATAAACTGTACTTTTTGAAGGAAAACACATTAGACAAGTATTTCATCAAACAAAAATAAAATTTATTTTGTTTGCTCGAAAATAAAACTAGGAACGCAGCACTGGAGAAACTTCTTAACTTTGGTGCAGCCTTTGGCCCCCAGGGCAGACATGACTAAATGAGATATTAAAAAATTGGTGGCCTGAGGATTAGATATCTCAGGGAGAGAAGTCTGCTCCCGAAGTCCGAGCAGGAAATTCAGATGCCATTTCTGTCCCCAGGATGGGGATCTTCAAGAGGCTGCATCTTCTGGCACACCAGACTCAACCCAGGCCATCACTCTCTGGTCTTCCTTTGTGACTTCCCACCCGGCATCCTTCCAGGCTGTGGCTGGGCTCCTGTAGCTGGGGCAGGAGAAGGAGGGCGTTGGTGGACCTCCTGGCTGCCACTTGCCACAGCCTCCCCCCGACTGAGGTCTTCCTGTGTATGAAAAGGGGACATAGTTTTAGTTTTTTGATCATCAATCACAACATTTTGTGCTCCTGGCTTTTGCTAATTTAATGTTACCAAATAGAACAGACTATCATTCTGACACCAGCATTTTTCTTTCCCGTCCCAATCATTTTTGGTCACTACTGTCTATTGAGATGTAAACCACTTGGAGAAATCTCAACTTACTGATCAATAAGAACATCTAGTTAACATCATTAAATGTAACACAAGAAATATGTTCAACAATGCAATACCTGTCTCAAGCTGGGCCCCACCACATGGTGCTGCCTGGAAGGCCCAGGTTGGACATCAGAAGCCTCAGCTGGGGGTGAAGGATGCCTTGGAGGAAGCCTGGAGAGTCGTGGCCTGAGTGGTGGCCTGGGTACCCCTTGGTCTACCAGAAAATGCAGCCTGTCAAAGTGTACCATCCTGGGGTAATAAACAGCATCTGGATCTCCTGCTCTCAAGGACTCCAGGTGCTTCTTTCTCTCCCTGAAATATGTAAGCTTCATGGCCACAATTTTGCGATTCAGATATGTCATGTCTGCCGTGGGGAACCTGATCTGCACCAAAGCAAGCAGTTTCTCCAGTGCTGCGTTCCTCTTTGATCTGTCATTATAAAACTTGTTGTGGAACTGGCACAGGCAGGGCATCTCCATGTAGAGCTCGAGGAATAGCCCCATAAAGTTGGCATTGTTGAATGGGTCCATTTTGTCTGCAAGACACAACCCAAGACAAACCCTCAAATACTACTAATGCAATTAAAATCCCTCCTAATCTTGTCCCAACATCGGCCTAGATACAAGCAGTCTAGTCTAGTGAAGCACCAAGTTAAAAATGTTACCTTCGTTTCCACGTTCGCCGCGTCCGTGACTCACACTCTCCTCCCAGATCGTACGGACGATGCACATGTGTGGCGTTTTATATACAGTGCGCATGCGTGAAACTCCGCCCGCCCCTGACATTCTTTCCAGACTATTCCCCGCCCCTTCGCTTCACGCGCAGTGGGGAGAGCACATGGCGGAGAGAACGCAGGTGTGCACTAATAGTTCCACTAACGAGGAGGAGGGTGAGGAAAGCCCAGAGCCTGAAACGTCCTGATCCAGGAAGACAAGATTTAAGGCCTCAAATATGTCTTTTGGAGAGATGTTGGAGATGGTCGACATATTGAACAGGACGACTATGATGGGAAGTATGGACCTTACCCAAACCCAAATATCAGAAAGGCCAAGATCATGAATAAAGTTGTGAAGAGTCTTCTGAAGAATTTTGGTGTACGCCGATCCAAGGATCAACTGAGAAAACGCTGGTCAGACCTGAAACTGAGGGAGCACGAGCAGTACCTGAGGATCAAGCGTGTTCTTAAAAAAAGTAAGTAGTTGTCGTGTGCTCATATGATTATTCTTGCTTGCATACATGCTCTGTGCTTTGATTTCATGCTGTGCATTTTAAAATGGCCACTTTCAAGGTCATGGTTTCGTTCGTTCGTATGAAACATCGTTCTGCAGGGAAGTATTTCAGCTTAACAAAGTGACCCCAATAATGTTCTCACCTTGTAACTCGGCCCAAAAACACAATTTTACAACACTTCCAAGCAATGTTTCATATTCCTATTTCTGCCCTCTGTGTGCTAATTAATCTTTGTTTACATTCTCATAGGGGAGAGAAGACTCGGCAAGTATGAGGACACCAGGGACCATGAGGACACCAGGGACCACACCCCTGCCAAAGAAGGGCAACTTCCAAAAGAAGAAACAGAGGAGCAGGAGCAGAAGCAGGAGGAGGAGGAAGAAGGAGAGATCGTGGAGGTTGGACAAATTGTCACCACAACAGGTGAGTGTCGGAGAACACAGTTTCCGGTAAGCTCATCAATGTATATCACCATATTTGGATTACATGATGTGTTTTTTTTTTCTAGGTGTTGTGGAGGAAGATTCCCGTTTTACCAGTGAAAGTGCCCAGATCTTGATCGGGGAGATAATGGGGTGCAATAGGGATTTGGAAATTGTACAACAAAACATCAATGATGTTAAAAATAAAATGAAGAACATCATTGATGTTTTGGGGAGAGTGTGAAAAATAAAAAACTAGATAGGGTTTTATTTTTGCTTTTTAACATAAAAATGTTGTATTTTGCATAATTAAAAATTTTGAAGATGCACAGAGTGTGTAAACATGCGCTATCTCCCATCATGGGGGATCAATGTACATGTTTTGTGGAAAGTGTCTGAGATGAAGGGGTTGCAGCCCCAAAGCATGTACATTGATCCCCCATGATGGGAGTTAGCACATGTTGACACACTGTGTGCATCTTCCAAATTTGGATTTTTCAGGGGTCACACCCCATGTGATGAAGGCAATATCAGCCCAGTTTGTACATACTCATGTCTGATATTGTCTTCACTTTTCCAAGTTGAACTTTGTAAGTTCCTGTGTTCTGTATTTTACAGTTTGATACATGCCTGTTTACACAAAAAAACAAGTAAAAAATAAATATGATTAAACTCGGTTTTGGATACCCAAAATATCTTGGTTTGTTGTAAAAACCTTTACTAAACGCACGTATGAATGTGCTTGTATTAAAAAGTTGAATTCTCAACAATGTGTGGCTTCCTTTTTCATTGGGCTTAAAATGTATTTGTAGTGAAATTTGAGTTTGTGCTGAGAAGGAGTGCAATTTACTAAAGGCAACTCCACTTTGCACTCCAAGTGCAGTTTCAGGTGTACTTTCGCAGTGCACTTGTAGTGCATAGTAGATGTCCCTTTAGTAAAAAGCACCCACAGTGATGTGTAAATTTGGACAATCATGCCATTTTCCTGCCATGGTGCTGAAAATGAGCATGATTTTGATCAGTAATGCACTACACATTAGTTAACAAAAAGAAGGTGTGTGTGTAGCAGACCCACAACATAATAAGCTTATCTGAAGAAGAGACTGTCCCCTCATCTCGCTCTGAACTTTGGTTTGCACTCTTGGTGAAAAAGGCACAACTTTAATAAAACTGACAAAGTGGGAGGCCACAGTCTGCCATTCCTGTGGCGTTGAAGGAAACTGTGTAGTGACACAAGAAAAAAAATTGTAATTTGACAAATCAACATTGCATGCAGATTAGACACCCACATTTTTTGGCAAAATTAGTATAACATTTTTTGAAATGAGTATTTAAAGCCTAAAGTATAAGGTCCCCTTATGAGAGTCATAACCCCCCCCCCCCCCCCATCTGATGGGCCCTTGCTAAAAAATGAGGGGGGGATGTTTAGGACAGGTAACGCTCTCCACTTGATTGAGAGCTGAATGCCTAAATAATGTGTGATACTTTGTGAAGCCCCTCCTTAGTTACACTATTGGCAGCCCATCGGACAGGTAAGAAGTGTCATAATAACAAAATGGAAGGACATTTTGACATTCTGCTATTACATAGCAAGAAAATTAATGTGTTTAAAAAATAAAAATAGCATTTGAAAATATTGAGGCAGGCCCTTACACTACATGCTTTGGTGAATTTGTCCATAAATGTGATCATGATAAAGGTATTTAGAGTGTGTATTGGGTTGGGTCAAGTCATCAGATAGAAGATTGCTATCAGCTGAGGTAGCAGTTGGGGAGAGGGGGGTTCCTAATGAGTTTGGCACAACTCCAAAAACACAAAAAAAAGGTCACTTTGCATGAATTGAAGCACACACATCACATTTGTAGAGATTTTAGGGGGTGTTTAGGGGAAAGCAATACTATGGAGCTGCCAAAAGTGACTAGACTATAGTTTTAGGGGCCAAGAAGAGCATGGTGGGGAAGTTAGTGAGGCAAATCTGCATGAGGACAAAGGGGCAGAGCATATGAATTAGAGCATATTGCAATGATGGCAATTAGGGAATGAGGAATGAGGAAAGAAATGCAAGACATTAGAAATCATGAAATACATAGAATGTGATGTTTAAGGCTAAAACTTAGCATAATATAGTCCTTCTGCAGGAGCTGAATGATTGCAGAACAAGTCTCTGGAATAATGATCCCCCGAGCCTGGGGGGAGATGCCTGTAGAGAACTTGAGGTCCTGAAGGCTTCTCCCTGTCGCCAAGTAGCGCAATGTGGCGATGAGCCTCTGCTCCGGAGTGATGGCTTGCCGCATGCAGGTATCCTGCCTGGTGATATAAGGGGTGAGCAAAGCCAGCAGACAGTGAAAAACGGGGTCCGTCATCCTGAGAATAATCCAGAAATGATCAGGATTATTCTCGCGGATCTCACGGAGCAAAGGCATGTGGGAGAACTGGTGATGCTGGCACAACCAATTCTTGGTCCACAAACGCCTCCCCTCCCTGTTCATGGACTGGGCTTGTGTCAAAGTCAAAGTAAGAACCCCTGCACAGCACAAACTGTACGATGAGTACGTAGACGAAACATGTTTGGAAAACGGTCGGCTGGTCAGAACGGACACCAGAAAGCACCGATAAACAGCAAGGCCTGAAAGGACGACCTGAATAGCAGAAGCAAGCAGACAATAAAAAATGCCTTTCAAAGCGTACTATACCAAGATATAGTCCACAATGAGAAGCAAATACTTAATGACTGCACGCACTGATTATCAGATACGCAAAGACAAGCACAAACTGAAGAGTGGTAACGATCTGAATCACTAATGTGAAAAGCGCGAATCGTCTCTCACCAAACTTCTACTAAAACACGAGATCAGCAGAAGGAGCCCAAAGGGTGCCGGACGTGGTGCTGAACTTCCTTTTTCTAGTCCCGCCGTACACGGCTTACGTCACCGCGTTCTTGGCAACCGCTAAATCAGACAACTTGGCCCGACCGTGTGTATGCAACAGTTTCGGACACAATCCGTCGGACTAAATCCGACGGGCAAAATCCGACGGATTTGGTTGCCAAAATCCCCGACCGTGTGTAAGTGGGCTTAGTCCTCTCCCTTGAATTATCAGAAATTTGTGCTTAAAATGGAACTATAAGCACACTTTTTTTTTTTTATTTGGATAGAATATATAGCCCCTGTCAGTTTATTTTTTTTACCATCCCTGTCCCATTGCAGATATTTCCCTTCACTTCCTGCCCCATTGCAGAGGGTGCACTAGTTTAGTCAGGCCTAAAAAGGCCTCAAAACCTAAATACACTACTGCATGGTACGCCTGAGTAACTTCTAATTCAAGGTGAAGATGAATTATCTCTTGTATAACACATATCTATTCAGTGGAAATTAGAAATAGTTAATCAGACAGTGTCAGCTTGATCCTTCTACGTATTAAGCTTCTGCATCAGGTTTCTCAAACCTTTGTATGCCTGCACTTTATGTGATAACGATTAAGCGCCTCCCCTTCATGATATTGTCAAAAGGGGTGGAACTTGGGTGACCTTAAAATTAAGCCCTCCCCCCCAAAAAAAAAAATTCTGAGGATGTCCATGAGGGTTACCCCTATGTTGAACCGAAGGGTAGCAGTTTGTGTCAAATTACACCATACAAAGAGCAATGGAGCTGTTAGGCCGCGTACACACGGGCGGACTGTTCGCCCAACCTTGTCCGCTGAACAGTGTTTGGGCGGACAGTCCGCTCGTGTGTGGGCTTTCAGCGGACAGTTTCAGCGGACAGTTGGACGGACAAAGTCTTTCGGAAATTCCGAAAAACTGTCCGCTGAAACTGTGTTTGAGCGAACAGTCCGCCCGTGTGTGGGCCTGTCCGCTGTACTTTCGAAATGAGCGGACTGTTCCCGCTCGGAAAGTCCGCCCATTTCGAGCGCGTGTACAGGTAGGCGGGGCCCGCGAAGGAGACGTCGCGGGCTCCGCCGCCTGGAATGGGCTTAAAGGGGAACCCAACGCCGAAAAAAAATCGGCGTGGGGGTTCCCCCAAAGTCCACACCAGACCCTTGTCCGAGCACGCTACCCGGCCGGCCAGGAAAGGGGGGCGAGCGAGCGCGCCCCCCCTCCTGAGCCGTACCAGGCCGCGTGCCCTCAACATGGGGGGTGCCTTGGGGAAGGGGGGGCCGCGCGGCCCCCCCACCCCAAAGCACCTTGTCCCCATGTTGATGAGGACAAGGGCCTCTTCCCGACAACCCTGGCCGTTGGTTGTCGGGGTCTGCGGGCGGGGGGCTTATCGGAATCCGGGAGCCCCCTTTAAGAAGGGGGCCCCCGGATACCGGCCCCCCACCCTATGTGAATGAGTATGGGGTACAATGTACCCCTACCCATTCACCTGTGAAATAAAGTACAAAAAAAAACACAACACAGGGAAAAAATATTTTATTGCACAGCTCCGGGGGGTCTTCCGTCTTCGGGGGTCTTCTCGCCGGACTCCTCCGCTATCTGTGTGTAGCTCTTTTACTAGCGGAGGAGTCCGGCTTTCTTCCTCCCCGCCGCCGGCCTCTTCTCCCGACTTCGGGGGTCTTGTCCCCCTCTTCGGTTCTTCTGCCGGGCCACCGCGCCTTCTTGTAGCTCTTTTACAGGCGGTGGCCCGGTCTTCTGTCGCCGCTGCCTTCCGTTCTTCTGTCGCCGCCTTCGGTTCTTCTGCCGGGCCACCGCGCCTTCTTGTAGCTCTTTTACAGGCGGTGGCCCGGTCTTCTGTCGCCGCTGTCGTCGCCGCCGCCGCCGCCGCCTTCTGTTCTTGTTCTTCTTCTTGTTCTTCTTCTTCTTCTCCTGGAGATGTTGACTCGACGAGCTCTCCGGCCGGAATGCCAGAGCCGCGCTGTGCGGTCACTTATATAGTGACAATGGGGCGGTGTCACATGGTATATGTCACATGGGTTGGTCACATGGGTTGATGTCACATGGGGACTATGACATCGTAAGGGGGCGGGGTCACCATGTGACCAACCCATGTGACATATACCATGTGACACCGCCCCATTGTCACTATATAAGTGACCGCACAGCGCGGCTCTGGCATTCCGGCCGGAGAGCTCGTCGAGTCAACATCTCCAGGAGAAGAAGAAGAAGAACAAGAAGAAGAACAAGAACGGAAGGCGGCGGCGGCGGCGGCGACGACAGCGGCGACAGAAGACCGGGCCACCGCCTGTAAAAGAGCTACAAGAAGGCGCGGTGGCCCGGCAGAAGAACCGAAGGCGGCGACAGAAGAACGGAAGGCAGCGGCAACAGAAGACCGGGCCACCGCCTGTAAAAGAGCTACAAGAAGGCGCGGTGGCCCGGCAGAAGAACCGAAGAGGGGGACAAGACCCCCGAAGTCGGGAGAAGAGGCCGGCGGCGGGGAGGAAGAAAGCCGGACTCCTCCGCTAGTAAAAGAGCTACACACAGATAGCGGAGGAGTCCGGCGAGAAGACCCCCGAAGACGGAAGACCCCCCGGAGCTGTGCAATAAAATATTTTTTCCCTGTGTTGTGTTTTTTTTTGTACTTTATTTCACAGGTGAATGGGTAGGGGTACATTGTACCCCATACTCATTCACATAGGGTGGGGGGCCGGTATCCGGGGGCCCCCTTCTTAAAGGGGGCTCCCGGATTCCGATAAGCCCCCCGCCCGCAGACCCCGACAACCAACAGCCAGGGTTGTCGGGAAGAGGCCCTTGTCCTCATCAACATGGGGACAAGGTGCTTTGGGGTGGGGGGGCCGCACGGCCCCCCCTTCCCCAAGGCACCCCCCCATGTTGAGGGCACGCGGCCTGGTACGGCTCAGGAGGGGGGGCGCGCTCGCTCGCCCCCCTTTCCTGGCCGGCCGGGTAGCGTGCTCGGACAAGGGTCTGGTGTGGACTTTGGGGGAACCCCCACGCCAATTTTTTTCGGCGTTGGGGTTCCCCTTTAAGCCCATTCCAGGCGGCGGAGCCCGCGACGTCTCCCTCGCGGGCCCCGCCTACCTGTACACGCGCTCGAAATGGGCGGATTTGCCTCCTCCTTACGTGGGCGAGTCCGTTCATTTCAAAAGTTGAGCGAACTGTTTGACAAACAGTTTGCTGAAACAGTCCGCTCGTGTGTGGGCAAGTCCGCTCATGCAAATTTTGAGCGGACTGTTTGCCGAAACTGTTTGACGAACAAGGTTGGGCAAACAGTCCGCGCGTGTGTACGCGGCCTTACAGGTAAATTATGTGCATTGCAAATAGCCTATCTCTGTTTGAAATTCCCAGTAGAAGTTGAGTAATTTTATTATTCCCTTGGTGGCAAATGTCCTTCAGTAAAGTAATACTGTCACTTTAGTAACCATACATGATTCTAACTTCTTGTTACCTCCAGTGGAGGCAAGCATATTAAAGTTGGCCTTACCCAACATCCTGAAGGAAGGGTTAACTGTCCCTGCTATAGTTGACAGTTACATCAGATGTGTAGGAAAGAGAGGGAGGAGGGCTCCTGTTTGCACTAAGTAAAAATATATACCGTATTTATTGGGGTAAAACACGCACCGGCGTATAACACGCACCCCAAGTTTAGGAGGGCATTTTAAGGAAAAAAGTTTTAGGAGGGAAGTTTAAGGGAAAAAAAACTTACATTTAAATGCCCGGCAATGCAGCCTTATCAGTGTGCATCTGCAGTGTAATTTGCAGCTTGCCCACCATCATTTGCAGCTTGCCCAATGCTGTTTGCAGCCTTGCCGAGTGTCATTTGCAGCTTGCCAGTGTCATTTGCAGCTTGCCCAGCGCCGTTTGCAGCCTTGCCAGTGTCATTTGCAGCTTGCCCAGCGCCGTTTGCAGCCTTGCAGAGTGTCATTTGCAGCTTGCCAGTGTCATTTGCAGCCTTGCCCATGTTTAAATTTCTCGCCACCGAGACAGACCGAGCGAGCGCCGCCAAAAAAGACAGAGCGCCGCCGAAAAAGACCGAGCCGACTGCTCGGCTCCGCTCGTAGTCCCGCCTCCCTGCTGTTTCTGGAGCGAGCGCTGCCGAAAAAGACCGAGCCAACTGTACTGTGTATTCGGCTTGGCTCCGCTCGCAGTCCCACCCAGTATGGGCGGGACTGCAAGCCGAGCCAAGCCGAGTACACAGTACAGTCGGGCTCGGTCTTTTTCGGCAGCACTCGCTCCAGAAACAGCAGGGAGGCGGGACTACGAGCGGAGTGGAGCAGTCGGCTCAGTCTTTTTCGGCGGCGCTCTGTCTTTTTCGGCGGCGCTCAGTATTTTAGACTCACAGACAGTGGGGATTGGCGTATAACACGCACCCATGACTTTCCCCCGATTTTAAGGGGGAAAAAGTGCGTGTTATACGCCGATAAATACGGTAGTTAACAAAATATGTCAACAGTAGTGATGAGCGAACTGGGCAAGTTTGGTTCCCATATACGTTCCCAGAACCTATAGGGAAGTTGGAAGATGCTAAACCCCATAGAAATCTTGAGCCCAATTTTATTTTTATTTTTTTTGTTATTTTCAAACCTAATGTGTAAGCTTTTATTTAAAAAGGGCATGGGTAGCTCTGCACTGTCGTGAGAGACATGGACGAAATCCGATACACATTTTTTTTAAATACCACTGGGTGTGAAGAGGGCCTTCTCATGCAACTTACAGGGCAACATTTAAAATACAAAAATCCTTTTAAATACAGGCATACCCCACTTTTAAGTACACAATTGGATTTATTTACTAAAGCTAGAAAGTGCAAAATCAGGCTCACTTCTGCATAGTAACCAATGAGCTTCTAACTCCAACTTGTTCAATTAAGCTTTGGTAATAAAACCTGGAAGCTCATTGGTTTCTATGCAGAAGCGAGCCTGATTTTGCACTTTCTAGCTTTAGTAAATAAACCCCATTGTGTACTTAAAAGTGGGGTATGCCTGTAACATACTTTGGGGATGCCCTAAACCTGCATGTGAAATGCGCCTTTTTTAAAGGCGTGTTTACAAACATCAGCTAGGAATTTATCATTTAGTGGCAGTAACTCTACAGCCGCTAAATGATAGATCTGGAAGCTGATTTCTGTTTGTAACAAAGCAACCAGGATCCAGGGTCCTTGCTGTATTTGACTAATCACATCACACAGGATCCCTAGTGCTGTTTATATTGCAGCACACTGGGGATTGCCCATTTACCATGGCAGCATTAGTAGGGCATCATCAGCTGCCAGTGGGTCGTCGTGATGGCAGATCAACATTGTTAAGTGGCATGCATCATGATTTACTTTAATCTACATTGTTAGATGATGTGCATGACATTAGATTTACATTGTGAGCCTTCTTGTTTTTCAATAAAGTGCTTTTTTCATGTTGTGGTTGTTATCATTTTTTTAGTTTTTTTTAAATGAGTAACAAGGGGTAGGGTAATATATAGTCTGTATTCCTTCACATAGGAGGAAAAGATGAATATGTCAGGGCCCTTGTTCTAAAAGTTGGCTTTTAGATTCCAATAAGTTCCACCCCCCCATAGACCTTCACGTTGATTTTGGTTAGTAACATCACCCAGAATCCCCAGCCGTTTTGTCTACAAAGAGAAGTGGGATGGGGGTCTATCATGTCAATTACCAGCGGCAGCGAAATTACTAAATATGGCCAGTTCGTTGGCGTATTTGCCAAACTGCACAAAGCTCATGTCTAATCAACAATCATTATTGAATGTTACAGAAAGCAAGATGAGGAGAGACAGGGCTATCTAAGTGCATCGTGAAGTGAGATGAGGACAGTAGCTGTGGACATAGCAGGCTGAGTGAGTAGCAAGAAAGTGATAGATATACCCACATAGTGACTCCAGCTGGTAGCTGCCATTTTAGCAATGCCACAGGTATGGAGTCCACACAACTAATTCCACAATACAACAAAAGCTGGCACAATTTATGGCTATAGGCAGATAGAGGTTAGTCGCTACTACTGGTGCAATCCAACCTCTTTGCTGTATCTATGCCATCTGGCTTAGGTACATACTAATAAATGTACTATGATATATTTTCTGCAGTACATCTGGGGACTTTTTTCAATTGGAGCAGTGGGCTGAGATTAAAAAAGTGCAGTTTTTAGCATATACTGTATGAGGCACCAGATAACAAAGTTTTGGCTGATCTGGCAAGCCTACCCACTCACTTTTGACTGACAGATTCCTATTTGCCAGAAGAGTCTCAGCTGGTAGTGTCGGCAAGTACCATAGACAGTACCATTGGCTAGTCCAGCTAAAAAAAAGTATGATTTTTTTTGGCCACCTTTGAAGTGGACAGGCAAAGCCCTTCTGTTGTAAAAGCACAGCTTTCAGGTACCCTTTTAAATAGACACCCTTAATCAAAAAAGACTCGCAAAAAGGCCAATACATTGGGAATAAACAGATAAAAATGTCTTTAGAACACAACATTGACCTCTACCTTCAAACTCTTCAACCCCTCCCTCCTTTCCTCCATTTGTGACTCTTCATACTCTTCTGATCTCATGTATACCACCGCCTTAAGTAAAGCTGGCCACACATGCTACAGTGAGATTATACAATCTATTAATATTACGGGTGATTGTATGAAAATGAAAATGTATGTGAGGTCTCTTACAGTCCAGGGCACTCAATAGATTCAGGTTGCATGGCACAATGATTGGAAAACTAAGAACTCGTTTTATTATCTCTTTGCACAGTGAGTTACATAGCCTACACTCTTATTCAACCAATATAATAAGCAGATTATTCATGTTATAATATCAGAGATATGTGAATGATGCAAAAATAAAAAAGTATCTTGCAGATCAAAATGCTTTCATATAATGAAAGAAAGGTCCAGTTCCTGTTTCATACAATCTCATTACATTTTTATGAATACATTACCTGCTATGTTAGTTCACACACATATTAATACTTTATATACTTTATTTTTTATTTAAAGTATGATTCAAAGCTTTTAGTACAATTGTACCGCACTATATATTTAGATACAATCAGTTTTGTATACATGTAGGCAGCTTAACATTTTGAATATAATTGTAATTTGAATGTACTGTAAATTTAGGTGATTGTGCAAAACAGTACCAATGATTAGAGGAGGAGAACTAATGATTAGTTAAGGAAGGGAATTATTGCTTGAGACCATTAATGATTGCTGAGTTTACTTTTTTTTTTACTTCCACTGGTTTGGGGGGGCAGGGGGGATTTTTGCTTTCTAATTACCACCCAAAAAATAACTACTGATTTGCATATTTGTTTAAACTCATTAACCAGTGCAAAGCCATCCATAACAAATGGTTGTGTGCATGTCTTTCTTCTATCGTAATGTAGCACCCTCTACCTAAAGGTAGGTGCTAGAATAGGATTTTTAAAGAAAGGAAAGTTAAGGAATATGTGCAGGTAAATTTAGGCAGGCTTATGCTGCACGCTGGGCCTGTCTGTTTTGATTTTGGGACTGGCAGTGTTCAGTGTAGTGGTGGTTGTTGCCACCTGTACTCTGATTCAGAGATGCCTCCCCTGATTCCAGAAAGATGTTTCTGGAATAGGGGTTGGGCCTGAAGTCTGAGTGGTAGGCAGCTCATGTGAGGAGCCCTGACCAATTATCTCATGGTATTGGCAGTGGGCAGGCCTCCCATATAATCTGGGGTCACATGCTGCCGGGGAGTTCTGAAGTGCAGGAAAAGACAGCATGGAGTACTGAGTTGCTGTTCCGGGTGTCCCCACGCGGGGATGCCCCAAGTACGGAGGAGGGATAAAGATCTTCATCTCTGAAAAGGTATCAAGCTGCTCTGACCAGGGAACACAGGACTTGTATGCTGGAGAAGATCAATATGGAAGAAGTAGCAGTAAAGTGGAGGAGAGTAGATCAGAGTTCTGTGACCGGGGACACAGAACTGCCAAGTAGCTAAAGGTCAGTGTAATGGAACAAGAGTTGTGCAGGAGTTGTGCAAGAGTTGTGCAGAATGCTGTGGCTGGGGGAACACAGCATTAAC
Source organism: Lithobates pipiens (assembly GCF_037356315.1). Taxonomy (NCBI): domain Eukaryota; kingdom Metazoa; phylum Chordata; class Amphibia; order Anura; family Ranidae; genus Lithobates; species Lithobates pipiens. Next base: position 273,166,943 of record NW_027507784.1, on the reverse strand, counting down.
AGTAAAGGACTGGCTGGGAACAGTAGTCCATATATTACTGTGTGTCAGGCCATCAGGGGGAGGTACCGAGTATCTCTAGCCTGGTTAGCACATTGTTAATACTCTTCCAAAAGACTGTATGGCTGCGTGATTCATTGATCCATCGGAGAATGGCTGTGTAGGCCTTTGGTTCTTTGATTCGCTTAAGCCGCGTACACACGTAGCGGTATGTCCGACGTACTTAGTCTGGCAGACTTCCCGCCAGACTGTCCGTCGGACTTTCCGAACGGGCTACTTGCCCACACACGGCACTTTTTGAGCTGACTAATACGGCGTACTAAGTCCGCCGTACTATCCGCCCTACTTTTGAAGTGAACGGACTCGCCCACACACGCGGAGGAAAGTCCGCTCATTTCGAGCGCGTCTCCAGGTAGGCGGGGCCCGCGAAGGAGACATCGCTGGCCCCGCCACCTGGTATGGATTTAAAGGGGAACCCCAACGCCGAAAAAAATCGGTGTGGGGTCCCCCCAAGTCCACAAAAGACCCTTGTCCGAGCACGCTACCCGGCCAGCCAGGAAAGGGGGGGCGAGCGAGCGCCCCCCCTCCTGAGCCGTACCAGGCCGCGTGCCCTCAACATGGGGGTGCGGCCCCCCCACCCCAAAGCACCTTGTCCCCATGTTGATGAGGACAAGGGCCTCTTCCCGACAACCCTGGCCGTTGGTTGTCGGGTTCTGGGGGCAGGGGGCTTATCGGAATCCGGGAGCCCCCTTTAATAAGGGGGCCCCCGGATACCGGCCCCCCCACCCTATGTGAATGAGTATGGGGTACAATGTACCCCTACCCATTCACCTGTAAAATAAAAGTACAAAAAAAACACAACACACGAGATAAAATACTTTATTGCACAGCTCCGGGGGTCTTCTTCTGTCTTCGGGGGTCTTCTCACCGGACTCCTCCGCTATCTTCTTGTAGCTCTTTTGCTAGCGGAGGAGTCCGGCTTTCTTCCTCGCCGCCGACCTCTTCTTCCGACTTCGAGGGTCTTGTCCCCCTCTTCGGTTCTTCTGCCGGGCTACCGCGCCTTCTTCTAGCTCTTTTACAGGCAGTGGCCCGGTCTTCTGTCTCCGCCGCCGCTGCCGCCTTCCGTTCTTCTTCTTCTTCTTCTTCTTCTCCAGGAGATGTTGACTCGACAATCTCTCCGGCCGCAATGCCAGGGACGCGCTGCGCTGCCACTTATATAGGGACAAGGGGCGGTGTCACATGGCTTTATGTCACATGGGTTGGTCACATGGGTTGATGTCACATGGCGACAGTCCCAGCATCCTCCGGGACTGTGACATCGTAAGGGGGCGGGGTCACCATGTGACACCAACCCATGTGACATAAAGCCATGTGACACCGCCCCTTGTCCCTATATAAGTGGCAGCGCAGCGCGTCCCTGGCATTGCGGCCGGAGAGATCGTCGAGTCAACATCTCCAGGAGAAGAAGAAGAAGAAGAACGGAAGGCGGCAGCGGCGGCGGCGACAGAAGACCGGGCCACCGCCTGTAAAAGAGCTGGAAGAAGGCGCGGTGGCCCGGCAGAAGAACCGAAGAGGGGGACAAGACCCCCGAAGTCGGAAGAAGAGGCCGGCGGCGAGGAAGAAAGCCGGACTCCTCCGCTAGCAAAAGAGCTACAAGAAGATAGCGGAGGAGTCCGGCGAGAAGACCCCCGAAGACAGAAGAAGACCCCCGGAGCTGTGCAATAAAGTATTTTATCTCGTGTGTTGTGTTTTTTTTTGTACTTTTATTTTACAGGTGAATGGGTAGGGGTACATTGTACCCCATACTCATTCACATAGGGTGGGGGGCCGGTATCCGGGGGCCCCCTTTTTAAAGGGGGCTCCCCGGATTCCGATAAGCCCCCGTCCGCAGACCCCGACAACCAACGGCCAGGGTTGTCGGGAAGAGGCCCTTGTCCTCATCAACATGGGGACAAGGTGCTTTGGGGTGGGGGGGCCGCGCGGCCCCCCCTTCCCCAAGGCACCCCCCATGTTGAGGGCACGCTGCCTGGTACAGCTCAGGAGGGGGGGGGGGCGCTCGCTCGCCCCCCTTTCCTGGCCGGCCGGGTAGCGTGTTTGGACAAGGGTCTGTTGTGGACTTGGGGGGGACCCCCACGCCGATTTTTTTCGGCGTTGGAGTTCCCCTTTAAGTCCATACCAGGCGGCGTCTCCTTCGCGGGCCCCGCCTACCTGGAGACGCGCTCGAAATGAGCGGACTTTTCTCCGGGCGGGAAAAGTCCGCTCATTTCAAAAGTACGGCGGACTGGCACACACACAGCCGGATTGTTCGCCGAAATGCGAGTCCGGCGGGAAGATTGGAGTGCAACACGGCATTCTAAGTCCGCCGTACTTTCGGGTCAAAAAAGTATGCCGGAGGCTACACACGGGGGGATTGTTTGGCGGACTTGAGTCTGCCGGACTTTTCCACCGGATTGTTTGATCGTGTGTACGCGGCATAAGGCAATACCGTTATGGTCTGCAAGGTGGAATTATTCAGAGTGATTTTTTCCTTGTCCCAATGGAAGCGAAGAAACAATGTTTTAGTAGTTTTTCAGAAGAAAGAGACTGAGAATACTAGATGTGCATCCATTTTGAAGCCAAGGCTGTTCAGTATTGTCTCGTAATACACCAAATGCTATGGGCATCTCATATCATCCCTTGTTCCACCCATGTTATATCCTACAATAAACATAGAAAAACAGTGCAAATGACTGTTCATTGTCTTAAAGTGGAGTTCCACCCCAAAAAAAAATATTAAAAAATTATTATTAAAGTGCTTATAAAAAACAAAACATTTGGAGAATTTTTTTTTTTACTTGTAAATGCCTGTTGCTAGGGGGTCCCTTGTAGTCTGCCTCCTTTTGTGCCTGGGCTCCTGACATCACTTTCCTTGGTGCAGAAAGGGAGATCGCCTCTCCCCCTTCCTCTTGTCAATCATCTGGGACACGTGACAGGTCCCAGATGATTGCACGGCCAGTCACGGCTCGCAGCATGGATTGCCCATGCGCAGTGGGTGCCTGGCTGTGAAGCCAAAGCTGGGTGCCCACAGTTAAAATGCCTGCGTCGCTGAGCAGAGGGGGGAGATGAGCGGGGCTTCGATCCCCCGCATCGCTGGACCCTAGGACAGGTAATTTTCCAATCATTAAAAGTCAGCAGCTGCAGTATTTGTAGCTGCTGACCTTTATTTTTTATTTTTTAAGCGGAACACCGCTTTAACTGATCGTGGGGAGTCTGACAGCAGGGTGATCGGCGGATTGCTAAGTAACCAAATCAGCAGCCCTTATGAGGGTACCGCTACAGTTGGAGGTCCCACCGAGATCTGCCTTCACAGCTAACCTGATGGCCGTTGCCACTAGCAACCATCAACAGCCGGGGGAGACTTCTTGTTTTGCCAAGTTTGGGATACATCGAGGAAAAATGACTGTGTGTTTGCCTCTTTAATGACTTTGTGACACATATAACACATATACACACACACTGTACACTATATTACCAAAATTATTGTGACACCTCCCTTTACTTGCGCACAAACTTCATGGCATTCCAGTGTAGGAAACAACAGTTGCTATGAAATACAGATTGCTGCATTCAGCTTAAAGGGATTGTAAAGGTTTTTTTTTTTTCTTAAAATAACAAACATATACTTACCTCCACAGTGCAGCTCGTTTTGCACAGAGTGGCCCCGAACCTGCTCTTCTGAGGTCCCTCAGCGGCTGTCTCTGCTTCTTCCCGCAGGTACTTCTCACGTTCATGCGAGCTCCCTCGCATGGTGAGAAGCACCTGCGGACGCGCTCCCGTGATACAGCCGGCGGCTATAGCCACTCGCTGTATCACACGGCCCTGCCCCCCATGCGCCCCGCGTCTTTGGATGTGATTGACAGCAGCGTGAGCCAATGGCTGCGCTGCCTTCAATCCATCCACTCCAGCCAATCAGTGGTCAGGCTGAGTGGTGAAGATGAAGTCGGGGGCGAGCGCAGGACTTTCGAGGGGTGAGGTAAGTAAAACGGGGAGGCTGGGGGAGCCGGCACTGTGAGATGTTTTTTCATCTTAAAGTGGTTGTAAACCCTTACAACACACTTTGACCTACAGGTAAGCCTAGATTAAGGCTTACCTGTAGGTCCAAGAAATATCTCCTAAACCTATACGGTTTAGGAGATATTTGCCCGAATACAGGCACCGCTGTCTACGGCGCATGTGCCGTAGACAGCGGCACGCAGGCGTACTGAGCGCGGCATTTTCAACGACGGAGCTGCCGCGCGTGTCGGCTCCCGTGCGCATGCGCGGGAGTGACGTCATCGCGGCTTCGCCGAATGACAGCGGCGGAGCTGCGAGACCCCCCCGAGAAGATGGATGCGCCGGACTACAGGGGACAGCGGTGACATCGCTGGCTCCTGTGTCAGGTAAGTGACACATAATGGACTACTATGCAATGCATAGTAGTCCATTATGCTTTGCCTTTGCAGGGAATGAAAGAGGAAGTAAACTCATCAGGGTTTACTTCCTCTTTAATGCATAGAATGCATTAAGGTGAAAAAACATTTACCTTTACAACCCCTTTAAGCCCCTGTACACACGGTCGGAGATTCTGCCAACCAAATCCGTCGGATTTTGTCCGTCAGATTTAGTCTGACGGATTGTGTCCGAAACTGTTACATACACACTGTCGGACTAAGTTGTGGAAAAATACGATCTTTCAGAACGTGATGACGTAATTTCGTTACGATGGGACTAGATTCAGACTAGTAGCCAATAGCTTTGATGTAGGAATTTGATCTGAGCATGCGTGGCACTTGGTCCAATCAAAATTCTCTACACATGATCGGATTACGTCCGACCAGCCCAGTTGGTCGGGAAATATTTCCAACATGTTGGAAAATTGGGTCGGACGGAGATTCGGACGGAATCAGTCCGATGCATACCACACACAGTCGGATTATCTGACGACACGGTCCGATAAGACGCATTCCGACGGATTCTCCGACCGTGTTCGGGCCCGCCTGTCAGTTTTTCAGGCGGACCTGAACGGGTGCTCCATAGAGCTCTATGGAGCGTCGGATGTCAGCGGTGACATGTCCGCTGACATCCGACCCGCTCCGATCCGAAAAAGTGTAACGGAGGAAAAAGCTATTTTTCCATCCGTCTGCGGATCGGATCGGGTGACGACGGGCACTGCGGTCCATCGAAATCCGATCTCCCATAGGGGAGAGCGGCGCTGTGACAGGTCTGTCCCTGCGCAGTGTGCAGAGACGGACCTGTCATCTCCCTGCTCAGCGGGGATCGACGGAGTAATCCCCGCTGAGCAAACGGATATCCACGGGGCGGATCAGAACTGATCCGCCCCGTGTGAAAGGACCCTTAAGCCCCGGACCATTTGGCTGCCTAAAGCCCAGAGGACTTTTTACAATTTTGCACTGCGCTGCTTTAACTGGTAATTGCGCAGTCATGCAGTGTTGTACCCAAACAAAATTTGCATCCTTTTTTCCCACAAATAGAGCTTTCTTTTGATGGTATTTGATTGCCTCTGCAATTTTTAATTTTTGCGATATAAACGGAAAAAGACCAAAAATACTTTTTGTTAAAAGAAAAATCCAATTTACTCAAATTTAGTCATATATTTAGGCCAAAATTTATTCAGCTACATGTCTTTGGTAAAAAAAATGTCAATAAGCGTATATTTAATGGTTTGCGCAAAAGTTATAGCATCTACAAACTAGGGTACATTTTCTGGAATTTACACAGCTTTTAGTTTATGACTGCCTATCTAATTTCTTGAGGTGCTAAAATGGCAGGGCAGTACAACCCCCCCCCCCCCCCATGACCCAATTTTGGAAAGTAGACACCCCAAGGAAATTGCTGAGAAGCATGTTGAGCCCATTGAATATTTAATTTTTTTGTTCCAAGTGATTGAATAATGACAAAAAGTTGTCACTAAATTATATATTGCTCACACATGCTATGGTTATATGGGGAATTGCACCCCAAAATACATTTTACTGCTTCTCCTGAGTACGGGGATACCACATGTGTGGGACTTTTTGGGAGCCTAGCCGCAGACAGGGCACCGAAAACCAATTACTGCCTTCAGGATTTCTAAGGGCGTAAATTTTTGATTTCACTCCTCACTACCTATCACAGTTTCAAAGGCCATAAAATGCCAAGATAGCACATCCCCAAATGACCCAATTTTGGAAAGTAGACACCCCAAGCTATTTTCTGAGAGGCATGGTGAGTATTTTGCAGACCTCACTTTTTGTCAAGCTCTGAAGGAGGTGCTTGGTTTTCGGGGTCCCGTACATGGCCTGGCTCCCAAAAAGTCTCACATATGTGGTATCCCCGTACTCAGGAGAAGCAACAAAATGTATTTTGGGGTGTAATTTCACATATACCCATGGCATGTTTGAGCAATATATCATTTAGTGACAACTTTGTGCAAATAAATAAAAAATAAATTTGTCTTATTCCCGCAACTTGTGTCAAAATATAAAATATTCCATGGACTCGACATGCCTCTCAGAAAATAGCTTGGGGTGTCTACTTTCCAAAATGGGGTCATTTGAACTGTCCTGGTATTTTATGCACAGCATTTAGAAGCTTATGTCACACATCACCCACTCTTCTAACCACTTGAAGACAAAGCCCTTTCTGACACTTTTTGTTTACATGAAAAAATATTATTTTTTGCAAAAAAATTACTTTGAACCCCCAAACATTATATTATATTTTTTTAAAGCAAAGGCCCTACAGATTAAAATGGTGTGTGGACTTCCGGTTCAGGCGCCGCATGGAGTAGCTGTCCCTTGTCACCGCTCCCGCACACCAGCCTCCAAAATCGGCTTTAAAAGCGGCGATTTCGCCCGAAAACCGGCAGGCAGCCTCCCCAACCACACCGGCTCCGTAACGGACCGGTTTGTTGAGAAATCTGGGCCGCGCTCGTATGCGGCCGCCACCGCGCAGCAGGCCTCGCCGCAAATCGAGGCCCCGGCTTCGGCCTACTCAGCTCCGGCCAGCGCGGCCCCACCGGAGGAGACAGCGCAGCGTATGGAGGTAGGCGATCCCACAGCAGGCCAGACAGCCTCGAAGGACACTCCATCCACACAGTCTCCTGCCCATCCATGCCTAGCTGGCCATACTGCACCTCTCCTCATGCAGCACCCCATGCAGCCTCCTCCATTACAGGACTGTAACACTGAACTACTGGCACAGGCTGTGGCTGCTCTCCTCTCCCCTATGATAGCTGCCTCAGTGGAAAAAGCCATCAGTACAGGCATGCAAAAATTTCAAGCCCAACTAGGGGAACACACTTCTAGATTAAATGAGGCTGAAAATCACATCTCTAACCTCGAGGAAGAACTTTATCAGACACAGTCTCTGGAGCAGGCCCAGGATAGAACCAACAAATATATCCTGGAAAAGCTTGATGACCTTGAAAATAGGTCCAGGAGAAGCAACCTGCGTTTCGTTGGCATTCCAGAATCGCTGCCCCAATCTACTTTATCGGACCTCTGTTCCCGCCGCATACCTGAAGCTCTGGGCCTCGGGGGGCCCTTCACAGTGGAACGAGCACACCGTGTGGGAGCATACAATGCCGAACGCAAATCCCCACGCCCGATTATAGCTAAATACCTCAATTACTCTGATAAGACATCCATTTTACAGCAGTATCGTCAATCCAGATCTCTTCAGCTTGACGGGACCAAAATCTTGATCTTTGCCGACTACTCGGTGGATGTCTCCAAGAAATGGAAAGCTTTCCAACATATCTGCACGGAACTCCACCAACGGCAAATGAAATTCACACTGGCCTTCCCGGCAATTTTGCGGATCAAAACACCTAGTGGCGAGCAACTCTCGTTCCATGATCCTGATGAGGCGACACGCTTCTTAAAATCGTTACGCTCGGGCCCACATCTCAGCCCCACACCTAAGGCAGCTCCCGTAAACCGAGCCTTGGACCAAAGAAGCCCACGGAAAGACTCTCCCAAACGCTTCAGAGCTGCAGACCCGGCTCAGCTTTCCCAAACCTCAAGGTGAGGGGTCTCCTACCCTACGGACCTTTCTCTCATCCCTCCCAGCCCTCGGGCTCCACGCCAACCCTTATCATGCCTGGATGAAGTGCCCGTTTTGAACAGTTCCCCTCCTGGGCCGTTCACGCTTCTCAGGTAGTATTGGGGTACAGCAAGGGCTCATTGAGCCACCCTGTTTGATTTTTTGTTCCTCTACACGAGCTATACTGCTCCTAGGCTTGGATAACTATTTTTCATGTTCTCTTGGTTCAATTGTTTTATTTTTTATGTTCCTTTTCTCTTTTGCACAACTGCTCTCATTTGTTATTGCTTGAATTGTTGACCTCGAATTTATAACTCCCTTTCCCCTAGGGTCTCATGTGTGCAGATCATCATGCGCATCCATGACTTATCCTGGACTGATGGCTCCCCCGTACTCCTCCCCTGTAGGGTGGTAATGCCTGCATGTATCATGGGGCTTGGTTATGGGAGCTGATCTACACAGTGACCCCCCATGCGGAAAAAAGTGAAGTTGATGGTTGTTTATGTCCCCTCCCTTTGCGCCCAAACCTGGTATCCACACCCTCCCCCCCCCTTTTACTTCACCCCCTCTGCCTCCTCGATATGCCTACTTATACGCAGTCCCCACTCGCTGTGATCGCTCGGCAGGGCACATCAACCCTCCACAACCTACCCTCCTCTTTTTTGCAGCTCTTCAGGCTGGTCGAACTAAAGATTCCACTACAAGCTTGTTATGTCCCCTTTGACGCTCCACTATGCTTCAGATAGTATCTTGGAATGTGAAAGGGCTCCGTTCCCCCTCAAAAAGACTGAAGGTACTGAGGCACCTTAAAAGGCTTAAAACTGATATAGCGCTGCTTCAGGAAACCCATCTCTCCTCAGCCGATTACCTCTGGATGAAGAAGCTATGGGTGGGTGATGTAGCTGGCTCTGAAGCCGTTGGCCGTAAGGCGGGAGTACTTATCCTCATCAACAAGACTCTTCCCTGTCAGATCTTATCTACAGACGCAGATCAACAGGGCAGACTCCTCTCCCTTCGGGTCCGCATAGAATCGAAGGAGCTCATTATATCTAATGTTTACGCCCCGAACAACCCTACTAAAGAATTTTTTAGCACGTTAACTAACTGGCTCCTGCGTTCCCCTCACCTTCCACAAATAGTGGGAGGTGATTTCAACTCTGTTGTTCACCCGGTTGACGATCGGTCCTCATACCCGCGTTCAGCCTCACCCCCAGCCACCAATATCCCCTCGAGCCTTGCAGCGACGATGGACTCCCTTCACCTCCATGACATATGGCGACTGCACCACCCGACTGACCGTGAGTTTTCCTTTTACTCTTACCCGCATAATGTCTTTATTAGAATTGACTACATCTTCTGCACTGACGACCTGATACCCCTGCTCCCAGGAGCGGACATACATGACATTGCTATCTCAGACCACGCGCCCATTTCAGCGACCCTAGAGACCCCGGACGTGCACACCAACCCCAAATTATGGCGCTTTCCATCCTACCTTCAGCACAATTCAGACTTTAAAACATACATGGAGAAGGAGTGGGCAATTTATGCACATACAAATGCGCTACACACTGATAGCCCCAACTTGTTTTGGGATGCTGGTAAAGCTTTTCTCCGAGGACGCATTATTTCTTATGCGTCTTCGTTCAAAAAGCATGCCCTTCACAACTACAAAACCTCCAGCTCCAGACTGCACCAGGCCCAACTGGCACTCTACGCCATTGACTCTCCCGAAAACCGGACGGCTTGGCACTCAGCCAAACAGTCTTTTGACGCGTGGGCTAACACCCTGGAAATCACCAAAAAAACCTACCTCGCGGCTACCCTTCATAAATTTGGCAACAGACTTTGCAAAGGCCCTTACCGCCCGACGGTCATTCCGTCCATTCGTGACTCGGATGGTCGTGTTGCTACCTCCCAGAAAGGCATAAACGCGGCAATGCTGCGCTACTACTCTACCCTCTATGCAGCTGACCCTATTGACCAACGCACAGCGCGAGACTTCCTTGATAAGGTTAACCTAACTTGCGTATCCTCCGATCAACTCAATGAGCTAAATGCCCCCATCTCCCCTTCTGAAATTTCTTCCACAATTCGGTCTCTAGCCTCCTCCAAAGCCCCCGGCCCTGATGACCTAACAGGCGAATTTTATAAATCTCTTGAATCCCTGCTAACCCCGACTCTTGCCACAGTCTACCAGAACATTTTTTTTTTACAATTTTACTTTTTTTTTTTACAATTAGAATTTATTAAAGAATTAGCCAGTTACAATACAAATATAACAATACATAATAATCGCTAATACAATTGCCTGTGTGTACAATAGGGTAGCAATAGTGTTACAGACTCATACTTTTAGTCCTCTTGTTTACATATAAACAGATTGACAGGAGATCCCCTTAAACTAATAAGCCCCTCCAAAAGATGGAAAGACCTCTTAGTAGAAGGATAGGTACATTACCAATCCCAAAGCGTCAATAGGACCTAAACATATATATCAATGGATTGTAAAAGCCTGTCCCGGCATGTCTGCATTATAACTTTATACCCCTCTAAATTCACCCTATTACCTATCATACAAAGGCCAAATGTGACTAATGAATATAGAAACGCATGTTACTATGCCTAATTTGTGCACTATATTTAAGCATTATAGCTATATAGCGAATTTCAAAATTAATTATAAAAAATCTGAGGCCCTCAACCTTACGCTACAAGAGACAACGCGGGAGGCTGTTTTACGCAACTGTAAATTTAAGTGGGAATCCCGCTCTCTTAAATACTTAGGAGTTCATTTGACTCCCAGTTTAAACGAGATATATAGCCAAAATTTCTTGGCATTGTTACAAAACGTGAAAAAAGACCTGGAGAGATGGACACTCAAACATTTCTCCTGGTTTGGTAGGGCAGCTATCGTCAAAATGACAATCCTGCCCAGATTTCTGTATTTTTTTTCAGACGCTGCCCATATGGTTACCTGCAAATTTTTTTCGGTCATTGAATGCTATTTTTAGACACTTTCTATGGGCATCTAAAAAGCCACGCATAAGCCTTGCAATACTTACTAGAGATAAAGGCAGTGGGGGAATGGGATTCCCCAATTTCAAAAATTACTATAAGGCCACTCATCTTACCAGAATGATTGACTGGACCTGCCATGCGGATAATAAAGATTGGGTGAAACTTGAAAATGATGTAGGCCCTATCCCAGTGACATATTCCCCTTGGATTCCGTGGGACTTATGCCCTAAACAGCTTAAGCAACATCCCCTTATAGGGACCACTTTAAGACTACTACAAACAGTGTCTCAAAAGACGGGTTTGACTACTTCACCTGGCCCATTAACACCGCTAGTAGATAATCCTGACTTTATACCAGGCATGCATAAACCTATCCGGCACTTCATATGTGGGAATCTGCCCTTATTAGCCATTCATTGCTTTGAGGGTAACAAGATTAAATCAATGGCGGACTTACAACATACTTTGGGCTTAACCGTTTTGGGACATTGGACGTATAGACAAATACATGATTATATTTTGAGCCCACGGAGGCTTAAACATTTTATACGACCATTAACGCCATTTGAGGCGGTTTGCCTTCGTGCTAACGCTTCTACGAAAAATATCTCTCTCACGTATGCTTGGTTACAATCCGCAGCATGTCTGGAACCTAATAAACATAAGCTTTTCTGGGAAGCAGCATTAAATGCATCATTTACAAACGATCAATGGTTACAGGCATGTGTATTTGCTCATAAATGTGCAATTAGCACCAGATTACAGGAAACTTCTTTTAAACTTTTGACGAATTGGTATAACACGCCAATTAAATTGCATAAGTGGTTCCCTGCTGTTCCAGACCTATGTTGGCGTTGTAATCAAACTAAGGGCACTTTACAACATATATGGTGGGAGTGTGACCTAATCAGACCATACTGGGCCCAAGTGATTAGTATTATACAACAAATAACTGATACACAGATCCCCCTAGACGCTAAATGTTGTCTACTACACATTACTGACCTCTCAATGAGAGAATATAAAAAATCGCTGATCAGATTCCTACTAACTGCCGCCAAGACAGTGATACCGAGACATTGGAGGAACACTACGACTCCCTCAATTACGGAATGGCTGGGAGAGATAGGATATTTGCACAAAATGGAAGAAATTAGGGCTATAGCCCATGAAAGCACGGGCAAGTATATAGGTGTATGGCGACCTTGGGTAGTGTTTAGCTATTCTTCTGTATACGCCTCTCTGATACAAACATGAGGTGGAGGGGGCGTTGCGTGTTAGAGCCAGCAATGCCCGCTTATTCCTTAGGGACAACTGTTTTTTTTTTTTTTTCCCTCTTCTCCTTTCTCTCTTTTTTTTTTTTTCTAAGGTGCTAGCCCTGAGATAGGCTGTCACCCCTTTTCTATATTCATTAGTCTACCAGAACATATGGTCTGGCGGTGCCTATCTACCCTCTGGCAACCAAGCGATTATTAAACTACTAGAGAAAAAAGGGAAATACCCGCAAGAACCAGGGTCGTATAGACCCATTTCGCTCCTAAATCTTGATGTCAAGATCCTTTCTAAAATAGTAGCTAACCGCCTGGCCGATATCATCCCCTTCCTGATACAGTCCGCCCAATCAGGCTTTGTCAAGGGTAGAACAGCGACTATAAATATCAGGAAGGTGATGATCGCATTGGAACACGCTAGATGCAACCCTAACAGTGATCTAGCCATTATTACCCTAGATGCCGAAAAGGCTTTTGACAATGTTAATTTTGGATGGCTATCCATGGTCTTGGGCGAGATGGGCTTCTCTGGCCCTTTTCTTCACTTAATTAGCTCTATGTATACATCCCCCACAGCTAGGCTTGTTGCCGCAGGCCTCTTATCTGACTAATTCCGCTTGTATAAAGGTACCAGACAGGGCTGCCCCCTATCACCTCTCCTTTTTAACATTGCTATCGAACCACTTTCTAGGTACTTATCAACTGTAGCCCCCTTGCATGGGATCAGAATAGGGTCACAGGAACTAAGAACGTCTCTCTTTGCGGACGATGTTCTTATCTTCTCTGCCGACCCGTCCACTGACATGCCCACGATCAAAGAGGTTTTTGACCAATTCCGACAATGCTCGGGCTTGCGCATAAATTATTCTAAAAGCGAAATACTCCCCTTAGGCTCCCACCCACATCCGCTATGGGCACAACGCTCCATTTTTACAATAGCGAAAACGCATATTACATACCTGGGAATCAAGATAGGGAGACTACCCTCTTCTCTATACCACCTGAACTACCCTCCCCTTTTTGACAAAATTAAACGTGAATGTGAAAACTGGATGGATCTGCCACTATCGCTTCTGGGAAGGTGCCATCTATTTAAAATGGTCAGTTTCGCACGCTTATTGTATCCCCTTCAGACGATACCACTACTTCTCCGGCACAAGGACGTCAAACTCCTAAACACCACAATCTCTAATTTCATATGGCGGGGCAAGAGACCACACATAGCATTTACCAAACTCCACCTTCCCAGAACCGAGGGGGGCATCAGTCTCCCCAACCTTAGAACGTACAACCTAGTCTGCTTGTTAAGGGTAGGCATTGACTGGATAACCCAGAAATCCCGTTGTTCGAATTACCAACTGGAGTCCGAAATGACACATCCCTATTCCCTGTCTGCCCTTCTCCACTGTCAGTGGAAAACTCTCGACACGTCCTATCAACACAATCTTCTCCTGAGAGACACAGCTATCGCCTGGAGGGAAGTCAGAAAAGGTCTCAAGCTATCTCCGTTCATGTCAAGACACCTCCCGATTCAGGGTCATCCAAACTTTACCCCGGGTCTGGAACACCATCCTTACGCAACATGGCGACAGAAAGGCCTTATTAACTTCTCATCCATGTGTGACTTGGACTCTGGTCGTGCATTATCTTTCCGGACCTTAGCCCAAAAGTATTCCTTGCCGGATTCCTCTGCTTTCCACTATGGCCAGTGCCTCAGCTTTCTTCGGAAATCATGCAGGGCGGAGCACTCGAGGTTCAAATCTTCTCTCATCGACACGCTTCTACGACAAGATTCCTACAAAATCTCTGAAATCTACAAACCTCTACTTCTCAAAACAACACCCTCTCTGCATTCATCCTCGGTATCCAATTTGGCGAAAGACTTTCCGGATGATGACATAGTCGAAAAGATTCTGTATGGCCTCAACTCAGTATACCGCCTCATCCCGAACGAATCTTGGAGGGAAACTCAACTTAAAATCTCACACAGAGCGCATATACCGTTCCTCCCATCGGGGATACCTCATACTTCTCAAGCTTCACAGTGCCCTCTTTGCCAACAATCAAAACCTACTCTTGCCCACCGCTACTGGTCTTGTTTGGCCATCTCCTTGTTCTGGGATCGCATATTGGCCTTCATCTTTGAAGTCACACTACTGAAGCTTCCCAAAGATCCGCTACTCCTCATCTTCGGATACTGGGATCCTAAACTACTCCCATGGTCGGCCGCCTCCTCACCCCCAGGCAAGGAATGGGCCCTGATTTGCCTGTTGCTTGCCAGGAGAGCCATTCTGGCACACTGGACTGCCACTACCACCCCTTCAGTTTCTCAAGTCAACAGAGACCTCAGGCACCTTCTTCTCCGGGACAAACTTAACACAAACCTACTCCAACCTAAAGCCACACAACGTTTCCATAGTAGATGGAACCTGTACATCGCCTCCAAACTCACTCCACAGGAACGGACCCTCCTCAAAGACCATTCTTTCACACGCACTGACCCCCTGCCACCAGCGAACTTTACTGCAGTGTGAAACTTTACTACCCAGTGTACAACACAGTATATCTTCTACTTTTTTCAACGCCACACCCCCCACCATCGGTTGGAATCCCACCCTCCTCAGATGCGGACTGCTATACTATACCAGGCTTGGCAAGCCTCCCCCTCCCCCCCCTTTTCTCCCCCCCCCTCCCTTTCCCCCCCCCCCTCTTTCCTTCTAGCATTCTGTTATTTTTTTTATGCATATTCCATGTAGGACCTTGGCTCCCTTGAAGGATTCCATGGTGCCATGCCATGGCATCCGCAGATCCATTCAGTTGAGGTCATCCCCTTCTCCTTCTTGTAAGGGATTTCCTGCAAGGAGTAATATGTTTATGTTTTCAATGCATTTAATTGTTGATGTGACTACTTTCTCGAGATTCAGACAGCTCCTTTAAAAATGCCTTTATTCATCTTACGGTATTTTCTTTGTCTTGTACCTTCTTTTCAATAAAATTTATTTGAAAAAAAAAGAAAAAAAAAAAATGGTGTGATTATTTTTTTCACACAGTATTTGCACAGTGATTTTTCAAACGCATTTTTTGGGGAAAAAACACACTTTTTTAATTTTAATGCACTAAAACACACTATATTGCCCAAATGTTTTGAGGAAATAAAAAAGAGGATCTTAGGCCGGGTACATGAATACCAAACAGGACATGCTTTAAAATTGCGCACAAACGCTCAGCGGTGATAAACTACATACATTTTTAAAAGCCTTTACAGGTTACCACTTTAGATTTACAGAGGTCTACTGCTAAAATTATTGCCCTCGATCTGACCTTTGCGGTGATACCTCACAATTGCTGTTTACATATGACGGGGGGTTCTTTTTTTTTATTATCTATTTTGCTTTGCTTATGCTTTTTTATTTTATTTTTAAATGGTTCCATTCATTTTTTGTTTTTGTTTTTTTTTTTATCATTTTTATTGTTATCTCAGGGAATGTAAATATCCCCTATGATAGCAATAGGTAGTGACAGGTACTCTTTTTTGAAAAAAATCGGGTCTATTAGACCCAAGATCTCTCCTCTGCCCTCAAAGCATCTGATCACACCAAGATCAATATGATAAAATTCTTTGCCAATTTCCCAATGGTACTGTTTACATCCGGCGAAATCTAAGTCATGAAATGCTCGTAGCTTCCGGTTTCTAAGGCCATAGAGATAATTGGAGCCATTCTGATCTCTGATCAGCTCTATGGTCAGCTGGCAGAACCACCGGCTGAATTCTCAGGTTCCCTGTTGGGACAGGAAAGCCAGAGAAAACCATGGAAGATGGTGGGGGGGGGGGGGGTCATTTCCTCCCACTGCTTGTAAAAGCAGTCTAGAGGCTAATTAGCTGCTAGGATTGCTTTTACATGAAAGCCGACCGCTGGCTGAAAAGAATGATACCAAGATGATACCTAAACCCGCAGGCATCTTTCTGGTATAACCACTCAAAGTCCAGCAACATACCAGTACGTTGCTGGTCCTTGTTGGGCAGATATTGTAATCTTTTTTTTCATGCAGCCTGTGGGCTGAACGGAAAAAGAGATTGATCGGTGGGTATGCCCACCATTAGAATACTTCCCTTCATCTACCCACTTCTAATGATGGGCATACATGCACCATTTTCTTTTTAACTGTGGTGGTGCTGCAGTTGAATGGCCTAAAAAATATATGCCGAAGCATGGGGGCATCCACCCCAAAAGTTAGGAGCAATACACCCCTGCTGCCCCCATGCTTTGGCATATATGCTCTTTATTTAACTTTTGTGGTGAAATCACCTCCTACAGTGCTGGAGTCAAGGCTTTATATATCATGGGAGCAAACGCTGTTGCTGTCAAGATAAATAAATCTGCACTGCAACTGAATGGTGTACCTGCTAAGCAAATGATGCTTAACATTAAAACAAAGTAACATTACAGTATAACCGGAAGACATACCATAAATGCAAAGCAAATACAATCTTTTTTTTTTTTTTTAATAAAACATTTTTAACGCAATCTGTGCCTAAAATATATATATGCTGAAGCATTGGGACATCCGCTCCAAAAGTTAGGAGCAAATCGCTCCTCCACCCGTGCTGCCCCCATCCTTCGGCATACATGCTCTTTTTTTAACTGTGGTGGTGAAATCACCTCCTACAGCTCTGGAGTCACAGCTTTATGTATCGTGGGAGCAAACACTGTTGCTGTCAAGATAAATAAATCCGTGTTGCAGCTGAATGGCGTACCTGCTAAGCAAATGATGGTTAACAATTAAACAAACATTACAGTATAACATACCATACCTGCAAAGCAAATACATTAAAACATAGTAAAAATAAAACAGAGAAAACAATAGATATAGAACAATAGTGAGCGAACAATAGAGCAGACAGTAGAGAGCGAACATAAGAGAGAGAACAATAGAGAGAGAGAAAGAGGGAGAGAAGAAAAATACAACCACAACTATTTTTGGCTTTTTTTTTGTGTTTTTGTGTGTGTTTTTTTATTTATTTTTTCACTTTTTTCACTTTTATAAAAACTGTAAAAAAAACTATAAACTGAACGTTGCAGATTAGGGTCTCTCAAAATGTGATGGCCATCACATCTTTCGAAACCCACGAGACCCTGTATACAAATGTACTATGACTGTGTGGTGCTGTACCCTACGCTAATACTCATCTACTGTAGTGTGTGATAGCGTTTGAAACAGTCACCAATGCAAAGACCAGGTTGGTCAAGACAGGAGAGACAATAAAAGCGGGTGTCATGGCTAAATCTGCGCTTTCTACAGGCACAACATCTTCTTTGGGGGTTTCTTTGGGTAGGGGTACCAGGGAGGACATGCGGAAAATGCTTCTCATGCAGCCAGCTTACTGTATTTGGATTGGGAAGTTGGGCCAGAGCACCGTCTGGAAACAGATCTATTCCAGAAATTTAAGAAAGGATCCAGTTCGTACGGAAGCTCTGTATAGCACATGAGCGTTCAGCAAAGCCAATTGAAATAAATAAACAGACACTTTTTTGTACCAGAGTCTGGCCTTACGGGCAATTAGGTACGGTGCCAACAACTGATCATTGAGGTCCACCCCTCCCATATTAAGGTTATATTCGTGGACACAGAGGGGTTTCTCCACAACACCAGTCACCATAGGAGTCGTAGGAATTTGGACAGTCGTGTCTGCATGAAGGGAGGACAGAATGAAAACATTCTTATTATCCCTCCACTTCACAGCGAGCAAATTATTACATCTCAAGCAGGCTCTCTCCCCCAGCCTTAGACAGAAATCTACAAGTCGCTGGGGTAAGCACGGTGTCACATGCGCCAATTTGATGATCAAATAAGTGACTAAAAAGTGGCACGCTTGTGTAATAATTGTCCACATACAAGTGGTACCCCTTTCAGAATAAGGGTGACACCAAGTCCCACATAATCTTACCAGCACTCCCTATGTAGTCAGGGCAGTTCTCTAGATGTAACTATCTCTTCCCTCGTAAACCATAAAACTACATGTAAAGCCTGTGGCCCTGTCACAGGGCTTATACATCTTGACTGTGTATCTGGTACCCTTGCTGGGAAGATACTGTTTGAATGACAAGCTGCCAGAAAACTTAATCAGGGACTCATCAACGCAGACAACTTGATGAGGAGTAAATGAGGCTGCAAAACATTGGTTCAAGTGGTTTACGAGGGACCGAATTATGTAGAGCCGATCAAATTCAGGGTCATCCCAAGGATGACAGAGTTCATTATCATGGAAATGCATGAACCGCAAGATCTGCTCGTGTCGTGTTCTGGTCATGGAGGCAGAGAACACGGGTATATGGTGATTTGGGTCAGTGGACCAATATGACCGCAACTCACTCTTTTTAGTTATGCCCATGAGGAGGGATAGGCCCAGGAAGGTCTTAAATTCGGAGACCATATTTGGTCTCCAATCTTTGGCAAGGGTCTGCTGGGGATTAACCAGCATATAAATTGCTTTGGTCCACAATAGATCTATAGAGATCTTCGGTGAAAAACAGCGAAGTAAAAATCAAGTGACGTAAAATCAACTGCTTCCACCTGAATTCCCTGTTGGCCAGTGAATGGGGGAAGTACAGGTGCTGCAAAAGTGGTGGGTTCCCAATTAGGATTGGCGAATGCAGCAGGAAGGGCACTATGGCTTTGACAGGCCTGTCTTTGTCTTCTTCTTGGTGGCAGCGGGACACTAATCGTGCTTGCCACCTCGCCAGCTTGAACTGCATTTATGGGACTGGCCACATCACCAAGTGTTACTGCAGTGCTGGAAGTACGACCAAGACGTACTAGGCGACTGGTGCTTGCCAGTTCACCAGAAGGATGAGCAGCACTAGTACTGCCTCTCTGCTCCATACGAGGGACCTGCAGTTCTTGCACCTCAATGACAGAAGAAGAAGAACGGGGTCTGGTACTCTGTCGTCAGAGATATCTGTCAGGGTGCCTCTGCTGTCTACAGGTTCATATTCTGAGTCTGAATCTGACAGGTGAGTGACTTCCTCTTCACTATCTGTCATGCTCAGAAATGTGTAGGCCTCTTCACTAGTGTACCTTCGATTTGACATTTTGGTCTCTAGATTTACTGGTACACTAGTGAGACTCACAGGTAAAAAAGCTCCTGACTGTTAACGACTGATTCAAATGCTACCAAAAAAACTTTTAGCATTCACAGGGATCAAGCCTGACTCTGCGAACGCTGAAGTTATGTGTGTTGTGGTTAGTAAGTGAGAGTGATTGATTGATACTGCACTTGAGTGGGCTGGGCAGAGGGGCTAAACGCAGGTGCTAGCAGGTATCTGGGCTGATCTCGCTAACACTGCTTTTTGGAAACCCTAAACTGCTAGGGACGCTAATATAGTTCTGATCAAATCAGATATTTATTCGTTCTACTAAGGGAGGCGTATGGTGTGTGCTTGGGTGTTAGCGGTACTGGCACTGATCTGACGGTGCCTGGGGCGACGCAGACCCTATTTGATGCTAAAACCTAACTTTGATCACCCCGCTGGGTGATCAGGGGGTTAAACCTTTATTGCGCAAAATACAGCGGGTGCCCTGACGCTATAAAAAAATCTTGCTAAACTGTGTCACCCGTGACACTTATACTGTGATCAAAGGTGACAGAGGGTATTCAAGGGGTTAAACCTTTATTGGGGGGGGGTAGGGGGGGTCCATAGACCTAACTGAGCCTAAGACTAATTACCCTATCACTGATTTTTGTCACTAATGACCCTAGTACATCGATAAAAAAAAAATCTAAATGCTGTACTGGGTGACACAGTGACAGGTGGTGAAGGGGGCCAACGGGGGGCGGGGGGGGGGTTGATCCGGGGGTGAATTGTGTGCTGACGTGACCTGGTGTCAGTGTAGAGTTGGTGCAAGTCACTGTTTGATGCTCTCTTCTCTTGGTCTGAAACGAAAGGACCGACACGAGGAGAGATGACATCACTTCCCCTGTCAGTGTTTACAGTTACACAGATAGTTGAAAGATATTATTCATTAGGAGCGATCACCAGGTATAGGCCAGATTTCATTGGTCTGGGCCTGGGAATCGATCGGTTTCTGATCGAATCGGATCGTCGCGGCTGGCGTAGCTTAATGGTGATTAACCTGCCTGTGCCATTCTGCCGCAGTACAACTGCGGTGGATGGACAGCAAGCGGTTAAAGGCCAAGGAGTCTGACAATTTGTCATTGCATTTGCCTAAGGGTGTCCTATGTCCCACTCCTTTCTCCCATCGTTCCTGTTGAGAGAAATAAAACTCTTTGTTCATTTTTAAAAGTGACTAGCTCCCATCTTTCCACCTTTCACTACACCCACCATGCCTAGTAACCTGCACCCTGAAGAGGAATATCAGCCCTCCCTAACATATCTATCTATCTATCTATCTATATATATATATATATATATATATATATATATATATATATATATATATATATATATATATATATATATATATATATATCATATATATATCTCTGCAAAAGTTTCAGGCAGGTGTGAATTTTTTTTCCTAAATTAAGAATGCTTTCAGAAATAAAAGTATTAATAGTTTATTTTATATCAATAAAAAAATGGAAAGTAAATGAACATAAGATAAATCTAAATCAAATCAATATTTGGTGGACCACCCTTTCCTTCAAAACATCATCAATTCTTCGATTCCTCTAGGTACACTTGCACCCAGTTCTTGAAGGAACTCAGCAGGTAGATTGTGCTGAAAAATCCTGGAGAACTAGCCACAGATCTTCTGTGGATGTAGGCTTCCTCAGATCCTTCTGCCTCTTCATGTATCATCCCAGACACACTCAATGATGTTGAAATCAGGGCTCTGTGGGGCCAAACCATCACTTCCGGGACTCCTTGTTCTTCTTTACACTGAAGATAGTTATTAACGACATTGACTGCATGTTTGTCTTGCTGCAGAATAATTTTTGAGCCAATCACACATGTAGACAGGTGCAGTCTGTATTCCCCAGTATCGGTGGTGCTAGACCAAAGCGGCAATGCAGAAGGGGAAGGAAGTTCTGAGGAATGTTGGCATCCCACGTGACCTCAGTGGACATCTTGGGTGAGGAGAGTCTATTCAAGACTCTGGCTCCTAGGTTTGGTGCACTTGATGTGAGTGGCTAGTGTAGTGACAGGTTATCCACCTGGCAGGGACAATGCTTAGGAGCAGGGAAAGGTTCTGGAGGAGTAGGTTTGGCCCCTAAAGAGCCCTCATCTCAACATCACTGAGTCTGTCTGGGATTACATGAAGAGACAGAGGATTTGAGGCAGCCTATATCCACAGAATATCTGTAATTAGACAAACTACCTGCTGTGTTCCTTCAAAAACCGTGTGCAAGTGTGACTAGAAGAATCGATGCTGTTTAGCTTTCAAAAATTGTAGAAGTTAAGTTAATTTTTTAGAGTTAAGAATTATGGATGCTGTGAACAGTGAGTGTTTCTGGTAAAACATGAAGTGGCAGCTACCGTGTGTGTGCAGTATCTTACAAAAGTGGATATGCCTGATATTTTTTTTAAATATTTTATTATATCTTTTCATGTGACAACACTGAAGAAATGACACTTTGCTACAATGTAAAGTAGTGAATGTACAGCTTGTATAACAGTGTAAATTTGCTGTCCCCTCAAAATAACTCAACACATAGCCATTCATGTCTAAACCGCTGGCAAGTGATTACACCCCTAAGTGAAAATGTCCAAATTGGGCCCAAAGTGTCAATATTTGGTGTGGCCACAGGTTCCCACTGGAGTTCTCTTCCACTCCTCTATGATGACATCACGGAGCTGGTGGATGCTAGAGACCTTGTGCTCCTCCACCTTCCATTTGAGGATGCCCCACAGATGCTCAATAGGGTTTAGGTGTCGAGACATGCTTGGCCAGTCCATCACATTTACCCTCAGCTTCATTAGCAAGGCAGTGGTCATCTTAGAAGTATGTTTGGGGTCGTTATCGTGTTGGAATACTGCCCTGCGGACCGATCTCCAAAGGGAGGGAATCATGCTCTGCTTCAGTATGTCACAGTACATGTTGGCATTCATGGTTCCCTTAATGAACTGTAATTCCCCAGTGTCGGCAGCACTCATGCAACCCCAGACCATGACACTCCCACCACCAGGCTTGACTGTAGGCAAGATACACTTGTCTTTGTACTCCTCACCTGGTTACCACCACACACGCTTGACACCATCTGACCCAAATAAGTTTATCTTGGTCTCATCAGACCACAGGACATGGTTCCAGTAATCCATGTCCTTAGTCTGCTTGTCTTCAGCAAACTGTTTGCGGGCTCTCTTGTGCATCACCTTTAGAAGAGGCTTCCTTCTGGGACGACAGCCATGCAGACCAATTTTACGCAGTGTTCGATGTATGGTCTGAGCACTGACAGGCTGACCCCCCCACCCCTTTAACTTCTGCAGCAATGCTGGCAGCACTCATGCGTCTATTTCCCAAAGACAACCTCTGGATATGATGCTAAGCACGTGCACTCAACTTCTTTGGTTGACCATGTTGTTGCCTGTTCTGAGTGGAACCCGTCCTTTTAAACCACTGTACCGTCTTGGCCACTGTGCTGCAGCCCAGTTTCGGGGTCTTGGCAATCTTCTTATAGCCTAGGCCATCTCTATGTAGAGCATCAGTTCTTTTTTTCAGATCCTCAGAGTGTTCTTTGCCATGAGGTGCCATGTTGAACTTCCAGTGACCAGTATGAGAAAGTGAGAGGGACAACACACCTGCTCCCTATTCACACCTTACACCTTGTAACACTAACAAGTCACATGACACCGGCAGAGGCAAATGGCTAATTGGGCCCAATTTGAAAATTTTCACTTAGGAGTGTACTCACTTTTGGGGAGACAGCAAATTTACACTGGTATAGAAGCTGTACACTCACTACTTTACATTGTAGCAAAAGTGTAATTTCTTCAGTGTTGTCACATGAAAAGATATATATAAATAAAATATTTACAAAATTGTTAAGGGTGTACTCACTTTTGTGACATACTGTATGTGTGTGAAGGAGGATTACCTGCTTGGTAAACCTGCCCTAGTGTTTCTTGCAAGCTGGAAAGTCTCTGTTCAGGGGCTCAGAGTGTAATCTTCACAACCGTATCTACAGATGGGCAAAGTGGAATGTGTCTCTAAGTATAAATAGTGTTAAAAGTAAAAAAATGTTGTTGCCCCTAGCAACCATTCTGAATCCTTATTTCAACTCCACGATGCAAAAATGATAATAAAAAGCTAGTTGTTTACCAGGGACAACAAGAAAGATGCTTGTTAGCACATACTTGTCATACCTATTCACAGAATTCTCATTGGGATCATGTATTGTCCAGAACTGTTAATGAAAGGCTTTATTTAAAGAGGAACTAAATTTCCGCTGTAAGAAAAAGCGAGCGGGAAGGCCTTAAGTGCAGAAGTGACATCTAATATCTCCTCTGCAATCAAATGCCCCTACCTGCTTGCTTGCTGTGTTCTCCAGCACTGTAAACAGATCTGCGAATGTGCAGCTCAGCTTTCAATGCCAGGCCGCCCTCTGAGTGCCCAGATGACTAGCTCTTGCGCATATGCAGGAGTGACACCATTCTGCTCCACCCAATGAAGAGGCCCGAAGACCAGCACTCAGAAGAAGATGCCAGACCCAGCAAGGGAACATTGGACGGGCAAGTATTGACCCTTTAGTTCCTCTTTAATATAAGATGCTATTGGTCCCCACGTTGATCCACCATTTAAATTAACAGAAGTGGAAGTTTTGCCCATAGCAACCAATTACATACATTTAAATATTATTGTGCGTTAAAACTATGATAGCTGGTATTTAAGTTATTACTATGGGTGATATAGAGGCTCTTTTCTCCAGATTTTGCAGTCCCACTGTAAAATAGCTCAGCATCTGGTTGCCATAGTGATGGATCAACAGTTAGGGCTGAGATAATGAAGAGGCAATGAAATATCTGTGAATTCATCGAAAATATGAAAGTGAGAAGTAAGAACCCCACTCTGTATATTTTCTAAATATTGAACCTGTGAATAAAACATAGCTAACTATACAACCACTTACTATATACCGTGTGTGTGTGTGTATAAGTTCATGCATGTGTTTGTTGTTTATAGGCAATGTAAAAACGTATACTTCCATCACTGATCATCTATTTTTATATTTGAAGAAAAACTGTACTGAGAAATGTGTGGACTGCCATTGCTGATCTTTATCAGAAAATGTAAGTGACCTGGCTGTCTCTGACTTCATTACTATGAGTCACTGACCTGGCACAAACATACAGCAACTAAAGTCAAGAGTGGGGTCAGAAATTCTAATTTGCAAATTTGTTCAGAAAGTATTACAACCAGATGGTCAGTATGAGTGCCAGGCAGCTAACAATATCTAGAGAGGTTGACAATTGCAGCTTCCATAGATTTCTCTGCTCAACTTTTCTTTAAAGCAGGGGCATTGCTAGGTCTACAAAATATCTGGGGCTAGAGCCCATAGCAGCGTAGTAAAGAAAGTCATACGCTTGGGTGGGCATACACATGTATATACAGTACTATACATGTGTGTGTGTGTGTATATATATCCGCAGATAGCCCCCACTTACATCAGGGTCCCCAGAGAGCCCCCCCCTTACATCAGGGTCCCCAGAGAGCCCCCCTTATATCAGGGTCGCCAGAGAGCCTCCTCCTTACATCAGAGTCCCCAGAGAGCCTCCCCCTTCATCATTTTTCTCAGAGAGCACCCCCCTTAAAATCATGGTCCCCAGAGAGCCTTCCCTCCCCTTGGGGACCCCTGCAGAGACGCACGGCTATGGGCCCCAGATTCAGGGCTATGGCCCCAAAAGCCGCCCCTATGACACCACTGTTTTAAAGTATAACTATTGGGAACATTTCGAAAAAGGCACATATGCTTCAGGCTGTCACTAGCATTAGCACAGCACTTTCTGTTTTTTCTAAGTTTCCCTTTAATACTATCTCTTGATCATGCCTGTAGGTCCATTATTTTCCACTTCTTCTTTAACAGGATGATAACACTGTGCGTTCTGCAGGAAAATTGTGCAGCAGAGATGTCACATTGAGGAGTTTTAAATTGACTTTAAGGCTAACACTTTTCAAAGAATATTTCCACTTCATCACTATATGTTTTTTATGTGTTCCCATTTACACAGCATGCCTACATTTAAAAATATATATATATTTCTTATCTTTCAGATGTTTCTCAGGAGAAGGTGTCATGGCTGACTGCAAGATTTTTTGAACAATGTTACAGAAACAATTCAGTACTGTCTGTGATACTTTTTTATTTGCACTAAAATAAAATTTTTCAGGACAGGCATTCAGGGTATGTCACCTTTTCAAGGTCCAAGCAATGCCGTAGGCGTCACCAGGGTGTGGCTATCAAGGCTGGAGCCCCGAATGTGGAGTCCATAGCCCCGAGTTTCAGTGGGGTACGGCTGTGGCAGGGGGCATTGAAGGTGGAGGAGAGATGAGCAGGCTGACAAGCAGAGATTACATCATCTCTCTCCGCCCGACAGTCACCACTCTTCTGCCCTCACAGCTGGGCCACTTCAATGTGGGAGTGATGTGCGGTGGGGAGCAGAGAGATGACATCATCTCTCAATGTCTGCCACACATCAGCGACCTTCTGCCCTCACAGCTCGGGCCTTTTAAATGTTGGAGGTGCGGTGGGGAACAGAGAGATTACATCATCTGTCACTGCCACCCTGCATCTCCACTTCCCTGCCCTCACTAAATGTACCAGTGCTGCCAGCCTGCCACCAATGCAGCGACAATTCACATTTGGTGGCATTGGCTGGGATGGCAAGTGACGATCTGAAAATGGTGGCAAGTGAGGTGACAATATGCAAATGGTGGCAAGTGAAAATCTGCAAATGGTGGCAGGTGGCGTGGCAAGTGACAATCTGCAAATGGTGTCAGGTGATGTGGCAAGTGACAATCTGCAAATGGTGGCAGGTGATAATCTGCCAATGGTGGCAAGTGACAATCTGCAAATGATGGCAAGTGACAATCTGCAAATGGTGGCAAGTGACATGGCAAGTGACAATCTGCAAATGGTGGCAGGTGATGTGGCAAGTGACAATCTGCAAATGGTGGCAGGTTATAATCTGCAAATGGTGGTAAGTGACAATCTGAAAATGGTGGCAAGTGACATGGCAAGTGACAATCTACAAATGGTGGCAGGTGACGTGGCTAGCAACAATCAGAAAATGTTGGCAAGTGACAATCTGCAAATGATGGCAAGTGATGTAACAAGTGACAGTCTGCAAATGGTGGCAGGTGACATGGCAAGTGACAATCTGCAAATGGTGGCATGTGATGTGGCAAGTGACAATCCACATCTAGTGGCAGGTGACAATGGCAAGTTAAAAAGCTGCATCTGGTGACAGGCAACAGTGGCAAGTGACACGCCCAAGGCTCCCACTAATTCGCATTATGGTGAGTTGAACCACTTCATTATATATTACAATGTAATGATAGAAACAATGCGCTTCAATCATCCTGACACCATATCAACCATGGTGCCATGATGATTGAAACGCCAACACCAGCCTTAATTGCTTACCACTTGTCCCTTTTAAGTGTGTGACACTTTTTGATAGATTGATTTGGTAGCACAGATTACGACGTTTTTTATTGCAGGGTTTTCTATTTGTGACTTCATTATCAGAATACAGTTTCCTGCTGATTACCGTATATACTCGAGTATAAGCCGAGATTTTCAGCCCCTTTTTTTAGGCTGAAAGTGCCCCCCTCGGCTTATACTCGAGTCACGGAGATCAGGTAGACAGACGGCGGCCATTCCACTATTCAAAAGCCGCGCCTCCCTGTCTGTGATAGGCAGAACACTCAATTTCCCAGCAGTCAGTGTTCCGCCTATCACGGACATCCGCTCATTCTCATACTACGGACGAGGATGAGAGGATGTCCGTGATAGGCAGAACACTGACTGCTGGGAAATTGAGTGTTCCGCCTATCACAGACAGAGAGGCGCGGCTTTTGAACAGTGGAATGGCCGCCGTCTGTCAGACGAGGAGGAGAGGCTGCAGATTGGCACAGGTAGGCAGGGATGGACACAGGGATGGACACAGGGATGGACGGGACACAGTGATGGACGGGACACAGCGATGGACGGGACACAGCGATGGACGGGACACAGCGATGGACGGGACACAGCGATGGACTGGACACAGCGATGGACGGGACACAGGGATGGACGGGACACAGCGATGGACGGGACACAGCGATGGACTGGACACAGCGATGGACGGGACACAGGGATGGACGGGACACAGCGATGGACGGGACACAGGGATGGACGGGACACAGGGATGGACACAGGGATGGACGGGACACAGGGATGGACACAGGGATGGACGGGACACAGGGATGTCTCACCCTCGGCTTATACACGAGTCAATAAGTTTTCCCAGTTTTTTTGTGGTAAATTAGGGGCCTCGGCTTATATTCGGAACGACCTATACTCGAGTATATACGGTAGTTAATTTGTTAATCTGAATGTAGGTGGGATGGTAGTGTTTCAATGAGACCTTTTAATTGCTTAGTAAAAACCTGGGTAAGATCATAATCCAGTTTTTTTATAGTAAGTAGCATTTGCCAGCTGCCTCCGGCCCTCTTGTATGTATTTGTTTGTATCTATCACAACAACTGCTCCTCCTTTATCCGCAAGTTTGATGGTGATGGCCTGATTATTGCATAAGTCATGTATAGTCCTTTGCTCCGGGGGTGAACGATTGTACAACATTTTCTTTTGCTGGGTGGATATTAGGGATGTCATTTGCAGTTTGAAGCTGTCAATATAGGTATCCAGTTTGGGGCTGCCTCCTTATGAAGGTGTGAAGTTGCTGTTCTTTTTCTTTTTGTTGCATTCCATTGTCCTAGGATTCCTTTCATTGCTGTAAAAATATTCTTTGAGCTCTAGTCTCCTGAAGAATTCCTTCATATCTGCAATAACTGTAAATGATCCAGTTTGGTGGTTGGGCAGAATGTGAGGTCTTTGGAGAGGACTGTTATTTCTGGTTCAGAAAGTTTATGATTTGACAAATTGATGATTCCAAGTTCCTCTTTTATCTGCTTTCCACATTTTCAGTTAGGTCAGTATTTACACAAGGGATACTATGGGATTCTGGATTGTATTCCAGGTCACTGATAGCCTGAGGTATAGATATTGTGTTGGTTGTATGTTGTTTAGGTTGTATCCAAAAGGTCTGCTCTTGGTGTAGCTTCTGGAGTTTTGTTTTTGTGCTTGCTATTCGTAGCAAGTTTTTGCAGTTGTCTTTGTAAAGTTTTGATTTCATTCTTTTTTTGCCGTTAAAAAGAAAGCAAACGGGGGGCGTGACCGGAAGTTGAGGTGGACGGACGTGCCTTTGCTGAGCTCCGCCGAGGCCTCTCAGCATCTTCGTCCATCCTTGTCCACCGGGCGTTTTTTCGCCCCGCCAGACCCTACATCCAGCCGGGGGAACATCTGAGCTCCGGACGGAGCCGTTATTTTCGGGCGCTCCGACGCCGAAATTGATCCCGGGGCTGCGGGCGGCGAGACAGGCCGGTCTCCGCCGCCATCTTGCGGCCTACTCCACACCTGGAGACCTCCGGACGGCAGCTTTCGGGACGCATCCCGAGCCGGATCCCACGGCGCCACTCACCACTGGGCCCACAGGACTCCCCCGCCTGGGACAGGGGACTGATGATCGCCCGTCGGAGGTCAGGAGAGGATCCAGCACTACATCCTGAGAGGTGAGACCCGGCGGCCATCTTGGTACACCTGAGGCCTACAGCAGCTCTCTTGCAAACCCCCTCTGGCAGCTGTCTCGCAAATCCTTTTAGGGAGGACACTGTCCCCAATCTCAGTACAGCCTGCCCCCCACTGGATAGCTGTCGGACCGAACGCCTCTCTAAGTCCTGCACAAGCTCTAGGCCCCACCAGCGGCCATCTTGGTGCACCCAGTTCCTCCTTCCACCCTCCTGAGGCCCACATCTCTCCAATCTGCACCCTGATTTGTGCCTGGACTCTCCCTGTAACCCATTAGTGCAGTGTTTCCTGGACTCCATCACCGGACTGTCTGCCGCGGATGCGGCCTAGTGAGGCCTAACGAGGCCCAGTGAAGCCTGCCAGTTACCACACCTTCCTGCACCAGCGCCTGGCAGGGGGCCTACTTACTGGAAGCTGGACACTACAGCTGCCATCTCATCCCCCCACACTCCAAGATCCCTAGACAGCTGAAGTAGAGGCGGTGATTGTGAGCTCCACGGACTGCAGGTGAGGCACTGTCTTAGCCCAGGGGGCCCTTGCTTTCCCCAGGCCTCACCCTGCTGGGTTCTGGACACTCTCCCCATCCCCACAGCTCCACGGCCCTCTCCCCGACCCGGCCTCCTCCTGGGTTCAGGCTCTCCACAGCCTGACTACCGCCCTAGTGGGTTAGAGCTCCGGCTAAGGCCCCTTCTCCAGGCTACACCTGGCTTGGCCTCCATCATCTCCGCTAGGAGTCTCCGTGGACCATTCCAGGAGCCCCCCCCCCCCTGATCTGGGTGAAATTGTTTGACCATCAAGGCGGACAGCTACGGTCAGTTCACGGGAGTCATCTATTCACCAGTCAGCTCTCCCTACACAGCCTCTTCAACAAGCCCCTAAAGAGACATACCCCCCTTCTCCTGAGACTTTCATAATTTCAGTTGTTGGAATCAGCACAAACTAGCAGAACTCATGGGCGACTAACAACGCTGACACCATGTCTTAGTATGGCTTAATATACCGCTCCTTTCCTAAGGGACCCTGCACCGCTTCATAAGCTCTCACATACACAGGGTCATTATCAGCTGCCCCCCGGACCCCTCCGGATACTACATGGGCAAAGTTGGTTTTCAAAAGAATATATATCAAGGCTTTATCCCGCCATCGACCTCCCGTCCTGCACACGTCATGGAGCGATACCTACACAGATCGCAATCTCCAGCCTTACACACGTTGGCAGAACCACTAGAGGCCACCGACCCCCTGCCCTCCACACCTAGTTCTCTTCACAAAGGTGGCTCTACCCAGCAAACAAATCCTGCCGAAGCAATTACGGTAACGGTCCTGGACCTGAAACTACAGACACTCCTAAAGGATTTGACACGCAATATAGCTACAGAGGTTGGAAAGCTTGCTCGGGAGCTTAGGGGAGAGATCGACCAGCTTGGAGAGCGTACTGCCACTTTGGAATCTAAATTTGATGAGAATGTGCAATACATGCACGTATTGGAGGACGAAAACGCATTTCTTAAACACACAGTCTCCCAAATACAACTACAACAAGAAGATTTGGAAAATAGAGAACGTCGCTCAAACGTGAGGATTCGTGGAGTCCCTGAAACAGTCAGTGATAAGGAGTTGCGGGTATACTTGCTTGATCTGTTTGTCACTCTGGCTCCGCACATACCAGATATCGATTGGCGTCTAGACAGAGCCCATAGATCTTTGGCCCCTAAACCTCCTCCTGGATCCAATCCAAGGGACATTATAGTCCGTTTCCACTATTACGACAGCAAGGAAGCTTTAACTGCAGCCACACGCAATAAAAATCGCATCGATTTCAAAGGCTCTAAGATCCAGATCTTCAGCGACCTTTCTCCCATCACCTTGGCCAAAAGGCGCAACCTCCGACCAATAACTGCACACCTCCAACTACACCAAATCTCCTACAGATGGGGTTTCCCTTTCCGGCTGTCAGCATCCAAAGATGGCACACAATACTCTATCAGAGAATTGCATGAATGTGAGGCCTTCATTCGCAATTTGGGCCTCCCACCTGTCCCTGAAGAGGACCTCCAACTCCCCCCGCCCGCTCTGGCCCCCAAACCTCTCCAAGCCCCTACGGCAATTTGGACCCCAGTTCGTCGGAGACATCAGAGAGGCTTCTCCACACCGCAACGCCCCAACGTGCCTAAACAACCTGCCTGAAGTTCCGGCGCCTGTCCGAATTGCACCTCCTTACCCTTGGTTTCCAGGAACCTATCGGACCTCTTCAGGAACTCTTCGGGGAACATCCCCCTAACTTTAAATCTCTCCCATTTCTGTAGTGCTCAACGAGCCTCCTCCCCCCCCCCCCCCCCCCGCGGGGCCCCTCCAGCTGGTATTGTACTCCCAGTCGATGGTGGTATGTCTGACCACTGTTCAAATGTTAAGAGTCCGAGGTTAATCATTCTTTGCGGGAGCGGTACATAGTTTACCACTCCAAATGTTTGTTATGTCCCTTTATAGGTCCAAGGTATTCTGCCTTGGCTCCCTGAAGATTTTATATCCTTCAGGCTTTCAAGATACATGTTTTATGTTTTTTGTTTTTTGTCTCTTCATTTTTGTCTCTCTATATTTTACTCAGGTTATTTTTTTCAATTTTTCAAAGTTTTTACCAGGTCCTTTTTTGACCTGTCCTGGTTCTTACATGTCGCTGCAGGTTGTAAACTTGACATACAATTTTATGTTACTAGGAAATGCTGATGTGTATATGCCTCTTCCAGACCTCCTTAGATCAGAGCACTCCAACCACATGTACCAGATTCCAATATCATCTGCTAATTATTCCATGAATGTATTATGGCTCTAAAAATATTTTCCTGTAATGTTAAGGGCTTGAATTCCTTAAGAAAACGCTGGCTAGCCCTGCGGGAATTCAAATCCTCAGGGGCTGATGTGATAATGGTTCAGGAGACGCACTTCCGCCCGGAGGGCTCATTTAAATTTGCCTCCAAGCTGTACCCTACTGTTTTTATGGCCTCCAGCCCATCTGGGAAGGCTGGAGTAGCCATTTTGATTAAACGTTCATGCCCTATACGGATCCTTGCTTCGATCCTAGATCCCCAAGGTCGGTTTATACTCCTGAACTGTTCTCACCTGAACACCTCCTTTACCTTAACTAATATTTATGCCCCTAATACGGGACAAATTGGCTTCCTCACTAGAGTATTGGATCGGCTGCGCTCCTTCTCTCAGCCTTTCGCAATCATAGGCGGGGATTTCAACATGTGTATGTCCCCTGGTAGGGATAGATTAGCACTCTCTCAACAAACCCCGTCCCTCCAAACTCTTAAACTGTCCACCTCCTTTCGCAAACTAATCGCTCCCACAATCTCTTTGATGCATGGAGAGTGAAACATCCCACCCATTGCCAATACACCTTTTTCTCCCCCCCACATAAATTGTATTCCCGACTGGACCACTTTCTAATAACTGCACCCTTGCTACCCAATGTGGTATCTTCTGAAATAGAGCCTATCACGTGGTCTGATCACGCTCCCATCACTCTCAATGTGACGCTCCATAACGCATCACCTAAAACTTGCCACTGGAGACTGAATGAGTCTCTATTGCGACATGCTGAAACCAAAGATAGACTGCTCAAGAGATTGGAGGAGTTTTTCCATCTCAATGTAGGCTCCATTTCAGATATATCTACTGTGTGGGAGGCCCACAAGGCAGTTTTTAGGGGGGAGTGCATCTCAGCTGGCTCACGTCTGAAGCGGGACTCTGTTAGGCTGAGGGTGGAGCTTGTGGCCCAGCTGCAGGTCGCGGAGGCGCGGTTACTCCGCTCCCCTACGGTGGATCGCTTGCGTGCAGTGACTACTATTCGCAACCACATTAAGGCTATAGACGCAAAAGACATTTCAAAATCAATGTTATGCTCTAAGCGAAAGTTCTATGAGTTTGCAGACAAACCACATAGGATGCTTGTCCACAAACTTAAGCCCCGGCCCTTTTTATCCATTCCTGATTATATAATGCAATCAGACGGTACACCAACGCACTGTCCTCAGACCATGTCCGGAGTATTCAGAGAATATTATAACAAACTTTACAACTGCCTGAACACGGGCAAACAGGATCAGTTCCCACAAGACAGGTTGGACTCCTTCCTATCAAAAAAAAAAAGAAAAAATGGACGGTAACACCCCAATGCAGGGTCAGAGGGCGCTGATCACCCCTGGTATGTTGAAAACAAAAAACGAAAGTATCCCCAGAGTGGGGTTTTTTAACAGCGTAAATTACCTGTGGAGGCTAGTTTATGTATATATGGAAATAAATACTGACATGTGGCAAAAAAATAATAATACAAATGTTTATTAGTAAAAAAGAGGATTGAACAGGTGACACAGTGGTCAGGGACTGAGCTCCACTAAGTGAATAAAAATATATGATATTACATGGATAAACAGAATACAATTATAATGCCTAGACCATAATACCACTGTAGATACAGTAAAAAATAGATAATGTGGACCCTTTACGCGTTTCGACCCTATCGGGGGTCTTCTTCAGAAGGTTTTTATCTATTGTAAAAGAAGGAAGACAAACATAAATACATATCCATACATGGTGCACTGTACTGTACTAGAAATAATCTGCTGTAAGCAGAATATACACCAAACATTGCATGGTTACATAATTAACAGTCAATTGGTATACATTGCATAATAGATACCTATATCATTCACGTAGGAGATCCTCTTTGAAAGACAGAAATAAGCTCCGCCATTTCTCCCATATCCTTCACAGATGCGCCAAACTTGCATAGTTGAAGTTGGTCGCTATGCTCTACCGAAAAGGGAGAGCAAGGGAACGGAGTTCAAGGGATAAATGACTTACAGGGGATCACATCGCTATTGCTACCTCCAATATAAAATAGTGGAGGAGGGTATAGGTATAGGTAGACAGAAGTCGGGAGGGGGACAACCTACAATAAAAACAAAAGAAGATATAAGGATGTATATATATATATATGAAAAATCCCTATTCAGGGGCTGTCCCCCCTGTATAGGGGGACAGAAAATATACCCACATGTAATATGACGGGTATATAAGTATAGAGGTAAGCCATACTACTTGAGTGTAGCATGCCATACACAATTAGAGTTTAAGCAGATGATAATAAAAGCTAAAGATCATTGTAAGTGCCCAGTGATGAGTCAGCAACGACAGACAACGCCAGATGACAAAGAAGAAAATAAGTGAAATAAAGACACAGCATGTGCAAAATCTAATACCCCAGCATGACTGGTGATGAAAGTAAGATGGTGAAAAGTAAAATAAAAATACACCATGTTCTGGAGTCCAACGTGCCCCAGCGTAACAAAAGTAAGTGTGGAAAAAGGTGGTATATATATATACCTGTGGTTAATATCAAGTAAGTGCACGTTATGTAGCAGAGCCAAAAAGGGGCAATATAATGGGGATAGTAGTTGATTAGAAATGATGAGCTTTACAATCAAACCCCTCAGATACTTATACTGTCATGGGACAGAAAAGACCTTTTATCTGCAAATAAACAAGAGATAGTATTAAACTCCTGCAAGCAGAGCTATATATAGGCAGCAAGGAGAGTAGTAAAGCATTCAGTAAAATAATCCAGTGACTTACCCTGCACCTAAAGTCAGTGCTAATGCTATCCTGTAGTAAGCAGAGTGAATTGCCAGTGTGAGGAGGTGGGATATAAATCATGTGTCGTTCAATTAGCTGAATCAAATTAGGAACTCCACCTGTCTAACCATAGCCTCATTTGGTCGCCATATAGGTTGATTAGAAATAATGAGCTTTCCAATCAAACCCCTCAGATACTTATACTGTCATAGGACAGAAAAGACCTTTTATCTGCAAATAAATAAACAAGAGATAGTATTAAACTCCTGCAAGCAGAGCTATATATAGGCAGTAAGGAGAGTAATAAAGCATTCAGTAAAATAATCCAGTGACTTACCCTGCACCTAAAGTCAGTGCTAATGCTATCCTATAGTAAGCAAAGTGAATTGCCAGTGTAAGGAGGTGGGATATAAATATCCCATGTGTCGTTCAATTAGCTGAATCAAATTAGGAACTCCACCTGTCTAACCATAGCCTCATTTGGTCGCCATATTGGCCGACCGGATGTGGTCCCCTCGGCGTTCCGGAAGTGACCTTCCCAACATGGCGGGAAGGTACACAGTAGTGTCGCACCGGCGTGACGTCGGCACGTCACGTCGCACGCGTGCAACACGCGTGCGCAGTGAGGTGCCGCGTCCGTTACTGTTCCGGAATGCCGCCGACCAGATGCATTGTCCCGGGGGGACGGGTGGTACCTACCCGCACAAGCCCCGGGACGAACGGGGAGAGGAGTGCGCGCGCCAATGCCGCTCCCCTCTTCTGGTCGTGAAGCCATACCCAAGCAGTCCACCCTATGTGCAGCGAAAGGAGCAAGTATGCTCGAATGGCACTATCTGATGGAGAAAGAGGGGAAATGCACACAAGCTTATCCGTCATAGAGTGTATAGAAAAATATATAAAAGGACATTTTGATACATTTAATAGCAACATGTCAGGAGTAAAAATAAATATAAAAATAGCACAAAAACATTTCATAATGAATATATCATTTACAGGTAAACTGGGTATACATAAGAAAATCATCTACTGGTTGGTATACAGAATATGGCAAGCTGGTTATCGGATGGTGAGGCCATATATACATACTACGTTACTGTATCACATATATGCACATATACTCCCATCAGGCGCAGAGAGGAGCAAATAAGGATAATCAATATAATCATCCTATTTAGGGAATTAGTGGAGCACCTATGTAAATGTGAACATTTGCACGTGTGTGATATGTTAACTTTATAGGTGCCTTGGGGGGCTATATCTAAGGCCCAAACCAAGATTCTAGCTTCCAAGGCGATAATTGGAACAATCTTGGTTTGGGCCTTAGATATAGCCCCCCAAGGCACCTATAAAGTTAACATATCACACACGTGCAAATGTTCACATTTACATAGGTGCTCCACTAATTCCCTAAATAGGATGATTATATTGATTATCCTTATTTGCTCCTCTCTGCGCCTGATGGGAGTATATGTGCATATATGTGATACAGTAACGTAGTATGTATATATGGCCTCACCATCCGATAACCAGCTTGCCATATTCTGTATACCAACCAGTAGATGATTTTCTTATGTATACCCAGTTTACCTGTAAATGATATATTCATTATGAAATGTTTTTGTGCTATTTTTATATTTATTTTTACTCCTGACATGTTGCTATTAAATGTATCAAAATGTCCTTTTATATATTTTTCTATACACTCTATGACGGATAAGCTTGTGTGCATTTCCCCTCTTTCTCCATCAGATAGTGCCATTCGAGCATACTTGCTCCTTTCGCTGCACATAGGGTGGACTGCTTGGGTATGGCTTCACGACCAGAAGAGGGGAGCGGCATTGGCGCGCGCACTCCTCTCCCCGTTCGTCCCGGGGCTTGTGCGGGTAGGTACCACCCGTCCCCCCGGGACAATGCATCTGGTCGGCGGCATTCCGGAACAGTAACGGACGCGGCACCTCACTGCGCACGCGTGTTGCACGCGTGCGACGTGACGTGCCGACGTCACGCCGGTGCGACACTACTGTGTACCTTCCCGCCATGTTGGGAAGGTCACTTCCGGAACGCCGAGGGGACCACATCCGGTCGGCCAATATGGCGACCAAATGAGGCTATGGTTAGACAGGTGGAGTTCCTAATTTGATTCAGCTAATTGAACGACACATGGGATATTTATATCCCACCTCCTTACACTGGCAATTCACTTTGCTTACTATAGGATAGCATTAGCACTGACTTTAGGTGCAGGGTAAGTCACTGGATTATTTTACTGAATGCTTTATTACTCTCCTTACTGCCTATATATAGCTCTGCTTGCAGGAGTTTAATACTATCTCTTGTTTATTTATTTGCAGATAAAAGGTCTTTTCTGTCCTATGACAGTATAAGTATCTGAGGGGTTTGATTGGAAAGCTCATTATTTCTAATCAACCTATATGGCGACCAAATGAGGCTATGGTTAGACAGGTGGAGTTCCTAATTTGATTCAGCTAATTGAACGACACATGATTTATATCCCACCTCCTCACACTGGCAATTCACTCTGCTTACTACAGGATAGCATTAGCACTGACTTTAGGTGCAGGGTAAGTCACTGGATTATTTTACTGAATGCTTTACTACTCTCCTTGCTGCCTATATATAGCTCTGCTTGCAGGAGTTTAATACTATCTCTTGTTTATTTGCAGATAAAAGGTCTTTTCTGTCCCATGACAGTATAAGTATCTGAGGGGTTTGATTGTAAAGCTCATCATTTCTAATCAACTACTATCCCCATTATATTGCCCCTTTTTGGCTCTGCTACATAACGTGCACTTACTTGATATTAACCACAGGTATATATATATACCACCTTTTTCCACACTTACTTTTGTTACGCTGGGGCACGTTGGACTCCAGAACATGGTGTATTTTTATTTTACTTTTCACCATCTTACTTTCATCACCAGTCATGCTGGGGTATTAGATTTTGCACATGCTGTGTCTTTATTTCACTTATTTTCTTCTTTGTCATCTGGCGTTGTCTGTCGTTGCTGACTCATCACTGGGCACTTACAATGATCTTTAGCTTTTATTATCATCTGCTTAAACTCTAATTGTGTATGGCATGCTACACTCAAGTAGTATGGCTTACCTCTATACTTATATACCCGTCATATTACATGTGGGTATATTTTCTGTCCCCCTATACAGGGGGGACAGCCCCTGAATAGGGATTTTTCATATATATATATATACATCCTTATATCTTCTTTTGTTTTTATTGTAGGTTGTCCCCCTCCCGACTTCTGTCTACCTATACCTATACCCTCCTCCACTATTTTATATTGGAGGTAGCAATAGCGATGTGATCCCCTGTAAGTCATTTATCCCTTGAACTCCGTTCCCTTGCTCTCCCTTTTCGGTAGAGCATAGCGACCAACTTCAACTATGCAAGTTTGGCGCATCTGTGAAGGATATGGGAG
The DNA here is from genome assembly GCF_037356315.1 of Lithobates pipiens. Classification (NCBI taxonomy): domain Eukaryota; kingdom Metazoa; phylum Chordata; class Amphibia; order Anura; family Ranidae; genus Lithobates; species Lithobates pipiens. The sequence continues at coordinate 273,128,682 of NW_027507784.1, read as the reverse complement.
AAATGGCGGAGCTTATTTCTGTCTTTCAAAGAGGATCTCCTACGTGAATGATATAGGTATCTATTATGCAATGTATACCAATTGACTGTTAATTATGTAACCATGCAATGTTTGGTGTATATTCTGCTTACAGCAGATTATTTCTAGTACAGTACAGTGCACCATGTATGGATATGTATTTATGTTTGTCTTCCTTCTTTTACAATAGATAAAAACCTTCTGAAGAAGACCCCCGATAGGGTCGAAACGCGTAAAGGGTCCACATTATCTATTTTTTACTGTATCTACAGTGGTATTATGGTCTAGGCATTATAATTGTATTCTGTTTATCCATGTAATATCATATATTTTTATTCACTTAGTGGAGCTCAGTCCCTGACCACTGTGTCACCTGTTCAATCCTCTTTTTTACTAATAAACATTTGTATTATTATTTTTTTGCCACATGTCAGTATTTATTTCCATATATACATAAACTAGCCTCCACAGGTAATTTACGCTGTTAAAAAACCCCACTCTGGGGATACTTTCGTTTTTTGGACTCCTTCCTATCATCTATTCACCTCCCAAAACTCTCACCAGAACAACGCTCCTCCTTAAACCAACCTATCTCCAATGACGAACTAGTTGACGTAATTAAACATCTCCCCACACATAAGGCCCCAGGACCAGATGGCCTTCCATACTCCTATTATAAGACGTTCCTAGAATCCCTGTCCCCACACCTGCTGACCCTATTCTCCTCACTGCTCCAGGGCACAATACCACACCCCTGGTTCCTACATGCAGTCATAACCACTATCCCTAAACCAGATAAGGATCATTCCCTCCCTGACAATTATCGTCCCATAGCCTTATTGAACTCTGATTACAAAATCTTTACCAAGATTCTAGCGAACAGGCTCTCTCTACTGCTGCCAGCGTTGATCCATAGAGATCAGGTGGGTTTCGTTCCCACAAGACATGCGGGGGACAATACCCGCCGCACAATTGACCTTATAGACCTGCTTACTAAAACTAAAAACCCCGCTTTGATACTCAGTTTAGATGCCCAAAAGGCATTTGACCGCCTTAGCTGGCCATTTATGTTTGCGATACTAAACCACTTTGGATTTTCAGGCCCCTTTATTCACGCCCTCCAAGCCCTATACTCGAAGCCCACCTCCCAGGTACAACTCTCCTCCCATCTGTCCCGTCCGTTTTCCCTTAGCAACGGTACGAGACAGGGTTGCCCTCTATCGCTATTGCTCTTTATCCTCAGTCTGGAACCCCTAGCTGCGGCTATACGGGAATGTTCAGATATTAAAGGAGTCTGCCTCCGCAACGCAGAATATAAAATATCCTTATTCGCGGACGATGTCCTCCTAACTCTCACCCACCCGCACACATCCCTACCACACCTTCACCACCTACTATCCACTTTTGGTAGCCTCTCGGGTTTCAAAATTAATGATACTAAAACCGAAGCATTACCTGTAAACATAACCCCGTCCCTCTTATCTTCGCTTCAAAGTAAGTATAATTACCACTGGTGTCCTCACTCACTTAAATACCTGGGGGTTCGCATTACTGCTTCCTATGATACTTTATATAAGGCCAATTTCCCCCCCCTGTTCTCAGAAATTAATCGCTTGCTGACATACTGGACATCTCTCCCCCTATCCCTGTTGGGCCGAATCAATGTCCTTAAAATGTCTATCCTCCCTAAGTTATTATATTTGTTTGAAACTCTACCTGTGGCTATCCCTATGTCACAGTTGAAATCCCTTCAAAGGAGAAGCCTCCGTTTTGTTTGGAATAACGCTTCCCACAGGTTAGCGGGGACAGTGGTCCTGGCTCGGAGGAATAGGGGGGGGCTCGGAGGCCCAGATTTAATTAAATACTATTATGCCACACACCTGAGAGTTCTTACCTCCTGGACCTCCCGGAAGGCCCCAAATAGATGGTCAGAAATAGAAATGAGTGTTACAGCCCCGGTACATCCTTGCTATATGCTTTGGCCTTCTACTGCCCTTCATATGCCCCAATTACGGCACATATGCCTAGCTCCCATGTTGTTCACGTTGAATATCTGGAAAAGGTGCAATGACCGCTTTTCCCTATCCTCACCGTGTCCACCGCTTTTAAATATCCTATTTAACCCAGACATCCCAGATAGCCTGTCCTATGATCGTATGCTACCATGGACCCAAGCGGGACTCTTTCAACTCCGACACTTTGTTAACCCGGCGACACGCCATTTATTGACTTTTCCCACCTTGCAAAAGCAACACCAGATCCCCCAAAGGCTTCTACATTCATACTTACAGATCAGACACTTTTTCTCTATCAGGTCCCCCTCTCTGACTCTGGACAAACCCACAGACTTTGAGAGCCTATGTGCTAAGGGTCCTTACGAACCCAGACGGATCTCTACTATTTACACGATATTACATGACGCCATACCTATGACGATGAACACCCACCACTACATGAGGAAATGGTCTCAGATTCTACAACACGATATTTCCCTGGTGGACTGGGGGAACATATGGGAGCACACTTCCAGAATATCTCGATGTGTGACCCACAAGGAAACTGCTTACAAAGTTCTAATGCACTGGTATAGGACTCCAGATATTCTACATGCCCGTAACAGGTTAATTTCGAAACAATGCTGGAGATGTGGTGGGGAAGTCGGCTCTCACTACCATATTTTTTGGGACTGCCCCCTAGTCCACCAGTTCTGGCTCCAAGTCCAAAATCTGTTAGAAACACTGGCTGGCACTCCTATTCCCCTGACGCCCATGCATTATCTGCTAGGCCTCCCTTTCTCTGGTATTTCTAAGGCCTTGCGCAGATTGTTGTCCTTTATCTTATTGGCTGCTAAAAGGGTCATACCCAGGTTATGGTTGTCCACCTCTCCACCTACACTTCCGCAATTGATCACCACTGTAGCTGACATACGCAGAATGGAACACTTAACGGCCGTAGTGGAGGATAAGATGCAGAAATTTTCTAAAATTTGGTCAACATGGGATGAGTCTACATATGGTTCTGATGGGATTGCTCCTACTTAGATAAACCTGGATACATACATGTCCCCGAGAGAAGGTCTGAAATCTATTTTTTATTTTTTCCTTAAAGCTCTCTTTGATGTTACATAGTCTGTTTACAGATTCTGTCTATAACCCCCTTAAAGATACGGTGGAAGATCACTACTTTAATCACATCGCTATGCCTCTATATGTTTAGATTTTGTATGCCTTGTAATCAAAGTATACCTGCATTCTTGATACGTTAATATTCATATCTCATGTATATTTTCTTCTGTATGATGTTGAAAATTTAAAATAAACAATTACAAAAAAAAAAAAAGAAAGCAAACATTTAGAATATTGTACACCCTGCTAAGCAGGCTGACCATCCCTGACCCAGCTTTTGCCTTGCTCAACCGCTGTCTACCTAACCTTACAAAGGCCCAATAGAAACTCACAATAAACATCATCACAGCTTCTAAACAGACTAGCGCAAAGGCCTGGAAATCTTCATCTCTCTGCTCTGTAGAGAGTAAAAATAGGATCACTCAAGCTATGATCCACAGTAAGATTGAGGCAACATCCCATGTCATCTGAAAATTTGGCAACTATGGGCGGACCTTTTTCTTCCTCCAGACTTTGATCCCATACTTCTGGAACCTTAAGTTTGTGAAACCAATTTCCTACCCCAGTTAATCTTCGCCCTGATGTGGAGCAAATTGCCTCTCTCCCCTTATCACCCTTCTTTGATGTCCTTTTTACCCCTATTTTTCTCCTGGAGGCCTGATAGGCCTTTTTCTTTCTTCTTACCCTTTCCTTTATATCTCTATCATCTCTTTTTTCAAATTTTACATGAGACTCCTCCTTACTTCTGAGGCACTCCCTGCGGTCTCCCTTGTAATCTAATGTGTTACAACTACCTGTACCATGTACATCAGGTGAGAGTTTATTCTTTCCTACATTCTTTCTACTCATGTTGTAATATTATCATTTAGTTACTATTTACCATTGCATTCTACGTATTATTTATTTATCTGTACTGTGTTAAGTTGGGTACACACATGACGAAAATCGGCCAAAAATGATTGGTTTGGCAGGACCGACCAACTTTTAGCCCACATGTACCACACATGATTTCTTTTTTATGCCAAGCTAATAATGGCAATAACAGTCTAAGAATAGCGACACCAAATCCCCTTAAATTAACTTTTCAGGTGTTAAAATATAATATAGCAGGACTACATACATTAAAATAATGATAAATACCTCCCATTTTTAATTCCACGTTCAGTATATAAAAGTGAATGGGAGAACTACCCTTTACCAGCAACTGGGTGGGTGATGGTAGATATTTTGTCCCATTTTGCATATATTCTGAAATCTGCTTACTCATATAAAGAGGATATTTGGAGATAACATCAAAGTATATTAATTATATATGAGAAGTAATTTCCAGATTATCTGCAAACTTTGTTAAAAAACATGCCCCACTCAACTCCAGAATAATTTTTAAAGACTTTCCCAAAGTTAAAGCCCACTTTTTCAACTAACCTATCTTTTCAAAAAGAAGGCCTAGATGCAGTCTTAAAGTATTACTAAAGTCAGATTCTTTTTTTTTTATTAAAATGACAAATATGTTATACTTACCCGCTCTCTTCTTTTAGGACATCCATAGCCAGCCACTTGCTATGGGGAGAAACATAGTCTGTGAACTCCCGGGCTGTGTGTCTATGGAGCCGCGCTCCATAGACTTGTACAGCGGGACTTAGGCCCGCCCCCCACTTCTTCACTGCATTTAATTGACAGCAGCAAGAGCCAATGGCTCCTGCTGCTTCTCAAATGCTGTGTGAGGAGGAAGTAAGGAGATAATAAATGCAGCCGTGCACATCGCTGATCTATTCTACCCTCTCTTACTATTTGCTAAGGCAAGGGGGGGCACAGGGAAATTGAAAATGTTTTTTTACCTTAATGCAAATAATGCATTAAGGTAAAAAAACATTTTTAGGCTTAGTAACACTTTAAGGCGCCTTAACATAATCACTTACCACTACTACTTCCCTTAGGCCGCGTACACAGTCCGCCCGTGTGTACGCGGCCTTACTCTCATCTTCCTCCTCTTCCCAATAAGTGAGTATGTGCACCCCCATCCTATTTTTTTCATCTTCTCTCCTTTCTCCCCATCTCCTACTTCTTCCTATCCCAGACCCCTTTCTTAGCCAACCCGCTCCTTTTTCTCTATCATCTCTCATTTTGCTTTAAAGTTCCACTAACAATTTTGGAAGAAAGACGGAAAATTTCACAAGTCACTCTCTCAGCCAATCTGGTCTTCATTTATTATCTTTTGCAATATCTGCTTTAAGCTTTTACCATATTGAGACATAATGGATAATTTCATGTAATTATGTCCTTGCTTAATTCAAATATATTTCAGTACACTGCTTACTTTACCTATAACTTTCCGAAATGAACTTGGGCTTGAATAAAAACAATGTACATCTCAAGTCTGATTAAACATTTTCCCATTACTCACAGTCTGTGGACACGATTGCATTAAGCTCTGGGTGTAATGTTAAAGGATGTGAGTGGGTGAGTTTTGGTAAGCCTGTATGAAACTTCCCTGAGGAATGGATTAAAAGTAAACCAAGGTTCAATTCAGGACGGGACAGGAAATCAAGTTTTTTAGATAGATTAAAATAAAAATAAAATTCAGAGTTATATGCTAACATGTTTCCTTTTATAAGGAAGAAAGCAAGCTTAAAAAGCAGTCTAGTTTACTTTTTACTTTCACGGTCTTAACTATTAAAGTAACACAGCATTGCTTGACACACATTTATTCAGACAGCAAGCCCTTGGGCATTTCAGGGACCATATTGCTGCAGATGTGATTCGCTGAGGTGTAGATGTGATTGGTATCTCTCTCACTTCAAAACTCACTGGTGCTTAATAGGGAGTACAGGTTTGATGTACCCTCTGCTCCATTATTTCCCTCAGCATGGTAGCATGGACCACATCCACAAGGAAAATTATCTCAAAATACCTCTGACAATGTTAGTCCAAACTAGCAAGTGCTCAGTTCCGTTTGACAGTTCCAGAAAGCAGGTTAAAAGCGCTAAACAATAGGAGGTCTATGGAGGCTAAATTAGCAGCTGCTGTGTTAAAAAGTCACCTGAATGATTCAAAGGAAGAATATTCCCCTCCCATTGTAGCAGATACAGGCTGTATTTATTAGTCATTATACACAGATACACAGATTGTCAACCAGCATGCAGCCATTGATGGTCTTTCTTGTTGTGAAGCCCATTATGCTTTGATGCACTGTATGCATACTTTTTTATTCATAAAATTATAAATGGCATGAATTAGTTAAAGTGTTTTTTCACCCTGTTTACAAATATATAAATACTGTAGCTGCCGACTTTAATATAATGACATTCCACTGTCCAGGAGTCCAGTGCCGTCCTCACCTGAACTGGTCTTTGGGTCTCCGGCATCAGCGTGTTTATTGTGGACAACTTCTATGATTCCTTGTGGCTTCACAAACAGCTGCCTACAGCAGAAGTGCAAGCCCCGCTGTGCTATGCGAATTGTCCCGCAGCCTTCTATGTCCCTTCCCTGTGCAGCCTTCTGTGTGGCCTTCTGTGTCTCAGAAAGTTGCGGGTGGGGGGTAGGAGAATTTCCAGTGGATCCACCCCGACGAACTGACCGGAAGTGGGAGCCACTTCCTGTCAAAACCAGGTACCCCCCCCCCCCATTCAAAAAAGTTACAAAAAAAGAAGAGGAGAGCATAAAGTGGAACTTGAGCAAATAGTTTGGACCGAGCAAAACTTTGGCTCGAACATCGCCTGTTCGCCCATTCGGCGAACACCCGAATTTGTGGGGTGCTTCACAGTGCATTCTAGGTCCCTAATTGGATGAAGCAAGGCAACTGACCACTGGTCAAGTGCAAGGCTTTGCCCAACAGGGCACAGAGCCAAGTTGGCTCTAGTGAAGAAGATGGAGGGGATGATGATGAGGTCACTGCTGTGACTTGGGTGCCAGATAGAGCAGAGGAGGGAAGTGAGGGGGAGACACAACCCCGACAAGGCAAAATGTCCTCCAGAGGCAGCCATCATGGAAGATTAGAGAGCAGCTACCCTATTTCATCAGATTGTGGAGCTGTTATCTCCCAGCCCACTTCCCGAAGCTCAGCTGTGTGGGACTTTTTTTAGCACATGTGCAGCCGATCGCATTGTTGCAATTTGCAATCTCTGCCACAAGCAGATTAAGCGTGGCAAAAACACCAGCCATTTGGATACCACATGCTTGACAAGACATTTAACCTCCCACCACTCAGCCCGTTGGCATGAGCATCTGAAAGCCACACACAAGGGACACAATTATTTTCCTCCTCACTCTTTACATTTCATGTTTACCCCATTATATCTCATGTCCTCTCTGTGCTCATCCGATCCCCATAGAGGAGAGCAGACAGAGCTAGAGATTCCTAGAGATTTATTTTAAAGCTAAATTCTGGCATAAGCAAATGTTGTCTAAATAGGTGTGTATTCTTACTTAAATCTTGATGTATTTTGTGTGTTTCTTTCAAATCTGTGAGGTAACCAGTGTGACACTTTTCCTCTCTGCAGGAGCTTCCTGTAATCTAGACCAGTGACTGTTCTCTCTCCTTGTGCAGGGTGACTGGTCTTGTATCCACCCCCTCCTGTAGTTTTCTACAGGCAGCTTATAGTTGGTGGAGTCTTCTGGGCCCCACCCACAGTTCTGTTCTTTGCACAAGCTATGTACAGCACAGTGATGGTGTCACTGTTACTTCTACAAAGTAATCACTGGGTTGACAAAGGCATTTGGTGCACACAAAGTGGCAATTGAGAAATATATTTAAACAAAAGTTTTTGTGCCAGGTGTTCAGATTTAAAGCAAATTGTTAGATTTGGTTTCATGACATTTATCCAGTGTTCCTTTCCTCAATAAACACATAGATGCATACATCTATCTAATAGCTCTAATAAATAAATAAATATATATATATATATATATATATATATATATATATATATATATATATATATATATGGCTTTTTCCAGCGGGAACGTGAATGTATGTAATAGCATGGGGTGTGGGGTGTGCTGTCTATTGATGTTGGCTGCTGGGGGATCTATTGTCAATGGTGGGGATCTGATTTTGTGTGAGGGTCTATTGTTGCTGATGGGGAATCTATTGTTGCTGAGGGGGGTCTTATGTTACTGGAAGGGATCTACTGTTGAGGGAGAGGTCTATTTTTACTGGCTGCTGGAGGATCTATTGATGCTGGCTGCTGGGAGATCTGTCATTTCTGCTGGGGGGGGGGGGTCTAATGTTGCTTGGGTGGATATTTTGTTACGTGTTGTGATATTTTGTTGTGGGTAGTTCACTGTTGCTGCAGGGAATCTATTGTTGTTGGGGTGGAGTCCATTGTTGCTGGGGGGAGTATATTGTTGTGTGGGGATCTATTGGTGGGATTCTATTGTTGCTGGCCGCAGGGGCTCTATTTTACTGCTTTTCTTTTTAAAATCAACATGTTCCATACAAATGATTTAGCGCCACAAAATGACACTTGGTTCTGTATTCTCTAAAACGGGGTAGTACTGGTAGGTGGATAGGGGGTGGAATCAAGGGATGGTGGTCATAGGAGGGTAGGGGGCAGAGACAAGGGGTGACTCAGACGGGGGGAGTTCCTGCACCTATTCTACGAGAAAAAAAAAGCCTGGTATATATATATATATATATATATATATATATATATATATATATATATATATATATATATATATATATATATATACATAAAAACATAAATATATATATATATATATATATATATATATATATATATATATATATATATGAGGGCCAGTATGGTGGCCCGTAATTATGGGAGGAGCCCGGAGGGTATATAACCAGACCTCGCACACCGTTCAGTGTCGATTCCAGTGCGCGGTAATACGTCACCAGGCCGACCGTTTGCTTCTTACTTCGTCTTAGTAAGCGCGTACATACACCATCGCTATCCCGTCTCCACTCGCAAAACCTTGCCGATCGTCACAGGTAGGACTATTCTCGTTATTCCTTACTCAAGTTGATATCAGTTCGCTAGCTTGTTTTCTTGGCTAAAGTTGTCTTCGGCTAGTATCTCTTTACGCTATCTTTCACGTACATTTTCTTCTACCTGCCGTATTTCACCCGTACGTTCTCATTCTGTACTTGTTCACAGCTTCGTTAAAATCGTACGTTCTCATTCTGTACTCATTCACAGCTTTCGTTAAAATCGCACGTTTATTCTGTACTCGTTCACAGCTTTCGTTAAAATCGTACGTTCTCATTCTGTACTCGTTACCATGTTTTCTTTCGAAATCGCTCGGCCTGTAAATAAACCGAAACCAGTGCTACCCTTGCACGGTTTCAAACATGCACCCCGCCTCAAATTGGCCATCTACCCGCTCGTTCAGATCACAGACGCACTCCAGGCGGTCGTCAGGGGGGGGAATATTAATATATATATACACAATACCGCACCGGGTCTTATCACGTCATCGACAAACGGGCCAAATCTGTCATCAACCGTTCTTTCAGGGCTCACATCCAGCCCGGTTCTAATAGTCACGGCACAAGCTCTACGATACTTTCACCTTTTTCGAAACCTAATTGCACGTTTATTCACAACTTCTACACCAAACCGCTCGTAGTTACGCACGGTCAACCCCACATAAATCATTTTCTTACCTTCTATCCTTCTAAACTAAACTGTCTTGCAATCACGGCAAGTCTTTCTGCATTTGGCTCACAAAACAGCCGAACGTCTCCAGTAGCAACACGGCTACTCATACGTTTTCTCTATCCCTGTTCCTCTTTTTAGGTCAGTAAATTTGCCACTTGGTCCATCCTGCAACAGGCTCAGACCACCCATTCCAGGTAAAAAAAAAAAAAAAAAAAAAAAGAAGGGGGGGTAGAATACAAGGTAACCTGGTTAGAGTTTTGCATTTCTTCACCAGGGGGTCGCCTATGGCCCCGAAACAGCTTGTAAACCCACCTTATTACTACTCCTGTATCACCCCGCTGTAGGTTTCACACAAATTCAGCCCTTGACCCAACAGAGTCGCCAGCACCAGGGCTTCAAGGCAGGTGCATCGTTAGAAGGTATGAAAAAAAAAAAAAAAAAAAAAAAAAAAAATAAGTTCCTTTCTCTTACACACTTTCACGACATATTTTACCTCACACGCATAATTTTAAATTTTGGGTCCGAGGCGTTAGCAACTGTCACATACTTCTACGCATCTCACTCTGTTTTCGGAGCACAAGCCTCCACTACGCAGACAAGGTCGCCTAAACCCCCATTCTTGCTGGCAGTGCAAGCAGTTAGCCGACCGAACACACGTCAATTTCTACAGACCGCAACATTCCTACTTAGCACACCAGACTTCCGTTACCTTCCCCGGTTCGCCCCGGGGATTCTGGTGCACTAGTCTGTGCCGAGCACAGTCGGACACCCGAGCTATCGGTTACCTAGCCAGTCACCTCCTGGCTCACCTCGGTGTCACGCATTCTTATGAGTTATAATAAATTGTTTCACTCAAACAGCGCTCAAGCGCAAACCAACTGTCGCTATGGCTGTCACTCCCCCTGATTTTCCTACTTTATGCTTTCCTCGAAGTACCTTTCTGTCCCCTCCTGTATCCCCAACCTTTTCTTAAAACATATGCATTTCCCCTCTCGTTTAGCGGACACCATGTCGTTGGCCGGCAGCGACATCTCTTCCCCCGACCCGTCATCACCTGGGGCGGGTTCAACCAACGGTGACGGACAGCTCTACAGAGCCTGGACCATCCCGAAACTCACGGCAGAACTACGACGCAGGGATATCCCCTTCCCGGCTACAGCAAGAAAAGCCGAACTCTTCAAATTGCTATTCCCACCATCTACGCCAGCCCCATCAGATTCCCAGGCGTCCCTACACTCCATTGCATCAGCAGTTGCTCAGCTGCACTCCTTAGTGGCTTCACTGTCTTCAACAGTCTCCGATGTCCAGACCAGAGTAGTGTCTCTAGAAGAACGACAAGTGCTCCCCACATCACCCACCACTACCACCCCCATGCCAATACCGTTAGGTACGCCCCAGTACAGCTCCACCATCTTCCCGGCACATCTCGTCCCAGCTAACATTAGGAAGGACATTTTAGATGGCCGGGACGTCAATCTCGCGTCCCTCCTTATTTCGGTTCACGATGCAGCGGAGAACAAAGCCTATACATGGGGGGATGTCTCCGTTGTTCTAAAAGCGAAAGACCGTAGGCTCGCACGTAAGCTCACAGTCACTGAGTTCGTGCTCGCCTTTGGTATGGTTAGAGACATAATTTGCTCCCTCAACCCCAACAAAAGGGAAGAACTTGATCTGTATCTACACGCAGTGACGGATCTAGGTTATAGGTATGGAGGGAGCGCGTTCTACGACTACCACCGCTCCTTTTCGGCCAAAGCTGCTGCCAGGCTCAGTCAGTTTCAGTTGGCTACCGACTGGAGCGCAGTCGATACAGAACTATTCTGTCGCCATTTTGCGGGTCTACGCTCCCCACTGTGCACCAACTGCCAGTCGGCCACCCACACAACTAGCTGGTGTTCGGAAAACGAGGGCAGACGCCCCCCGTACTTTCCCCCCTTCTCAAACACAGCTCAGAGCGCAGGTACATCCACACAGCGCCCACAAGAGGACAAGTTAGGTCGACCCATTAAAACGCTAGGAGGAGCTCAAATTTGCAACAACTTCAATATCGGGGGTTGCCATTTCCCTCAATGCAGACTCCTCCACGTCTGCCTCACTTGCCACCAAGCTCACCCCAGAATCGCCTGCGGGATCAAAAAACCTAATCACACATGACTGAGCCGCATACACATCGGATGGCTGCACTTCTACCTCCTTTCACACCCATCACCCTCACTAGCAGCCTTCCTACTACAGGGTTTCACTGTAGGTTTCCACACGGGGTTTATCACTCTCTCAGACACCACCCACGAATGCAGAAATCTTCGGTCAGCAGCCACAGACGAAGAAGCGATCAACACCTTGCTACAAAATGAACTTGATCGGGGATACATGATCGGCCCCTTCTCACACCCACCTTTTTCTGTTTGGAGAGTCAGCCCTATCGGGCTCGTGAAAGGGAAATTCTCAAATAAACTTCGTTTAGTCTATGATTTGTCCGCGCCTCATTTTTCTCACGTACCTAGTTTAAATTCCCTTATACCCTCAGAGGAATTCGGTCTCAAATACTCCTCCGTAGACCTTGCCATCCAAACCATCCTCCGCTTAGGAGCTGGCGCCTGGCTGTCCAAAGCCGACATCGCGGACGCTTTTAAATTATTACCGATCCATCCATGCCTATGGCAATGGCACGGTGTCAAATGGAAGGACCAGTACTATTTCGCCACGAAATTGACCTTCGGCTCCAAAAGCAGTCCATGGCTCTTCGACACGTTCGCCCAGTGCCTGTCCTGGATCCTTTCACACCACGCGTCCTGTCAGAAAGTGATCCACTACTTGGACGACTTTCTGCTTATTGAGGAACCCGGGGAATCTCCAGTAGATCTTAATAGCCTTAGAGAAGTTTTTGCCAAACTCAATGTACCCATAGCGGAGAAGAAGGTGGAAGGCCCCGCACAACGCCTCACCTTCTTGGGTATCATCCTCGATACTCAAACCATGCAGGCCAGCTTACCTCTCGACAAACTAACCCGCATCAGGGAGGTCATCCATACCTTTACGATTACACAAGGGTGCACCAAGAGACAACTCCAGTCTTTGCTCGGGATGCTCAACTTCGCGGTAAGGATCATCCCCCAGGGTCGATCTTTTGTCTCCCGCCTCTTGGTATTTCTTTCCCAAGTACAAGACCCCGACCGTGTCTTCAGGCTAGATCAAGCAGCAACAGCCGATCTCAACATGTGGGACAATTTCTTAGCAAACTGGAACGGCATCTCAATGTTTATCCCATCAGTATCCTCCTCTTCACCCCAGATAGTCACTGATGCTGCAGCCTCCACAGGCTTTGCAGCGATCTTTGACCGTCACTGGTTCGCAGGCCCATGGCCGCCAGAGATTCTCGCAATCCCCGGCTTCAATCTATCATCCTCGCTATTCGAGCTATATCCTATAGTGGCTGCAGCACAAGCCTGGGGCAGTAGCTGGACAGGACAGACAGTTACGGTTGTCACAGACAATCAAGCCACAGCCAACATCATAAACAAAGGCCGTCTAAGTCACTGGCCATAATGGCATTTCTTCGCAGGTTGGTACAATTGTCCCTTCAGCACCAGTTTAATCTTCTCTGCATCCACATCCCAGGCAAGTGTAATACCTTAGCTGATGCCCTGTCCCGCCTTAATTTCGAATCATTCTTTTCACAGGAACCTGGAGCCGACCCAACCATGACTACTATCCCACACTGGTCTCAGCTAACTCTTCATTGAATCCGTACCTATGCAATGCTACCAAGCTCATTAACCTTTCGTTATCTCACAACACGATCAAGGCCTATCGTGCTGCCTGGAAAATGTACAACAGATTCCTAGCAGCCTTTCCCGGGGCGAGCCCAGGCGATCTCCATCATATCCTCGCTTTCATTTCATACTGCCACACGCAGATGACTTTGGCTCACAACACTATCAGACTCTATCTGGCAGGCATCCAACATTTTATTTCTTTGCAAGACCCCGCCAAACCGTCCTTATTCGCCGCTCATGCAGTCAAGACAATTCTGCGTGGTATTCTCAAACAGCAGCCGCCAGTCAGCAGCAAACGTCTTCCTGTGACCGGCACCATCTTTCGTGAGATATCACTCTTCCTCTCTCGTTCCCCTTTTGGCCCTTTTCCTAGCCTGGTCATTAAAGCAGCCATTTACCTAGCCTTCTATGGTTTTCTGCGCCCCAGCGAATTTACAGTCACCAGCTCTAGCGGTAAGAAGCTATGCAGACGGCACCTCACTCGCCACCAAACCTTCTTCACTTTACATTTAGAGGTATCTAAAACACAACAGGTGGGCCCAGGGACGGACATCAAGTTTTTTAAAACCTCCAATGCCTGGTGCCCCGTGGCCGTCTTGGACCAATTACTAGAGCACTTATCCGATCCATCACCCGACAGCCCGTTACTACCATTCCCGGTTAAACCGCTTAGCTGTAATCAGTTTATCAGCCATGTCAAGATCCTCCTACGCAATATAGGCCTCGACCCAGCTCGTTATTCAGGACACTCTTTTCGTATCGGAGCAGCATCAGCAGCCTCACGCAACGGAGTTCCAGCACACGTAATCAGGAAGTTGGGAAGATGGAAATCCACTTGCTTCGCTCAGTACATTCCCGACCCACAGTCAGAAATGGCTCAAGCCTTCCGCGGCCTTGCTCTCTAAAACCTATTGTCTTACTATAATAAACTACTTTGTCCCTAAACCAAGTCTTTTGCGCCCTTCTCTTAGCATACCGCCCAGTAGCACAGGGCTCACTGCCCAGCTCAACTGGGTTTACCTTACTGCAGACCAGGGCACACTTCAGGTCTATTTTATGTTGTTCGTCATGTGGCGTGTTTATGTTTTCCTTCCATACCTTCAGGACGAAGGGTTTTGACCATAAATAAGAGGGCCAGTATGGTGGCCCGTAATTATGGGAGGAGCCCGGAGGGTATATAACCAGACCTCGCACACCGTTCAGTGTCGATTCCAGTGCGCGGTACCCTCCCACCCATTTCCCTTTCTCACAGCACTCAAGAAACAAGTTTCTCTACAGGAACAACCATTACTTTCTTCAGGTATGCGCCCTTCTCTTAGCATACCGCCCAGTAGCACAGGGCTCACTGCCCAGCTCAACTGGGTTTACCTTACTGCAGACCAGGGCACACTTCAGGTCTATTTTATGTTGTTCGTCATGTGGCGTGTTTATGTTTTCCTTCCATACCTTCAGGACGAAGGGTTTTGACCATAAATATATATATATATATATATATATATATATATATATATATATATAGTGTATATTATATTGTATATTGTCAGTATATTGTCATATATTTTTTTTTCACTGGGGTTCCCCTTTAAACTCTGGAGGTTGGAAGGTAGATATTCTTTATTTTTTTTCATTTTGTTTACATTGTACTTACACGTCATGTATCTTCAGACCGGGAAAAATATATTTTTATCTTTTCCTCTGCTTCCTCTTCAGTGTGTTATTGACATTCTTTTGGTCAGTGTGACTGGATGGTCATTCAGTGCAGAGGATTTAAAGCATCAGTGTTGTATAAACCAATATTACGCAGATGAGGGTTTCTGCCTCCTGTTTAGCAATGCACATTTCTACATAAACGTGACTCATACATTTTTCATGATAATTATTACCATGCTCTGCAAATACAAGTCTAAAGCTTTTCCTGTCTCTAGTCCTTTCTTCATACTCCTGCTAGCACTGATGATGATGTGTTCCTGTGCTGTTTACCACTTTATTGTATGGTCAGATCTGTGATTGCAGCATCTAGTGGGCATTCAGCAAGGCACATAATTCTATTTGATTATATGTACCATTTCCACACAGTCAGCACATTCTAATTTTAAAGATGATATTCAGGCAAGCAGCTAAATACATGATTGAAATGCATAGATGTAAATTGTCTTACCTGTCAAAGGATTTGTTATTCTATGCATCCAGTCCTGTTCCAGCCTTCTCTTCAAGACAACATTGTCCGGTTGGTGACCTTACAACAGTCCTACTGATTGGACATTGAAGAGTCATTGCTTTGTTCCTAATGAGAGGCAAAACAAAAAGTTAGTTTTAATGCTGGCCCCTGTCAGTTCTCATTCTTACCTTTCCTTATTTTCTTCATAGCTCATGTTGACCGTGGAAGTGGAGGGCTATATGCCATGTCATTTGTAATGTTAATTTACTTTCTGTTTTTTTTTTAGTAGTAATTTATTTTAATATTTAATGAGACTCTTAAAGTGGTAGTAAACACTGCTTGTTGACTTATACCTACAGGAAAGTTTATAATAAAGCTTACCTGTAGGTACAAGGAATATCTCTGAGGCGTGCATCTTAAGAGATACTATTACTACAGCTGGTGACATTACCAGCGCATATGCACTGCGCTCTGAATAGACTGGCATACTGGTTTCTTTGTCCTGTATGTTGGTTTCTGACTAGACAATCTATCTTTAGTCTCCCCTTAGCTTGGAAACGTCAGACACTTTGAACATAGGTATAAAGCTATACTCTATGAAATTAAGCCCTGAAGAAGCGCCCATTGCACCGGGAAACATGTTGGCAAGCTCCATATAACACTCGTTCAACATTATACTGTGACAAGCGTTCTATAATACCATTCAACGTTTTCTTGCACATTTAGTAATTTTATCTATGTTTTGGTAGCTCTTTTTGCTTATTTGTACATGTGTTTTTTGTGTATATTTTAATAAACATTTGTTTAAATAAATATGTGTACGCTATATCATCAGTGAATTATCACTTAATGCCCCTTCCTTCATACTCTTTTCAGTTTCTTTGCAAATAGTTAGGGCTGGTGTTCCCTGTTAGCGGGTAAGCTTTTTGAGCTTGGGGCTTTGAATATATATCCTAATAGCAATTTATTACATTCATATTTCTTTTTAGTGACTCCCTTGATATAGTCTACTACTGATCATCACTTACCATGGTGTAAAGTAGATAACCCAAAGCACTTTAGATGGGTGCCTGGGCCCATGAGTAAAGCAGGACTGATCTGACCACATATGCAAGATTTATTTATGACTGTGTATGAACCTTGCCATTTTGTCTGTTCTGAGTTTTATTCCAGGTTTATGTGTGGTGTTTGACAAGTTTGAAACATTCTGTATTTATATCAATATTCAATGGCAGTCAGGGTCACACTACTGCTGATCAGCGCATATCAATGCCTTTGTAATGCAACAGCATAATATAGCATCATTTAGTTCAACTTCTCTTATTATTTCATTCATAGACCAGTACATTCAGTAGTTCAATCCTGTAGGATAATACTCAATGCTTCTAATGGCTCCAGAATTCATACTACCACAAATCTTATAAGTTCTGTACATAGGAATATCTTTACCAAACTACCCCAGACTTTTCCAAACTGAGCAAAGCAGGGGCATATATACTATTTGTAAAGGCTGTGCAGAGCCATCTGCAACTTAGGGCCCTATTTATGCTACATGTAAGTTAGGTGGGTGCTGGGACCCTTTCTAGGAGTCATATAGACACACATACTGCTCATTTCAAGAGCAGGCGAAAAGGAGAGGGCATGATGTATAATGACCCAACCATGCTCTTGATTTGTCATTTTTTAGTAGTATCAGGTAAATATCGCTTTCTTCACCTTTCTCATGACTCTATTTGGACAAGAAGTGAAGAGGGCTTTCAGTATTTGATTCAGTATGATATTTTAAACCATGAAAATATTAGAACGGCAGTGGCTAATTGGTTAGCACTTCTGCCTGGCAGCACTAGGATCGTTGGTCTGAATCCCAACCATGACACTACCTGCCTGGAGGTTGCATTTTCTTCCTGTGCCTCTGTGGGTTTCCTCCCACACTTCACAGACATGCTGGCAGGTTAATTGGCTCATGTCTAAAATCTACACTAGTAGTATGTATGAATGTTAGTTAGGAACCTTAGATTGTAAGCTGAGGGACTGATGTGAATGCACAATATATATGTAAAAAGCTGTGTGAATTGTTGGTGAAATATACTGTAAGTGCCTGTTAAAAGTAAATATTTCAAACACTACTCTTCATGTTTATCTATCTGCAATGGCGTACACACAGGGTGTGCTAGATGTGCATGGGCACACCTTAATCACCGAGTGCGCATTAGTAGTATCACTCTGTTTAGCAGAAGGGAGATGAGAAAGATCTCCCTCTTACCGATTGCCATAAGAGGAGTGCTTACACACTTTTCTTTCACTGTGCTGATTCTTTCATTTTAATCACTGTTGGAGCATCCTTTTTCATGATAATTGGCCAAAGTGGAATTGACTTTAAAAAGTATTTGTACTTGGGCAGTAACCAAATGGTTTTTCAATAGTATATGCTAGTATATATTATAGAAATTTTCAAATGTAGGCTGTTTCACATATATTTCCATACTGACATAACATTACTTAATTGCATATGATGTCAATAAATTATAACGGTTGTGCGCAATCCTTGGCCCCCTCTTTTACTCTATCTGTACATGTACATGTAGTCTTGGACAGGTGATTCATGCATTAGATCCTAATTGCATCTCTATGTTAATAAAGTTCAATCTTGCTTCATGAGGCTCAGATCAGTGTCAAAACATGTATAAAAAGACACCCAGGCAGAACAATAATTAATTAGTGCACACACTGCACAGGGTAGTTCAAAATCAGAACCGTATCCCTATGCTGAGGCCCCCACCTAAATTAACAGATGTGGTTCATTAAGGTCATGCATAAACATGAAAAAAGTGGCGATTAAAGATCACAAAGAAACCTTATAAAGGAACACCATGGACTTAAAAAAAAACAGCTTTATTGAATATGGTTAAAATAAATTAGTACAAAAAAACTACCACTAATGCAAGCATTAAAAATGACAATGTGGTCAAACAACTCAGAGACCTGCCGCCAGCACATCTCATACAACCACCACATACAGTGCACACTGCAATACGTCTATGGGGATACACTGGCTCTTCCATCATCAGTGGGATAAAAAAGGATGAGATTATTCAAATGGTAAAGCATGGACTGCATACAGCATGAGGATTTGCAACATCCCCCCCTTCTGTGAGTCATGAAGTGGTGAACATACTGATGTACAGCAGCTATATGCTGCCCAGTGAATGTTATATGGGACTTGTGTGTTGAATCCTCTCCAGTCTATATACATCCAATGACATCTGGCCATGAATCTCCTGTTGTGGAGTTGACTTACACCAACTTATGTGACTGGTGGGGCGTGGCTTAGTGATGGCAGAGTGAAGCCGCTTTTTCCGGGGCTCTGCGGGCTGAGGCTGGGAACCACCCGTTGACTTGTCCAGGTGAGTCTCAATTACATGTCGGGGGACCGCAAGCACCTGCCAACCACCCAGGACTTGAGGGGACCTGAGACCACCCACTACTTTCTAAGGCAGTATGCTGCCTCTTTTCCCATGGCTCAGACCAAGATGCCACCACCAGGAGTCACTCCAGCGAGGACCACATCAGCGGGTAAGAGAAACACACAGGCAGGGATTTCAGTAGCAGAAGACACACACAGGGAACGACCGCCTTCCCCCATACTGTCCCCAGATATACAGCACTCTGATCTGCAGTCTGAACCAGCATGCTCAGCAGGAATAGGCGGTCGCTCAGAGGGGGCCCTCCGGGACATAGTTGCAGACCTTCCCACTAAGCAAGATCTCCAGGCTATGGCTGCTTCCATAGTGAATGCCTTTACACGGGAGCTGCATGACCTCCACCAGCAGGTGGATACAGTGAAGGAGCGGGTGATGGATTTGGAGTCCTCCACCACCACTGCAGGTGCTCGCATCACTATCGTAGAAGTTGAACATCAGACTTTCTGCCTCCATCTTGTGGAAGTTCACTTGAGGCTAAATGACAAGGAAAACTGAAATAGACAAAACAATCAGCTATCCTGTAAATAGTATATTGGCCTCAAAATTTACCGAGATACCATCGTCCCAAATAGTGTATATAAAGAAGAAAAGAACTGGGCATAGAGCTCAGAACAGCTAAAAGGAACTCAAGAAATGAGTTTCCTAATAGTTCAGTGGGAACAGGGACTATTGCGGTATCATAAGTTAAATCAGAAAGATCATTAAAATTCAATTACATTTTATTATGAATTAATCCACATTAAAAAGTGATAGACAAACATTTGCATAACAGAACCAAATTGTATTCAATCCGATAATAGGACGGAATAGGTTCAAAAACATAATTTTAACATTTCCAAGCAAAGGGATTTTTTACGGAGGTACAGAGATGACGCATAGATCCGACCGGTTTTGCGGCACTAAAAACGCAGCTTCCTCAGGGAACGTCACTTTGTAAATCCCTGGAGCTCCCAACCCACAACAACCAAGCGGCCTACTTCGAGACACCCTCAAATCAGGGTGCCCCCCCTGGGGGCGGACACGGGGGGCAAGGTAAAGAGACTCTAGACAGCACATAAAAGGACCCCACTCTGTCTGGTTACTAAACAATAAATTGTATAGTATAGGTCCCAGCAGATCTTCTGTAAAGTATACAAACAACTTCAATGGTGGGTTTACTCTTTCAATCAATAGTCCTGCGCGTGAGTCATCTCAATACCGGCGCCGGTATTGAGATGACTCACGCGCAGGACTATTGATTGAAAGAGTAAACCCACCATTGAAGTTGTTGGTATACTTTACAGAAGATCTGCTGGGACCTATACTATACAATTTATTGTTTAGTAACCAGACAGAGTGGGGTCCTTTTATGTGCTGTCTAGAGTCTCTTTACCTTGCCCCCCGTGTCCTCCCCCAGGGGGGGCACCCTGATTTGAGGGTGTCTCGAAGTAGGCCGCTTGGTTGTTGTGGGTTGGGAGCTCCAGGGATTTACAAAGTGACGTTCCCTGAGGAAGCGGCGTTTTTAGTGCCGCGAAACCGGTCGGATCTATGCGTCATCTCTGTACCTCCGTAAAAAATCCCTTTGCTTGGAAATGTTAAAATTATGTTTTTGAACCTATTCCGTCCTATTATCTGATTGAATACAATTTGGTTCTGTTATGCAAATGTTTGTCTATCACTTTTTAATGTAGATTAATTCATAATAAAATGTAATTGAATTTTAATGATCTTTTTGATTTAACTTATGATACCGCAATAGTCCCTGTTCCCACTGAACTATTAGGAAACTCATTTCTTGAGTTTCTTTTAGCTGTTCTGAGCTCTATGCCCAGTTCTTTTCTTCTTTAATCAGCTATCCTGAACCAGGTCCTGGGCAAACCTCCTACCTCTGAGCTGGAGCTGGACCAGGTGCACCGTATGCCAGGTCCTAGGGCACATCCCTTACCCCCACAAGGCAACGCTCCTACAGACTTGCCACGGGACATTCTTTGCAGGGTCCATTTTTTCACCATTAAGGAGGAGATCCTACGTCTGGCATGGTCAAAGGGCCCTATTGACTTTGACGGAGCTCTTATCCGGATTTACCCAGATGTGTCTAGGCACACACGGGCCTTGTGGGGTCTCATGCAATCTCTCCTTGAGGTGATATGTGAAGCAAAAGCCACTTTCCCTTGGGGTCACCCTTTCCATTTAATTGTGCGGAAACAGGGATCTTAATTCTACCTTCGCTTCCCAGACCAGCTTCCTGACCTGTTCAGCTTTAATTGACAAGCCTGCTGTCAGCGCTCTCAATAATTTACTCACCCAGGAGGCTCCTGGCCCTCCCAGGCCAAGACAGCAATGGATCTGGGGACCCAGGTCCTGCACCTCTAGCCACGAGGCCCCTAGGTCCCACCCGACTTCATCCGAAGCCTGACTTTTCTTCACAATGTGGTGGAGGATAAGACTGTGTGCAATATGATTTTATGGATCTCTCTGTGAGACTCCAGCAGTGTCTTGGGCCCCAATGAACTTTTTTCTTTTTTTTTTTTCCAAAGGTTTTTATTGGTTTTCAGAATACATCATACAGTGAAATAATAACACATAGATATATATATATATAGATATATATAAAACAGGCAATCCATGTTGAGCAAGAATAATACAAACAAATTGGATATGGTTATACAGTAGATGTAGAATGGAATCCTAGGTCTAAATAAACAGTTTCAACAAGATGTTAAAATCTATGGGAGAAATTCCAAAGGCAAATAAAATCAGATCGTTTAATTGTGTAGGTGTAGAGTTGTACTATGATCAACAGGTCTAAAGGTGGATTGCCCGACCGTGACAACAAAGAACATGTCAAGGTAAGTAAAGATTGAGAAGGAGGTAAGGGGGTATGTGATAGGTTTATACCTTCTATTCTGGAGATGTATCTCCTTGTAGAGAGGAGGGTGGGGAGAGGGACCTATGTTAAAGAGAGACGGGATAAAGAACGAGTGAGAAAGGGTAAAGAGAGGGGAGGATGTGTCTTTAGGTAAGAGAATCAGAAAGGGGTTCAGGAGATCTGCTACTCGCCGTCTACGAATCAACACCCTTTTAGAGTGGACGGATGAGGTGTCGTGTGGTAGGAAACCCAGGGGGTACTCTGTGCTAATTACGGGTATCTAAATATGCGAAGGTTATTCAGGAGGGATATTGAATCAGGTCGTGAAAGTCAGCAGTAGTTCGAAAGTGGATCCAAGGCGCCCATTTGGAGCTAAATTTTGTCGGAGTGTCAGCATGAATGTGAATCAGTTCTTCTATGTTTGCTATCTTGTCAACTCTATGGAGCCATTCTGCAATGGAAGGGATAGTAGAAGATTTCCAATAGATTGGGATACATTGCTTCGCTGCACTGATTAAGTGGAATGTAAGAGATTTTCGGTAAGATGTGCTAGAGCGGGCATCGTGATGTAACAAGAAAAGTGCTGGAGAGAAGGGTATTGTCGAGCTCGTAAGTTTTTCAATGTTCCTATGTATTATCTGCCAGAAAGGACGTATGGCTGAGCAAAGCCACCACAGGTGTAGGAGGGTGCCACCCGGATTGTGACATCTCCAGCATGTATCCGGAGTCTCTACATCCCAGGAGTGGATCAGAGCAGGAGAACGGTACCAGCGACATTGTAATTTATAGCCATTTTCCTGCGTTGATACGTTCAGCGAACCTTTATGAATATGTAGGAAGATACGTTCCCATTCTTCCTGTGAAAAGGAAGATTCCAGGTCTTTCTCCCAAGCCTTGCAAGCCAACGAAGCGCCAGGATTGTAATTTTGGAATAGAAGTGAATGAGTCGAAGAGACGAGGTGAGTCAGGGGAGTCCGTGAGGTGCAGAGTTTCTCGAAGGGAGTCAGGGGTCTAGTGCAGTCATTTTGTTTATTCGTGAATTGCAGGTAATGTCTAATTTGTTGGTAGGTCCACATGGGGATTGGGGGCATTTTTAAGTTTTCTGCGATTTGTTGTGCCGTGAGCAGTCTTCCTTTGTTGTAAAAGGAGTTAATTAGAATCGGATCGTTAGTCCAATGTTTAACCAGGAAGGATTCGTGCATGCCTGGCGGAAAGAGTGGGTTCAGTTTCAGTGGAGTCATTGGTCCAGGATTAGATGAAATTTCCTTTTGAGCGCATATAGTAGAGAAGCATTGTAAAGTTGGGGCTATTAATGGATGGGATTTAGTCGAAGCGAGCATGTGTGAGCGCTGTACCCAAGGAAGATGTCGAAGAGGGGAGTCCACGAACGAAGCTTCTAGAGCAATCCAATCTTTGTAAGGTGAGTGGATGTTCCAGTCAATAATCCTCGTCATATGAGTGGCTTTGTAGTAGTTAGCGATGTCAGGGAGACCTATGCCACCTTTGTCTTTGGGTAGGGAGAGTTGGTGATAGCTAATTCTGGGTATGTGCGCATTCCACAGGTAATTCGTACATGCTCGTTTGTACGATTTAAAAAAGGCTATGGGGAGTTTAATCGGGACGGCTTGTAAAAGATACAGAATGCGGGGGAGAATATTCATTTTGAGAATAGCAGCCCTACCGAACCACGAAAAGATTGGTTTGTTCCATAGTTTTAGGTCTAACAATATCTTATGTAGTATTGGTAGATAATTTTTTGCGTACAGGCCGTCTAAATTTTTTGGGAGTTGTATGCCCAGATAGGTAATAGTCTCATTTGTCCATTGAAACGGGAAGTTAAGTTTACATTGTTCGGCCAATTCATGGGGTAAAGAGATATTGAGGGCATAGGATTTACTAAAGTTAATTTTTAGGTTAGACAAAGTATTAAATGAGCCAAATGCTTTTAAAAGGGACGGAATCGTTATAAGGGGATTGGTGAGAAATAGTAAGATATCGTCAGCGTACGCTGCGATTTTGTATTCTTTCGTTTTCGATTTAATTCCAGTGATATCTGGGTTACGTCTTAAGCTATTTAAGAAGGGTTCCAAGGTGAGAATATATAGAATGGGGGACAGGGGACATCCCTGTCTGGTCCCGTTTCGTATGGAGAAGGCATTCGATAAGGTATTATTCACTCTGATTTTCGCCCTCGGATTGAGATATAAAGCATCAATAAAGCGGAGAAAGCGAGGTCCCAATCCGATGGTTTTCAAAACATAGTGCATGTAATCCCATGCTACCCTATCGAATGCCTTCTCCGCGTCAAGGGAAAGGAAAAAGCCCTTTTGTCCAGAGATTTTGATTAAATGATGCAAGTTAATGGCTTTAATCGTATTGTCCCGTGCCTCACGGCCAGGGACGAATCCGACTTGATCACCAGAGATCAGTGTAGGGATAAGAGGAAGAATTCTGTTAGCAAGAATTTTAGAGAAAAGTTTCAAATCAACATTAAGTAGTGAGATAGGTCTATAATTTTCAGCTTTGGTTGGGTCTTTGTCACCCTTCGGAATTACCACTATATGGGCTTCTAGCATATCCTGATGGAGGGGAGTGGTGTCTGAAATGGAATTGAAGGCTCTACAGAAGGGATCTAAGAGAACATCCGAAAAGGTTTTATAATAAACCGCAGGCAGTCCATCAGGGCCTGGGCTCTTTCCAGTTTTGGTCTGCTTAAGGGCGGTCTTCCATTCTAAAGAAGTAATCGGGGCCTCTAGAGAGGATATGATGTCTGGGTTTTGAATTTTGGGACAGAATTGGTGTAAAAATCCCTCCATCGTTCGTTGTCTGTGAGGTTTAGCTAAGGGGGGTACGTCAGAGTTTTTAAGATTGTATAAATTAGAGTAGAAGCATTCGAATTCTTTGGCTATCTCTTCGTTCGATGTAAGTTTTTTACCTGTGGAAGTATGTAAGGAATGTACTATCGTCTTCGACCGTTTGGCTTTCAAGGCTTGGGCCAAAAGGTGACCACTTTTATTGCCGAACTGGTAAAAGAGTTTCTGAGAGAGCATATATTTTTTTCGGATAGATTTCCCCAATTCCTCACGAATGGAGGAACGAATTGCTTGTAAATCGTGGAGGGTTTGCTCAGCCAGTGTACATTTGTGTGCTGTCTCTAACTTTTTAAGGCGTGTGAAAAGATCGGATAGACGACGTTTTCGTTCTCGATTGATCGCAGCAGAGATGGAAATGAGTTTCCCTCTGATAACAGTTTTGTGAGCTGCCCATTGAGTGATTGAAGAGGTATCTGGGGTAGTGTTTTCAGAGAAATAATCAGTGAGACATTGTTGGAGTTGAGAGGTGTGAATAGTGTCAGTCAGGATACTTGGATCCAATTTCCAGATATATGTGTGGTCATGAGTCTCAGGGAATTGCAGAGTAATTGAAATCGGGTGATGATCCGACAGAACCATCGGTTCTATAGTCGCCTGTTTAAGATAGGATAGATCCTTCTGTGTTAAGAAAAGGTAGTCAAGTCTAGAGTATTTGTCGTGAGGGTTAGAATAGAAGGTGAAGTCTTTTTCGGTCGGATGAAGGGTTCTCCAAGCATCGTGGAGAAGTAAATCTTGTAGCGTCAGTCTAATTTGTTTTAGGGCCCTGTAAGGGAGAGTAGAGGAACCAGTCGATGTGTCGATCAGAGGATCTAGGGGGACATTAAAGTCGCCTCCTAGAATCAGCATACCTGATTGAAAAGTAGCCAATTGATTCGAGATTAATCTAAAGAAGGGGACTTGTGCCGAATTAGGGCTATATATATTCGCCAATGTAATCGGTTTGTCGTGTACCGAGCCCTTAAGAAAAATGTATCTTCCATGATCATCGATCTTGGTATCAATTACTTGTAAGGGAGTCCGCTTGGATATGAGAATGGATACACCCTTCGTTTTAGAATTCGGAGTGGTGGAGTGATAACCCTGAGGGTAGTGTAAGTTGGAGAATTTAGGCGTGGCCTGAGAGCTAAAATGGGTTTCCTGAATAAAAATGATATCAGCTTTCATAGATTTCATATGGGTCAGAAGTTGAGATCTCTTTTCAGGCGTGTTAAGACCTTTCGCATTTAGAGATACGATCTTGAGAGATCTAAATTGTGGCGTGCGTATCGAGTGCTGGGAGGGCATGATGAGCAAAATCGTAAGTGACCAGCAGAGAAACAGACGGCGAGTAGCAGAAAACCTACGGGGTTGGGAAAGGGAATGCGAAGGGCAGGATACTAAGCTATTAGGAAAGAAAAAGAAAGAAAAAGGGAAGAAAGAAGAGAGAGAGAGAAAAAAAAAGGAGGAAGGGGGGAGGTGAGGAATTAGATATGATCAAAGGTAAGTATATTGTAGATAGTATGTGACAAGAAAAAGAAAAGAAAAGGTGGGTGTTTGGGGGGTGTAAATACAACTGGGGTCCGGAAGTATTTATTAGAAACTTCCCGACAACAAATAATTCCAGTAAAGGTCAGGTGGATCTCATAGAGATTCCTGTGGTGGAGAGTGTTCGGTAACCCGATTAAGATGGGATATGCTCCATTTCCCTTGAGGTCGAGAAGGGAGAGGGAGGGGTATCAGTTCATTTGTGGCGACAACGATAACATGAGAGGAAATATACAAACATGGAAGAAAATGGAGATATTGTTATGTAAAGATACGGGGATTGGGTAGATTCTACAGAGAGATCACGAAGAAAGGCACTGCTGATCAGGAAGATGCACAATACAATTAGGAGGGATCGGATGTAAGTTCTTAATAACGTACCTTAAAAATTCAACCTAGAACATAAACATGAAAACCGAAGGCATTCTTTGTAACTACGCTCGGAGCGAGTATTCAGGATCTAGGAGTATACACACTGAGGTGCAAGTTGACTGTATATTCAAGGAATGGAGTGGGATCCATTCTCCTTGCGAGGGTTGTCTCAGAGAGAACAAATGGTCGTAGCCAGACATTCAGTGAATATACAGTGTTATGCGGTATTGAAGCATAAATCAAACGATAAGGTTATTAAGCAAACAACATTAATCGAAAGGCTATAAAGTATTTCAAACTGAACGGATACACTCAGCATGCATCTGGTTTATCAGATATATAGAGAACCAAGAAAATTTGAGAGAAAGCAGAAAAACATTATACCAGTCATTAGAAAAGGAAAAGTAAGTGAGCATTGGATCATCAAAAAAGGGAAAAGGAAAAAGGAAAAAATTAAAGCAGGAGATGATGTCAAAGTCCAAGTGTAAGTTCTCCAACTCTTAAGGATCGCATCGTGGGTGTAGATAATGTCCAGTCAGACAGCTTACCTACAGGTTTGACGTACGAAATCCAATACAGTGTATTAGGGTCTGTAGGTGGTGCGGTGAGGATGCAGGAGAACATTCGTGGTAAATGGCTCCATATGAGTGTATCCGAGGCACATTCCAGGGCAGTAAACCGCGAAGTTTCTCGTACGTCTATAGTGATTGACGAATGAAGAAAGAAGTAGAACTCTTCATGACAGTATAAGTTCCAGGTTTCTTGTGAGACCGCGCTTAACTCAGTTAACTGGGAAAACAAAGAACAAGATTTGCGGTGTAATGTGTCAACGAGACGGATTTCCAGGAAGAAGAGACTTTATGATCTCCTAGGCTTTCGGTGGTCCGGTGAGGCTGTAGGGCTGAGATTGCGCACGTTGCCTTGAGCTCTCGGTGATGAAGCAGGGGGATGGCTCCTCCTGCGTCTGCCGATGTTAAAGTTGCCTGCTTCTGCAATGCCTTCCATAGAGTCAGCTCTCCGTAACACGGGGAGACGAAAATCACTGTACCAGTCAGGCACTTCGACGTGGGGCAAATTGAGAGTACTACAAAAATGCTCAAGATCTTCAGGCACTCTGAGATTAACCGAGTGACCGTTATAGTTGACTGAGAGACAAAGCGGGAATTTCCATCTGTACGGAATAGCGCGGGCTCTCAAAAGATCTAGGATCGGTTTTAGCTCTCGTCTTCTCTGTA
This sequence comes from Lithobates pipiens, assembly GCF_037356315.1. NCBI lineage: Eukaryota > Metazoa > Chordata > Amphibia > Anura > Ranidae > Lithobates > Lithobates pipiens. The sequence goes on along the minus strand of NW_027507784.1, from coordinate 273,100,645 downwards.
GAGTAATGGCCGACAGATCTTGGAAAAGTTTAATTTCAGCGCCATGGTGAAGCATCCGCCCTCCATTTCTCGCCCTCCGCATAATTTCTTCCTTAAGGATATAATCTGCTATGCAGCATATGACATCCCTAGGGGGATCAGCATCCCTTCCTCTGGGTCGTAGGGCTCGATGGATGCGTTCTAGGACAATAGGCGTATCAGGGGGCCTCTCCAAGAGGCCATTAAAAATGGCAGTGACAGCGCGGGTTAGCTGTGTAGGTTCCACGGACTCTGGAAGACCTCGTAATCGGACGTTGTGTCTTCTTCCACGGTTGTCGAGGTCTTCCAAGTGACGGTTAATGTCCCTGAAGTGGACCGCGTGAGATTCCGAGACTTGTTGCAATCGACAAAGAGTAGTGTCATGGCGGGCCTGTGTGTCTTCAATGTCTTCCACCCTCAGTATCATCGACTGAAAGTCCGCGCATAATTCGGAGACCGCAGCCGCGAGTGCTCCTTTGATATCCGCCGTCATAGCTTTCAAATCTGCAAGACTGAGCGACGGAGACGACGGTGGATCCGTGGGTTGAGATTGTGGGCTCCGGCTTCTGGATCTGTTAGGCCCTCTGCCATGAGGTGAATCGTCGCGCGGTGTGGCGTGCGAGTCAGACGCCGTTCCTCTAGGCCGCGCGCGGAATATCTCCGGTATGTGTTGGTTTATAAGGGCGTCTTGGCTCCTGGACGAACGGGAGGGTAAACCAGAAGGGTTTTGCGGTGTGCTCCCCATGTTTTTCGGTGAGATAGATACCCGATAGATAGATAGCTGGACCTCTGGGAGAGAGAGCTTAGAAGCGAGCGTCCATCTTCCTCAGGCACCAAGCCACGCCCCAAACTTTTTTCTATTTACTTTGTTTTACACTGGCCCTCAGGGTCTTCCAAGACGGTGCATTGCCGCCCCAAAGATGGACAATTGTGGGGTTTTACCTGAGAGCTTTTTGGCGGGGGGGGGGGGGTTGTCTCCTGGGACATGTTTCCATAGTTTTTTGTTCAGTTTTGCTGTCTGCGGATCTCTGCCTTGCCGAGCGTCTATTTTGGCTTACAGGCGGGAGAAGTGGTTTGCAGTTAGCAGAGGCCAATGGACAGGCCATGACCCCTGATTTTTCTACAATGACTAAGTCAGAATTGACTCTGAATGTGATGGCCCTTCATAGCGCGGCCGGTGGGACACCAACACCTTGTACATCCATTGCATATCTAGCCTCCCTCTCTATCCTGCCAGTTCTTGTTTTTGTTTTTGTTTGATGATGGGGATGCAAGGCCTGCCCAGTGGCTATACTCACTCCTTCCATATCAAGGGCTATGGTGTAGAGCAGTGATGGCGAACCTTGGCACCCCAGATGTTTTGGAACTACATTTCCCATGATGCTCATGCACTCTACAGTGTAGTTGAGCATCATGGGAAATGTAGTTCCAAAACATCTGGGGTGCCAAGGTTCGCCATCACTGGTGTAGACTATGACTTTCCATACGATATATACCTATATTTGTCAAGACGCTCTGTTTGAGTGTCTTGGGACATGGTTAAATGGTTAAAAGTTTGGGCATTAGTCCCTCCTATATGTTGCCCACCTGGAAGCCATATGGGGCTGTATGTCTCCCCCCAGTACCCCACCACAGCATGGTCTCAGTTACTGGATCTTTATTGATGTCTCTGTATCTGTTTTATTTACACTGACTCGCTCATTTGTTTGTTTGTTTGTTTTATTATGTTTCTCATTGTTCTTAACCTGTGCATCTCCAAATGTGTTGTTTTTCTATTGCATTTGGCTGCAAGCTTCAGGCATTTTCTAATGCCCCATCTACCCCCAATTAGGGCGGATTCCTGCTTAGGCACCATCTGTGCTGAGTCAGGTCCTTGGTTATATTGCACTCTAGATAGACTACTCCTCTCCCCCTTTCCTCACTTACTCTTCCCTCTGCCTCTTTTTTTCTTTCTTTGTTTTTTCTCCTCGTTCTGCTATCTGCCTCTTGCCTAGGGGGGATTCATGGGGTTTTCAGAGCGATATCTCTTCTTTGGGGGAGACCTCAACTTAGCTTTGGTTCCTCTATTGGATGTCTCACGCAGTTCTTCCCACCTCCCTTAAGCCTTAAGCGTCTGAAGACGGATCTGCATACCCTGCATCTGGTTGACCCCTGGTGGATACTACATCCACAGCACCATGATTGCTCCTTTTTCTCCCTGGTCCATCACACCTACTCGTGGTTAGATTATCTTATGATAATGCATAAATACTTATCCAGAGTAGTATCAGCCATCATTGCTGTTATTTCTCTTACAGATGATGCCCCAATCCATCTGAAACTTCAATTGGGTCCAGTGACTCAGACTCCACTATCCTGGAGACTAAATGAGGCCTTGCTACAATCGGAGGAGATCTGTTCTGGGCTCCTGACCACCCTGAGGGACTACTTTGCCATCACTGAAGCATCAGTCACCAGTCCCTTGGTTGTCTGGGAGGCCCATAAGACGGTGGTTTGGGGCGCACTGTTCAGAATAGGGGCCTGTCTTAAAAGAGAGAGGTCATGCTGCACGGAGGAACTTCTTACTCAGCTCCATAGCTTGGAATGCTCCCATAAGGCTAGCCTTGCGTGTGCCACGTATCAAGATCTTCTAAAAGTTTGTGAAGAACTCCACTCGCTCCTATTCCACAAAACAAAACAAAAACTAGCATGGGCTCATCGTACAATGTATTCATTTTCAAACAAACCAGGTTCGCTGCTAGCCCGGGCGCTGTGTGGTCTGCACATGAATACCTACAAGATATGGCAAGGGAGTTCAAATCCTTCTATGAAAGCCTCTATAACTTAGATTGTTCCCTCCCTTCAGACTCCTCCTCTGCTGGCACCACCACTCCACAGTCCTATATTGCCTCCTCGGGCATGCCATCTCTACCTACTACTGTCCGGGAGGAACTGGAGGAACCTATCACAGTTGAGGAGTGGAGGTGGCCCTGGCAAACTCAGAGCTGAAGAAGGACCCTGGCCCTGATGACTTCTCCCCAAGCTATTATAAGGTCTTCTTTGAGACCCCATATGGACCCCTGGTCACTGCCCTTAATTCCATCATGGACAGGGAATCCTTCCCGCTTGGCACTCTGAGAGCTTATATCTCCCTTATTCCAAAGGAGGGGAAGGACCCATTGTGATGGGGGAACTATCATCCGATAGCACTCCTAAACACCGATTTGAAACTGTTTGCCAAAATTTTGGCCAATAGGTTGCTCCCTCATATCCCGAGTCTGGCTTTGTGCCTCTCCGAGAGCCACGTGACAACACAATTAGAGTGATGATCTTGATCCATTCAGCCAGATCATCGAAACGGTCTCTTCTCTTGTTGTCTACGGATGCAGAGAAAACCTTCAACTAGATGAACTGGACCTTCATGCAAGCCACTCTAAAACACATTGGTCTCAGGTCCTCAATGTTGAGTTGGATATTGTCTCTTTATTTCAATCCCACAGCGGTGGTCAAGGTCAATGAGTTGAGATCCACCTTTTTCCATATACACAGTGGGGTTGATTTACTAAAGGCAAATCCACTTTGCACTACAAGTGCACTGAAATTGCAGTCGCTGTAGATCGCCGTAGATCTGAGGGGAAGCTCTGAAATTAGGTGAAGCTCTGCTGATTTTATCATCCAATCATGTGCAAGTAAAAAAGCTGTTTTTTTTTTATTTTCCTTGCATGTGCCCCTCGGATCTACAATGATTGCACTTCCAAGGGCACTTGTATTGCACAATGGATTTACTTTTAGTAAATAACCCCCAATGAGTGCCCCTTACCCCCCCTAATATTTATACTCACCCTAGAGCTCTTCCTTTGCACAGTTAGGGCGGATGAAGGCATTGCTGGTTATCAAAAAGCCTTGTGAATGCACAAAGTGGCCACATTCGCAGATGACCTGATCTTTTTCCGGAACAGAACTGCTTACCTCCCTCCCGAAATTATTACAGTCTTTGCAGGAATATGGGGCTCTTTCTTTTTTCAAAATCAATTTATCCAAATCTTCCATCCTTAAAGTGGAAGTAAACTCCACTATCGTTTTCAGCCAAGGAAGCTGCCATCTTTGCCTCTGTTTAATCTTCAACTTCTATGGTGCTGCACATGTGATTCGTTATGACACCAGCCATTGGATAGTTTGATAGTTTTGCTGAGAGCACAGCCAATGTGCAGTTAGCATTCCCGGCATGCCTTTTTTTTTAACTGATAAATCCATGGGTTTACTTCCACTTTAACATCACCAGGAACATGGCTAACTCACTACGCTTGGCATTTCCACTTCGTTGGGAGACTGACTCTATTCATTATTTGGGAGTTGACATCATCTCTCACCCTTCAAATCTGTATTTGGCAAATTTCACCACACTGCTTATCCGCCTCAAAGCAAATCTCCTCCACAGACACTCACTCATGCTGACGTGATTTTGCCGCTGCAATACCCTCAAGATGACCATGCTGCTCAGGGTGTTGTATTTACGGTAAGCACTTCCTATTCATCCCCCATATTCTTTAAGCATGTGAACACTATGTTTCAAAACTTTGTTTGGTCCGACTGTCAGTCTTGCATTAGGTTACAACTTCTTCATCTTGATAAACACAGGGAAGGCCTACTACAGACTGGTACATCTCACTAGGCTGGTGGATTGGCACTGTTACGCAGAGGCGAAACATTGGGTGGCCATGGAGGTGGAAGACTCGGGTGCCACAGCTAAGAGCTGGCCATGGATCACCTCACGTTTAACGAAGGCCCTCATTGACCATTCTACCCTGGGCAGCACACTGCCTTTAGATAGGGATGCCTTCCGACACTCCTCCATGGCACCACTACCCTCCCCTATGGTGCCGATACTGGGCAACCCAGAATTTCTACCTGGCCTCCAGAACTCTTGGTTCCGGAGGTTAGTCGCCAGCTGACGGGTCCATCTCTGTGACTTTGTCCTGATGGCCAACTATCCCCCTCTTCTGGGGTGGCTGCTGCGGACCCTCTGCTGGATTTCTGGAGTGGTCTTCAGCTCCGTAAATTTCTGCAGGGGTGTTTCAGGACCCTGGGCATGTCTCGCCAACTTATAGAGCTGGAACACATTTGACGCGGGGGGGGGGGGGATCCCATCCACCACATTTTTTCAATGATCTATGCTTCTTTGACTCGTCCGCTGGAAGAGTTTGTTCCACCCTTCCTTTCTAAATGGGAGGCAGACCTAGGCATCCAATTCAATGACTCTCAGACTGAGAAAGTCCTCCATTTTGCCCAAAAGTCTTCCACAGCCATTAGAGTCCAGAAAACCTTTTATAAGATCTTGACCAGATGGTACAGAGTACCTACCGTTTTACACTGGTTTTTCCCTCAGGTTTCCAGCTTATGTTGGCGATGTGGCAATGCTGAGGAAACGATGCTGCACATCTTCTGGAATTGTGCCAAGCTTGAGCCCTTTTGGTGCGAGTTGAGCTGCATAATCAAACACCTGACAAATGTTAATCTAGAGGGGAACCCTGCGGCATGCTTGCTTCATCTCTCAAAGAGACCGATTAAGAAATACAAGGCCTCCCTTACAATCCAGTTGCTTAATGTGGCCAAAGCATTCCCCTCTGTTAGAGATCGGAGAACCCCCCCCCCCCCCCTATATCCCTGTGGTTTGCTAAAGTGAATGAACTGAAAGATATGGGGGACCACACCGCTACCTTGCACAACCGGGAGGAGACCTCCCATGAGACCTGAAGACCCTGGCACCATTTTGTATACACAGATGCCTATCTTCAGGAGATAGCGCAATCAGACTGACCTTCTGAAACTAGAGGCCCTGCATGTAAACCTTTATATTTATTTAGTTTTCTTTCTTTTACACGTATCCTTGGCTCAGTAATGGGCTATAACATCCGGACACGATGCATATCCTTGCTTACATCACACTCCCCTCATGGTCCCATTTAAGGGCTAAGCAGGCCACCGGGTTGCAGTGTCCCCCGATATATATTGTAAAAGTTTAATTTTATTTTACATTCTATTTTACACTATTTTTGTATGCTGACTTGCTCCCAATGGTTCTGTGTCTTGGGTCTCCCTTGAGTTCCTATTTGTCTCCTCAGCTTTGCACATGGATGATTACCTCCAAAACCATAATATTTTCTCATGACTACCCATCTGGGCTTGTTGCTATATGACTTTGACTATGGCCCCCCCCTTTTTTTTTGTTACTTGATTATGTCATCCGTTACTAGTGCATACCTGGACTGTTTAATGCAGATTTCTTTGAAAAATAAATCCTTTGATTGGAAGATTTCCCAGGGTTTGGTCTCTGTGGATTGAGTGGCTTTTGAATGACCATTTGAATAATCTCATCATTTTTTATCCCGCTGACTATGGAAGAGCCAGTGTATCCCCATAGACTTATTGCAGTGTGGACTGCGTGTGGTGGTTGTATGAGGTATGGTGACGGCCGGTTTCCGAGTTGTTTGACAAATTGTCATTTTTAAAGTTTGCATCAGTGGTAGTTTTTTTAACTAATTTATTTTAACCATATTCAGTAAAGAAGATTTTTTGAAGTCCATGGTCTTCCTTTATAAGGTTTCTTGGTGATTTCTAATCTGCACTTTTTTTAGATCAGCATTATAATAATAATCTTTTATAATTTGAATAAAATTATGAAAATTGAACATTCTGCTTTTTCTACCAGTCAACTTTACTGGACTTAGAAATGTTCTACTCTACCATGGGCGTCCGCAGGTAGGGGCAAGGGGGGTCAAGTGCCCCCCCCCCCCGGAATTGGGGATCAGATCTTAAATTCAGCACAGTTGCGTCGCTATCGGGGCTTCCTGCCCGCTCCGTTCCTTCCCTATTGGCCATAACTGAAGGCCAATCAAAGAAGACTAGGAGAGGAGAGCATTGTGGGACATGTAGTCCCAAAGATTGGCAGCCCCATTTTCCACAGGGAGGTGGCTATAGCTCGATCAAGAGAGAGATTGAGAGACTGCAGCCTGGAAAAAAGCTGAGGGACAGAGTGCTACAGGACAAAGAATGAGGAGTGTGCCGGGTGGAAGCCAGAGAGACCAGGATAGAGACATGCTACACTACTTACCATAGTCACCCCCGGGGGACCCAGAGTAATCGATCGTCCAGCCAGAGGCATCACTGCTGTCGTTTCGCTGGGTCTGGTAAAAGGGCCTGTTGGTCATTATCCATTACTTATCTTAGAAACTGTACTACGTCTGCAGTCTCTGACCATGATAATGTGATAATGACATTGGGGCGGTGCATGGGTGACCCTAAAATGATGCCCCCCCTGAAAAAAGTTCTGCGGACACCCATGTACTCTACTGGACTTGCAAATACTCTACTCTACTCTACTCTACTGGACTTGGAAATACTTTACTCTACTCGACAAGGAGTACTCAATTGGACTTGGAAATGACTGTCAATAACTTTGTGATAACTTCAGTTCTGTTTACAGTATTAGGGTTGTCTTTGTCTTTTCATTTAAGCCTAACAATCAATCACTTGCTTTGGTCATTGATGTGTAGATAGCTAAATAAAATGTAGCAGTGTCAATATGAGATGGATTATTTGACAATAACTATATGACTAATTTACTGATCTAAATTATTTTTACATTGCTCTTTTTGACATATAGGGGTGAGTTTGCTAAAGGAAAATAGGCTGCTCACTTTGCAAGGGAATAGAAGGGAAATGAAGATTGGCAAAATCCTATCATCCAATCAAAGTTGTGTTTTTTTTTTTTCGTGCATATGACGGTATTTTTTCCAAAGTGAAATTTCACCACATTTACTAAGCAAAATACAACTTTCCCTTCAAAGTAAACCACCTACATGCCTAAAAGAAAATCAACCCTGTAAGGTTTTTATTTGTCACATTGTTTTAAAAAAATACTCCTTCTCAGGGATATATATAGTATATATATGTATATACACTTTCTGGCCACTTTATTAGGTACACCTGTTTAATTGCTTGGTAACACAAATTGCTAAGCAGCCAATCACATGGTGGCAACTCCATGCATTTAGGTATCTAGATGTGGTGAAGACAACTTGTTGAAGTTCAAACCGAGCATCAGAATGGGGAAGAAAGGGGATTTAAGTGGCTTTGGACGTGGCATGGTTATTGGTGCCAGGCGGGTAGTTTGAGTATTTCAAACACTGCTGATCTACTGGGATTTTCACACACAGCCATCTCTTAGACATGTGTCCTAAATTCGTAGGTTCGGGAGGATCCGAAATACGAATTGCCATGCGTCCGAATTTTGTACGCAATATGAACTTTTGTTTACGAATTTCGGATCAGTTGTCGTCGCATCGACGACTCAGTCATTTTGCTTATTATGAGGGGCTCCCATCATCCTTGTGCTATGCTGACTTCCTCCTGGGGTTGTACCTCTGCTGTGCTCATTATGAGGGGTTTCCACCATTCCTGTGCTGACATACTGAGCATAGCAGGGGTACAGCCCCAGGAGGAAGTCAGCACAGCACAGGGACGGTGGGAGCCCCTCATAATGAGCACATGGCTGCCATGCACAGCTGCTTTTGTTTTTTACCCCGCACTGTACGGGGTCAGCGGTGATATGCGGGGTCACTGGAAATTGTTTGGTGTTACCAAGCATGTGCTCTCCGCACATCCCCGGTGACCCTAAACAGTGTGGGGTGATCAGGCGAAAACTGGACCAGCGATGCATGGCAGACAATCCACTTCTCTCTTGTATTTTCAAATCTTAACGGAACAAACTGAAGAGAAGCTGATTGGTTGCCATGGGCAACTGCTCCAGATTCTCTTCGCTTCAAGCTTGATCAATTTCCCTAAATGTCTTTTTATCTGTTCTAGCAGTCATATGTGTAAATGAGAAGAATGGTGGGGGCACATCAGGGCACATTTGAGCACATCAGGGCACATTGGGGCACATCAGGGCATATTGGAGCACATTGGGGCACATCAGGGCACATCGAGGCACATCAGGGCATATTGGAGCACATTGGGGCACATCAGGGCACATCAGGGTATATTGGAGCACATTGGGGCACACCAAGGCATATTGGAGCACATTGGGACACATTGGGGAACATCAGGGCACATTGGGGCACATCAGGGCACATTGGAGCACATCAGGGCACATTGGGGCACATCAGGGCATATTGGAGCACATTGGGGCACATCAGGGCATATTGGAGCACATTGGGGCACATTGGGCACATCAGGGCATATTGGAGCACATTGGGACACATTGGGGAGCATCAGGGCACATTGGGGCACATCAGGGCACTCTCTTCTCGTCCATCCCAGATGATGTCACAAGCAAATAGGGGTAGATGAGAAGCGAGGGGAGGGATTGTGTGGAGGAGGGACAGGGACCAACTACTAAGACCAAATGGCCATCTCTGCTGCAGACAGTCAGTTCAAGGAATGTTCAGAGTGAGGGAGGGGTACCCCAGCTTTGGCAAATTGATTTTCAAAAATGCTAACTGCTCCATTAGCTGGGGGACAACTGGGATCTTTGGGGTGACAGGATGTTTCCCGTCACAGAAAACACCCGCTCACTCTGGACACTTGTCGGAGGGCAGGACAGTAGCTCCTTGGCAATATCTGCGAGGGCAGGCCACTCCTCGCTCTTCCCCTGCCAAAAAAACATTGGATCTGTGGTGGGGTGCACTGGTGGGGCTGACAAATAGGACATGACAACCTCCTTTGCTGATATGGGTTTCTTGGGGTGCACTATGTTGGAGGTTCCCATTAGGGTGTCAAGTGCCTCAGCCAAGACAGAAGATGCTCCACTGGCAGGAGCTCTGCTCACTTCACTAGATGTAGATGATGCATGGGAGAGGGGGTCTTCAATATCTTCTTCCTCCTCTTCCTCTTCTCCCAGACTTACCATCTGCCTTTCCCTCTGACGCACCCTGTCGATTAGTCTGTCCCGCCATGTTGTCAGAGCACTACACTGCACAGCCATTTTGCCCTTGATGCGAGGGTCACACATGGCAGCCAGCATCAGTTCTGGGCAAGAGGCGGTCAACTCCTGCGTGCGCCTGCCCAACTCCATCAGAAATGTGTTTAGCAGAGCCAACACATCAGGTTGAGGGCCACCACCAGGCAAAGGTTCCTCAGCCGACTTGAACCTCTCCAATTTGCTCTGAAGGTGGTTGAAGAGTGGGAGCACATGACCAATGCTGGCATCCTCGCGGCTTAGGTGTTCTGTGACAGAGAGGAAAGGCTTGAGGACTGCCACAATCTGCCCGATTATGGCCCAGTCCTCCCTGCCTAAAGATCCCTCTATGCCAATGTTATGATCACAGGCCATGGCATGGAGAGCCTTCTGCTGCTCAAGGATGCGTTCCAGCATTGCTAGGGTTGAATTCCACCTAGTCCCCACATCCTGTTTTAGACAGTGTTCTGGAAGGCCTGCCTTCCTCTGTTCCACCCTGAGGAGGTGGCTGTCCCTCACACTCTGATGGAAGTGGCCAGCCATCTTCCGACAAGAGTCCACCACTTTGGACAGCCTTCCATCGCCACCAGAAATGGTCTCCACCAACCGAAAACTGTCAGTTACCACCTGGTGGAGAAGGTGGGCTGAGCAGCGCACACCCACAAAGCTGCCATCCCTTACAGCCTTGACCATGTTGCTGCCTCCATCAGTGACAACATAGCCAATCCGGTAGTTGCTGTCTGCCTGTCCAAACCACTGCAACAACTTTTTCTGCAGGGCTTGCAGGATGTTTTGCGCTGTGTGCTTTTCATCAAGCACCTCAGCGTGCAGGAGGAAGGAACGGTACCCATGTTTGTCAACTACTGGCGAGGATCCAGATGTTTGAACTACATCATGGGACACCTTGGCCTGCCACCAATGTGCCGTCAGGGACAGGAAGGCATACTGGGCACTACACGCACTCCACAGGTCAGTGGTCAGGTGCACTGCCTGTCCACCTGCCCTTCCAATCTCCTACTTGAGCACCCCGACACAAGACCTGTATAAGGCTGGCACCACAGTTTGGCTGAAGGTCTTACGTGATGGCACACGGTACTGTGGTGCAACAGCCTGCATCAATTGCTTGAAGGGCTCACCTTCCACCATGTTGAAAGGTTCTCCTCCAACTGCAATGAGCTGGCCAATCAGGCGTGTTATTTTATGCACCTGCGCCCGAGACATACAATTACTCTGAAAGCCACCAAAATCTTCCAGGGTGGCCTGGCTGGTATGGATTGGATGCGGGATGGTGGCTGTGGCGGTGCCACTATTGGTTCCACTTTTGGTGTTTGGAGGAGTGGCCATGATACTTTTCTCCCCTAACAGCACTGCATGGTGGTGCACACGCATGTGCTGGTTCATGCCACTGTTACTGAGATGCCCTATGTCTCGGCCCCGGCTGACCTCCCTGCCACAGTGATTGCATTTGGCCTTCTGACCGACACCAATTCTTTGAAAATGCTGCCAAATGCTGGAACGGCAGCCACCACCTCGGACACTGCCTGATGGAATACCTTCCACTGCAGTGGTCACACTCTCTTTCTGAGGTTCGGCAGGAGTGGGAGGAAGAGACCTGAACATCCCAGGTATATTGGGTGCTGTGATGGATTGAGGTCTAATGGTTGCATTGGCCCATTCTGATGCTGGAGGCTTAGAAAGCACTTGGGCAGGGGTCTTTTCAGGAGAAAAAAGTAGTGGGGACTGAGGGGAGATACTTTCTGGGCTGTCGGTGGTGCCAACATGGGTAGAGGGCTGGAAATTACATTTGTCTACAACAATGTCAGGAAAGCCTGCTTCCACCTCTTTCACATTGCCAAGGGAACAGTGATCATTAGAAGCAGTAAACTCTGTCTCCTTGCTGACCACTGTCAAGCTCCCTGTAGTGCTGATGGTGATGGCACTGGCAGCAATGGTGGTGGTGACATCATCATGAGCCTCGGCCTCCTGACATGTTTCCTGCTGCATGGCCAGGATCTCCAGCTTTGGCTGCACAAATGTATGTGCACTGGGAACCCCTTTGGCCTGCCCTCTTCCATAAAAGGTACCAATGGGCAGCATGTTACCAGCAGCAGTGGCAGAGGTGGTAGCGCCACTTTTGCTATGAATTGTGCTGCTGGTTCTAGGAGGTAAATCCTGGAACAGCTGGCGACATGCAAATGTCTGCTGTTTGCCAGGCTCTTTACCACCAGCAGTCTTCACTCCCAGTCGCCTCAGCTTTATGGGAGGTGAGCTGAGCTCAGAGGGCGCAGAGACAGAACGTCCCACCTGCTGCTCATGTACACAGCTCATAGCTCTCCCTCTCCCAGCAGCACTCTTACTGCTTTTTTGTCCTTGTTTGCTGCTAATTTTTCCTTTAAAAGTTAGAAAAATGTAGACAAAAAAAAATATGATTTTGATTGCAGCAAACTAACACCAAAATCACCAAATGTACAAAAGAAATATTATACAAACAGAAAATAACAAAATATTAACTAAAAGAAACAAGAAATGAAAAAAAAAAAAGATCTCTCAAAACCAACCAAAAAACTAATAAAACCAGAAACTAAACACTAGGAGATGATACACTTGCAAACTACAACTGATATAAACTAAAATGAACAATGAAAAGCTAAGGATTGCAAAGATATTCGCTCAGATGCACAGAGAAATAATCGTGTGATCTGCTCCACTACACTAACTAATCCACAAAGGGAAGTCACATGATCGGGCCTGCCCTGTAGGCCTCAGCAGCAGAAGAAAACCTATGATTGGTCAACCAAGTCACGTGTTGTTTCCGTAGTAACGAAATTTGGACATATTGTCATATTGAGGTATATATTTTTTCCTTTAAATTCATCGTAAAGAACGTTCGTACAAGTTAACAAAGTATTTCGTACGAATTGAAATTGAATTTCGAACACGAAATACGAAGTACAAATTAATTCTAACATGAACTGGAACGGAACGGAACGAAACAAATTTATTGACGGCGCCCATGTCTACCATCTCTAGGGTTTACAAAGAATGGTCCAAAAAAAGAGAAAATATCCTGTGAGCAGCAGTTGTGTTGACGAAAATGTCTTGCTGATGCCAGAGGTCAAAAAAGAATGGGCAGTTTGGATCGAGATGTTAGAAAGGCAATAGTAACTCAAGTTACCACTCTTTACAACCAAGGTTTGCAGAATACTCTCTCTGAAAGCACAACACAACAAACCTTGAAGCAGGTGGGGCTACAGCAGCAGAGGGCCACGCTGGGTCCCACTCCTGTCAGCTAAGAGCAGGAAACTGAGGCTACAATTTGCACAATTGGACAGTAGAAGATTGGAAAAATGTTGCCTGCTCTGATGAGTCTTGATTTCAGTTACAACATTTAGATGGCAGGGTCAGAATTTTACATAAACAACATTAAAACATGGATTCAGCCTGCTTTGTATCGACACTTCAGGCTAGTGGTGATGGTGTAATGGTGTGGGGGTTATCTTCTTGGCACACTGTGGGCCCCTTATTACCAATTGAGCATCGTTTAAATGCATCGGCCTGCCTGAGTATTGTTGCTGACAATAGAGCACCTTTGGGATGTGGTGGAACAGGAAATTCGCATCATGGATGTGCAGCAGACAAATCTGCAACAACTGCGTGATGTTATCATGTCAACAGGGCTGTCTTTAAGGCAGGGCAAAAGGGGCAGCTGCCCTGGGCCCTGTCATTGTTGTGGGGCCCAAAGCAGCTGCCTCATACTTGCCAACTATCTCAGTGTAAATTCCCTTGTTCCTTGAAGTTTTAGTCCCAATATCTCAGTGTGAAGTGATGGTACTAATGCTGCCCAGCTCTGCCCTATTGTTGTGTAAAGATAACTCACCTGCAGACCATGTGTTTACATGTAAATAACCGGCATTCGTATGTAAATAGTGGCAGCATTACTAAGTAAATAGATGCGTCCGGCAGCATTGATATGTAAATAAAGGTGGCATTCATAGTGTATCATGCTCCCCTGCAGTGAGGAGATGATGTGCTGTAATCTCCAGCAACCAATCAGTGAGCAGTATTAGTTTACAGTAATCTCTAGTAACCAATTAACAAGCAGAAATCATTTGCTGTAACCTCAAGCAACTAATCAGTGAGCCGTAATGTGTGCTATAACCTCTAGCAACCAGTCATTAAGCAGTAATGATATGCTGTAACCGCTGGTAACCAATCGCAATTGCTGCCTGATCAGATTCAGTAAACAGATTTTAAGTCTAGCTGCTATTTATTGTATGTCTCAGAGCAGATGGAGAGCAAAACTGCATGGGGGGGGGGGGGGCCCTAGAAAAATTTTGCCCAGGGTCCAATCAGTATTAAAGACGGCCCTGCATGTCAATATGGACCAAAATCTCTGAGGAATGTTTCCAACACCTTGTTAAATCTATGCCACAAAGAATTAAAGCAGTTCTGAAGTCCAACCCAGTATTAGCAAGGTGTAAGTAATAAAGTGGCTGGTGAGTGTATATTATAATATACATGCAGCGAAACCCCCGCAGGAGCTGCAAAGAATTGTAGTTTGTCTGTCATCCTGCCCAGCTCTGCATTCACTCTCGAGCACTCATAGACAAAAAAATAAGTCAACAAACTGTTTTTTTTTGCATGCGGCTCACAGCACTAAACATTTGGACAAAAAGATGCACAGGGCTCCTGTATAAATTTGCACCGCAGCCACAGCAGAGATATGTGAACTGGTTCCTTAGAGAGCCGGTCACAATCTCTTGCTTTTGTGAATTGGATGCGAGAAAACCTGCATCCAATTCGCAATAGTGTGAACCCAGCCTGAGGGGTATAACTTGGATGGGGATGGGAGATATGGGATGCCCCGTGTGGATAAATAGAACAGCAATTGTTTTGTTTTTTGGGACAATGATGTACACTCCATGTACATACTCATTCAGCTTCCTCCTGTGCAAACTTGCTTGAAGTTCATCACTCCTCACTTCACCAGCACATCAATGGGTTCCCCAGGAACAGCTAGCACTATTTGTTGGTTAGGCCTGAAAAGTCCTTGTGCTAGCTGCCCTAACTATGGCTACTAATCCCTGTTAGCCCTCTTCAGGCCCTGCCAGCCCTTCTGGCTGCAGCTGCCTCCTTCCACTACCCCTTCCACCACAGTCCACTCTTCTGGTTCTGCACTAGGGTGCCCACGTGTCCCGGATTGCCTGGTACATTCCCGCAATTAGCAGGTCTGTCCTGGGTCCCGGCACCTTAATTCCGGGACAATACAGTGTACCGCAATGAAACTGATGCAGCCCGTCAGCTATTCTGCATTTGCCGATGATGTCATCTGGCCCGGGCAGCCCCAGTGGTGTAGCGTGGGGGGGGGGGGGGGCAGTGCTCTCTCCCAAGTGCAACATCATTCCTGTGCTGCCATGATGACTGCTGTCCCAAGAGTGACCCAACTGTGCAAGTGTTTCCTCCAGTCCCACCTACCACCTTACACTTTCATTCAATGAGGCATATGCCGGGCAAGGCACTGCTCCCCAGCACCCTCCCCCTGCCAAGGGACTCCTGTGGTACAGTCTGTTCCCCATAATTCCTCAGGTGCGGGACTCGTGTGGCCGGTGTGTGCGTGCACAGGGGGGGGGGTGCGGTGCGGTGCTTAGTGCAGATGAGTGTATGGCGTGGGATACTGAGGAACAGCTAGGGGAGTTCACTCATCTGATGGGCGATCATCATGGAGGGAGGCCCTGGAGACAGGTAAGCAAAATCCACCAATCTACCTGGATTGTACATGTGTGGGGGAGTAGTGCAGGAAAGAGTGTAGTGGGTCAGGTAGGAAGGTCAGTGTAGTTGACATGTATGTCAGTGTAGTGGTCAGGTAGGTTGGTTTAGTGGACAGGTGGGGCAGTTTAGAAAGGTAGGTAGGTCAGTGTAGTGGACATGTATGTCAGTGTAGGGATCAGGTTGGGCAGTGTAGTGGACAGGTAGGGCAGTGTATTAGACAGGTGGGTAAGGGTAGGGGACAGGTGGGTAACGGTAGGGGACAGGTAGGGCAGTGTAGTGGACAGGTGGGGCAGTGTAGTGGACAGGTCGGTTAGTGTAGAGGACAGGTGGGTTAGTGTAGGGGACAGATAGGGAGGTGTAGTGGACATGTAGGGCAGTGTAGTGGACAGGTAGGGCAGTGTAGTGGACATGTAGGGCAGTGTAGTGAACAGGTAGGGACAGTGTAGTGGACAGGTAGGGCAGTGTAGTGGACAGGTAGGGCAGTGTAGTGGACATGTGGGTTAGTGTAGTGGACAGGTGGGTTAGTGTAGTGGACAGGTAGGGACAGTGTAGTGGACAGGTAGGGGCAGTGTAGTGGACAGGTAGGGGGCAGTGTAGTGGACAGGTGGGTTAGTGTAGTGGACCGGTGGGTTAGTGTAGTGGACAGGTAGGTTGGTGTATGTCCAATGCTAACAGATCCCTCAGGTCATTTATATTCCTTTTGTAGTGTAAAGTACAGGTTTTTTTTTTTAAATGCGACTTTATTGCCTTATGTCGCGTACACACGTAGCCAACTATCCGGCGGACTTAGTCTGACGGACTTCCCGCCGGACTGTCCGCCGGACTTTCCGAACAAGCTACTTGCCCACACACGGCACTTTTTCAGCGGACTAATACGGCGTACTAAGTCCGCCGGACTATCCGCCGTACTTTTGAAATGAACGGACTCGCCCACACACGCGGAGGAATGTCCGGTCATTTTGAGCGCATCTCCAGGTAGCTGGGGCCAGCGAAGGAGGCGTCGTTGGCCCCGTCACCTGGTATGAACTTAAAGGGGAACCCGTACACAGAAAAATCGGTGTGGGGGTCCCCCCCTAGGTCCACATCAGACCCTTGTCCGAGCACGCTACCCGGCCGGCCAGGAAAGGGGGTGGGGATGAGCGAGCGCCCCCCTCCTGAGCCGTGCCAGGCCGAGGATGCTGGGACTGCGACATCATAATAAGCAGGGACATCATCCGGTGATGTCCCTAGATAAGTCGCCGTGTCCCCGTCATTGTGAGCAGAGACATCGACGATGCAACATCTAAAGAGAAGAAAAGAAGAGAAGAAGAGAACAGAAGAACAGAAGACGGCGACAGCGCAGACAGAAGACCGGGCCACCGCCTGTAAAAGAGCTAGAAGAAGGCGCGGTGGCCCGGCAAGAAGAACCACAGAGGGGGACAAGACCCCCGAAGTCGGAAGAAGAGGGCGGCGGTGGCGAAGAAGAAAGCTGGGCTCCTCCGTTAGCAAAAGAGCTAGCAGAAGATAGCGGAGGAGTCCGGCGAGAGGACCCCCGAAGACGGACAGAAGACCCCCGGAGCTGTGCAATAAACTTTTTTAACCCTTGTGTGTTGTGTTTTTTTTTACTTTTTTTCACAGGTGAATTGGTAGGGGTACATTGTATTATTAAAGGGGGCTCCCGGATTCCGATAAGCCCCCCGCCCACAGACCCCGTCAACCAACGGCCAGGGTTGTCGGGAAGAGGCCCTTGTCCTCATCAACATGGGGACAAGGTGCTTTTGGGTGGGCACCCTTCATGTTGAGGGCACGCGGCCTGGCACGACTCAGGAGTGGGGCTCTCGCTCGTCCCCACCTCCTTTCCTGGCTGGCCGGGTAGCGTGCTCGGATAAGGGTCTGATGTGGACCTAGGGGGGACCCCCACGCCTCCTTCGCTGGCCCCGGCTACCTGGAGACGCGCTCAAAATGAGCGGACGGGAAAAGTCCGTTCATTTCAAAAGTACGGCGGACTGGCACACACACGGCCGGATTGTCCGCCGAAATGCGAGTCCGGCGGAAAGATTGGAGTGCAAAACTACTTTCTAAAGCCGCGTACACACGGGCGGACTGTATGGCCAACTTAGTCCGTCAGACAATCCGACGGACAGTCCGTCCTACTTTCGAATGAACGGACTTGACCACACACGATGAACAAACAGTCCGTCGAAAGCTTGCGCGATGACGTGTACAGCACATACGATGGGACTAGAAATAGGACGTCCAATACACAGCAATGCAACCTTTCGCCGTGTAAATCCTTTCTGAGCATGCGCCATACTTAGTCCGTCGAACTAGCCTACTCACGAGCGGACTGTCCGCTGAAACCAAAGTTGGACGGACAATATTACGGAAATTCCGAAATACTTAGTCCGCCAGACTGCACGCTGAAAAAGTCAGCTGAAGCCCACACACGAGCGGACTGTCCGCTGAAATGTGTTTCGATGGACTAAGTTGGCCAGACAGTCCGCCCGTGTGTACGCGGCTTAAGTCCGCTGGACTTTTGGGTAAAAAAAGTCAACTGGAGCCTACACACGGGGGGGATTGTCCGGCGGACTTGAGTCCTCCGGACTTTTCCACCGGATTGTTTGATCGTGTGTACGCGGCATTAGAAATAAAAAGCATTTGTTTCATGTATCTTTTTTTTTAATAATTCATTTTTATTGAAAAAAAATTTCAGTACAAAACAACAATATGTCCCACATTTCACAGAAATCATCATTTCATTCATATATAATACAGTGGCGAGGGCGTACCCAAACTTCCGCCGGGTTCGCCCTGCACCCCAATCCCTCCCCACCCCCCCCCCCCACTTCGAGCACACGCTGCTAATACCAACCCTTCCTATAGTGGTTGGCTGGTTGGGGTGTAATAAACACTCATTGGGACACAAGGCCATGGACCGGGGAAGCCGGAGAGAGAGATCTGTCGCCCCCAGCCCATCCGGCATACACTAACCCACCCTCGCAGTGGGCTCCCCTACGGGATATCCCATGTCGATCAACCAGGGATTCCATGTTGCTCCAAATTTTTTAAGATTGTTTTGTTTAATATACGTTGCCCTCTCGCACCAAATAGTGGCGTTAATTGCGTTGACCCATTGTTCAATTACCGGGGGGGTTTTGGCTTGCCATTTTATGGCTATCAGCCGTCTGGCCTGGTACAAACATCTCAGGACAGGTAACTTAATTAGAAGGGGAATGCTATCCTCTTCAAAAATCCCCAATAGACATGTCCTAGCCTCTGGTTGCAAGTTGATCTTATAAATCTTGTTTATTCTGAGTACTATTTCTAACCAGTACCCATACAGTTTTGGGCATTTCCATACCATATGCAGAAGGTCCCCCGTTGCCCCACATCTGGGGCAGCTATCACTGGGTTTCCTACCCATTTTCCACAATTTCTGGGGGGTGTAGTATGCCCTATTTATAAGAAACAGGTGTGATACCTGCTGCGATGGGGATATAGAGACCAATCTCCCCTGTACAAGGATCTTGTCCCATTGTTCCTGGGTAATCGGGCCCACATCACCTGTCCACCCCCTCCTACTTTTATCTAGGCCCTCTCCCTTCAGGATCCTTCCCCTAATCTTTGTATAGAATCTAGAGATCTGGCCTTTTACTTGCCTATGGTGCATAAGTCCCTGTAGCAGGGGGATTTCAGTCCTTTCAATCTCCAGCGAACCAAATTGAGCTTGAATACCATGCCTCAGCTGTAGGTATTTATAGAACGTCTTGTTAGAGACATCGAATTCCTGTCTAAGAGTTTCAAAGGTTTTCATTACATTCCCTTCGTATAGTTGCACCACCCTGTTGATGCCCTGGCTGCCCCATTCCAAAGATCTATCTATTTTATTTAGTTCGGATAGATAGCGGTTATGCCATAAAGGCGTATAGATAGTTACTCCCACATATCCCATGCTTTGTTTTACCTTATACCATACCTTCCTCATTAGTATGTTAGTAGGGCCTCTATGGGCAAATGAGTCAGCCTCCAAGGCTTCAAGCACTAAATTGTGGGGTGTCCCAACCATCATCAATTTATGATTTGGCGACCCTCCCTCTTGGAGCCCTGCTCCCTCTAAATGCTGGAGTTGTGCCGCTAAGAAATATGCTCTCAGGTGGGGTATGGCCAATCCTCCCTCCGCTACGGGAAGCTGCAACGTCTGGAGCCCGATCCGGGCATGTCCCTTTTTCCAAATTAGGTCTCGAATGAGAGAATCCATTTTTTGGAACCATTTCTGGTTAATCCAGATTGGGGAATTGTGTAGAATATATAATATTTGGGGCTGCCAGATCATTTTTATTAAGTTGCAGCGTCCCGCAACGGAGAGAGGGAGACCGCACCACCTATTGAGTTTCTGCTTCAGTTTAGTTAATAATGGTACTAAGTTCTCATTAAGATACTGGTTCACTTCCCCCGAGATCCAGATACCTAGGTACTTCAGTCTAGACACTGTCTCTAGACCAGTAACCGTCGGTGACGCCCATTGGACCCCGGATCTGGATATCGGCAGAAGGGCTGATTTGCTCCAGTTAATTACAAGGCCGGATTGTTGACCAAACTCCCCCATCATCTGCACTACCCTGTTCAAGGTTAAGTCCACGTCTCCAATAAAGAACAGGACATCATCCGCGAACAGGGCAATTTTGTCTTCCTCTACTCCGCGCTGGAATCCCCGGATGTCCGGGCTTGATCTGGCCAGGACAGCCAGGGGCTCCATAGCTAGTACAAACAAGAGGGGAGACAGTGGGCACCCCTGTCTTGTACCTCTCTCCAGTTGAAAAACCTCAGAAAACTCAGTTCCCATCTTAATTTTTGCCCTGGGTCTATTATATAGTAATTTTATCCATTGGGTAAAATGAGGGCCAAAACCAAACCTCTCCAACACTCCCCACAGATAGTCCCATTCCAGGCTATCGAAAGCCTTAGTCGCATCCAAGGCCAGGATCGCTCCTGACCCATCGTTGTCCCTGGGAGTTTGAATATTTAGGAAGACTCTTCTGATGTTAGTGCTGGTTGACCTGCCTGGAATAAAACCTGACTGGTCTGGGTGTATGAGTTTGTGGATGTATTTATTTAGGCGGGTTGCTAGGGCCTTGGCTAGGATTTTAATATCTGAGCACAGCAGGGATATTGGCCGATATGATGAGACTTCCTGTTGATCCTTCCCCTCCTTGAGTATTAGAATTATATTAGCTTCCAGCATCGAGGGGGGAAGTTCCCCCACCTCGAATGCATGGTTCAATGTTTCCAAGAGTTCCGGCAGTAGCACTTCACCGTAGCGCTTGTATATTTCTGCCGGCAACCCATCTGGGCCTGGAGATTTATAATTAGGCATTGCGGCCACTGCTTCTTTTAACTCCTCCAGCGTAAGTGGTAGATCAAGACTCAATTTGTCCTGTTCTGATAATGTTGGAATTGCTGCTTGGAGTAAAAAGTCAGTGGCAGAACTGCCTTGGCCCCGCAATGCTGATTTATATAAGTGGTTGTAATAGTCATGGAGTACTCCCATGATTGCAGGGGGGCTAGAAATAAGATCGCCATTTGGTGACTTAATCACCTGGACTGTTGTAGGCGAGCTATTGGTTTGGACCAAAAGGGAGAGGGCTCGTCCCACCCTCTCTCCTTCGCCAAAATAGTGCTGGCGTTGAAAAATTCGCCTATTCTCTGACTTTTTTAAGAGGGACATTTTGTAGACTTGTTGGGTATCAAGCCACGCCTTCTGGCTTACAGGGGATGGAGCTTCTACATATGCCCTCTCCGCCAGAGCAACTCTATTGCGTATTACTGACTCCTGTTCTCGGGCTTTCCTTTTAATTATTGCAATTTGTTGAATTAGTGTGCCTCTAATATAGGCTTTTAGGGAGTCCCAGACCATTCCGGGTGAGGCTGAGCCCTTGTTTATTTGAATATATTCCCCTATCTTATCTAGGAAGGGGGAGGAGCCATCCATTAACTCCAACCAGCCAGGATTTATCCTCCACTCCCCTAAACCTATTCTGGTGCCCAGGATCACAACCATGGACAGGGGGGAATGATCTGAGACCCCCCTTGCCCCATATTCTATTTCCTGTACCACCTCTACTGCCTCTTTATTGCCCAAGGCCATGTCAATTCTTGATAGTGTATGATAGGTCCTAGAAAAACAGGAGTATTGTCTCTCCTGAGGGTGTCGTGTTCGCCATAGATCGCACAATCCTATTTCGGACAGGAATCCCTGCAATCGCCCTGCTCTAGCCCCGTTGGGTTTGGGAAACCTATCCAGGCTCCCATCTAGTGTTTCATTAAAATCACCTAGTACTATCCACGGGACTCCCGGCTTATTCAGGCAAAACGCCAACAGTTTATACATTACCTCCCGGGCCCGGGCGTCCGCTCACTCACTCGCTCTCACTCTCTCATCCGGCCACGCCCCCCACATCCCTGTTTCATGTATCTTAGCCTGACATTGAAATAACAACTACACTTTTTGAAACTAAGCGGCCGCCTGTAACTGCAATGTTGAGCTCACATACATGAAAAAAATGCTTTTTCTATCTAAGGCACTAAGTAGCATATGAACCCTGCTCCACTCTCAGGTGCGGCCATCCGCCGACTGCAAGTGACAGTTCTTAAATTAAAGTAAGGGGCCACCCGGTGATGTCACCACCTCTTGTGACATCATGGACTGATGCATGCTGGGAGGGGGGGGTGAGGGATGTCCCTGAATGGCAGTTTGGAAATGTGGTCACCCTATTCTGCACCCATCTCAGAACTGCAAGCTCCCAGTCCTCTCAGGCGTGCCTCCCGAGTCCTCATTTACCAGCCCTCCTGGCTGCTATCAGTTGTCCTCCGTGAAGTCTCTTAGCAGTGCTCTCTCCCGCTGTCCTCTCCTCGCTCTCTCTTGTGCCTCCAGTCCAGGACCTCTTCATGTGTCACCCCCCAGACTGGGGAGCTCCCCCAAAGGCCCTGACAGCCTCCGCACCCTCTCACTCCAGCTCTTCCACCCCACAACTCCCCCTACTGGGCTGACCCTCAGTATTAAAGGATGCCTGCCCCCTACCAATCCAGATTGGGGATTGGTCAGGGCTCCTTAAACACCCTAGGTGGCTCCACCTCCCCTAGACTCTCTTTCCAGAAAACACCAGACGTTTCTACAAAGAAGTAGGAGGTCTCAGTGATGACACCTGTGTGTCACCCAGCACTAGCCTGAGCCACTCCCAGCCCAAAATGAAAACAAACAGGCCTAGCAACCAGCCAGGCCTTCTTAACCACTTGCCAACCAACCAACCGGCTCTATTGCATGAACCGCTATACCCGTGACAGTGTGGGCACACGTGCGCCGTGGGAGACATCATGGAGATCTGCTGTTCTCAGTGATTGAACACACCCAGGGAACACAGTTAACCCCTTGATTGCCCCCTAATGTTAACCCTTTCTCCTCCAGTGTCATTTTATACTGCCGCAGTCCTGCAGCCCTGCTAAAAATTGCAGAGCGTCACCATTACCCGTAAAAACATTTTAAAACATAAATAAAAGTCCATAAATCTTTCCCATAGTTTGTAGACGTGATAACGTTTGTGCAAACCAATCAATATATGCTTATTGGGATTTTATTACCAAAAATATGTAGCAGAATACATATTGGCCTAAACTGATTAATACATTTAATTTATATATATATATATATATATATATATATATATATATATATATATATATATATATATATTTTTTTTTTTTTTTTTTTTTTGGGATATATATTATAGCAGAAAGTAAAAAATATAGTTTTTTTTCCCCAAAATTGCCAGTCTTTTTTTGTTTATAGCGCACAAAATAAAAACCACAGAGGTGATCAAATACCACCAAAAGAAAGTGCTATTTGTGGGAAAAAAGGGACATCAATTTTGTTTGGGTACGACCATCAGTTAAACCGATGCTGTGCCATATGGCAAAAAATGCCCTGGTCATTAAGGGGGTAAAACCTTCCGGGGCTGAAGTGATTAAATTTACCTATCCTCTCTAGCACACTACTAGAGGATGCTACTCTCAGTACTGTGCAAAATTTTTAGGCAGGTGTGAAAATTATGTGAATTAAGAAAGGTTTCAGGAAAAGAAGTGATAATAATTTATTTTTACCAATTAACCTGTTCCCGATCAGCCACTATAGTTGTACTGCAGCAGAATGGCACGGGCAGGCGAATCGCCATCATACTATGGTGGCTGCGACGATCGGATTCGATCCAGAACTGATCAATCTCCAGGCCCAGGCCAATGAAATCTGGCCTGGACCTGGTGATCGGTCGTGGTGAATGAGATCCTTCCCCTACCTTGTAACTGTAAACACTGACAGGGGAAGTGATGTAATTTCTCCTTTTGTAGGTCTTTTCTGTTCCAGACGGAGGAGAGATAACATCTAATAGTAAGTGCACCAACACTACACTGACACCATGTCACATAGGTACACAATCCTCCCCCCCCCCCCCCCCAAACCCCTTCACCCCCTGTCACTGTGTCACCCAGTACAGCATTGAGATTTATTTATTTTTGATTGCTGTACTGGTGTCATTAGTGACAAAAATCAGCATTAGGGTAATTAGTCTTAGGCCCAGATAGGTCTAGAGACCCCTCCTAAACCCTCCCCAATAAAGGTTTATCCCCTTGATTACCCCCTGTCACCAGCGATCACTGTATAAGTGTCAAGGGTGACACAGTTTAGCTAGTTTATTTTTTATAGTGCCAGGGCACCCGCCGTATTTTACCCAATAAAGGTTTAACCCCCTGATCACCCAGCGGGTGATCAAAGTTATGTTTTATTGTCAGATAGGGTCTGCGTCACCCCAGGCAGAGTCAGATTAGTATCCAGCAGTGCTAACTCCCATGCATGCATCATACACCTCCCTTAGTAGTATAGTGTCTGAACGGATCAATATTTGATCTGATCAGAACTATATGTGCCTCCCCAGCAGTTTAGGGTTCCCAAAAATGCAGTGTTAGTGAGATCAGCCCAGATACCTGCTAGCATCTGCGTTTAGCCCCTCCGTCTCAGCCCAGCCCAGCCCACCCAAGTGCACTATCATTCGATCACTGTCACAGAGTCAGGCCTGATCCCTGCGAATGCTAACAGTTATTTTGGTAGCATTTGAATCAGTCGCTGACAGTCAGGTGGTTTCTTTCTTGTGAGTCTCACTACTGTACCAGTAAATTCAGAGACCAAAATGTCAAATCGAAGGTACAGTAGTGAAGAGGCCTACATGTTTCTGATAGTGAAGAGGAAGTCACTCATCTGTCAGATTCAGGCTCAAAAAAAAAACCTGTAGACACCAGCGGCACCCTGACAGATAGCTCTGACGATGGAGTGGTGGTCCCTGCCAAGGTCAGGCATACCAGACCCCGTTCTTCTGCTGTCATTGAGGTGCAAGAACCGCAGGTCCCTCGTATGGAGCAGAAAGCCAGTACTAGCGCCACTCATCCTTCTGGTGAACTGGCAAGCACCAGCGGCCTAGTACATCCTGGTCGTACATCCAGCACTGCAGTAACACTTGGTGATGTGGCAAGTCCCATAAGTGCAGTTCAAGCTGGTAAGGTGGCATGCACGAGTAGTGTCCTGCTGCCACCAAGAAGAAGACAAAGACAGGCCCATAGTGACCTTTCTGCTGCATTTGCCAATCCTAACTGGGAACCCACCACTTCTGCAGCACCCGTACTTCCCCCATTTACTGGCCAACCCGGAATTCTGGTGGAAACAGTTGATGTTTATTTGCTGTTTTTCACTGAGGATCTCTATAGATCTATTGTGGACCAAAGCAATTTATATGCTGGTCAATTCTTTGCCGCTAATCCCCAGCTGACCCTTGCCAGAGAATGGAAGCCAATTACGGTTTCTGAATTTAAGACCTTTCTGGGCCTATCCCTCCTCATGGGCATAACTAAAAAGAGTCATATTGGTCCACTGACCCAATTCGCCATACGCCCGTGTTCTCTGCCTCCAAGAACAGGACATAATACAAGCAGATCTTGCTGTTCATGCATTTCAACGATAATGAACTCTGTCGTCCTCAGGGTGACCCTGAATTTGATTGGCTCTACAAAATTCGGCCCCTCGTAAACCACTTCAACCAGCGTTTTGCAGCCTTGTTTACTCCCCATCAAGTTGTCTGCATTGATGAGTTTTCTGACCGCATGTCATTCAGACAGTATCTTCCCAGCAAGCATGCCAGATACGGGGTCAAGATGTATAAGCTCTGCGACAGGACCACAGGCTATACATATAGTTTTATGGTTTACAAGGGAAGAGATAATTATGTAGAGCCGGAGAACTGCACAGACTACATAGGGAGCATTGGTAAGACTGTGTGGGACTTGGCGTCACCCTTATTCAGAAAGGGGTACCACGTGTATGTGGACAATTATTACACAAGCGTGACACTTTTTAGTCACTCGTTTGATTATGAAATTGCCACATGTAGCACTGTGCAATCTAATCACCGAGGCTTTCCCCAGCGGCTTGTAGATTCCCATCTTAGGCTGGGGGAGAGAGCCTGCTTGAGATGTAATAATTTGCTCGCTGTGACGTGGAGGGATAATAAGAATGTTTTCGCTCTGTCCTCCCTTCATGCAGACACCACAGTCCAAATTCTTACGGCTACTGGTGTTGTGGAGAAACCCCTCTGTGTCCACGAATGTAACCTTAATATGGGAGGGGTGGACCTCAACGACCAGTTGTTGGTGCCATACCTAATTGCCTGTAAGGCCAGACGCTGTTACAAAAAAGTGTCTGTATACTTATTTCAATTGACTCTGCTGAATGCTTTTGTGCTATACAGAGCTTCAGGACAAACTGGATCCTTCGTTAAATTCCAGGTAGAGTTCCAGATGGTGTTTTGGCCCAAATTCCCAATGCAAATGCAGTAAGCCAGATGCATGAGAGTCATTTTCTGCATGTCCTCTCTGATACTCCCACCTAAAGAAACCCCCAAAGAAGATGTTGTGTCTGTAGAAAGCACGGATATAGGCATGACGCCCACTATTATTGTCGCTCTTGTCCTGACCAACCTGGTCTTTGCATTGGTGACTGTTTGGAACGCTACCACACACTAGTTGAGTATTACCGTAGGGTACAGCACCACACAGTCCTAGGCACACATACACAGGGTCTCGAAAGAAGTGATGGCCATCACATTTTGAGAGACTCTAATCTGCAACGTTAAAGTTTACAGATTTTTTACAGTTTTTATAAAAGTGAAAAAAGTAAAAAAAAAAAGCACACACACACAAAAACGCAAAAAAATGAAAAAATTAAAAAGCCAAAAATAATTGTGGTTATATTTTTCTTCTCTTTCTCTCTAATGTTCTCTCTCTTATATTCGCTCTCTACTGTTTGCTCACTATTGTTCTATATCTATCGTTCTCTCTCTGTTTTTATTTTTACTATGTTTTATTGTATTTGCTTTGCAGGTATGTTATGTTATACTGTAATGTTTTTTTTACTGTTGACCATAATTTACTTAGCAGGTGCACCATTCAGCTGCAGCACAGATTTATTTATCTTGACAATAACATGATTTGCTCCCACGATATGTAAAGCTGTGACTCCATCGCTGTCGGAAGTGATTTCACCACCACGGTAAAAAAAAATGGTGCAAAAAAAAATGGTGCATATATGCCCATCATTAAAGTGGGTGGATAAATGGCGTTATTCTAATGGTGGGCATACCCACTGATCAATCTCTTTTTTTTGTTCAGCCCACAGGCTGCAGGAAAAAAAGAACATTACAAGGACCAGCAACGTACTGGTATGTTGCTGGATTTGAGTGGTTACCAGAATGATGCCTGCAGGTTTAGGTATAATCTTGGTATCATTCTTTTTCATGTAAAAGCAATCCTAATGGCTAATTAGCCTCTAGACTGTTTTTATAAGCAGTCGGAGGGAACGACTCCACCTCCCATAGTCTTCCATGATTTTCTTGGGCTCTCCTGTCCCAACAGGGAACCCAAGAATGAAGCCGGTGGTTCTGCCAGCTGACCATAGAGCTGATTAGAGACCAGAATTATCGCTATGGCCTAAGAAACCGGAAGCTATGAGCAGTTCATGATTTAGGTTTTGCCGGATATATATAGCACCATTGGGAAATTGGCAAAGCATTTTATCACACCGATCTTAGTGTGGTCAGATGTTATGAGGGCAGAGGAGAGATCTAGGGTCTAATAGACCCAATTTTTTTTTAAAAGAGTATCTGTCACTACCTAATGCAATCATAGGGGATATTTACATTCCTTAAGATAACAATAAAAATGATTAAAAAAAATAAAAAAATTAAAGGAACGGTTTAAAAATATAATAAAAAAGCAAAATAAATAATAATAAAAAAAGAAGAAAAAAAAAAGCTGTCCCCCCGTGTCCGCAAAGGTGAATGCAAGCATCGGTCTGGTGTCATATGTCGACATATGTGGAATTACACCCCACAATGCAGTCTGCTACTTCTCCTTAGTACGGCAATACCCCACAGGACCCCGGAAACGAATCACCGCCTACAGGATTGCTAAGGGTGTAAACTTTTGATTTCACTCCTCACTACCTATCAGTTTTGAAGGCCATAAAATGCCAAGATAGCACAACTCCCCCCCCCCCCCCCAAATGACCTCATTTTGGAAAGTAGACACCCCAAGCTATTTGATGAGAGGCATGTTGAGTCCATGGAATATTTTATATTTTTTCCAGTTTTGTATATATAATACAAAACTGTGATAGGTAGTGAGGTGTGATATCAAAAATGTACACCCTTATGCCTCGTACACACGATCAAACAATCCGCCCGTGTATAGGCTCCGGCAGACTTTTTTACCCAAAAGTCCGGTGGACTAAAAAAGTATTTTTGCACTCCAATATGTCCGCTGGACTCGCATTTCAGAGGACAGTACGGCCGTGTGTGTGCCAGTCCGCCGTACTTTTGAAATGTCAGACCCTTATTCCAGCCTGCCAGGAAAGGGGGTGGGGACGAGCGAGCGCCCCCCCTCCTGAGCCATACCAGGCTGCGTGCCCTCAACATGGGGGGTGCCTTGGGGAAGGGGGGCCGCGCGGTCCCCCCACCCCAAAGCACCTTGTCCCCATGTTGATGAGGACAAGGGCCTCTACCCGACAACCCTGGCCGTTGGTTGTCGGGGTCTGCGGGCGGGGGGGCTTATCGGAATCCGGGAGCCCCCTTTAATAAGGGGGCCCCAGGATCCCGGCCCCCCACCCTATGTGAATGAGTAAGGGGTACAATGTACCCCTACCCATTCACCTGTAAAAAGAAAGTAAAAAAAAAAACACAACACACAAGGGTTAAAATAGTTTATTGCACAGCTCCGGGGGTTTTCTTCCGTCTTCGGGGGCCTTCTCGCCGGACTCCTCCACTATCTTCTGCTAGCTCTTTTACTAGCGGAGGAGCCCGGCTTTCTTCTTCGCCACCGCCGCCCTCTTCTTCCGACTTCGGGGGTCTTGTCCCCCTCTTCGGGTGCCTTGTCCCCCCTCTTTGGTTCTTCTTGCTGGGCCACCGCGCCTTCTTCTACCTCTTTTACAAGTGGTGGCCCGGTCTTCTGTCACCGCTGTCTTCTGGCCTTCTGTTCTTCTCTTCTGTTCTTCTCTTCTGGAGATGTTGCCTCGTCGCTGTCTCCGGTCACAATGACAGAGACGCGGCGTGCGGCGACTTATATAGGGACATCACCGGATGATGTCGCTGCCCATTATGATGTCACAGTCCCAGAGGATGCTGGGACTGTGACATCATAATGGGCGTGGACATCATCCAGTGTTGAGGGAATGCGGCCTGGTACGGCTCAGGAGGGGGGGGGGGGGGCGCTCGCTCGTCCCCACCCCCTTTCCTGGCCGGCCGGGTAGCGCGCTCGGATAAGGCTCTGATATGGACCTAGGGGGGGCCCCCGCGCCGATTTTTCGGCATAGGGATTCCCCTTTATGTCCATACCAGGTGACGGGGCCAGCGACGTGTCCTTCGCTGGTCCCGGCTACCTGGAGACATGCTCAAAATGAGAGGACTTTCCTTTTCATTTCAAAAGTACGGCGGATAGTGCGGCGGACTTAGTACGCCGTATTAGTCCAATGCAAAAGTACCGTGTGTGGGCAAGTAGCTCATTCGGAAAGTCCGGAGAAAAGTCCGCCAGACTAAGTCTGCCGGATAGTCTGCTACGTGTGTATGCAGTATTAGAAATCCTGAAGGCGGTGATTGGTTTTCAGGGTCCTGTACGCGGCTAGGCTCCCAAAAAGTCTCACACATGAAGTATCCCCATACTCAGGAGAAGCAGCAGAATGTATTTTGGGGTGTAATTCCATATATAACCATGGCATCTGTGAGCAATATATAATTTAGTGACAACTAAATGATAAAATGGGCTTAACATGACGCTCAACAATTTCCTTGGGGTGTCTACTTTCCAAAATGTGGTAATTTGCTCTGCTATTTTAGCACCTCAAGAAATAAGATAGGTAGTCATAAAATAAAAGCTGCATAAACTAAATAAATTCTGATGGGTGGCACTGAAGGGCACTGATAGGTGGCACTGATGGGCACTGATAGATGGCACTGGTAGGCACTGGTAGGTGACACTGATAGGCAGCACTGATCGGTGGCACTGATGAGGCACTAATGGGCATTGATTAGCAGCACTGGTGGACACTGGTAGGTGTAACTGGTGGGCACTGGTAGGTGATACAGGTGGGTAATGATAGGTGGCACTGGTGGGCACTGGCAGGTGGCACTGGTATGCAAAGAGGAGGCAGTCGTGGCTCTTTGTGAGGGACTGATGTCCCTCCAACAGAAGCCTTCAATCAGTTTTTTTTCCCTCATGCTGTCAGCGTGAAGGTAAAAAATAAATAAAAAATACCGATATTCTGTTTACATCACTTGATCAGCTGTCATTGGCTGACAGCTGATCATGTGGTAAGGGGTTGTGATCAGCCGAGTCTCATAGACTCTGTGATCACAGAACGTGCCGTGCACGCCTCTGCAGGGACGCACAGACAGAGCATGCTTGGGAGGAAGTCTATTGACAACCTCTCTGCAATTAATTAGTACGTTATAGCTGTCATTTTAGAGATCACATTTTACAGCCCTTTCATTCTGTGTTTGCTAGAATAGAAATAGGACAGTGAGGGGAAGAAAGACATTGCAGTGTTTGCTTCATTTCTGCTGTGCACAAACTCTGATTTCTGAAGTTCAAAATCCAGTACTGAACATTCTTGCCGCTTATGGCAGTACATTTCTCCATTCCTTCTTTTTGGGAGACCTTTTTCTTTGTCACTGAAAAAATTTACAAGGACATATTTTTTCTATCCCTTAAACGAATTAATTTTAATTTTCGTGGCACTTCTTGAAATCCCGTTAGGAAGAATTAGGTAATTCACTATTGACAACTGTGATTTTATTCATGTTCAAAAATAGAGTTTATATTCATCTCTTACAGTGAAGACATTCAATTATTTTAATTAACAAATCCTCTGTTAATGGAGTCACATTATTAAAAAAGTCAACCTGACATGTAACATTAAATGTGGCTGGTAAATAAAGCAATTCCTGGTGTTGCTCTAATTGCTGCTCAATAAACTAAGATTTTACTTTTCTTTATCATATATGTGGTGTAACCCTGAGAAGTATTTATATAACACCGACAATATACACAGCACTTTACATTCACACTAGTCCCTGCTCTCATGGGACTCACAATCTACCCACATGCATAAATACCTGGGCCAATTTGGAAAGGAGTCAATTAACCTACAAGCGTGTCTTTGAAATGTTGGAGGAAACCAAGAAATTACGCAAGCGCTGGGAGGATATGCAAACTCCATGCAGACTGTGTCCTGGCTGTAATTGGGACAGGTAACAGCAGTGTTGCATGACAGAAGTACTAATCTTTTATCCTTTTATATATAGTATATGTGTGCGCACAGTATATAATCTACACACTAAGGCCGCGTACACACGCGCGGACTGTTCGCCCAACTTTGTCCGCTGAACAGTGTTTGGGCGGACAGTCCGCTCGTGTGTGGGCTTTCAGCGGACAGTTTCAGCGGACAGTTGGACGGACAAGGTTTTTCGGAAATTCCGAAAAACTGTCCGCTGAAACCTTGTTTGAGCGAACAGTCCGCCCGTGTGTAGGCTTGTTCGTCAAACAAAGTTGCGCGCATGCTCAGAAAGGATTTTCACGCCGAAAGCTATAATGCAGTGTATAGGACGTCGTATTTTTCGTCCCGTCGTACGTGCCGTTCACGTCATCGCGCACGGTTTCAGCAAACTGTTCGTTCGTCGTGTGTGGGCATGTCCGTCCATGCTAAGTTTGAGCGGACTGTTTGCCGAAACTGTTGGACGGACAAAGTTGGGCGAACAGTCCGCGCGTGTGTACGCGGCCTTAGCCCTTGTACACACGGTCGGACATTCCGACAACAAAATCCGTCGGATTTTGTCCGATGGATTTTGTCCGAAACTTGTGTTGCATACACACGGTCAGACAAAGTTGTCGGAAAATCCGATCGTACATAACGTGATGACATTATTTCGTTACGACGGGACTACGTTCAGGCTACTAGCCAATAGCTTTGGTCTAGGAATTTGATCAGAGCATGCATGGCACTTTGTGCGATCAGAATTCTCTACACACAATCAGACAAAGTCCGATCGGATCATGTTGTCGGAAAGTTTTATAGCCCAGCTCTAAAACTTTGTCCGTCGGATATTCCGACGGAAACAGTCTGATGGAGCCCACAAACAGTCGGATTATGTGACAACATGGTCCGATCGGACATTTTCCGTCGGAATGTACGACCGTGTGTACAAGGGCTAAGGCTTCATTCACACTTGTGAGACTTGGCATGCAACTTTGGACATCATATATGAGGGACATCATGGTGCATTTATATATGTGCGACTTATAGTTGAAGTGACTTCAAAGCAATTCATGCACTACTTTAGTCCAAATTTCATGCAACTTGAGGTCATCACTGTTAACAATGCAGACTTCAATGTTAACCCTCAAAAGTTGCAAGAAAGTCGTACCTGAATGTTATACAATGCAAAAGTTGTCCATTATCACTAGTCAAAGATAAAGTCGTATCCAAGTTGCACCCATCCAAAGTTGCAGGAACCAGCACAGATGTCTCTGAAATCACTCCCAAAGTCGGACTGACATGCGGGTATGAAATCGTGCGAGTTCCGATGAATTCGCATGATTTCTAACCCACAGTCAGTGTGAAAATGGGCTAAAACTGCATTTATAAAGCAGGTTTTAACCCCCTCAAAAAAAGTTAAAAATGCAATTTTTGCGGCGCTTTGAAATTGCTTTTCAGGCGCTTTGAAAGCGCTTCCCATACATTCCAATGGGCAGGGCATTTTGGGGGCACTAAATATAGTACTCCCAATCTGCCCCAAATATGCTTCTTGCAGGACTGCACTTCCCCAGTGTGAAAAGACACACAGGATTGAATGGGAGGCAGTTTTCAAGCGCTTAGCAGAGGCTATTTCTAGCGCTAAAGTGCCTGAAAACCACCCCAGTGTGAAGCTGGTCTACCAGTGATTGTGTAATGAAAGTCACCTTCACTGTTTTATATATATGAGTAACTCTATCCTTCCGCAACGCACATTACATGAATGTGAACTGTATATATAAAATAAAAATAAAAAAAATAAAAAAATATTACTTAGCCTATTTGGCATCTATGACCATTCTATACAATACATTATTTTCAGTAAGGATAACGAAATAAAAAAAAAAAAATACACACACACATATATATATATATATATATATATATATATATATATATATAAGAAGGCCAGTATGGTGGCCTGAATTTATGGGAGGAGCCCGAAGGGGTATTTAACCAGCCCGTTCGGCTGTGTTCCTTGTCGTTTCCTGTGCTGTTATCTGTTACGTCAGAGATCTAGGGCCAACTATTCGAGATTATATGTTGTGAGTTCAGTGTTCGTGAGTTCCCATGTTCGTTAGTCCCGTCTTCGTGAGTCCGTGTTACGAGTCCGTCTTGTCTTCGTCGCACGCGTTCGTTACCACAAACATCGGTTGCTCCTTAGCTTCTCGAAAGAAGTCATTGTCACTCGTTCGTGACACCACGTTAGGCATTCATTTCAGACATTTATGCGGACTAGTCACTAGTCATTACTAAACGTTCCAACTCGTTCTGATCATTTCGAAAATTTCACAGGCGGTTGTTCATCATGTCAGAAAGTTCTAATTAAACTGGATCATTTCAAATCATTTCAAAATCATTTCATTTATTTCTGTCACGAGTCGCGCTCCGATTCAAATCTAGTAGCATCTTCGATGCACCGATTCGCTCCGGTGTGCCCCAGTTTTCGGCCTCATTTCAGTACATGCTCCAGAGACAGAATCACTCGCAGGTTCAGGCGCAGTCTCGGGTTCTTGTCTTTGTCATGGCATATCATTTCTTGTCACGTATTACGCTCCGTTACGAATCCAGTCGCATTTCAGGAATGCACCGATTCGCCCCGGTGCACCCAGTTGTTTGGCCTCATTTCTGTACATGCTCCAGTGACGGATTCTTTGTCGAGTCATTGGTCCAGTGGCTGATTCTTGTCTCTGTCATGGCATATCATTTCTCGTCACTTATTACGTTCCGATTCGAATCCTGTCGCATTTTAGATGCTCCGTTTAGTTCCGGTGCGCTCAGTTGTTTGGCCTCATTTCGGTACATGCTCCAGACACAAGATTCATTTGTCAAATCATGGGCGCATCCCCTGATTCTTGTCTTTGTCATGGGTATCATTTAGTTTCACCTATCAAGCTCCGACATGAATAGTCACACCTGTACACTAATTCGTCTCGGCGTGCCCCAGGACAGGCTTCATTTCAGTACATGCTCCAGAGTCCGTTTCGTGCTCAGTCGTAAGGTTACAGCATGGCGATCCGGGCCTCTGCCATGGCGGACTCATTCATTTCACTGTCACGTTCTGCACCCCGGTTCGAACCCAGTTGTTTTGCAATGTTTAGGTTCTATCCGAGGGGCCTTACTCATTGGCCTCATTTCACTAATTGCTTCATTTCAGTACATGCTCCAGAGTCCGGCTCGTTGTCAGTTGCATCTGCGACACGACGGAGTCACGCCTCTGTCATGGCAGACGTCTCACTTAAAGTCAACATTTCATTTTTTGTTTGTTTGTCTCATTTCATTTCATTTCAAAACTCACCACCTCACTGAAGTCACTATTTCAGCTAGTTGTCTGTAAACAGGTGTGGAACTCTCAACAAGTTTTGCCTTCATGTTCTTAGGTCAGTCGAGTTACAGTAGGTCCATCCTGCACCTGTTTGGACGGTGCCTCCTTAGGTAAGAAAGAAAAAAGAAAAAAAAAAGGGGGGGGGAAGAAGGCGCACGTAAGCAGGAGTGCCCCCCCTTTTTAGGTATGTTTACCATCAGAGATCACCAGCGAGTCTTGTAATCCATGTCACCCTAAATAGGTTCCGCTCAGAGAAAATCCAGCCCCGAGGACAAGTTGGCTCGCCCAGGTCTGGACTACACCACCATGTCCCTGGCCGGCAGTGAGAATCTCACAGCCCCGTTGTCCCCATCTCCAGTTTCAGAGAGCGTCAGCCTGCGGTCCCCCAGAGCACGGACCATTCCTAGACTGACATCAGAGTTGAGGCGTAGAGGTGTACCCTTCCCTGCGACAGCCAGGAAGGCTGAGCTCTTCAAGCTCCTCTTTCTTCCTCCAGCCATGGCAGGATCCAGTACCCAGCAGGCCTCCCTGGATTCTATCGCCTCTTCTATTACTCAACTCCATTCCCTGTTGTCTTCCCTGGCTACCTCAGTTTCTGAGGTCCAGAATAGGGTGGCCCTCCTGGAGACCCGCCAGCCTGTTTCTTCTCCCGGACCAGCAGCCCAGGCAGTGGCTGTTCCTCTCACAGGTACCACAGGGTGCAGTACTGTGGTGTACCCTTCTCATCTGGTCCCGGCCAACATCAGGAAGGACATCCTAGAGGGCAACGACCTCAATCTCGCCTCCCTGCTCATCTCCGTCCATGATCTTGCGGAGAACAAGGTGTATACATGGGGGGATGTGTCAGTGTTCCTCAAGGCCAAAGATCCCAGGCTTGACAGAAAGCTTTCAGTCACAGAATTCACCTTGGCCTTTGGCATTTTGAGGGATGTCATCTGCTCAGCCTTCCCCAGCAGGAGGGAGGAGCTGGATCGGTACCTCCACACAGTCGTAGACCTGGGCTACAAATATGACGGTTTGGGTTTTTACGACTACCACCTGCCCTTTGTGGGCCAAGGCGGCCGCCAAGCTCTTGCAATCCCAGACGCCTACTGACTGGAGCGTCATGGACACTGAGCTGTTCTGCCGCCACTTTGCGGGCCTATGTTCTCCCCTCTGCACCTGGTGCGCCAACTCAATAGCAGTTCGCCCCTCAGAAAACCCTTCTACCTCAGGTACTGCTCAGGGCCAACAGGCCCCCGCATGCCTGCCTCAGCTAGACAAATTTGGGCACCCGGTCAAGACTATAGGAGGTGCAGCAATCTGCAATAATTACAACTATGGCTCATGTAACTTTAGCCAATGCCGGCTGCTCCATATTTGCACCCTGTGCCAAAGGGCTCACCCTAGGCTCATGTGCGAGGTTAAACAACTCAAGAAGTCGTGACTAAGCCAGGTCGACGTCTCGTGGCTCAGCTTCTACCTGGCTGCTCACCCCACTCCAACGCTGGCCATCTACCTCGTTCAAGGCTTCACCCAAGGCTTCCACATGGGTCTCATATCTCTCCCCCATGTCACATATGAGTGCCGGAACCTACGGTCAGCGGCCATTGACGAACAAGCCATAGATCAGCTCCTGCAAGCCGAGCTGGATCGGGACTTTATGATAGGCCCTTTCACCCAGCCCCCCTTCAACACCTGGAGAGTCAGACAAAGGAGAAGTAAGACTGGTGTGAACCGTAGCCAAGATACAATCATAGGAACCGGAACCGACTCCGACTTGGAAGTGGAGGAAAATTGTCGTGACAAGGCATCAGCCCTTACATTCTATTGGGCTTGTCAAGGGCAAATTTTCGAATAAATTAAGATTGGTGTACGACTTGTCAGTGCTTCATTCCTCTCCTATCCCCAGTCTTAATTCTCTAATCCCCTCCGAGGAGTTCTCTCTTAAATATGCCTCCGTAGACATGGCCATCCAGGTCATACTCAAGACAGGAACAGGCACCTGGCTCTCCAAGGCTGATATCTTGGATGCTTTCAAGCTCCTTCCCATCCACCCATCTCTTTGGTTCTGGCACGGGATCAAGTGGAGGGAACTGTATTATTTTGCTACCAAGCTGACCTTCGAGTCTAAAAGCAGCCCCTGGCTCTTTGACATGTTTGCTCATTAGCTTATGTGGATCCTGCTACACGTAGCCCAGTGTCAAGAAGTCATACACTACCTGGACGACTTCCTGTTGATTGAGCCACCCGGCTCACCTCCAGGGGACCTGGATAAGTTGAGGGTGGTATTCAGAAATCTCAATGTCCCTTTTGCGGAACACAAGGTGGATGGTCCAGCACAGTCCATCACCTTTCTCGGGTTGGACACCAACACCATGCAGGCCAGCCTCCCCCCGGATAAACTGACCCGCATCAGGGCGGTCTTGAGGGACTTCACCCGCTCCAGGGCATGCACCAAGAAACAGCTGCAATCCCTTCTCGGCATGTTAAACTTCGCCATGCATATCATCCCCAGGGTCGCTCCTTCGTGTCCCGCCTACTAGTGCTACTGTCCCTCGTGCAGGATCCGGAGAAGGTCCTCAGCCTTGATTCCGCAGTGATAGCGGACCTCCCTATGTGGGAGGAATTTCTGTCATCCTGAAATGGCGTATCCCTATTCATTCCCTCAATATCTTCCCTTTCACCCCAGGTGGTGACCAACGCTGCTGCCTCCACGGGCTTCGCTGCAATTTTTGGCCACCTCTGGCTCGCAGCTCCCTGGCCTCCCCAGATACTGGCAATACCCGGCTTCTCCGAAACGTCCTCCCTGTTTGAGTTATACCCCATAGTAGCAGCAGCATACATCTGGGGCCGCAGCTGGTCGGGCCAAACCGTGGCTTTTTCGACAGATAACTTGGCCACTGCAGAGATCATCAATAAAGGCACGTACAGGTCTCTAGTGTTGATGTCCTTCCTGCGTCGGCTGGTTCAGCTCTCGTTACTATATCAATTAAATGTCTACTGCTCCTTTATCCCCGGTAAACACAATCTGGCAGGATGCCCTCTCTCGCTTTAATTTTGTCTCATTTTTCGAACAGGTGCCCGAAGCCGAACCGATGTCAGCAGCTATCCCGGCCTGGTCTCAGCTGACCCTGGACTAGCCTCACACCTTCTAGTAGCAACTCAGCTCATCAACCTTTCCCTCTCACGCAACGCCCTCAAGGCCTACCAGACGGCCTGGAGGGCCTTCAACCGTTTCATGAATCGCCACAGTACAGAGACATCCCGTGTGAAACAAGTCCTGGCCTTTATCTCCTACTGCCACTCAGAGCTTGCATTATCCCACAACACGATCCGGCTGTATCTAGCCAGTGTACAACATTTCACGTCCCTTCAGGACCCTACTGAACCCTCGTTGTTCTCTTACCAGGCCGTACGGGCTGTCTTGCATGGCGTCCAGAGGCACCAGCCAGTGATCAGCACCAAACACCTGCCTATCACAGGAGATATCTTCAGAAGCATGTCAGATATCCTGGCCACATCTCCCTTCGGTCTACATCCTAGCATGGTCTTAAGCCCCGTACACACGAGCGGACT
This sequence comes from Lithobates pipiens, assembly GCF_037356315.1. Lineage (NCBI taxonomy): Eukaryota > Metazoa > Chordata > Amphibia > Anura > Ranidae > Lithobates > Lithobates pipiens. Next base: position 273,062,128 of record NW_027507784.1, on the reverse strand, counting down.
TTTCGACATCCAAAGTCTGACGGACTGAGTCCTTCAGACTATTCGATCGTGTGTGGGCTGCAACGGACTTTAGCTTCGCTAAAGTCTGACGGACTTTAGAAATGAAGCATGCTTCAAATTTTCCCAACGGAACTCCGCCGGACCCGGTCCCTTCGAAAAATTCGCTCGTGTGTGTGCTACTCCGACGGACTAAAACCGACGCTAGGGCAGCTATTGGCTACTGGCTATGAACTTCCTACGTCGAATCCAGTCGTACGTCATCACGTTCGACTCCGTCGGAGTTTGGTGTGATGGTGTGTGGTCAAGTCCGTTCGGTCGAAAAGTCCGCCAGAACTCCGTCGGAACTCCTTTGGAGGTCTGTCAGACTTAATCCCTCTCGTGTGTACGGGGCATTACAGGCAGCCATACAGCTGGCCTTCTACAGCTTCCTACAGCCAGGTGAATTCACCTGTAACAACCCCGCAGAACGCATGCTTCGCAAACGCCACCTGGTCCGTTACGAAGATCATTTTATCTTACATCTAGCAGTCTCCAAAACACAACAGGTTAGCTCTGGTATGGACATCCATTATTATAAGACCAACAACAGCTGGTGTCCAGTCTCCACTCTCACCCGCCTGTTGTCCCTTCTGGCCGATCAACCAGACACTAGTCCGCTCCTGCCGTCCCATGCCAAGCCCCTAAACGCTGCCCAGTTCATGGAACACGTCAGGATACTTCTACGTATCCTTCAGCTCAACCCTGCTCAGTACTCTGGACATTTGTTCCATATCGGGGCAGCCTCAACATCCTCCCGCAAACATCCTCCCGAACCACGTGATCAAAAAACTAGGCAGATGGAAGTCCACCTGCTTTGCCCATTATATTCCCAATCCTCAAGTGGAGATGGCCCAGGCCTTCGTCAAACTCACTCAGTAACTAAATTAAGTCAATAAAGCACAATCCCTACCTGAATGTTTTTGCCCCCTTATTTTGGTATACCGTACGTTAGACCAAGGCACACTTTCAGGTCCATTTCAAGTAGTAAGTTTGTGTTAACCCTGTTTGTCATCCTTATCCATACCGGCCATAGGGCTCTGAACCATAAATAAGAAGGCCAGTATGGTGGCATGAATTTATGGGAGGGGTATTTAACCAGCCCGTTTGGCTGTGTTCCTTGTCGGTTCCTGTGCGCGATACCCTCCCTCCCATACCCCTTTTTAGGGCATTTCTCAAGGCATCATACTCCTCACAAGAATACTCATTTCACTTCATTTCATCTTCATTTCATTCAATCCTCATTTCTTATCTAGGGTATGCCCCCTTATTTTGGTATACCGTATGTTAGACCAAGGCATACTTTCAGGTCCATTTCAAGTAGTAAGTTTGTGTTAACCCTGTTTGTCATCCTTATCCGTACCGGCCATAGGGCTCTGAACCATAAATAATATATATATATATATATATATATATATATATATAGCATGTTATACAGCACAGTGCATGTGTTGTGTAATGTGGCCCCCTTTATATATAATGCTGAAATTGGCAGACATTCTTTTCACACATTCGGGATTAGCTGTAGAATAACACCCTTATATTGTTGGACAGTGACAGAGAGAGTGATTGAATCTGCCTGAATTTGGTTTGCGGTAAGATTGTCAGACCCAGCATGAAGTCTGCGAACCCTGAGCTTAGCGCTAAACCCCATTGGTAAGAGAATCTTTGTTCTACTCATTTCCTGTAGGGTCTTTTCATGCAGATTCTAGTGCAACATTAAAACGCATACAAATTCTTTTGTAGTAAAGTGGCCAAACGAAAAAAAAAGAACAAATTTCCCCTTCAAGTTAATATCATAATGTGCTAGTATGCATCACAGACTTACTTTAAAACAAAGCCTTCCAGTGGTGTGCTGTCACTGCTGACAGGGCTTCCATCTTCATCCAGTCTTCCTTCCGGATTAATGGGCTCCGGCCATTTGAATGGGCAAGCCACAATTACATCACTCCAGCACGTGTGCATGGAAGTCATGGCTGTGGCACAGTGCTCTGAAGGGATGGCATGCGCTGGTGATATCACCGGGTGCAGAATTTGTGAATATCTACTTAACAGTGTGTAATTGATTTGTCAATCCACATCAATCACAAAGTCCAGTGATGTAATCCATGTCAATCACAATGACATGATGCCTGCCAACGTTTACATGTTGGACTCCTGTTGCTAGATGACAGATTTTCCGGATGCTGTATTGTCATTGACCAAATTTGGTCATTCAGAATGTTAATATTTATTGTTTATTTATTCTGAGATTAAACTATACTACTATTTACATAATTAGAGAGGTCCAAGAAGCTTATTTCCAACTTTCATTAAAAATTTAGAGACTGCAGATAATGCAGCAATGTAAAATTGGGCAGCGGCAGAATAATTTTAATGAGGGAGAATAGATTGAAATGTGCTGGAGACAAATAGTACAGAAGAGTGTTTTACAATACGAATAAAGAAACCGTAGGTTGACACAGAGGTGTCAAACCGGCCAGCAACAGGACAATTTGAAATAGCAATTGTAGACCCAAATTTAATAGATTTAAAGAGCACAGGCTAGGGTTTTACTACAAGAATTATGAGACCACTGTGTAACATTAGCCAGCCACAGTATAATTTTAATTGGGTCTAATAGGCCATATTGTTGTAGGGCTAACTTTCATTTTACCCATGGGCATAGGAGATGCAGTGAATGTGGAAGATATGATGTGAAGTGGTTTAGGTGCACGATGTTCTACAACTTAGTTTTATTTATTTTTTCTAATGGTGAAGCAGTATACTATGAACAAAAGACAGTTCTAAGAACAGATGGTTAGAAACCAGTAAATGCTACACTTTGAGCACTCCAAACTTAAAAAAAAAAAAAGCATATCTGCATAAAAGAAGAATCAAGAAACCCCCAAAAGAAACAAAAAACACAAAATGCTACCCCTGAAACAAGAGTATGTTTTTTTGTTTTCTTTTAAGTGGCAGCCTTGCAGCAAAAAAAAAAAAACCTCAGAAACAAATTAATCTAAAACAGGCCCAATCAGCATATGATAAAAACCAATATATCCCTAAAATAAATAAATAAAGCCCCCAAAAGAATATGCCCTAAATTAAAGGTCCACCACTTTTTAAGTCTTTCTGCAAAAATAAAAAAACTGGTTTAACTTAAAGTAAATGTAAATGCTTTTAAAGTGTCACCTATGGATAGTACATTTTACATGAGCACTGATGGGCACTGATAGGTGGGACTGATGAGGCGGCACTGATGGGCACTGAGAGTAGGCACCAATGTCCCTCTGACAGAAGCCAGTGATCGGCTTTCTTTTCCCTCACGCTATTAGCATGAGGGAAAAAAAAGATTACCGATCTTCTGTTTACATCACATGATCAGCTGTCATTATCTGACAGCTGATCACATGGTAAGGGGATGGGACAAAATAATATGCCCTAAATTAAAGGTCCACTTTCTTTTTAAGAGAAGTCGGTCTGCAAAAATAAAAAAGGTGGTTTAACTTAACCACTTCAGCTTCAGAAGATTTTACCCCCTCCTTGACCAGAGCACTTTTTGCAATTCGGCACTGCATCTCTTTACCTGACAATTGCAAAGTTGTGTGACGTTGCACCCAAACAAAATTGACGTCCTTTTTTTTCCCACAAATAGAGCTTTCTTTTGGTGGTATTTGATCACCTCTGCGTTTTTTTTTGCGCTATAAACAAAAAAAGAGCGACAATTTTGAAAAAACACATTCTTTTTAACTTTTTGCTATAATAAATATCCCCCTAAAAAAAAATATATATATATATATATATATATATATATATATATATATATATATATATATATAGAAAATTTCCTCAGTTTAGGCTGATATGTATTCTTCTACATATTTTTGGTAAAAGAAAATCACAATAAGCTTGTATTGATTGGTTTGCGCAAAAGTTATAGCATCTACAAAATAGGGGATAGTTTTATGGCATTTTATTTATTTATGTTTTTTATTACTAACGCTGTTGATCTGTGATTTTTTTTGGGACTGCAACATTTTAGCGGACACATTAGACACTTTTGACACCATTTTGGGACCATTGTCATTTATACAGTGATCAGTGCTATAAAAATGCACTGCTTACTGTGTTATTGACACTGGCATGAAGGAGTTAACCACTAGGGGGTGATGAAGGGGTTAAGTGTGTCCTAGGGAGTGATTCTACCTATGGGGGCATGGGCTACTAGTCACATGATAGCAATCACTGTTCCCAATGACAGGGAGCATTGATCTCTGTCATATCACACGGCAGAATGGGGAAATGCCTTGTTTACATAGGCACTTCCTCGTTCTGAGGCTCCGTGACATGATCACTGGGAGACTGGCAGATGTCAAGTCCGCTAGTCCCGTGGGCACGGCCATGCTGTACGTGGCGGGCACAATGGCAGCGGTGGGCAAATGGGCGTACCTGTATGTCCCCTTTAAGAGCCGGGGATAGCAGGCGTGCCTGCTATCTTCGGCTCTTAAAGGGGACTTACAGGTACGCCCATTTGCCCACCGCTGCCATTGTGCCAACGTATATCGGCCTGTGGCGGTCATCAAGTGGTTAAAGTGTGTGTTGCCTTAAAGCATGTTATACAGCACAGTGCCTGTGTTGTGTAATGTGGCCCCCTGTATCCCCTGAAATACCTGGCTGATCCTGCCTGGTTCTGCCCTCTCCACGGTAAACTGACCATGGTTTATCATGGCTGCTGAGCTTTGACCAGGGGTTAGTTTACCTGTCTCCATCATCCTCAGCCCTCCTCTGTCCTCTTCCCTCCGTCCTCCATGCCTGTCAGCTCATACCAGTGCCCGCCCTTCCCCTCCTGCTGCTAAAAAAAAAACTATGATATGATCATACAATCCCCTCTGTTAAATAAGGAAATGTGTGGCACTGTTTTTTTTTTCTTCAAATATGTCGATTTATACCTTATTTCACAGCGCTTCCCAGCACTCATGTGATTGTTCGCTTCGCCTCTCCTGCTGTAGTTGTCGGCCTAGGAGAGTAGAGAGGCGAGGAGTCACATGAGCACTGGGAGGCACTGTGTACACCATGAAACCCTTATTGAAAAAGGCTGGTCTTAAATTTTGGCATAATTTTTTAGTGCTGACTTTTTTCTCATGCTGTATTTTTGTGCTGATGATTTTCAGTCTGATATCAGCACTAAATACATAAACAATCCTCAGTCCTCACAAATAATGGCAGCTAACAATGTATAAGCACTAATAGATGGGTGTGAAAAGGAATAATCTGCAATACTTCAATAGTTCTATCTATAAACAGAATAGTTTATACTTTGGTATTTTAATGCAGCACTTCACATAGTCATAAGATCAGTAATGAAGAAGCACTCCCAAGATTCAAACTCATTGTTAAAACATAGCTTTTATTCAGGCTTCATTAAAAGGTAAAGAACAAAGCACAGCAGGCATACAGAGTCCCATTGGTTTCATGCTCACATTACTTTTTTCAATGAACAGTGTACAGCAAAGATAGAGGAGATTGCAGGAGAGCACCCAGCATAGGATAGCATTAAGATCGGTTTAGTTTAAAAGAGACGATTTTTGTTTGTTGTCTTTCTTTTAAATCATACTTACTTAGGTGGATGCAACATCACTCTGAACCTCAGTTTACAGTGCTCCATGAGCAGAGAGCTGGTGACTGTCAGTCACCAGCTCACCGCTGTTTTCTCTGCCACCCCCACTCACATTCACTGAAGAGCTGAGCTGTGGAGGGGGCAGGATCAGCTTGGTAAGGCTCTCAGTGGCTCACTAAGAGGCTGAGCCAGATGCCAGTCCAGGCTTCTGGGTGGATCCCAACCATATGGTTGTGATCTTTCCCCAGCCCGAACAAGTCACACAAGTCACAAAGCGAACTGCACTCCTGTGATCCACAGGAGAAGTACAGCCAAATGAGCTTTGGCTGAACTTCTCCTTTAATTACACTTGCCTTTTTAAATGCTGCAGTTTAAAGGCTAATTCCAGTTTATAGAAAATTCTGTGGGTCTTACATTTGTTAAACGGTCCTCTTCCTTCACTTCTTCCTCTGGAGATGGGGGGGGGGGGGGGGGGGCTAGAGGGTTGTGTAGCAGAGAGCTGTGCAGAAGTCCCCTATGTGTTCAAGGTGGAAGGATGATTTTCCCAGGGGGTGGCTCTTTGATACCTTTGGATTATAAAAAGTGGGTTGAATGATGCTGGGTGGCATTCAATCTTGAAAAGGACAAATGCTAGACCAAGGAAAAGGATAGGCATTGCTGGAGCATTAAAGGGGTGAGTACTTCCCAGTATTTTTTTTTTTTTAGATAGGAGGGAATGGGGCCCCTTTTTTTTGAAGCTGTAAATGGGCTTTACTAACTACAGTGCAGCTCCCTAATAAAAAAAAAATTGCAATTAAATTTTTTACAGTATAATTTTGGACCTCTGTCCCAAGAAGGATGCAGATAGAAGTAAAAAACGTGACCAAGTTTTTTTTACCTTTCCATGAATGAGGGGGTGTATCTAATACTGTGATGGCTGCGCACACACGAAGGAGCTACGATTTAAGCCTCTAGAAACCGTCATAATCCTGCATATTACTGGCAGCTTCCTACATCCTACCCAGTGCTGGTGACTGCTGAATTGCTCCTCCATTACCATTGACAAACAAGATGGTACCTGCAGCCCTCCTCCCTTGAGGCGGCTTTGGCTGTAGAGACACAAAAAAAGGAAAGATATGCAGAATATATGTGACTGGGTTGCCAAGGCTGAATGCAGAGTCTCAGTTAAAGAGGATGACTTCTCGCCCTTCTCTAGCTGAGTAACTGCAGCAGAGAATCACATTTTATTTTGGTATCAAAAGACTGATGATTTAGAGAACTCTAACAGAAGGAATAACATCCAGATTGTTGGACTACCTGAAAGGTCTGTGGGGCAAGGCTCTGGTAATTTTGTGGAGACTTGGCTGAAATCTTCTTTTCTCTTCAGCTTTTGCAGCTGAACAAGCCCACAGGGTATCTGCCAAGCCACTACTGGCTGGCCTTCTAAACTGTAGAAATAGAGACTTGAGCCTTTGTAAAGTCAGACATAAAGGCAACATTCAATTTGAAAACATACACATTTTTATCTTTCTGGATTTTTATTTAGAACTGCAAAAGAAGTTGAGTGGTCTGGGTCTCCAGGTGTTCAACATGCCACCTACTCAAAGCTCTAATAGCAGTCAGACTTTCTGAGCAGCGTTGATTGAAGCACTGTGCGGAGGATATAGGGGATTCAGACCGCTGTAGACCTTGACTGCTGTACTCTGTGTTATCGCAGGAAATAGTAAGTAATGAAAAAGACACCAACTGTTTGTGCAGCCTGACTGTATTAAAGTAATACAAATTTAAGCTTCAATTGGGCTAAATCCTCCAATCCCCCCAAAAAAGTTAATGTGTTACAGTTTACTAGTCCTTAGATGAGATGGCTACATTTGTTTTCTATGTCCCTTTATTTTCATCTGATCATCCTGTGAAGTGGCTATACTCACTCCTCTAGTGTATTCATGGAGGGAGTCATGGTTGTCACTTAGGCTGGACATCAAAAATATCTGCCTTTGTTCATCCCTATTATATAGGATAGGGGAGATTAATAGTTTACAGAATCAAGATAACATTATTTTATGCTTCCATGGAGCACACAGGAAGTGACATGGACATTGCATTTCTTAAAATTACCAGGTATTTTTTGTACTTTTTGAAAATGTTCTTAGCCTTAACAAATTACAGGCACCACATTTAAGGAGTGGAAAACTGTATTATATTAAACTTTCATCCATGGGTTTAGTTATCCTTTAACCACTTGCCTACTGGGCACATTAACCCCCTTCCTCCTCAGGCCAATTTTCAGATTTGCTGTGTGGTCATGCAACACTGTACCCAAACAATTTTATTTTTTATTTTTATTGAGATATATAGAGCTTTTTTTTGGTGGTATTTAATCACCACTGTGTTTTTAATTTTTTGAAAAACAAACAAAAACAAAACAGAAATTTTGAAAAAAAAAAAAAAGTTTTCTTAGTTTCTGTTATAACATTTTCTAAATAAGTAGTTTTTCTCCTTCTCTGTTGTGTGCGGATGAGGCTGCACTGATGGGCACTGATGAGTCAGCGCTGGTGAGTAGGGATGGGCTGAATGGACCCATGTTCGATTCGCACCAGAACTTCCGAACACCGCGAAAGTTTGGACCCAAATATCGAACCCCCATTAAAGTCAATGGGACCCAAAAGTCAAAAATCAAAAGTGCCCATTTTGAAGGCTTATATGCAAGTAATTGGGCATACAATGGTTATAGGGGTCCGGGTCCTGCCAGTGCCAGAGTCCTCCTCCTAATCCTCCTCCCTCTCTCCTCCTGTGTCTTCTATGACATAGGAATGATGGTGTCTGGATAAAGTGGGCCTTGAGAGGAAAGGAAGTTCTCCTCTTCCACCTGCTACTCTGCCTCCAGTGCCCTGTCCATAATGCCACGCAGAATCTGCTCCAACAGGAACACAACAGGGATTGTGTCATTGATGCATGCACTGTCACTGCTTGATATACTTGAGGCCTCCTCAAATGGTGACAATACTGTACATGCATCCTTAATGATCAGCCATTGGCGTGGGGAAAAAAAGGCAGAGGTGGCCTGAGCCTGTCGTCATGCCATACTGGCACAGGTACTCGTTGACAGCCCTCTGCTGCGTGTATAGCCGCTGCAGAATTCCCAAAGTTGATTTCCACCTAGTGGGCATGTCAAAAATCAGGAGGTTTACGGCCAGGCAGAATTCCCGCTGAATTTCAGCCAACCGAGCAATGGCTGTGTATGATCACCTGAAATGGCTACAGACTCTTCTGGCCTGCTTTAGTACATCTGGCAACCCTGGGTACCTACTTAGGAAACGCTGCACCACCAAATTTTAGGACATGTGCCAGGCATGGCAAATGTGTCAACTTTCCCTGTCTAATGGCGGACACCACCATTCCTTGCTCTAGCTGGCGTGGTGTGAACCACCTCTGGGCCTGTTCCACACACCAGCTGAATGGCACCTTTTAGCCTGACTCTGGGAATAGCCTTTTGAACGCTTATGGGGCACCTGATGTTCATAGGACAATTCTGCAGAGGAGGTCATGGAGATGGAGGAGGAGGAGGGGGAAGTTCTCACAGGTCTGGCATCATCACCACCAGCTGTATGGAGACATGGGGGCACAACAAGCTGCAGCACAGAGACCTGTCCTGCATCCTTTCCAGTTGCAAGCAACATTACCCAGTGTGCTGTGTACAAAATATATCTTTGCCCATGCTTGCTGGACCACGTGTCAGCAGTAAGGTTGATTTGACAGCTGACTGCCTTGCCCAACGATGCCAGAACATTCCCTTCCATGTGATGGTAGAAAGAACGGCCTTATATGAAAAGTAGTAGCGATTGGGAACCTGCCATTGTGGTACAGCACATTGTGCGAATTCACGGAAGGGGGAAGAATCCACCAGGCTGAAAGGCGGAAGTTGGAGGGTCAACAGCTTTGACAAGCTTGCATTCAGATGCTGGGCATGTGGGTGGCAGGGACTGTATTTTTTTTTCTGCTGCAGCAGATGGGGCAGAGACATTTTCTGGCTACAGCCTACAGCTGGTGGTGTTCTGCTAGGACCTGGGACTGCTATACTATCATCCCTGTCAGTGGAGGCTGCTGAGAGGTAATGATTCTATGTCACATGGGCAGACTGAAGTGGGTAAGGAGGAGGAAGAGGAGGGACAGATTTGTGTCCCTTTTGTATGGCTTTTAGGTGCTCTTGCCAACGGGCTGAGTGGTTGGACATTAAATGCCTTGTTAAGCATGGGATACACAAATGGTTGGTGTTTTTGCCACATTTGATGTGCCTGAGACACAGTTTGCAGATAGCAACAGTGTGATCTGCTGCATATGTTCTGAAAAAGGCCCAGACAACAGAGCTTTGGGGACTGGGCCGGGAGATAACAGCTGCAGAATGTGGTAGAATAGGTTGCTGCTCTCTACTCTTTCTTGATGTCGGCCTACTTGGGGTTGTGTCGTCTCACCTTAAGTTTTTTTCCTCTGCTGTATCTGGCACCCTAGTCGCATCAATGATCTCATCATCATCATCATCATCTCCATCTCCTCCATCTTCATCATTACCACAGGAGACAACTTGGCAATACGCTGTGGCTTGGGGAACATGAATGCCAATTTGTCTACCGATGTTCCTCCCTCTCTCTAGGCTCATGTCCCTGTCACCCTCAACCTCTGAAACAACATCTGAATCCAGTAATGGCTGGGCATCATCAAGGAGCAAGTGGCCGATGCTGTGGTCAAATACCTCAGCTGACTCCTCAATAGCTGATGTTGGGGCTATACCAGGAATAGATGTGGACAAGGAGGAAGGTTTTCTGGCAACTGTAAAGGACTGCACACTTGTGTCTGCTTGCGTAACAGAGGATGAGGAGGAGAAGAAAGGTTTAGTAAGCCAGCCCACCACCTCCTCTGCATGCTGTGGCTAGAATGCATGGGCAAACTCACTAAACAGAGGAAATTATGCCCTGCCTGAGGACTGACCACCACGTCCACCTTTGCCTGTAGACACATTTGTTGCTGGCCCCCTTACAGTGCCAAGGGAACGTCTGCCTCTCCTTGTTGTCCTCCCAGACATTATCGGGAGGGAGGGGGCAGTGCTTAGAAGCAAATGTAAAGAAGAAGTTGAAATCTGTATGTAGATGCACTTTAATCACATTACACAGACACACTCCATGGATACACAATAATACAGAACTATATGGCGTTAAACTGGCAGTAATGCACACAAAACGATATGACGTTAAACTGGCAGTAACGCACACAGAACTATATGGCGTTAAACTGGCAGTAACGCACGCAAAACTATATGACGTTAAATTGGAAGTAATGCACACAAAATGATATGGCATTAAACTGGCAGTAACGCACACAGATGTAAATGGCATTAAACTGGCAGTAACGCACACAGATGTAAATGGCATTAAACTGGCAGTAACGCACGCAAAACTATATGGCATTAAACTGGCAGTAATGTAATCAAATAGATCAAGTTTAACCATCACTACACTGACGCTATCTGAACTGTCCCTACTCTAGCTATACACTAATGTAAAGATTACTGACACGGTCTCCTTACACTACACTGAAACTATCTGAACTGTCCCTACACTTCTACACTAATGTATGTATGAATGACACGGTCTCACTACACTACAGTAAAACTATCTGAGCTGTCCCTACTCTAGCTGCACACTATGCAAAGCTGAATGATGGTCCTCCTCACTACACTCACACTATCTCAAGACTGACACTAAGCTAATATTTTACACTGACAGGTGAACCAAAATAGCACAGTATAGCACACTAACTAACTAATAGAACTGAACAGAGCCCTGTTCTATCTCTTGCCACGCCGAAATCACACTGAAAATGGCTACCATTTAAAGAATGCTTTTATACTGTGGGGCGGGATTGAGCCATGAGTGGATAAAATCATGATGACAGTGTCCAATCATGACTCTGACAGTGCTCTGTGCCCTGATTGGCTGAAGCTTTCACTGCTTCAGCCAATCATGGCTTGCAATGCACTGTTTAGCACCACAATGCATTGTGGTCAGTTTGGGGGGGGCAAACAAACAATCGAACAACCCGTTTGTTCGGCTGTTCAGCGAATGACCTAACAACGAAAGTTCAGCCTGAACTTATGCTCTGGCAGAACCATTGGCCCATCCCTACTGATGAGGCTACACTGATATGTAGCACTGATGGGCACTGATAGGCAGCACGGTTAGGAGCCGCTGTGATAGCCTCTTTACCCTGATTTGTGATCAACTGTGTTCTGAAGCACACAGCAATCACAGATCCGTGCTGATACATGCTGCAGGGAGCTCATGGGAAGCATTGTCACAGGAGGATGTTCATCCTAGCAAGGTGAACCCATGCTGTAGCCTACTTTTGGCTATAGCATGCGTGGGATTTGGTTAAAGTGTACCTAAAGACAGGCTGTCAGGCTTTTATTACTTTTTGTGCCCCCGTTAAGGAGAATCACCCTCACTATTTATTCTGTTTACCATCATCATTGAAAGTGAAAGTGAGAGAAAATCCCAAAATTTAGGACAGCATGTGAACCGCTAAGTCTCTAGGTCTAGGTGTAATGATACATTGGAACCATGTGAAACATTGTATGGACTGTACTTGGCTGTTCTGAGGGAAGGTAGCGCTATCTTCCTGAACTGCTAACTGAAGTTTTAACCGTTACTTCTAGGAAAGTGAGTTAAGTGGAAAAGTGGCTGTGTTCACTATCTCTAGGGGTTACTGTACAAGATGATTTACCTACCCTGCTCCAGCCAGCTCCAGTGCTCTACTCCTTCGCCCGAAGTGTATGGGTGGTCCAAATTCAAAGGGTCATTAACCCTTTATTGTACATTTAAGAGGCCAGAGAGTGACTGGAGGAGGTCATGGCTTACAGAGCAGGTGCACAGTATCGAGTGCAGCGCTGGAGGGAGCCTGCTGAAGAGACAGAAGAGGTAAGTATTCTCTCCTTAATCTGATGCCTCTAGACTAAAGAGCAATTAAACCCTGTGGTTTGTGTGTGTGTGTGTGTGTGTGTGTGTGTGTGTGGAGAGAGCGGGGAGGGTGCTCACAGCAAGGATGGATTTTTGATTTTCATGGAGTTGGGCTTTAAATACATATCTAATACCAAAACTGCAAATTTATCTAATTATCACTTTCTTGAAGAGTTAGAAGCGCTGGTAGGAGCAACACCTCACACATCTCACAGCGGGTCTTCCCACTGCCAACTGTGGTTCCACCTGCTGGCCTGGCCGACATGTCACTAGTGTGTCCTTGCAAGTCTGGTTGAACACGATCTTACAGCAGGGAGATGCAGGTATATGACACGTGCAACACAACATGGTGAAAATCCTAGCAGCACGTCAGCAAGAAAGCAGAGATTAGATTCAACAGTGGGGTACTAATAATTAATAGAGATGTATTTTAAAGAGACAATGGAGGTTATTTACGAAAGGCAAATCCACTTTGCACTGCAAGTGCACTTGAAAGTGCACTTGTAAGTGCAGTCGCTCTAAATCTAAGGGGTAGATCTGAAATGAGTGGAAGCTCTGCTGATTTTATCATCCAATCATGTGCAAGCTAAAAGGCTGTTTTTTATTTTCCTTGCATGTCCCCCTCGGATCTACAGCGACTGCACTTTCAGGTGCACTTTCCGTTAGTAAATAGCCCCCAATGTTAAGATACATGTTGAAGTGGGATGAAACCCCATTTTAAAACACTGACGGGCAGGCTTCTTTATGAAAGAAGAGATTATGGGGCTGATTTACTAAAGGCAAATAGAATGTGCAGTTGCACTCTGCAAGTGCAGTTCCTTTAGAGCTTAGTAAATGAGGTACAGCTTTACTTTGCAAAGAATACCCAAACATGTGCAAGGAAAATATAAATATAGCAGCTTTTTTTGCTTGCATATGATTGGATAATGGAAGTCAGCAGAGCATCTTCTCATTTACTAAGCTCTTACTAAGCTCTTCCAGAGTGCAACTGCACTTTGCATAGTGCACAGTCTCTTTGTTTTTCATAAATCAGGCCCATTGCTAGAGAAGGGCCCTCAAAAAAGTATGCATGCCATAATAGGCAAATTGGCCTAGTAAACCCACACATTATGGTATGGTAGAAAACACCTTTCAAGGGGGCTCCCAATATTCCTAAACTATTCCCTGTCACATAAATTTAGTGGGTAGATTAACCACTTCAGTCCCGGAAGGATTTACCCACTTCCTGACCAGGCCATTTTTTGCGATTCAGCACTGCGTTGCTTTAACTGACAATTGCGTGATCATGCAACGCTGTACCCAAACAAAATTGATGTCCTTTTTTCCCCACAAACAGAGATTTCTTTTGGTGGTATTTGATCAGCTCTGCTGTTTTTATTTTTTATGTTATAAACAAAAAAAGAGCGAACATTTTGAAAAATAAAAAACAACATTTTTTACTCTATGCTATAAAACATTTAAACAACATTTTTTACTCTCTGCTATAAAACATTTCCCCCCCCAAAAAAAAAAAAAAACTAATTTATCCATCAGTTTAGGCCAATATGTATTCTGCTACATATTTTTGGTAAAAAAATTGCAATAAGCGTATATTGATTGGTTTGCACAAAAGTTATTGCGTCTACGAAATAGGAGATTTAAGGGATTTTTATCTTTTTCGGACACCTAACTTGCATTTTTGACACTTTTTTGGGAACCGGTGACATTATTACAATAATGGGTGCTAAAAATATGCACTTTTATTGTATTAATGACACTGGCAGGGAAGGGGTTAACAACAGGGGCGAGCAAGGGGTTAAATGTGTTCCCTCGCTGTGTGTTCTAACTGTTTGGGGGACTGTATGACTGGGGAAACACACAGATCCATCTAAAGAATGGGGGGAATGGAGCGCTGATAGGGGCTGCTAGTGAAGTGTTATGGGGCAGTTGTAGGAATAAAAAAAGGAAAAATAACTTTCTTGTGGCAGTTCAAATCATTCCAGACCTATATTAATAGGTTCTGGTGTGTGTTGCAAGCAGCAGCCAGCTCCTGATTGCAGAAGAGACTCTGTAGAATGGGAGAGAGAGAGAGAGATAGAGCAGTGCTGCTCTAAAGCCCCATACACACTCAGATTTTCTGCAGATTTTTTCCTTCAGATTTACCAAAACCATATAATATGAGGTCAAACCTTAGGAGTTTCAATGTGTATGCAATCAGGCAGGCCCTTGTACTACATGGTTTTGGTAAATCTGAAGACAAAAATCAGCAGGAAATCTGATAGTGTGTATGGGGCTTAAGAGTAGTAGGTTTAAAACAAGGCTTTAATCAGTTTTAAAAGTTTAAACTCACATCTGAGTAGATAAAAACAGGCACAAGGAAGTTCTCTTTGCCGTCCTCGGTTGTCCTATGGAAATAGAAGTAAAATTAAGAGTGGGGATAAGGCGTCTCCCACCAACATACCTGCTGATATGCTCACTGTGGGAAATCCAATCCTCGGAGCTACGGACGACACTGGAAGCAACCTGGGTCTGACCCCCCACCGCAGCCCAGCTGGAAACCGGAGGACAACCGAGGATGGCAAAGAGAACTTCCACATGCCTGTTTTTATCTACTCAAATGTGAGTTTAACCTTTTAAAACTGATTAAAGCCTTGTTTTAAACCTACTACTCTTATAGCGGCGCTGCTCTATCTCTCTCTCTCTCTCTCTCTCTCTCTCTCTCACGCAGATCCATCTACCTGCTTAGCAAAAAAAAACAGGATCTGTGTGATCACCCCTGTCAGAACAAAGATCTGCCTTGCTTACACAGACAGTTCCCCGTTCTGTCACTGCGGGGAATGATCGCGGGTTCCCCACAGTGGCCAATGGGAGTGCGTGGCCACAAAAGCGAGTTTCCGAGCCAACGTACACCTACATCGATTTGTGGGAACGAGCTGCCTTGCTGCAGTATAATGACAGTGGCTGGTCGGCAAGTGGTTAAGGTTAAGTGGAGGCAGGACCATCTTTAATATTGATTGGACCCTGGGCAAAAATTTTCTTGGGGCCCCCATGCAATTTCTACCTGCTCTGAGACATACAATAGCAGCTAGACTTAAAATCAGTTTACTGTATCAGACCAGGCAGCAATTGCGATTGGTTGCCAGTGGTTACAGCATGATTACTGCTTAATGACTGGTTGCTAGAGGTTGCAGCACACATTATAGCTTATGATAAGTTGCTAGAGGTTACAGCAAATGATTTCTGCTTGTTAATTGGTTTCTATAAATTGCTGTATAGTAATACTGTTCACTGATTGGTTGCTAGAGGTTACAGTACATCATCTCCTCACTGCAGGGAAGCATGATACACATATGAATGCCGCCTTCATTTACATATCAATGCCGCCGGCCGCAGCTATTTATTAGTAATGCTGCCGTTATTTACATATGAATGCCGGTTATTTACACGTAAACACAGGGCCTGCAGGTGAGTCATCTGTACACAACAATAGGGCAGAGCTGGGCAGAATTAGTACCAGCACTTTACACTGAGATATCGGGACACAGCACAGGACTAAAACTTCAAGGGACAAGGGAATTGTAACTGGGATAGTTGGCAAGTATGAGGCAGCTGCTTTGGGCCCCACAACTATGACAGGGCCCAGGGCAGCTGCCCCTTTTGCCCTGCCTTAAAGACGGCCCTGAGTGGAGGGATATGGGTAATGCCTTGTACACATGATAGGATTTTCCAACAACAAATGTTGGATGTGAGCTTGTTGACGGAAAGTCCGACCGTGTGTATGCTCCATAGAATATTTGTTGTCGGAATTTCCGCCAACAAATGTTTGAGAGCAGGTTCTTAAATTTTCAGACAACAAAACTTGTTATTGGAAATTCCGAGCGTGTGTACACAATTCCGATGCACAAAAGCCCACGCATGCTTGGAATCAAGCAGAAGATACTGATACCACACTGGCTATTGTACTTAATTTTTCTTGGCTCGTCGTACATGTTGTACCGCGTTCTTGACGTTCGGAATTTCCGACAACATTTGTGTGTCCGTGTGTATTCAAGACAAGTTTGAGCCAACATCCTTCGAAAAAAAATCCACGGTTTTGTTGTCGGAAAATCCTATCGTGTGCACAGGGCATAAGAGTGAGAATATTGTAAGTGCTGTGGATATGTCACAGTTAGGGGCATATGATTTATTACAGGAAATGTCCAAATGTACGGAACTGAGTATGCAATCTACCTAATATAAGTCCTCAATATTTTTCCTCAAGTTTTGTATGGATATTTATCTACTTGTTACAATCCATATCACATCAGATCCAATGGGATTGGTCATATGACTTCATGGATCAAAAGCCACTCTTCACATCATAGGGCATCCCTAGAATTCCTATTCGGAAAAGGCTGTACTACACTACAATCAACATCTCTTTATAAATTATTCAAGCATTGCAATCATGGGTATAAAATGAATGACCTCACATTAGGACATGACATGACTGACATAATTAGAAAGAAAAATCCTGTTACCAAAGTGACTACAGGAATAAAGGACTGTATAGTGCTGTAGTTCAAAATTGCTATAACAACATATACGGTAGTTTTTGTTCTTAAAAGATCACTATCTAATCTACAGATATTTCCATCAACTCAAATTACAAGTGATACACGAAACCAATGAGCTTCTAATCCCAGCTTGTTCAATTAAGGTTTAATAATAAAACCTGGAAGCTCATTGGTTTCTATGCAGAACTGAGCCTGATTTTGCACTTTTCAGCTTTAGTAAATAAGCCCCATTGTGTACTTAAATGTGGGGTATGCCTGTACAGAACATGCACAAATAGTAAAAGTTTAACAGATTAAGTCTCATTAACTCTTATACAGCAGATTATTGACTTTTGCAGGTGGGACCCACAACTTTTCACAGATGTCCAACATGCAGTGTTTCAGTAACTTAGAGCAAGCACTTAAAATGATTTTAAAAGCAGGCCTCCCAGCTGTAATCCTGTATGATTTATGTGGCTTGTATTACCAGATTCCCAGGTAAAACAGGCACTTATTTAGGGTGGATGATATGACAACCTAGTGGAAATTATACTTAGCTCTGTGTGTAGAAACTCTACTGCATTATTGATCTCTGGCTGCTGCAAATATCTATACATTAATACAGGATGTAGGAACTGGTGGGATAAACAGCCGTGGGGGGGGGGGGGGGGGGGCACACTCAGAAATGTTCAATACCTGCAAGCTTCAAAACACGGGGTGCAGAAGGTAAGTACAGTGGAACCTTGGATTACGAGCAGAAACCATTCCAGGAGAATGCTTGTAATCCAAAGCACTCAAATATCAAAGTGAGTTTCCCCATAGAAGTCAATGGAAACAAAGTTAATTTGTTCCGCATTGACTTCTATTACATGCAATACCGCATGGGGCTAGAGGTGGTGGGGGGACCAGAGAGCCTCAGAAACACTTGGGGACAGCTCGGCTGAACTCAGAAAGGCTCGGAAACACTCAGGAACTGAGTATTTCTGAGTATTTCCAAGCCATTCTGAGTATTTCCGAATGGCTCCGGACCGTACCGAGTGTCCCCGGCACCCCCGCACCTCTGGCCAAATGCGGTACAGCACCACCCATTAGCTTGAGTCAGAATTAAGAAGAAAGATATCAAAAAATATGGAGGTTTGTACCGAATTCTGCTAATTGACAGCCAGCATCCCAATCTTGAATATAGTACAAAATTTCCCCTTATAGGGTGGGACTTTATAGGCATAACATGTAACACAAATCATTTTATAAAAAAGTATAAGGTATTTTTATTTACCAATTATCCCAAAAATATACAGAATATATACAAAACATCATATAAAATTACTGTACAGTATGTTCTTGAGTGCATGGTATTTGAAGGCACTGACAAAAAACACATGCATTCAAAAAGGTATATACGTAACAATAACAACTATGCATTCGATAAAGCCTACACGTTACGAGTCTTTCTGTACACCTTCTTCAGGGATATTTCGACATGCAATATTATTTTTTAATTGTAGCAATCCAGGGTATAAGAAAAAGACACATATTTTCAGCAACAGCACATGTCACAGCAAAGCTAATATCAGCTATATAGCAAACGGGAAAGGGTAAAAAGAGAGAGGAGAGTTAAAAAAAAAGAGTTGCTTGTCTTTCAAAACACTTGTTAAATCGTTACTCGTAAACCAAGGTTCCACTGTATAAAGTGTGATGAAATCACATTTAGAACTGTGTGTCTGGGTGTATATAAAGATATTATTTATATGTGCAAAAGTATGTTGACCACTTGCCGGCCAGCCGCTGTCATTATACTGCGGCAGGTCGGCACGATCCCCCAAACTGTCGTAGCTATACGTCGGTCCCTTTAAGCGGGATAGCAGGCAATTAAAAATTATTATACATATATGTTTATATACATTATATACACTATATTTCCAAAAGTATTAGGCACCTGCCTTTACACGCACAAGAATTTTAATAGCATCCCAGTCTTAGTACATAGGGTTCAATATTGAGTTGGCCCACCCCGGCATTCTTCTTCGTCGCCGCGGCCTCTTCTTCTGACTTCGGGGGTCTTGTCCCCCTCTTTGGTTCTTCTGCCGGTCCACCACGCCGTCTTATAGCTCTTTTACAGGCGGTGGCCCGGTCTTCTGTCGCCGCCGCCGCCTTCCGTTCTTCTTCTTCTTCTTCTTCTCCTGGAGATGTTGACTCGACGTTCTCTCCGGCCGCAATGCCAGGGACGCGCTGCGCTGCCACTTATATAGGGACAAGGGGCGGTGTCACATGGGTTGATGTCACATGGGTTGGTCACATGGCTTGATGTCACATGGCGACAGTCCCAGCATCCTCCGGGACTGTGACATCGTAAGGGGGCGGGGTCACCATGTGACACCAACCCATGTGACATCAACCCATGTGACACCGCCCCTTGTCCCTATATAAGTGGCAGCGCAGCGCGTCCCTGGCATTGCAGCCGGAGAGAACGTCGAGTCAACATCTCCAGGAGAAGAAGAAGAAGAAGAAGAACGGAAGGCGGCGGCGGCGGCGGCGACAGAAGACCGGGCCACCGCCTGTAAAAGAGCTATAAGAAGGCCCGGTGGCCCGGCAGAAGAACCGAAGAGGGGGACAAGACCCCCGAAGTCGGAAGAAGAGGCCGCGGCGACGAAGAAGAATGCTGGGCTCTTCCGCTAGTAAATGAGCTACAAGAAGATAGCGGAGGAGTCCGGCGAGAAGACCCCCGAAGACGGAAGACCCCCGGAGCTGTGCAATAAATTATTTTATCTTGTGTGTTGTGTTTTTTTTGTACTTTATTTTACAGGTGAATGGGTAGGGGTACATTGTACCCCATACTCATTCACATAGGGTGGGGGGCCGGATTCCGATAAGCCCCCCGCCTGCAGACCCCGACCACCAACGGCCAGGGTTGTCGGGAAGAGGCCCTTGTCCTCATCAACATGGGGACAAGGTGCTTTGTTGTGGGGGGGCCGCACGGCCCCCCCTTCCCCAAGGCACCCCCCATATTGAGGGCACGCGGCCTGGTACAGCTCAGGAGGGGGGGGGGGGGGCGCTCGCTCGCCCCTCCTTTCCTGGCCAGCCGGGTAACGTGCTCGGATGAGGGTTTGTTGTGGACTTTGGGGGGACCCCCACGCCGATTTTTTTCGGCGTTGGGGTTCCCCTTTAAGTCCATACCAGGCGGCAGGGCCAGCGACATCTCCTTCGCGGGCCCCGCCTACCTGGAGACCCGCTCGAAATGAGCGGACTTTTCTCCGGGCAGGAAACGTCCGTTCATTTCAAAAGTACGGCGGACTGGCATACACACGGCCGGATTGTCCGCCGAAATGCGAGTCCGGCGGGAAGATTGGAGTGTAAAACTACATTCTAAGTCCGCCGTACTTTCGGGTCAAAAAAGTATGCCGGAGGCTACACACGGGGGGGATTGTTTGGCGGACTTGAGTTTGCCGGACTTTTCCACCCGCTTGTTTGATCGTGTGTACGCGGCATAACGCAATGTTTGACCCTTCTTCCAGAAGCTCATTTGTAAGGTCAGGCATTGATGTTAGACAAGAAGGCCTGGCTCGCAGCCTCCGCTCTAATTTATACCAAAGGTGTTCTATTGAATTGAGGTCAGGACTCTGTGCAGGCCAGTCACTTTCCTCCACCCCAAACTCGCTCATCCATTTCTTTATGGACCTTGCTTTGTGCACTGTTGTGCAGTCATGTTGGAACAGGAAGAGGCAATCCCCAAACTGTTCCCACAAACTTGGGAGCATTAAATTGTTCAAAATGTCTTGGTATGCTGATGCCTTAAGAATTCCCTTCACTGGAATTAAGGGGCCAATATCATTCCCTAAAAAACAAACCAACACCATAATCCCCCCTCCATCAAATGATTTGCACCAGTGCACAAAGCAAGGTTCATGAGGACATAGATGAGCGAGTTTGGGGTGGAGGAACTTTATTGACCTCAACTCAATATAACACCTTCGGGATGAATTGGAGCACAGACTGTGAGCCAGGCCTTCTCTCCAACTTTTGTGCCTTATCTCATAAATGTGCTTCTGGAAGAATGGTCAATCATATCCATAGACACACTCCAAAACCTTGTGGACAGCGTTCCCAGAAGAGTTGAAGCTGTTGTAGCTGCAAAGGGTGAGCAACCCAATATTGAACCTTACGGACTAAGACTGCGATGCCATTAAAGTTTATGTGTGTGTAAAGCCAGGCGTCCCAATAGTTTTGGCAATATAGTGTATATCTCATAGGGTCTTACACTGATTTATTATCATACATATGCTCCTAAATAATCTACAGCATGATGTATTAATGATATTTGAGCTAAACTAATTGATTAAAAATGAAGAGTGGTAATATCCACGAAATGCGTCAGTCTAATTTGGATGCACTTATTCTCATGCAGATGTACCTACTCAATACATCATCTTAAGTTCACCACTTACCATGTATATTGAAGCATATTTATTACATCCAGGATTCGTTCAATACCACACAGTGGTTGGCTGTTTGCTACCAATAGTTATATCTACATATGGTCTGTAATATGTGATTGACAATTTTATTTATTGCTGCATGTATCATTTCATTTTGCGATGTTCCTTGTTTCATCAATAAAAACATATTTTTGATATCAACTCATCTTCTAGCCATGTGTACGCATGTCACCTCATTTAAAGTCCCAAAAACCCCCCTTTCTTTTCACAGATTTAGGGATGGAGACATGTGACCCATATTTCTCATTTAAAGTTCCAAACTCCCCCTTTTTAGTTCATACTTAATTGTAAAGTCCAATAGTGAGCAATACATTTTTTTCTAAATTACAGTGTATCATTCACATGATATTGGTAATAATGTGAGGTATCTCCCCTGGCTAGGTATCCTCTCAATGTTGAGGGCATGTGGCCTGGTATAGTTCAGGAAGAGGGCACATTCTTGTTGGCCCTCCTTTTGAGTTTGATTCAGGGGTAGGTTTAACGAACATGTCCAACCAGGCTGAATGCTTGCAAGGGTCTGGTGTCGATTTTGAAGGGCTCTTATGCATCCCTTTGTTTTTTTGTATGGGGTTCCCACATAAAAGATTTTCAAAAATTGTCTTCCATTGATTTCAATGCGGTTCACCTTATATTTAACCTTTATCTCTGATTTGCACACTATCCAGTAGGTGTATTCTTACTTACGCCTTATCTCGCACCTTTACGTCATTCTCTTTCACCCTTTCTCCTCTACGTATTCCAATCTTCTCTGCACTTGACAGTGCTGCCGGGTTTATTGTATACAATTCTTTTGATTTATCTTACAGGTTTACTTGCCATCACTGGTACAATACTCAATATACTACATTTGTTCACTGGTTAGGGACTTTTCAGTTTGGGCCTTTTGTTACGGACGGACCTTTACACCTCAGCTCCCGGGGAGGCTTGATGTGGTGACTCCTGCATACCAGGATCTTTTGAGTTCAGCATTCCAATGGATGTAAGTTTGTGGACTTGACTATCTCTTTTTTCTATATAAACCTCTTTTACTTTCCATATCATGGGCTTTTTTTGATTGAGAACATCCATCATTACTTACAGATATTCAGCATCCGCTCCTGATGAGTCTGCTTACGGACGAAATGCATTGAGATTTTGAGGATGTAATCACAATTCCATCAACATCTTATGAATTTAACGGTATATTACTAGATCTATTTTTATCATACTTATGAAACATGTACAATTGTTCCCCTGTTATGGTAATCATGTTTTACATCCTGTTTATATGTATGTACTCTCCAAGATGTCTGCATATGCATTGAGCAACTATTTGTCATATACAACGTTACACAATTTGACAATCATGTGCAATAAAAAATTCTTTACTTTTACGTTGTGTTTGAGTCTGCCTCATCTAAAGTCCCATACTCTTTTATTATTTTTTTAATTGATTTCAATGCGTTTAGCATTAAGGCTATTAATTTGCAGATTTTTGGATGTGTTTGTCTAAATTGTCCTTGAATCAAACCCAGCACTTTTGCTCATCACTAGTTATGAGTTCTAATTTAGTGACAGTTTAGCTTGAGAATAATAATGTAATGAAAATTTACCAAGCGACGTGTGAAGTGCTTTGTTAGCCCACATACACACGGTCGGAGATTTCCACAACCAAATCCGTCGGATTTTGTCCGTCAGATTTAGTCTGACGGATTGTGTTCGAAACTGTTGCATACACACGGTCGGACTAAGTTGTCGAAAAATCAGATCTTTCGGAACGTGATGACGTAATTTCGTTACGATGGGACTACATTCAGGCTAGTAGCCAATAGCTTTGATGTAGGAATTTGATCTGAGCATGCGTGGCACTTGGTCCGATCAAAATTCTCTACACATGATCGGATTACGTCCGATCAGCCCAGATGGTCGGGAAATATTTCCAACATGTTGGAAAATTGGGTCGGACGGAGATTCGGACGGAATCAGTCCGATGCATACCACACACCGTCGGATTATCTGATGACACGGTCCGATAAGACGCATTCCGACGGATTCTCCGACCGTGTGTACGCGGCATAAGACTTACCAGTTGTAATCCCTTTGGAGACTTCACTTCTATCACACATGAGCGGAGGAGGAGAACAAGAAAAATTATTCAATGCAATGCAACGCTCACCAATGAGACAATTAGAATCCTCAACCTATCATCGACTCCTAATAGTGGGGGAATCTTTTAAAAAAAAGGGCTTAATTGCTGCCATCTTTTAGATGAAATCTATTCAGTTTTTATGTGGACTCTCATACATTTCTAAGAGAATGCACACTCAAGAGATACCTTGCTAAAAAAGTATGAAAAAATGTCCAGTTACACCCTATTGTATTATATGAGCTCCCCGCAACAGAACTTACCGACATTACAGATAGCTACATAACAGTTTTCAAACCCTTTTCTGCTACATTTTCAGTCCAACACATAGGCAATTTTATAACTGCCCTGCAATCCCTTCTCATTACTGAATTAAATAATCTTCAAAACCAGTCAAGATCTCCTTCTTAGCCCTTGTACACACGGTCGGAGATTCCGACAACCAAATGCGTCCAATTTTGTCCGACGGATTTTGTCCGAAACTGTTGCATACACACGGTCGGACAAAGTTGTCGGAAAATCTGACGTGATTACGTTATTTTGTTACGACGGGACTACTTTCATGCTAGTAGCCAATAGCTTTGGTGTAGGAATTTGATCTGAGCATGTGTGGCACTTTGTCCGATCTGAATTCTCTACACATGATCGGAGTATGTCCGATCAGAGCATTTTGTCGGAAAATTTTACCAACAAGTTGGAAAACTTGGTCCGTCGGATACTCCGACGGAAACAGTCCGATGTAGACCACACACAGTCGGAATATCCGACAAAACGGTCCGATCGGACACATTCCGTCGGAATCTCCAACCGTGTGTACAAGGGCTAACAATCAAACCAAACAAGAACACCAATAGATCCGGGAACTTTAGAACAATCTAGATAATACAATAACAGTTCAGACAAAGGAAGTTATGTTGTTCAGAATACAAAAGATTACATTAAAAAAGCAAACAAGATACTTAATGATGAAATGTACTATTCAACTCTCAATACAAACCTTTAGTGGGAATTGAGCAGGAACTCAATAGTTTCCACGAGCAACTTTAAAGAACAGTCTACTAAGGATGAAAAGGAATTAATGATTATCAAGAATCCATATATTTCACATTTTTATAATTTATCAGAAAATGAATAAATCACCTATTAATCCTTCTGGCAAACTAGTCTCCCCTCGCATCATGCTATAGAAATGTTTAATGGTTCATTGACCCCCATTTGTAAATATTTGTTAGACATCTACTTTCATGCTTGAAAGATCTGACAGTATCTTTTATCAATCCTTAGAGGACATATCTGGAGATGAACTATTGATATTGAGATTAACAAGAAATGCTGCCCATTTCTTGTACCCCACATTGCTCTTATATGTTTGATCAGTGATCACTTTTTATTTAAATTTTTTTTGAGTTATCTGTACATTATATATTTTTTAATAAACCTACCATTTTTTTTTTTTGATCTGCACCATCCGGAGCCTTTTTTGCTTTTTCTTTTTCCTATATATTATTCATATGAGCACCATTTGAAATTTGATTTTGGATATACCTGGTCCTCAAAATGTCGCTTTCTCCTGGAATTCGGAGACCACCAGACAGTGATTGTCAGGAGTGCCTATCTTCATCTGACGTCTAAGGCCGCGTACACACGGGCGGACTGTTCGCCCAACCTTGTCCGCTGAACAGTGTTTGGGCGGACAGTCCGCTCGTGTGTGGGCGTTCAGCGGACAGTTTCAGCGGACAGTTGGACGGACAAAGTCTTTCGGAAATTCCGAAAAACTGTCCGCTGAAACTGTGTTTGAGCGAACAGTCCGCTCGTGTGTGGGCAAGTCCGCTCATGCAAATTTTGAGCGGACTGTTTGCCGAAACTGTTTGACGAACAAGGTTGGGCAAACAGTCCGCGCGTGTGTACGCGGCCTGAGACGGAGAAATGAGGATTACACACCAGAGTCCACCATATTGAAGGTCTGAGTGCATTCTGCTGTGAATATAAGCCTTTCCGACCCACTGTCATATGACAGGTGAGTCCAACATCATTGGTAAGAGTACCCATCTTACATCTATAGAAGAATGTTGTCAGACATCGCTTCAGTCAAATAGATCATTGTTGTCGATTTCATCCTCTCCTCTCTTTATATTTTGGGATGAGAAGATTGTTTTGCTCTCCACCTTTATATTTAGCACGACAAGAGGACAGTATATAGTTGGACGAACTGATAGAAGTCCTTTTCTAGCATCTAAAATCTAAAGTCGAATTTGCACTATATTGCACTATAATCATTGGATTGTTTCCTTTATTATTTTATTTTTGTTTATTTGTTTCTCATTTTTCATGCACACTAATTGCTTATATAATTTTAGCGCTACACTATTTGTTTTATACTAGCACATATAAACTTGCAGGTAAATAAAGAAAAAATAAATTGCTGGCAGTTTACTACCACTTTAAAGACCCATGAACCATATTTTAGAAGTCATGTTTTTCCAGACACCCGGCACTCCTTGTTATCTAAAAAAAATTAATCAATGTGATCGACAAAATATACAGTATATATACATTTTAGATAATGTTTTTCTCTTTCCTTCTTTGATGTTATTTAATAAAAAAAAAAAAAACATTTTTAACTTAGGATTTCATAATTATGCATATATACATAGATAACCTCACCTATGAACATATTTACTATTGTTTTAGGGCCGGTTCACAGCAGAATCACACAGTAACGTGGTCTACATTCCTATGCAATTCCTCTGCATTCCTTTGCAGTGCAATTTGACAGCCTATTCATTTGAATGGGCTGCAAATCACACCTGACTGCCCAAAAAGTAGTGCACACATTACTTAAAAAAAACTTGCCGCACCAAATCGCATGGTAATGTAGTACTGTGATTGGCATTTGGGGTAGGGTTTTTCCCGATACCACTTTTTTCATTCAATACATTTTTATTGAGAAAAGATTTTACATATGAATACGTATAACAACCTCCAAAGTTACATATTGACAGCGACAAGAAAGAATGCAATATGCATATGTGCAGTACATACGTTCTTACATTACACTTATCTTGCGAACAGTATAAACCTAACTCTCAGGATGAGCTTTACGCCTGGTACCCTGACTGAACAGATGGGCGGCCCAGTCCCCTCCCCCCAACACCCCACTGGGCTCTCGCTGTGTACGGGGGGAAGGGACCCGGCCCCCTCTAGTGGCTCCACACAGAAGTTATGCAGGCCCAGTCCGTGGGATCCAAACTGTGATATGTGTGGAAGAACGTTTCCAATAGTTAGACGTAGAGTAAGCTGGATCAAGTGAATGCAACATGGGAGGGAGAAATAATTCCCTTACTGAACAAAGAAAATAAGGAAGTATTTAAAAAAAAAAAAAATAAAGAAAAAGAAAAAAAAAACAGAGAACAAATAATAAGTGCTATATGCGCGACAACAACAAGAACAGACGGAGTTGTGCAGGATTATACATGTGGTGTTTCCTAGTACCTATGTGACCACGGTTACAAATATTCCGACCCTCTATTCTCATACCAGTCCCGGTTTCCATAAGGCCTGCATTACAGGGAGCCTACTCTGGGATGCAGCGAACATAGTTTCATAGGAGGCGTGCACTTTGGTGGTCATTATAATTTATTTTAAGGTCGGGGGTTCCAGAGCTTTCCAGTGGCGAGTTATTGCCAATCTGGTGCTGAGCAGAATGTGAGAAACTATCAATCTAATATTGTTTGGGAACATCTCTATGCCTAGGGAAAGGATAGCCAGGCCTGGACTATCTTTTATATGTAACGTCGTAATTTGTGATATTAAATTAAATACACTGGTCCAAAGCTTGCGTAAGCATGGGCAGTCCCAGAGTATGTGGTACAGAGTGCCTATATTGTTGCAGTTCCTCCAGCATAACGAGGAAACGCTAGGAGCAAACTTGGAGATCCTAGGAGGGGTCAAATACCACCTTAGAAGAATTTTCTGTGACAATTCCCACAGGTTAACGCATTTAGTAGAGGTATATGTTTTTCGGAGTGCCGTGCACCAGTTATTCAATGTGAAGACCTCAGCTAGATCCCGTTCCCAGGCCACAATATTAGAAGTTTTGAAGAATGTCGATTTATCGCCAATGGCGTTGTAAAATAGTGAAATTCCCTTTATACGGGTTAATGGTTTAGTGAGATATAGGACTATCCTCCAAGGGAGTTGTATAGGAGGCATAGGATTTGTGCACAGTAGATGTTGAATTTGAAGGTATCTATAGTATTCTGAGCCCCCCAATCCATACTCAATTTGTATGGATCTAAAGGTTTTAATTTCAGGGCCCACCATTAAGTCCTCTAGGTGCCTAATACCTTTCCCTGACCAGTGCGAGATATAGAGATCTGGGATTATTTCGGAAAGGCTAGTAATCGGGATAGATAAGGAGGCAGAGGGAGATTGAAACGTTTAGGCCATTAACGTTTTCCATGCTGACAAGGACGCCATGCCAAGGGTATATTTTAAGAGGAAGTAAATGTGTTAGCTATCAAGTAGTTATGGAGATTTTTGTTGGGAACCTGGCTCTCTTCTAATTCTCTCCATCTAGTTGGAGGAGAATCAGGGAACCACGTCTTCAGCTGAGCCAGTACTGAGGCCGTGTAGTAGTCTCTAATTTGTATATTGCCCACCCCCCCCCCCCCGCTGTCTTAGATGTTACCGAGTTTTAAAGGCCCATCTGGCCTTTTTCCCTTTCCACAAAAACGTATTTAATATAGCCTGGACTCTGGAGAAGAAGCTTTTAGGGGCCGGGATGGGGAGTGATCTAAACAAATAAATCGGTTGTGGTAGAAGTACCATCTTAAACGCCGCTAGATGACCTGACCAGAGTAATTCTGTTTTAGATAACTCCTGAAGTTTCGATGGTAGGGCGTTCAAGATGGGGATATAATTACTTCCATATACATTTTTAGTAGATGCAGTCAAAGTGATTCCTAGGTAACTAATACCCTTATTGCTCCACTGGATGGAAACCGTGAACTGAGTTTATTCCTTATGTCCGTATTCACCCCTAGCCCTAGTATGTAAGATTTCCCCTCATTAACCTTGTAGTACGATATTTTGTTAAACATTTTCAAAGTTTCATGTACCGAAGCCAGGGAAGTTTCCGGATTGGTAAGCATCGAGATGATATCATCAGCAAATAGACTTATCACATGTTCAGAGTTATGGGCTTTGAAACCAGTTATGTTTGGGTGGGACCTGATGTATACAGCCAATGGTTCCAAAATTAAGTTAAAAATTAATGAGGAGAGCGGACACCCTTGACGGGTGCCATTAGTGATATTAACTGGGTTGCAGATTGCACCAGAGGTGAATACTCTAGCCGAGGGCTTTGAATATAAGGCCATTATAGCATCCATGATGCTGCCAGAGAAGCCATATAAAGCTAAAACTTTACGTAGGTAGCCCCAGTGGACTCTATCAAAGGCCCTCTCTGCATCCAACGTAAGGAGCAGAGAAGGCCTCCCCTCCACATTAGCAAGGTGAATAATATTGGTGAGTCTCCTGGTAGCATCAGATGTCTGGCGCCCTCTTGTGAATCCATTCTGATCGGGGTGTATCAGATGGGGAAGAATGTCTATCAGACGATTGGCTATGATTTTGGCGTACAATTTCACATCTGTATTTAGCAAAGAGATGAGTCTAAAATTGGCTGGTGTAGTCGGATCCTTCCCCGGCTTCGGCAGAGTCACTATCATTGCACTCAACATTTCTGGTGGGAAGGACGAGGAGGCCGCAGCAGCGTTGAATATCTCAGTTAAGTAGAGTAAAAGGATTAGTTTATAGGTTTGGTAATATTCTCCTGTAAACCCGTCTGGGCCTGGAGATTTAGAGGTGGGTAGGGAGTCAATGACTTTACCTATTTCCTCTGTGGTGAAGGGTGAGTTAAGGCTTGCTATGTGTTGTGGAGAGAGAGTAGGGAGGGAGATATGTTGTAGGAAATCCCTAATCGCCTCGTCAGTAGGTTGAGTAGTGTTGTGGTCATCTTTCAAATTGTAAAGATTGCTATAGAAATCGCTAAATGCATTGGCAATATCCTGAGGATGTTGTAGTTTAGTGTTGTTTGTGGGATGGAGAATGTAGGGAATTTTGGATTTGTGTCTATGACCCTTAAGTTGATGTGCTAACACTTTCCCCGCCTTATTGCCCCCTGCATAGTACGTCATTTTAAGTCTCTTAGTTTGCTGTTCGAATTTTTCTAATAGAAGGAGTCTGAGATCGTACCGTAGTTGAGTTAGTTTGGCCGTTAAAGACTTGGATGCGGTCTGTTTGTTTTTTGTTTCTAATTCAAAGATGTCAGTTGTTAGTTTGCATATACGAGATTGCTGCTGCCTCCTTGCCCCTGCCCCCAACTTAATAAAAATTCCCCTGATAAACGCCTTATGGGCATTCCAAAGTGAGAAGCAATTAGTTACAGATGGAGCGTTAATGGAAAAAAATTCACTCAGGTGGTTCTCAATGAATTATTTGTTTCCGGGTTGTTGCATAAGGTATGAATTGAGTCTCCAGAGGTGAGTCTGGTTCGTAGTAGAAGCATCTGTCAATGGTAGCGTGATAGACGCATGGTCTGACCACGTTATGCTATTGATTGAGGTAGACACAGTTCTAGACAGAGTACGGTAGTCAACCAGAAACAAATCAATTCTTGAGTAGGTGTGGTGGGGATTGGAGAAAAAGGAGTCTATCTCTCCAGCATGCAAGCATCTCCACACATCGTGCAGATCCTCCACATGTAAGATATTACGAAGGAAGGCTATTGGGCATTTTGATTTGGATGTAGAGTCCGCAGATGGTTGCGGCACCATGTTGAAGTAACCATAAATCACCAGAGATCCTTTCTGGAATTTCCTCACTTTTCTCATGAGCTTGCGGGAGAATTGCAGTTGATGTGCGTTGGGTGCATACAAGTTAACCCCCCTGATGGTCTTCCCGAGTCTGGCTCGGGTGGAATTTTTGTACCATTAGCGGTAACCCCAAGCCAGACTCGGGACTGCATCGCTGGATCCAGGAGGAGGTTTACTTACCTTCTCCCTCGGATCCAGCGTTGTCTCCCCGCTGTACGAGCGAGCCGTGTCTCACTCGTTCTATCACGGAGCCGATCTCCGTGCCCTGCGAGCGCTGCGACACATGGGGACGGAGATCGGCGCCAAATTCAAAAAGTAAAACAGACAGTATACATACAGTATAATGTAATCTTACAGATTACATTGCTGTATGTAAATATTTCACATCCCCTTTGTCCCTAGTGGTCTGCCCAGTGCCCTGCATGCAGTTTTATATAATAAAAACTGTTCTTTATGGAAACTGGAGATTGTCCATAGCAACCAAAATGTCATTTTACATCAAAAATGGTTTTAGACCAGCTAGAAAACAGCGATAATAAATTGTAATCACTTGCAGAATTGAGCAATAGTGATTTGTGGGGAGATCCGTCATCAAATACTGAAAAGTAATGACAGTGACAATTCTGCAACTGAGCAAATTTCTGTGTTTTTGATTTGATTACATTATTGAATAATTTTTATTATTGTTATATTATTATTTGGTACAATTATTTATAGTTATTTATTATATTATAATTTATGATTTCATTTTTCAAACTTTATCATACCCAGGATGTCTGCTAGACTCTGGTTTGGACAGATTTAAGAGAGTTATTCCTAAGAATTACAGGACTACAATATAAAACGCCAAATTTTCATGCAAAATAATGGTACCGCTTTTAGCACCTAAAATCCGAAATAATCGTACCGCCAGGGAGGTTAACAATAGTATAAGTCACCTGATTGATGTCACAAATCAACATCAGATATCTGCCCTGTGGATCAGCTATTTCCATGTGCAAGGTAAAGGCAACAGTATCTTTAATCGCTATCATGACTCCCTTTGTGTTGGAGCAGGCATTTGCAAAAAAAAAATGTGCGGGAAGTTTTTATGCTTACACACCGGTGCAGCTGTGGCAGAGAAATTTGTGTCTCTTGAGCACATAAAATGTCGGACTTGTTTGCTATTGCCTCTTTCCATAAGGATTTCCTTTTCACCGGGTGGTTAAGCCCTTTAGCATTGACAGACAAAAATTGGATAGCCATAAGGGGAATAAATAGATGTGATGGATTGCAGCGTCTCACATACAGGTAGGGCGTCAAGTCTCCTACCTGGGGAGTCTATGTAACAAGTGTTGACTTTACCATAATGTGAGTACTCACTGATTTGGAGAAATTGAAATTGAGTGTGTCGAGCTTCCATCTCTGCTGGAGTCAGACGTCGACCTTGGTCTTGCGGAGAGAGAAACTTGGATGTAGTAATCCTTGGTCTTGGAATGTAGTTGCAGAAAAAAAGAAATAAAAAACAAAAACAGTGACAAAGAAAACAGAACTTGGTATCATAAACCAGACGCATGGACATGCGCTTCCATTGAATGGAGCAGAACACAGGAGCGATCCGCCCCATCCTGGTCACAGATAGTGCACGGGTGCAGCCAGATGCTGCTCAGGTGAATCAAGGGGGTAAGTTCAAGCCTAGCGGGTAGCCTAGCACTCCACTACGGGATACAAAGTTTTTTTTTTTTAATTCTTTATTTATCGATTTTATCAAACAATCACATTTCTTACAAAATTCATCCTTTTTACATTGTCGCCAATAAAAATCCCTTTTATAGCCCCCCTCCCCCTCTCACTCGATCCTTCCCTTATAACCATTCCTTAACATTCGAGTAGCTTCCAATAATTATCAGTTTTTTTGAATTGTAACCAATGTCTCCACTTATTCAGATACCTCTCCTCTGAACTTTCTGACTTAGAGATCATGGCTTCAATATTTCTTATCTTTTCCAGTCTCTCTACCCATTCCTTCATTGTGGGGGGATCTTGACTTTTCCATTTCCGTGGAATCAAAGCTTTAGCAGCGTTCAACAGACAAGGGGTCAGGGACCGACCATACGCTTCATCTCTATCTTCTGTGCTATGAAATAAGCACACCCATGGGTCACTCCTGATCCTTTCACCTGTTACACTTAAACTTGCTTCTATTATTTTCCCCCAGTATGCTTGTATTTTAGGGCACTCCCACCATAAGTGAGCAAAAGACCCTACCGCCGAGCAACCTCTCCAACACCCAATGGGGTTTTCCTTACTAATCTTATTTCCTTGCTGTGGGGTTATATACCACCTAGTCTGGAGTTTATAGGACATTTCCCTTGTTTGTGAGTCTGTTGCTACCGTATACGTACGTCTCAGTATTTTGTTTCTTTGTTCATCATTGCATAAAGGGCCTATTTCCCTTTCCCATTTCCCCAGGTACTCAGGATATTTATTTTCCGTTTCCTCTATCAGGATTTTGTATATTTTTGCTATCCTTTTTTCCAGGCTATGCCGGTTCACTAGTAATTTTTCTAGAGGCCTCAACTTCTCCTTTCCATTCAATGGATGCGGCAAGGCCTGGGCAAAATGAGATAACTGTGAGTGTCTCCATTTATCTAAAGGCTTGTGTCCCCATTTCCCAATAATTTCTTCATATGTGCATAATCTACCTATCACCTACCATGACCTCGTGTAATCTAATACTATCTTTCCCAGCCCACCTACTGAAATATATGTACTCTTCCTGTCCTGGTCTAAAAAAAAAATTATCCAACAATGGAGTTAGTGGAGAATTATGTGTCCAACCATATCTCTTATTTATTGTGTCCCACACCCACAGTGCATTTTTCGTCAGTGTACTTGTGTTTGCCGCTAACTCTCTAGTTTTTGCTGGTATCCATATTAATTCTCCTATATTCTTTGTGCTTAAATTAATTTCTAATTCTGCCCAGTCCTTGCCTTCCTTGTTATTTATCCAATCCGTAATGCGGGATACCATGATAGCCTCATAATACTTTTTAAGATCGGGTAGGGCCAACCCCCCTCTCTCTTTACGTCTAGATAGGATATGCATTGCTACCCTCGCTGCCTTCCCCCTCCATATAAATCTTCCAATCATAGTTTTAAGTTTATTTAAATACGCTGGGGATAACAAGATAGGAATCATTTGGCAGGTGTAAGTGAATATCGGTAAGATGAACATCTTTATAACATTTATTCTTCCCGTCCACGAAAGGGCTCTATATTGAATCTTACTCAGTTGCTGCTTAATTTTATTAAGAAGGGGGATATAGTTAGCCTCGAACAAACCTCCCATTTTTACCGTCAAATTAATTCCAAGATACCCTAATTCTTTCAAGCACCATCTAAACGGTAACTTCCCCTGCAACGCCTTCTGTTCAACTATCGGTAGGTTTAAGTTTAGTATCTCCGACTTCGCCATATTCACTTTGAAATTTGAGACCTTCCCATATTCCATAAGTTCTTTCATGACTACCGGGATAGAGATCCTTGGGTTAACCATATACAGTAAGAGGTCATCGGCGAAACATGCTATCTTAAACTCCCTACCCATTACTTTTATTCCTTGGATATCTTGGTTTCTCCTAATGGCTGCCAGAAGGGGTTCTAACACCATTATGAAAAGAAGCGGTGAGAGGGGGCATCCCTGCCGCGTCCCATTAAATAATTCAAGGGGGCGGGACAGGGATCCATTGATTCTTATCCTGGCTTTGGGATGGTCGTACAGAGCTTCTATCCATCCTCTCATCCTTTCACCTAATCCAAAGTATCTTAGTACCTCAAACAGGAAGCCCCAGCCGACCCTGTCAAATGCTTTTTCAGCATCAATCGACACCAGAACAGTAGGGGCTCCCTGTCTGATCGCCTCCTGCATCAACACAATAGTTTTCAGAACGTTATCTCTCCCCTCTCTCCCCTGAACGAAACCCACCTTATCTTTCTGGATCAAATCCGGTACATAGGGCCTCAATCGTTCCGCAATAATTTTTGCAAACAGCTTTATATCCGAATTCAAGAGGGATATTGGTCTATAGCTTTCAACTGCCATGGGGTCTTTTGCCTCCTTCAAAATTAATGCTATATGTGCCAGCATTGTTTCATCTCTAAATTCCCCCCCCCCCCCCTCTCCTACCGCATTGAAGTACTCACATAATTTTGGCGCAAGTTGTTTTTGGAATTTCTTATAATATAAGATCGGGAACCCATCCGGACCTGGACATCCTCCCACTGTTGTATTTTTAATTGCTCTTTCCACTTCCTCAATCGCAATTGGGGCTTCTATCGAGGCCGTTTCCTCTTGCGTTAGCTTGTGTAGATCTAGCCTCCTCAGGTATTCGCCTATCTCCTCTCGAGTCGCACCCCCCCCCCCCCATGTTCAATATTGTAGAGAGCACTAAAGTACGCCTGGAAGGTGTCCATTATCTTTTCCGGGATAGTTTGTACTTCTCCCTTCTTATCTCTTACCTTTGGGATAAAAGTTCTATTTTTTTTTCCTTTACCTTCCTGACCAACCATTTTCCTGATTTATTCCCCCAAAGATATCTCTCCTTTTCTAGCATGTGATAAGCAGCTTTCCTCTCTTGCTCCAAACATTCTTCTAACTCACTCTTTATTTTTTTCAACTCCTGACTCTCCGGGTTTCCCTCCGTCCTTCTACTTTGTTCCTCTCTCTGTATTTCCTCATACAGCAGTCGCTTCCTTCTCTCCCTCTCTTTTTTCTTTCCCGCCCCAATCCCAATTAGTATACCTCTCATTTTGACTTTATGTGACTCCCACAGTATTGAGATGGAGACTTCCGGGATATTATTTAACCTAAAAAATTGTTCCATTTCCTGTTCAATCTTATTTATTGAATCCTTATCTTGTAACAATAATTCATTGAGCCTCCAGCTTGTCCCCGGCTCACGCACTCCCCCCATCTCCAGCTGGATCGCCACTGGCGCATGGTCAGAAACCGTTATTGATTTTATTTCAGCCTTCCTCAGAGCTGATAGGAGATGGTACTCTAAGAAAATGTAATCAATTCTAGAGAAAGAGCCGTATACCTGGGAGAAGCAGGTATAGTCTTTATCCCTTGGGTGTAATGCCCTCCAAGCATCCTGGAGTTGAAAACCTGCTAAAGCTTTAACCAACTTCCTCTGTTTGACCCTACGTGGCCTACATCCTGTCTCCCTAACGTCCTCCTTCTTCGCGTCCATGTTCCAATTAAGGTCGCCTGCTAAGATCAGGTTCCCTTCCTTAAAATCTTCTATCTTTTTTAGCAGTTTGCTTAAAAATTTATCAGCATTCTTATTCGGAGCATAGACATTGACAATTGTACATTTGATGTTTAATAACATCCCTTTTACACACAAATATCTCCCCTCTGGGTCCACTAGGCGCTTTTCTAGCTCAAATCTTGTTGCTTTACCAAAACCAATCGCCACTCCTCTAGAGTAAGTGGAGGGAGAATCCCCGTATATCCACACCGGGAAGTCCACTGTGTTAATCTTTATACCTGAAGTGTGTGTTATGTGTGTCTCCTGGAGACACACCACACTTGCTCCCATGTACCTTAATTCATCATTAATCCTAAATCTTTTCCTTTTTGTGTTTAAACCCCTTACATTATAAGTAACCACATTCAGTACTTCCATATTTTGGTTGCAAATTGAAAAAGGTTAATTTCCTCTCTTTCTGACGCGTCCAGTGGTCCCAGCTACCTCTAGTCCTGCTGACTCTAAGGAAGGATCGAGTGAGAGCCCCAAGAAAACCATTCCTACCCCCCCATCCCCTCCCTCCCCCCACCCCCCCCCTGTCTTATAACGGAACATCTCAAGGGATTGGGTAAGACAGCCCTTTTCCCGTTATTACTATGGTTCTGGACGGCCTCCCCACCTGGTCCGCCCACCTCCATAGCTTCCCTAGGGTTCATTCAAGCCCACAACCATAGGAGACCCCGCCTCGCTCACCCCCCCCATCCCCCACTATACCCCCTCACCGCCAGTTGACTCTCTTCCTCTCTGCCTGGTCCAAGGCTCCTGAGTCCTCCTATTTTTAATATTTTTCCCTATCGACCCTACCTCCTCATCCGTTTCCCATTCTAACTGCGGGGGAGGATTTAAACCCAACCGCTCACAGAAATCCTGTAAATCTTCGGGAAAACGGAGCACCGCAGACCGTCCCTCCTTCCTTCCGATTAAACATGATGGAAATCCCCATTGATAAGGGATATTTGCTGCCACCAGCATTTCCGTGAGCGGTTTAAGTCGTCTCCTTCTTCTTAGGGTCTCTGGCGCCAAATCCGAATAGATCTGCAGTTCAAGACCCCCATACGACAGCCCTGGATTAGTTCTAATCTTACCCATCACTTGAATCTTTTCCTCCACATAATGAAACCTCACTAATACGTCTCGCGGAGATTCTGACCTCATTCCTGAGAATCGTGTTATCCTATGGATTCTATCTATTCTTAAAGGTTCTGAGATTTCTCTATCTAAAAGTGGGTTGAATATTTGTTGGGCCACTTCTTTAAGTGTTAAGCTGTTGTGGGCCTCAGGGAGGCCTTTTATCCGTAAGTTCCTTTTCCTACTGCGATTTTCCTGGTCTTCTAATTTATGCATTAATGCCCTGTTTCCCTTCCGTAATGCTGTGACCTGCTCCCGAATTTCTTCTATTGTCTGCTCATGGGTCTCTACTCTGTTTTCTATTTCCTCTACTCTCCCCAATACTTGCCTGATATCTACCCTTATTGTGGCAATTTCTATTTTAAGGGAGGATTCCATTTTTGTAAACATCTCCCCAAGCATCTCTTTTAAAAGTGAGGTTTGTACTAGGGGTGGCGACCGACCGTGATCGCCCAAGGGTATCCCTCCTCCCTCTACACCCTGCCTCTCCTCCTCCTGCACCTCTTCCTGTCTACCCACCACCCTCTGTATAGCCCTTCCATTTTTCTGGGTCTCAGCTAAATTTGTGGGGATACTCCTCTCTATTCTGCTTTCCCCCCCTCTCTGTCTACTAGCTCCTGCCCGTGTGGATTTCTCCACTCTAGGGCTTCCGCTCTCCTCTTCTCTTATAGTAGAATTTGCCGCCATATATCTTTGAATCCCTACCGGGCTTGAGACTGGGGTAGTCGATTTTGTTTTACTTGATTTCCCCTTCATAATAAAAAAAAAAAAAAAAGGGGGGGGGAGGAACAATACCCTTAACCAATATATTATCAAGTATAAGTCCAGGGAAAGTGTGTAGATAAACTTCTTCTATCCACCTGCTCCGAGAAAGGGTCAGGAGCACTTGATGCGTTTTTGTTTAGCACCATAAGAAATTTTGCTTTCAAGATACTATCTCGCAATCTCCAGTGTAACTTCACCGCCGATCCAGATAGTGGAATTAGACATTCCCATTACCCATTATTCTCCTTCAGAGTAAGCGTAAAACAATGTTCACTATGGGCCCTTTAAGTTTAGACCCCACCTTGATCCATAAGAAGGCATATACAATAAGGGCCACAGCAATACAGGGACTTCAGTAATACAGGAACATCTTGATACTTGAATACTTCTTCATTATAATTCCCATATCCAGTCCAGATACAAATACCTCTCTTCCGGGGTACCCTATGGGGAGTCACTATCAGATCTTTACTTTCACCGTGGAATTCCCCACTCCCACTTCCAGGGTATCTACCCCCTGTCTCTGTTACCACACTCCCCACCCAGGCACCCAGACACCCCAGGCACCATAGGAGGTATTATTTTCAGGGTGCCAGTCATAGATAATCTCCAATATTATTAGACCGCTGATCCGCTGATCCAGCAGATTCACATAAGGTAATACCAGTCACTGTTGTTCTCCTTCAAAGTCTATTATTTCATCTCAAGATAAATATAAGACGGTATTCACCATAAGTTCCCTGCTGTTTACTCTAAGGGGGCTCCGCAGCACATATGCAATGTCGAAACTTCAACAATATAAAAAACTTCAACAGTATAGAGATATCTTGGCCTTTAAATAATCTTCAACATAGTTTCCATCTAGGATACTAATACCCTTCTTCCAGTGAGTCTATAGGGGGTTGCTGTATTTCCTGGGGCACTCTCCAGTCGCAGGTCTTCCTCCACCTGTCACTGCCACCAAGCTCCCCTTACAAATACCACCAAGCAAGGATACTATATAACTGACTTAGCCCTCACAGGCTGATAAGCTTACCACCTCCCTGGTGCAGCCCTGCAGAGTCAGTCCCAGCGTCCCGCCATCAGCATTATCTTCCAGAGGCTCTCTTTCGTTACAGCGCTGCTTGGGGAAGCGAGGGTCAACGAGGATGTTAGAGTACGGATCATTCAGCCGGCTTATGCAGAGTTAGCAGCAGACGGAGAACGGTGGTGTCCTACTTCGTCATCCCGGTATGACCCCGGCGCCTGTGTCTGCTTTCCGGTCCGCTCGTTTTCTCCATCCAGACAGTACCCCCTCCGGAGACCGTATCAACGGTATCAGCAGTCCGGTCCGTCCGTAAGACCCGAGCGCCTGAGCGGTGCGCCGCGCTCCATGCGGCGTGAGGTGAGGGGGAGCGAGGGA
Source organism: Lithobates pipiens (assembly GCF_037356315.1). Lineage (NCBI taxonomy): Eukaryota > Metazoa > Chordata > Amphibia > Anura > Ranidae > Lithobates > Lithobates pipiens. The sequence goes on along the minus strand of NW_027507784.1, from coordinate 273,022,908 downwards.
GAGCGGGGAGGACACGGAGGAACGAGCTACAAGGCCACGCCCCCTACGTCATGACGCTATCACGCCCCCCCCCCCAGTCTGATCCAATGATGTGAACCCACTACGGGATACAAAGTTACTCCAGGATGTAGTAACATTTATTTATGCGACTTGGCGTTATTGTGGGTGACCTTGTGCCAGCCCGGGCTAGATAATTGCCTACTTGTAGCACCGGAGACTTCCTCAGAAGTGTCTGGGAGAATGTTCCAGTCTCTCAACAGGGATAGTCCCTTATTTAAAGAGTCCACAACATATGTGTGATCTTGTCTGTTGACAGTAAGTTTGGTGGGGTAGCCCCATCTGTAAGCTATGTTATGGTTACGAAGCACTTTTGTAATAGTGTTCAAATTTCTCCTCTTCTGCAGTGTGTGCTGAGATAAATCAGCATAAAAATTGCAAATGCTGGTAATGGGATGGGATTTGCTCTCGCAGGGGCGTTTTTTGCATAAGTTGTTCTTTTGCATGAAAAAAATGCAGGCGGAGAAGGACATCTCTGGGGATTTTCTCTGGGAGAAATGACGGTTTAGGTAAATGATGAATTCTATCTATGGTGACTTCCATGATAGAAAGATCAGGCAGGAGAGAGGTAAAGAGGTCAGTCCCATAAAATCGTAGGTCTGATGGCTGGACTGATTCAGGGATCCCCCTAATTTTGAGGTTGTTCCTCCTAGATCTGTCTTCAAGGTCTGCTTTTTATCTCTTATCCATGCCAAGTCCTCCTCCTGTTCCTCATGTGCATCCACCAGGTCATTTATGGTGGACGCAAACTCTCCCATTTTCCCCTCCACATGCTCCACTCTATTTTCCACCGCTTTCAGTTCACCACTAATTCTATGCATACATCTCAGCATATCTGTTTGTAAAGTGCTCCTTAGAGAGACCAACATATCTTTCAATACAGTGTCCAGTACGGGTTGATTTGTAGTGGGATAGTTATTAATGGAGTCATGGAACTCTCTAGTGTCATCCTCTGAATCCACCATCAGGCTCAGTGCGGGGCTGCATCCAATGCCATCCAGCTTGGGCTTGGTTTTGGCTGGGCTCCCTGATGGTGAGGACGAGGGTGGGGAGTTGCGCTGGCAAAATGAGCCATTATTGTCTGGGGATGTTACCCTGGAGAGCTGTCTGGGTAAGTTATTGGCAACTAGCGTGTGTGCCTGGCCGGCGCCATCTTGCCTACCTCCATGCCGCCGCTGAGTGAAGAACTCCGTCAGCCTCTGAGGCTTGGATGCACATTTCCGCTTGCCCATCTTGTGGTTAACGTGTGCCCTCACCGATCGCCAGGTGTGCGTTTGAAAAAACGGAGTCTGAGAGCCGTTCTGAGCCGCTGTATCCTCGGTGTAGTGGGAGCTCCGGATCTATGCGTCCATACGGCTCTTCTGCAGGCCACGCCCCCGATACGACTTTTTTAAGACTGAGTACAAGTACCGATACATACCGATTACGGATACTTTTTTTAATGTCATGTGACAGTTTGACTGATGGGCACTAATAGGTTTCACTGACTGATGGCTGGCACTGATAGATGGCACTAATAGGCAGCACTTATGGGCACTGATAGGTGGCACTGTCAGCTGGCACTGATAAATGGCACTGACTAATGGGCACTGGTAGATGGCACTGATAGGCTGCACTGATAGATGGCACCGATAGGCAGCACTTATGGGCAGGCACTGATGGGCACTGAAATGCAGCACTGATTGGCAATTGCATAATAAATGACATGAAGGATGAGAGGAAAGGAAGGATTTTGTAATGCTATATGGCATATAGCATTGCAAAATCCTTCCTTGCCTCTCATCATTCATGTCATTTAACATTTAACATCTAGTAAGTATGCTGCGATGCCAATCTTTGTAAACCTTGCACTCAGCTGCAGTAAGTCAGCAGTGGACATCTTGTTACATCCAGCCCATATAGTTTGGGCTGTATGTAACAAGATGTCCGCTGCTGGCTTACTGCAGCCAAGTGCAGGGTATACCAAGATGGACTTCCTGTACCGAATGTGACAACTCCGGTCACTGTTTTGGACAGAATATGGGCGGCGCCCTGCATCCTGGCTATGGCCAGCTTACCTGTAGTTTTGCTGCTGCCAGATCAATCTCCGCTCAGCCCTCTCCCCCGCCAACTTCCGGTTGCAGGTATCGGGTTAGGCATCAGGAGCATTTGTGTGAGTACAAGTACTGATACTAATACCGGTATCGGGACAACCTAATTTGGGATGCTATTAACAATGTATTAGCACCCTCAACGGATCTCAAAGCCAGTGAGGTTTGAAAATGTTATGAGAGATGCACTCGGAACTCACCTTTCCTGCACCACAGTTTGGTTTTAACCAGCCCTTAGACAAGATACTGACTATATCCTTTGTTTTATATATATATATATATATATATATATGTATATATATATATATATATATATATATGTATATATATATATATATATATATATATATATTTATGGCCGGAGCCCTATGGCCGATACGTATCTGAACAAAACAAGCTTATCATGAGACACCTTTTATGAAATGGACCTGAAAGTGTGCCCTGGTCTAATGGACGGTATACCAAAATAAGGGGGCATACCCAGTAATCAGAATGAATATGATTGAAGAGAAATGTTTTTTGATAAATGCCCTAAAAAGGGGATGGGAGGGAGGGTATTGCGCACCGGAAACCGACAACCACCACAGGCGAACGGGCTGGTTAAATACCCCCCGGGCTCCTCCCATAAATTCAGGCCACCATACTGGCCTTCCTACTTATGGCCGGAGCCCTATGGCCGATACGTATCTGAACAAAACAAGCTTATCATGAGACACCTTTTATGAAATGGACCTGAAAGTGTGCCCTGGTCTAATGGACGGTATACCAAAATAAGGGGGCAAAACAGTCAGGTAGGGATAAGAGAGTTTTATTGTTTCCTGGTTAATTTTATTGAGCCAGTTGAGTGAATGCTCGAGACATCTCCACCTGTGGGTTAGGGATGTACCGAGTGAAGCAGGCCGACTTCCACCTGCCCAACCTTTTGATGACGTGGTCCGGGACCCCATGCCGGGATGCGGATGAAGCTGCTCCAATGCGGAAGGAGTGGCCGGAATACTCACTAGGATTGAGGAGCAGGTTGCGGAGGAGAATCCTGATATGCTTAATAAATTGTTGGTTAGTTAGTGGTTTCACCGGGAAGGGCAAAAGTGGGCTAGAGTCCGGGAGCTCGGGCAGCCGAGCGAGAAACTGTGTAAGCATCGTGACCGGGCACCAGGCATTGTTGGTTTTGTAGAGGTGGATGTCTACGCCGGTGCCTGTCTGCTGGGTCTTGGTTATCGGGAGGTGGAGGATGAAATGGTCCTGGTGACGGAGCAGATGACATCTGCGGAGGATTGGGCCGTGTAGGCCGTTGTGAGTGAACTCACCGGGCCGAAGGAAGCCATAGAAGGCTAGGTAAATGGCTGCCTGTATGACCAGACTGGGGAGAACACCAAAGGGGTAGCTGTTGAGTATGGTGGACATGTCCCTGAAGATGGCACTGGTGATGGGGAGCCGCTTGACTTTTACTGGCGGCTGTTGTTTTTGGATGCCGCGTAATATGGCTCGGACAGCGTGGGACGAGAAAACAGAGGGTTTGGTAGGATCCTGGATTGAAAGGAAGTGCTGAACACCAGCTAAGTATAAGCGAATGGTGTTAAAAGACAAGGCCAGTTGGTTGTGGCAGTACGAGATGAAGGCTAGAATGTGTCTAGTATCTGTGGGGGTGCCTACTGAGGAGGTGACCAGAAATGCGTTGAAGGTTCTCCAGGCTACCTGGTAGGCTTTGAGAGTATTGTCCGATAACGAACGGTTGATGAGCTGCGTGGCTCCTAGTAAATGCGGCTCTAGTCCAGGGTCAACTGCGACCAATGCGGGATAGGCGCTGATGCGGCATCTGCACTGGGAACCTGTAGAAAGAAGGACCGGAAATTAAAGCGGGAGAGGGCGTCAGCTGCCCGGTTATATTTCCCTGGGATAAACATGCAGATGACGTTAAATTGGTGCTGTAGTGACAGCTGCACCAGCCTGCGTAGGAAGGACATCACGGAGGGGGATTTAGACCTGCCTTTATTGACAATTTCGGCTGTGGCCTGATTGTCGGTGGTGAAGCCTACCGTTTGTCCGGACCAGGTAGGGCCCCAGAGCTGGGCGGCTGCAACCATGGGGTAGAGCTCGAAGAGTGAAGAGGATTGACTAAAGCCCGGGATGCTAAGTATCTGAGAAGGCCAGGGTCCGGCGAACCAATGGTGGCCAAAAATTGCAGCGAACCCTGTAGAGGCCGCGGCGTCTGTGACTACCTGTGGTGAGAGAGGTGAAATGCACGGGATGAAAAGAGAGATGCCATTCCAGTTGGACAGGAACTCGTCCCACATTGCCAGGTCTGCTAAAGCTGCGGTGTCTAGGCAAAGGATATGATCCGGGTCTTGAGCCTGAGACAGGTAGACCAACAGTCGTGAGATAAAGGAACGGCCTTGTGGGATAATGCGCATGGCATAATTGAGCATGCCCAACAGTGACTGCAGCTGTCTCCTAGTACATCCCCTGGTCCGAGTGAACTCGTGAAGTGCCGCCCTGATGCGGGTTAGTTTGTCAAGGGGCAGGCTGGCTTTCATGGAGCCGGCGTCTAAAATAACACCCAGGAAAGTGATTGAATGTGCGGGTCCGTCCACCTTATGTTCAGCGATGGGAACATTGAGGTTCCCGAAAACGGTCCTTAACTTGTCAAGATCTCTGGGAGGTGCGCCTGGCCGTTCTATCAATAAAAAATCATCTAAGTAGTGGATAACTTGCTGACAGCCGACCTTATGTAAGAGAATCCACTCGAGAGATTGGGCAAATATGTCGAACAGCCACGGGCTGCTTTTGGAGCCGAATGTCAACTTCGTGGCGAAGTAGTATTGATCCTTCCACTTAATCCCGTGCCAGCACCAGAGGGACGGGTGGATAGGTAACAGTTTAAAGGCGTCGGATATGTCCGCTTTCGCCAGCCATGCGCCTGTGCCTACTTTAAGGATGGCCTGGATTGCCATGTCCACTGAGGAATATTTTAAGGAGAATTCTTCAGAAGGGATCAATGAGTTTAAGCTAGGGATGTGAGAAAAATGAGGCGCAGACAGGTCATACACTAAACGATTTTTATTGGAAAACTTGCCCTTGACAAGCCCAATAGGGCTAACTCTCCACATATTGAAGGGGGGCTGAGTGAAGGGGCCTATAACGAAGCCTCGATCCACCTCGTTCTGCAGCAGCAGGTCGATGGCCTGTTCGTCAGAGGCTGCTGAGCGGAGGTTTCTGCACTCATGGGTTTGGTGAGGTAGGGAGATGAGGCCGGTGTGAAAACCTGCGGTGAAGCCGCCTATGAGGAAGGTGGTTAGTGAAGGAGTGGGGTGCGTGTTGAGGTAGAAGCCCAGGCAAAGTATGTCTATACGGCTCAGTCATGAACCTTTGTGCGCTTTGACCTCGCACAAATTCCTGGGGTGCGCCCTGTGGCATATAACGCAGATATGTAGTAGACGGCACTGGCTGTAATTACAAGAACCGTAGTTGAAGTTATTGCAGATGGCCGCGCCCCCAATGGTTTGGACCTTGCGTCCAAACTTGTCCACCTGGTTTTTTGGTGCCGAGCCTGAAGGGCCTGGGGCTGCGGCCGAGGTGGAGGGAAATTCTACCGGGTGAGTAGCCGGTATGTTGGCGCACCAGGGAGCGGTATGGGTGGAGGACTGGCAGACGGCACACAGGGGTGAACGAAGGCCGGCAAAATGCCGGCAGAATAGTTCCGTGTCCATCAGGCTCCAGTCTGTGAGAGACTGGAACTGTGCCAGTTTGGCGGCTGCTTTCGCTGAGAAGGAGCGATGGTAGTCGTAGAATGCAAAGCCACCATATTTGTACCCCAAGTCCACTACCGTGTGGAGATACAAATCTAATTCAACCCTCCTGGCAGGAGAGGCTGAGCAAAGGACATCTCTGAACATGCCGAAGGCTAGGGTAAACTCGGGGATGGATAGCTTCCGGTTTAGCCTGGGGTCCTTAGCTTTGAGAACTACGGATACATCCCCCCAGGTGTAAGCCTTGTTCTCTGCCAGGTCATGCACCGAAATGAGCAAGGAGGCAAGGTTAACATCCTTGCCGTCCAAGATGTCCTTCCTAATGCTGGCCGGCACAAGATGTGCTGGACAGACCACGGGACATGTGCCTTCGGTACCTGTTGGTAGAGGAGACGGGACTGCATCCGGAACAGTGGTGGCTGTAGCTGGAGGTGTTTCTAAGAGGGTCACCCTGGTTTGAACATCCGTGACCGAGCTAGCCAGAGACGACACCATGGTATGCAGTTGACCTATGGCCGAAGAGATGGACTGCAGCGTAGCCTGAGGCGGGGTACTAGGCCCGGCGGTAGCTGGGGGGGCAGAGAGGAGCCTGAACAGCTCTGCCTTCCTAGCTGTGGCTGGGAAGGGAATGCCCCTGCGTCTGAGCTCCGCTGACAGCCTAGGGATAGTCCAGCCCCTGAAAGACTGAATGCTGTCGCCCACTGAAGGCGGGCGAGGTGACAGGGGGGCAGTAAGATCTTCACTGCTGGTCTGGGACATGGTTCCTGATGGATCGAGTCCCGGGAGTGATGTCCTATCTCTTTTGGGGAAGATAGATGGACGACCGGAACCTATAGAGGATGACAAAGTCAAGACTGTTTCTCTATTTTCCAAGTGAGCCCACCTGTTGCTTGGGTACTAAGGCGGAAGCGAACGCGAATACACATATATACTGACGTTCCTTCGCCTACATACATATGTGTACCGGTCCGTCTTGCTGTCGCCTTTTCCACTCCTAGCCCTTCTTTTTTTTTTTTTTTTTACCTGGGAGACGACGTCCAAGCTGGTGCAGGGTGGACCTACTAAGCTTTGACTGACCTGGAGAGAGAAACAACAGATGACATTTGTTTGAAGGAGCCTAACAAGGAAAACTGGCATGTGACGTAAGTAGTTGGCTAACTGAAGTGCACCGGTGAGTAGATATTTCTGCGCCATGATTCCTAAACCATCACGCCGTTATTCCCTTATTGTTTCTGTATCCTTTTGAGATTTCCGTGTTTTTTTTTTTTTTTTTTTTTTTGGCCCAGCGCCAGACAACCTGTGGAAAAAATAAATGAAATGTGGCTGTTCCCTCTGGGGCACGCCGAACCGTATCGATGCATCATAGATGCTACTGGATTCGGATCGGAGCGCTATAAGTGACCATGAAATGAAGCACGATTTGCCGTGACAGAGGCACAAACTGGTCGTGTCGTTAGTACAACTGACAGCAGAACGGACTCTGGAGCACGTACTGAAATGAGGGCAACAACCTGGGGGGCGAACCGGAACGAATCGGTGCATCCGATCGTGCAACTGGATTCGAACCGGAGCGCGGAATGTGACAGTGAAATGAATGAAGGACTACTGTCATGACAGAGGCCCGGAATGGCCGGCCCCAAACTGAGGCTGGAACCAACCCGGATTTCTGGAGCATGCACTGAAATGAGGCCGAAAAAGCTACAAAAAATGTGGGACCGTCCGGGCGAATCGATGCAAACGAAATGCGACCGGATTCGACCCGGGCGAACTAGATGAGGATGAAATGTTTTCCCATGGTAGAGCTGCGACTCGGAGAGGGCGCGACTCGCGACCGTCAACGAACGGGCTCTAGCGCATGTACTGAAATGAGGCCAACGACAACTGGGACACGTCGACCAAACCTGTGCGTTTTTTTTTTTTTTTTTTAACGACTGGTATTGGTTCGAACGTAGTGGTGACGTGAAATGAATCCCATGACAGGGCCCGGGTTGAAATGGTAACGCACGGGCTCTGGAGCATGTACCGAAATGAGGCCAAGCTATTTGGGACACGTTTAATCGAACCTGTGCGTTTTTTTTTTTTTTTTTTTGGCAAACGACTGGTATCGATTCGAACGTAGTAGGTGACGTGAAATGAACCCATGACAGAGACCCGGACGGTTGGAACGAGCGGACTCTGGAGCATGTACCGAAATGAGGCCGAATACCTAGGGGCACCCCGGGACGAATCGGTGCATTTAGGTGATGCAACTGGATTCGAATCGGAGCGTAGTAAGTGACAGGTGAAATGAAGAAATGGCCTACGTGAGCCAGTTTGTGGCAGAGGCATGGGTCGTTGTGCCGCAAGATACGACTGACAACGATATGACTGCGGAACATGACGAACAAGATTATGCAACCGGTAGCTAACAAAGTATCACAGACAACCTACCGAACGACGCCCGTGAAATGAAGGGCGTGTGCGGGCAAGTGCGACATGAGTGATAACAACCCGGTATCAACCCGAACGATGTGACATTTTTTAGGGTTTACGACACTCAAATAAAGTAGAAATGAATAGAAATGAAGGTCAATCGAGACCCCTACCTGCGGCAGTCGAGCCGGCGAGATTTGTACAAAACCGGACGGAACACGAAAACTACGAGACTTCCAAGAAGGGAGACGTTTGTCTGAATGGTAATCAAATGGTGATCAACACGAGCTGTCGGCCTAGTGACGTGGTATTGCGCACCGGAAACCGACAACCACCACAGGCGAACGGGCTGGTTAAATACCCCCCGGGCTCCTCCCATAAATTCAGGCCACCATACTGGCCTTCCTACATATATATATATATATATATATATATATATATGTATATATATATATATATATATATATGTATATATATATATATACATACACACACACACACACACACACACAGTATCTCACAAAAGTGAGTACACCCTTCACGTTTTTGTAAATATTTTATTCTATCTATTCATGTGACAACACTGAAGAAATTACACTTTGCTACAATATAAAAGTAATGAGTGTACAGCTTGTATAACAGTGTAAATTTGCTGCCCCCTCAAAATAACTCAACACACAGCCATTAATGTCTAAACCGCTGGCAAAAAAAGTATGCCCAAGTCAAAATGTCCAACTTTGGCCCAATTAGCCATTTTCCCTCCCCGGTGTCATGTCAGTACTCAGACCATACGCCAATGCATCAAATTGGTCTGCACTGTTGTCATCCCAAAAGGAAGCCTCTTCTAAAGATGATGCACAAGAAAAATGTTTGCTGAAGACAAGCAGACTAAGGACATTGATTACTGGAACCATGTCCTGTGGTCTAATGAGACGAAGATAAACTTATTTGGTTCAGATGGTGTCAAGCATGTGGCGGCAACCAGGGGAGGAGTACAAAGACAAGTGTGTCTTGCCTACAGTCAAACATGGTGGTGGGAGTGTCATGGTCTGGGGCTACATGAGTGCTGCCGGAACTGGGGCGCTACAGTTAATTGAGGGAACCATGAATGGCAACATGTACTGTGACATACTGAAGTAGAGCATGATCCCCTCCCCTCAGAGACTGGACCGCAGGGAAATATTCCAACATGATAACGACCTCAAACACATCTCCAAGATGACCACTGCCTTGCTAAAGAAGCTGAGGGTAAAGGTGATGGACTGGCTAAGTATGTCTCTAGACATAAACCCTATTGAGCGTCTGTGGGGCATCCTCAAACGGAAGGTGGAGAAGCGCAAGCGCAAGGTCTCTAAGATCCACCAGCTCTGTGTGATCATGGAGGAGTGGAAGAGGACTCCAGTGGCAACCTGTGAAGCTCTGGTGAACTCCATGCCCAAGAGGGTTAAGGCAGTGCTGGAAAATAATGGTGGTTACACAAAATAATGACACTTTGGGTCCAATTTGGAAATTTTTACTTAGGGGTCTACTCATTTTTGTCGCCAGCGGTTTAGACATTAATGGCTTTGTGTTCAGTTATTTTGAGAGGCAAGCAAATTTACACTGCTATACAAGCTGTACACTCAATATCTTATATAGATACAGTGGTGTGAAAAAGTGTTTGCCCCCTTCCTCATTTCCTGTTCCTTTGCATGTTTGTCACACTTAAGTGTTTCGGAACATCAAACCAATTTAAACAATAGTCAAGGACAACACAAGTAAACACAAAATGCAATTTGTAAATGAAGGTGTTTATTATTAAAGGTGAAAAAAATCCAAACCATCATGGCCCTGTGTGAAAAAGTGATTGCCCCCTAAACCTAATAACTGGTTGGGCCACCCTTAGCAGCAACAACTGCAACCAAGCGTTTGCGATAACGTGCAATGAGGCTTTTACAGCGTCCTGGAGGAATTTTGGCCCACTCATCTTTGCAGAATTGTCCTAATTCAGTTACATTAGAGGGTTTTCGAGCATGAACGGCCTTTTTAAGGTCATACCACAACATCTCAATAGGATTCAGGTCAGGACTTTGGCTAGGCCACTCCAAAGTCTTCATTTTGTTTTTCTTCAGCCATTCGGTGGTGGACTTGCTGGTGTGTTTAGGATCATTGTCCTGCTGCAGAACCCAAGTTCGTTTCAGCTTGAGTACACAAACAGATGGCCGGACATTCTCCTTCAGGATCTTTTTGTAGACAGCAGAATTCATAGTTCCTTTTATCATGGCAAGTCTTCCAGGTCCTGAAGCAGCAAAACAGCCCCAGACCATCACACTACCACCACCATATTTTACTGTTGGTATAATGTTCTTTTTATGAAATGCAGTGTTCCTTCTACGCCAGATATACTTGGACACACACCTTCCAAAGAGTTCCACTTTTGTCTCATCGGTCCACAGAATGTTGTCCCAAAAGTCTTGGGGATCATCAGATGTGTTGTGGAGAAATTGAGACGAGCTTTGATGTTCTTTTTGCTCAGCAGTGGTTTTCTCCTTGGAACTCTGCCATGCAGGCCATTTTTGCCCAGTCTTTTCCTGATGGTGGAGGCATGAACGCTGACCTTAACTGAGGCAAGTGAGGCCTGCAGTTCCTTGGACGTTGTTGTGGGGTCTTTTGTGACCTCTTGGATGAGTCGTCGCTGCACTCTTGGGGTAATTTTGGGCGGCCGGCCACTCCTGGGAAGGTTCACCACTGTTCCATGTCTTCGCCATTTGTGGATAATGGCTCTCACTGTGGTTCGCTGGATTCCCAAAGCTTTGGAAATGGCTTTATAACCCTTTCCAGACTGATAGATCTCAATTACTTTCTTTCTCAATTGTTCCTGAATTTCTTTGGGTCTCGGCATGATGTGTAGCTTTTAAGGATCTTCTGGTGGACCTTACTGTGTCAAGCAGCTCCTATTTAAGTGATGTCTTGATTGTGAACAGGTGTGGCAATAATCAGGCCTGGGTGTGGCTAGAGAAATTGAACTCAGGTGTGGACAACCACAGTTATAGTATGTTTTAACAAGGGGGGCAATCACTTTTTCACACAGGGCCATGATGGTTTGGATTTTTTTTCACCTTTAATAATAAACACCTTCATTTACAAATTGCATTTTGTGTTTACTTGTGTTGTCTTTGACTATTGTTTAAATTGGTTTGATGTTCCGAAACACTGAAGTGTGACAAACATGCAAAGGAACAGGAAATGAGGAAGGGGGCAAACACTTTTTCACACCACTGTATATATACACACACACTGTACAGTATATATATATATATATATATATATATATATATATATATATATATAAGATTATCAGCTATGTTTTAAAACTACTTCACCTATATAGATACCTAAACAAAGATGCGTACTGTATATACATAGTTTTGTTCAGAAACATTATACATTTGAAAACTATTTAAATTTTTTCAAACCATATGATCAAAATATGGCAAATATTGCTAGAATTACCTGAGAGATGAGACAAAATGTTAAGGTCATATATAGTTTATGCTAAGTACCATAAAGCAGTTACTAAGAGCATTAGCCAGTTTTATATGGAATTCCATTTATTTATTTCCAGCTTTGGAAAATGGACTTACGTAAAGGCAAGCCACATTTAAGCATTTTTTTTCTAGACAGTATACAATTATACTTCTTTCCCTACTCAGATGAAGCAGCTGTTCTTCAAACATCTGCTAACTGTGAATTTTGAAAATTGAAAAATATTTCATATTTATGACATTCCATGCAGCCGAAAGCTATAAAAAGGGGTAATGAAATATGTTGAGCCGAATACGTTTTTAACTATGAATAATATTTCCAGAAATCTTAAGTTGTGGGTTATTTTCCACAATATCGGTCTCCAGATTCTTAGCTTGTTTAAGAAACAGATAAAATTTTTATTGTGGCACATGCTCTAGCAGTAACAACATAATAACTTTAAAAAAATGGCTCTTACAGTACAATAGATCATGTTGTATTTGTTTCAGAAATAAAGAACTCTACAAAATGTTTTATTGCTACAGAAAAAGTATGAGTTTTTTTTTAAGTGTGGAGACTTACTAAAATAAAATGAAATGTTAAAACTAGGAAACAAAAATAAGAATGTAACACTTTTTAATTAGCGTTTTATTGCTTTTACTATTTATATTAATTTAAAATGTATTTTATTTTGTACAGTTGGAAATTTCTGTCAATTTTCTTCCCATCCCATAGTTCTACTACAGACAAAACCCAGGAAGGTAGAAGGATCAGTAGCCTCAACCCTACCCACTTATATGAAAGGGTTTAGTGGGTACAGACCCACTACCAGATGGGGCAGTGACATGATGTGCATGATATGGGTGGAATTTCATGTCATAATAAAGCCTGGTAAAAATTAAGGCCGCTTGCCAAGAGGTGAAAATCTGTGGTTTTGTTGATCCACTGATGGATATAATGGGTATGAGATGTGATGGGGGTATGTTCTAACTGTATTCAGGTAAATAGGTGACTTCTCAACACTATGTACTGGAGGTGATTAAGTATGTGACACACTCTGGGTGTGTCACATACCTATGGACACTCCCAAATAGACAGACGTGCACCAGGAGGAAACGTGAGAGGGCGCTGAGAACGCCAAACTTATACAGTTTCTCATTTTGCTTGCTTTTAATTTGATACAATGTAAGAGATCACATTTAGATATTTAATAAATACTTTGCACCTTGTTTAAAACACTGCACTAGTGGAGGCTTCTTTTCTCTTTTCCTTCCCTGGCTTATACCGGAGCGATCCAGGATATGTGTGGAGGACCAGAGAGAGGAGAAATATTTATGACCTAATCTGCAGTACATGCCAATCCAATAGGACCCTGACAGAAGTATCTGGTTCATACCAACTGATTGTTGATGCGAGTTATTACAGAGTCTTAAGGCGAGAGTCCTGTGAGACCACAATTCAGGAAGATAATTTATTGAACATCTTAATGAACACTATATGAACTTTACCATCAATCAATCACATCACTTTACTTAGTCACCTATTTGGATTATTAGCTGTCATCTGGATTACCGTTGATATTTATTTACTTTGTGATAATTATCATTTTTGTGTATTCGGAGGATGTCCTCAATTTATCTACACTAGTTTTTGGACTATTTTATTATTTGATTTATTATTTGTTTTTTTATATATTTCCCAAATTCCGTTCACTGGTTGCTTTTTACACATTTATTTTTTCTTTCTTTCAATATAGGACACTTTATATTTTTATACTGTCCACCCAACATAGTTCATCCATTTATTCATCATTTATTTTTTCTTGCACATTTGGTCAATTTTGATTGACATTTGTTTGCACTGAGACACTTTATTCAACAGAGGATCACTGCATTTTTATTACTTCACTTACTAGTCACTATTGCATGATTGTAGAAGATTCATTATAGATTGTTACTTTTCAAGTGTTTTATTTCTCATTCGCGAAAAATCACTTTACTACTTTTTGCACTTGTTTTTGTGTTATTGTGAACACTACTAGATTTTGCAGCATTTGTGATCACATCACTATTCTATAGTTTTGAAGATTGACATATCCAGTTTTACTCCTAGTAGCACGAAGGGCCTATATATTTACTTATATATACCTATGTATCAGCTGTTGATATGCAGCAATCTAAGTTGATAAAGGAATTTCAAAAGAAATCTGTTATGTGAGTTCTTATCAATTGCCAGTCGGAATGGTACTTGGTGCAGGTCATTTGACCCCTTCTCAACTACTACTTGGATTGGCTCAGCTTCTACTTAGTATGGATCAGTTGACTTTGTACCTGAATAATGAGCTCTCACTATTCCTACTCCCTAGCTGTATAGGAAGCCAAGAAGCTGATCTGTCCATAAATAAAATAATCAGATTTAGGTAGATTGATCAACTCCATGTTTATTTACAAATATGTTTTCACTGTGCCAAAATCTTATATGTAATGGGTGTTATTTGTCTACTTACATTTGGAATAGGGTCGTATAATCTCTCATCTGCTAAAGCTTGAGCTGCATCATGTAGTTTTTCATCAGAAACCACTTGGAATAGGTAATATGCCACTTCTACACAAAGGTCAAATTTTAGATTCTACATAATATAACATAAAACCGTTCTGAGTATTATAATATTTATAACACAGATAAAGGTGAAACCTCAAATAAGTTATGTCTGTAAATTACTTACTTATTTAACCTTTGATGGTTTATTTAACCTTTTAAGAATTTAAACAAAAAACGTGGTGTAAGAGTTTTCTTTTTCATGGCCAATACAAACAGTGCTTAAAGAAGATCATTTATACAACAGTTGTCTTTTCTCTCTATTTTTGCCTAGCTATCCTATAAAAATGAATCTGCATTTGGTTCCCAATAAAAATTTAATGGTTTAAAATTTGAATTGGTCATATGCTTCTAGGATATTAGAGATGTATCTCGGGTTGTTTTCCAACTTGCTAATTTTAGTGGTTTGGAAGTAACATTCATAACAGCTTGTACATCTTGCAGTAACCCGCTATGATAGCTGTAATTAATTGGCATAGGCTATGAGAGCTTAGGTCAGCAGCATCAGGGCTTTCAGCTCCTGTACTTACTTCGGTTTGGCAGACGAAACAAATTTACTGGCTTGCCCATTTTATAGCTCTGGAATGCTCGGGGCACAATATTTTTGATAACCAGTAGCATCTGGGTCTTCAGCCGGTTGCTGGCAAGAATTACTTCCTCACCGTCTTGTGCTGGCTCATGTCATAACTGAAAGGTTGGCATATGCTATGGGATTAGATCAGTAAGTTTTACATGATTGCGTGTTTTTAACTTATTGGTATTTTAGACATGACATAAACAATGCAGGTCAGATTATGACTTGGGGACCAGTTTATAAAAATCATAGTTTGCATCATTTTATGTTTTCTTAGCCAAAAGCAGAACATTACCAATTTTATTTTCCAGATCTATAAAACCCCAAACTCCCAATATGCAGAATCATAACCCTGCTGTCATGTTTCTTCTTAAAAGCCCCATTACCAACTAGCAAAGGAAAAAGAATTGCCTTCATGTTAATTTCTCTGATAAACCGGATTACACATTGGGGACGTGTCAAGAAGGGTCTATAGTGATACAGTATGGATGACATGAATGCAAATAAGCATGTATACAAGGCACATTTACAGATGGAGACGATGCTGATTCATTTTATGTGCACCACTCATAATTTAACCCTTTCGCTGCCAGGCCCTGTGCTCCATTTTTTACACTCAGGTGGCCAGATAATTTTTTCAATTTTTACTTTCCTTTTTTATTGTTCACTTATAGCTTTCACAGCTTGAAAAATACCCCCCAAACCATATATTTTCTGAAAGCACATGATCAGTAGATTAAAAAGAAGGTACTGCTGATTTTCTAGACCATGTGGTATTTGCACAAATGTTTATCAAACCAATATATTTTCAAAAAATACACTAAAACCATTATTAGCAGATAAAAACACAGTACATTTTCCAAAATACCTACTATATATAAAAGTTTAATCTGTATTAAGTTAATAAACAGCAAATATTTTTAACTTTTAAATTGCGTTTTTTTGCCAAATGGTGAAAATTAAACAGACGCAAAAGTGTAAATATCCAAAAATCTTAAGGTTTTCATTTTTTCCTTACAGCTTTCAGAATGTGTGAAATACCCTCAAAAGCATATATTTTATGAAAGCATATGACCATGAATAAAAAGAAGGTGCTACTGATTTCTTAGACCCCGTGGTATTTGCGCAAATGTTTATCAAACTAATATATTCACAAAAAATACACTAAAACCATTATTAGCAGATAAAAACACAGCTAATTTTACAAAATTGATGCTAAATTCCAACTAAATATAAAAGCTTTACCTGTATGGAGATAATACATAACAAATATTTGTAAAGAAGGTGCTACTGATTTCTTAGACCCCACTGTATTTGCGCAAATGTTTATCAAACTAATATATTTGCAAAAAATACACTAAAACCATTATTAGCAGATAAAAACACAGATCATTTTACAAAATTGCTGCTAAATTCCAACTAAATATAAAAGCTTTACCTGTATGAAGTTAATACATAACAAATATTTGTAATTTTACATTATGCCTTTTTGCAAAATGGTTAAAATGAAACATACGCAAAAATGTAAATATACAAATTTCTCAAAAAATCTGAAGATTTGCATTTTTCCCTTACAGTGTTCAAAATTTGTGAAAGACCTCCCAAACCATATATTTTCTGAAAGCTTAGGACCAGTAGAATAAAAAGAAGGTGCTATTGATTTTTAAGGCCCCACGATATTTGCGCAAATGTTTACTAAAGCAATATTTTTGCTACAAATACACTAAAATCATTATTAGCCGATACACAGCAAATTTTACAAAATTCCTGCTAAATTTCTACTAAATATAAAAGCTTAGCCTGTATTGGAGTTAATAAATAACAAATATTTGTACATTTTAAATTGCGCCTTTTTGAGAAATAGTGAAAATCAGATGTTCAGCTTCCAGAATTTGTAAAAGACCCCCCCCCCCCAACCATACATCTTCTGAAAGCACATGGCCAGTAGAATAAAACAAAGGTGCTACTGATTTTTAAGGCAGCACCATATTTGCGCAAATGTTTATCAAAGCAATATTTTTACAAAAAATACACAAAAATCATTCATACTGCACATAAACACAATATAACTTACAGAATTCCTGCTAAATTGTTACTAAAGCATCGTTCACATATGGCACACTAAAGTGTACACCCAGGTGTTCCGTGCATCCCTGCATAGGCAGTCCCATTTATGCCAATTGGGTATGCAACACCTGCACAGGCATAGCTGCTGTTCCTAATCTGACATCCGTGTGGGTGTAGGCACATTTCCCCGGATGCAGACAGTGTGAGCTCAGGGACAGACATGCAGACCTACATGGATGTAAAAGGCTCTGTTCATGCAGGTGCTACATCCCAAATGACATCAGTGGGACTGCCTGCATAGAGTTGCACGGAACACATGTACATCCCTGTAAAAGTATGCTGTGAATGCCCCGTATGAACAAGGCCTTAGGCCCCTTTCACACAAGCAGACCAATCAGGTCTGCCTGTGCCCAGTTGGACCACCCATTGTTCTCTATAGACAGGCTGATGTAAATGGACATGTGTCCATTTACTCCCGCCTGCATCTGATCAAGTCCAGTCCGCTAAAAACATCCATCTAGCAGATCAGATCGGATGGTAGAAATAAACAGGTGGTCTGTTTCTATCTGACCGCCTCATAGAGAATAGCGAGCTGCATCCGTCATCCGCCTGCTTAGCAGGGATCAGCAGACAGAGTCCACTCCATGTGAAAGGGGTCTTACCGGTCCATTAGAGGTGCTGCTCCCCTGCTGGGTGCCTGAGGCTCTAATTGGCTCTAATTGGCTTGAAAAAGGTTGGGCTCGGGCAGGGGTCAAGTCCTGGGGAAAAAAGTGTGGGAACTCCCACCCAAATTATACTCTCATATGCACGAACGCTTCAAAAGTGGTATTTTTTATCCAATTTTCGTATTGTGTGTATGAAGCTTAACTGTTAGTACATAAAAAAAAAATCCTCAATAAACATAAATACGGTAATTCAATGAATAATCATCATTCATTCAATTGTGCTTCCATGCAAATGTGAACATCATGTTCTGATCTTTATTGGGGAATTTTATTTTGTATATAGAGTGTTTATATGGTGAGTTTACACTTTTCATTGAACAGAGTTTGGATAACACAGGGTTAAACAGAAAGGTCATAAATTAACTGTACATTATCTGGACAGAACGCTTGGGGAGATAGTGATGTGTTGCTGCTTAGGAGATGTATGTTAGCTTGGGGGGCTGCAAACTCTGCAGAGCTCCAACACACACTCGCTGCTATTCCAACCCTTCACATATTTCCACATAAACCTTCCTCCTGGCATTAAACTTTGCAAGGTATTGTGCTCAGCTTACCACCCCAAACTGATGTTCCTCCCAAAGCTCACCTCTCTCCCTGCATGTCCTGTGAGCAGAATAGCTGTTCTCCTCCTCTGGGTTCTCTCATCATATGGCACTGAAGATAGAGGAGGGGGGGATTCAGCGGGACACACAGAGCAAGTATGCAGGAGACTGGGGGGGGGGGGAGATGAGGAGAAAGAAAATCAGGAGGGGCCGGCGGGGAGGAGCGCATCGGGAGAGGTCTGACTAAATCAACCCATCAGCTACCTGTGATTGACAGGTAGATTGAAGAGGAAGCTGTCATGGGGCCCCCTACTGGCAATGCCTGAATGGTCTGTTCACCCCTGGTGTACGGCACTTACTATTGCGAGCTGTGTTGGCGGCTGCTGGTGTATCACCTACCACACAGCTCACATACTTCAAAGTCTTGCAGGATGTGGCTGCTAGAGGCTCCGTTCCCATGCGTTCCCACAGGACTTGAGCCCTGGGCTTGGGGCACAGATCATTGCACCCCAAACCCACGCACTTGTGACAATAACTAATTATTATTTGCTATTGCCTACCGGCTTCTCCTCCTGGCCAATCAGGACAGATAGTGTTGGCCTGGGAGGAGAATCTGAGGAAGGGGTGGAGGGGTGAGGGAGCGGGGGGGGGGACCATCACCATGGAGGGGTGAGTGCAGGCGGACCTGGGGAGTCTTAATATGTTTGTGTTTATTAAAAAGCATTTTTACTTTTTACATTATTTTTAACAGATTTTTTTTTTGGGGGGGGGGGGGTCATTGGTGAGATATCAGAGGTCTAAACAGACCCCCCCATATCTCTTTTTCTGAGACAGAGAAAGGGACTGAAGATAGTAATTTTTTCAGTAGCACTTTACTTGAATAAATAAGGAATCTGTATAGAGATTCCTAATTGATTTAGAAAATGACAGTCTGATACATTGTAACATTTGCATACATGCTACATAACAGCTGTCAGTGTCAGTGGGAGATCTAGGAGCGATCTCTAGTGATCACTGCCTGCATTCCCTCTACTACAGGGGGCTTGGTAAACACGTTTATCAAGCCCCTAATTCACCCCCAACCGCACCGCTACCCCCCATCCCCCACCATGCTTCCCAGGCTGACAGATCATGAAAATCAGTGCAGGGAGAAGCTGCAGGTGGCAGGAGGTGAAGGAGAGATGCCACTCAGCGATGGCCATGGATCGGGGTTGTGGGGACAGTTGGGTGGCAGGATCCCTCCAAGCCCTGTGCAGCACCTGAAGCCAGTGGGTGCGGCAGAGGAGGGATGCCGGATAATGATGGTGGCTGCGGTGATCTGATTTTGGGGGGATCAGTTCTGGGGGGAAGAAGGGGGTGAAGGGGATAGGAGAGGGGGGGGCAGCTTAAGATGAAAGGGAGCGGTGGGAGGTGGAGTGGCAGGGGACAGGGATATGTGAGGGGGGGTGGTCACATTTAGGGTTCATAACTCTGATCAGCGGGTTGAATTGTTCAGCAGAGTTCAGAGTCTGCTGAACAATTCCTATATAAGCGTATGGCCATTGACGTGACCATAAGCTTATAGGAGAGGGAGAAATTAGGTCCGTATGGACTTGGCCACCTGCAGGCACTTCTATAAGTCTGTACGGCATAAGAAGTAAGCATTGAAAAGGTTAAAGTGGTTATAAAGCCTAAATATTTTTTTTACCTAAATGCATTCCTTGCATTAGGGTAAAATTTTTTTAGGTATCAGTATCCCCCCTCACCCCCCCCCCCCCATATACTTATCTGAGCCCTCATTCAATCCAGCGCTGTGCATGTCTGCAGCATTCTCTTCCCTCCCCTTCTGGTCACACTGACTTTGCTGAGGCAGCGGGAGCCATTGGCTCCTGGTGCTGTCAATCAAAGCCAGAGACGAGAGAGCGAGGGTGCTAGGGGCGGGGCAGAGTCCTGCTGTCTGTGTTAATAGATTCAGACAGGGAGACTCGGGGGCAAGCCCACACAAGTGACTATATAGAAAGTGACTTTATATTGGGGCATTCGGCGGAGAGGAGGAGCCAAGAGCTCCAACAGGGGACCCGAGAACAGGAGGTTGGGAGCTGTTCTGTACATTTCTATTAGTTTTTTGTTTTTGTTTTTTTAAAACCTTATTTCAAAAAAAGAAAATTACAACCACTTTATAGCGTATATATATAATTGTATGGTTATGAGCATATGTCTATATTTTAGTGCTTTTTTTGTGAATGTGGAAAACATTTTCTTCTAATTAGGAATAAAGGAGTTAAAGTGCATATAAACTTAAAAATAAAAACGTATTAAAAATAAAAATATACAATTGTACATTACCAATTTTTTGATGTGGTGGCTGCATTATTTTTTTTATTTTTCAGGATATTTTTCTATAAAATTCACCTGGTGAACACACTTCCTTTCCTAGGATGAAAATGCTTACTCACTGTACAATATCTATATAGGAGCAGCCTAGGACAAAAAGGGGTCATTTACGTAAGGCAAATACACTTTGCACTGCAAGTGCGCTTGGAAGTGCAGTCACTCTAAATCTAAGGGGTAGATCTGAAATGAGGGGAAGCTCTGCTGATTTAATCATCCAATCATGTGCAAGCTAAAATGTTGTTTTTTTATCTTCCTTGCATTTCCCCCTCGGATCTACAGCGACTTTACTTCCAAGTGCACTTGCAGTGCAAAGTGGATTTTCCTTTAGTAAATAACCTCTAAAGTGTTTTAAGACTAGAGAAAAACTCCATGCCTGTACTTGGAAATCTGTAATGCCCTGCACACACAGTCGGAAATTCCGATGGAAAAAGTCAGATCCAATTATGTTGTCGGAATATCCGATCGTGTGTGGGCTCTATCGGACTTTTTCTGTCGGATTTTCCGACGCACAAAGCTTGAGAGCAGGATCTTAAATTTTCCAACAACAAAATCCAATCGCATAAATTCCATTCGTGTGCAGACAATTCCGACAGACAAAGTGCCACGCATGCTCAGAATAAACTAAGAGACGAAAGCTATTGGCTACTGGCCCGTTTAAAGTCCTGACGTACGTGTTTGACGTTACCCCTTTCAGAATGATCGGATTTTCCGAACAACTTTTTGCGACCGTGTGTATGCAACACAAGTTTCCGACAAAATCCGTTGGAAAAAATACAACGGATTTTGTGGTCGGAATGTCCGACCGTGTGTATGGGGCATAAGAATTAATTAATGATAATGCATGTGCAGAATTAGAGGATATACATTTAACAGGCTGCGTAAGTGATGTCTTTCTAAATCAGGGACAGGGGGGAATAAGACTTGGAGGGGGTGTCAAGGGGCACACTGATATAAGTCTTTAGGAGGTTTTAAAAAGGAATGAACAATCGCCTGTTTTCTGTAATTAATTAAATAACTTTGTGGAAGTCGTCTGTACGTGGAAATGCAGTAGTAGTATGAAAAATAAAAAGTCAGTAATATACACTCAACTAAACTTTTATATTTCAATTTTAATTTTTAAACTCTTTCCACTGTAGACAGTGCAGATAGGTTAGAGGTGCTTCTTGATTTTACACACAACAGTCAAAACTGAAAATAGGCATTGCAATGCTTAGAAGGAGAACCTGCTCAAGGTTTTAGGTTTGATGTGGACATTGCTGTAGTGCACCTGTCCCCCCCACTTCCTTTTCCTGGTAATTTGTGGATCTGGGAACTCTGTTTTCCAGCGGGTCTGTGACGCAGGAAAGTTATTGCCAAGTACAACTATTGATGGCTTGTAAGTTTGAATGATAGGGAAGATGTAGGAAACTGAGTTAATAAAGCAGCAAGGGACACAGGAAAAGTATGTGCTGCTGGGGAAGGGGAGGGGGCAAAAAAAATGAACCTGTGGTTTTGCCACATATCACCATACATGGTTTGCTTAAAAAAAGCTTTTTCTGGACGCCAGATTGCTGGCAGAAAATGCTGGTTGAAAAACGTGCTTTTAACAGCGTTTTTGTACTAGCGTTTATGGGCGTTTTCAATAAAAATACACAGAGGACTCCCACAATGCATTGCAAAAAAATAGAATGCCGAAC
Organism: Lithobates pipiens; assembly: GCF_037356315.1. Taxonomy (NCBI): domain Eukaryota; kingdom Metazoa; phylum Chordata; class Amphibia; order Anura; family Ranidae; genus Lithobates; species Lithobates pipiens. Next base: position 273,000,544 of record NW_027507784.1, on the reverse strand, counting down.
ACTAATTAACACGAGTTTATGAGCATTTATAAGCGTTTATGAGCATTTTTCGGCTTTTGTCATTTTTTGGCGGTGAAAAACGGTACTTTGAACGCGAATTCCTGGCGTTAAAAAAAAAGCCCATAAACTCCACTGCTCATTAAGTCTCCATGCACACCGGAGCTCATAAACTGCAGTTTATTGGAGTTTGGGCATTTTTTTTTAAAAGCCCATAAACTCCACTCTATGTTGGCCTATGTGTCCATGCACACATGGAAGTTTTTTAGCTTTAATGAGCAGTGGAGTTCATGGGCTTTTTTCTGAACGCCAGAAATTTGCGTTCAAAGTGCCGTTTTTCACCGCCAAAAAACGGCAAACGCTGATAAACGCTATTAAACGCTATTAAACGCTCATAAACACACATTAATTAGTGTTCGGGATTTTGTTTTTCAATGCATTGTGGGAGTTTGGAATGCACTGTGGGATTTTTGGAGTATCCTCTGTGTATTTTGTATTGAAAAAGCCCATAAACGCTAACGCTAATAAACGCTCATAAACGCTATTACAAAACACTGTTAAAAGCACATTTTTCAACCAGCGTTTTCTACCAGCAATCTGGCGTCCAGAAAAACCTTCTTTGAGCTTCAGTGTGCATGGAGCCTAAAGCTAAAAAACTTCCATGTGTGCATAGACACATAAGCTAGCATAGAGTGGAGTTTATGGGCTTTTAAAAAAAACGCCCAAACTCCAATAAACTGCAGTTCATGAGCTCCAGTGCGCATGGAGCCTTAAGCATCTGGGCAAAAACAACGTATGCACATATTTACAAACATGCACATTCCCAATGGTTTCCAAAGTGGTGTTTGGAGCTGACAAAACTTTGCATTTTTTGTGGACTAAGTGATGTCAAACTTGACCACTTTTTTTTTTTTACTAAACTATTCAACCCCCCCATAGCAACTAATCATTATATACTGTAGACCAAAGATAACAACTAGGAAGGTTAACTGGACTCCTTGAGATAACACAAGACAGGTATGAATTTGTATTTTTTGCACCTATTGAACAGATATAGTAAAATACTATCAGTGCTATATTTAAAGGGTAATTCCACTTTCATGGGGAAAAAAATGGGAAATAAAATTTAAAATAAACAAAAACTTCCTTTCCTTTTCAATCTGCAGCTGCTGTAATTTACTGTAAAATGCAAGACAATATGGCTACCTGGAGGTGTTCTGTACACAGAATGTGTACAGAACTCCCCTCAGAAACATAATTTTCTGCTTGTGTGATTGGCTCACCGACACAGAAGTTTACACTAAGATAAAAGTCAGATTTCAGACACCCCTGCAACGAAAACGTAATTTTTGGTGAGATAGTCCCAATAGGAAATCATGTCTACAGGGATGGAGACCCTGTTCCTCATTAGAGCTCTACAGGTGCAGTAGCTGGTTGATAATTAGGAAACCACTCCCATTAGATAGATACACCTTCCACATGGATACAAACACACATGAATTTTCTAACAAAAGGTAGGAATCTGCAACAAAAGTGTGTTAAAATCCTTGCAATGTACATAGATCAGCCAGAGGTGAATGTTTTTTCTCAACAAAAGTGTAATTACTCTTTAACAGACCAAAGGGTAGTAAAGAAGAGAAATTCACTTATAGGATTAGGTATTTGTGTTTGTTAGGTAGCACTAGTAGCTGAGTGATTGGTTTTACTTGTTTCTTGGACTTAAGCCCCATACACACGGTCGGACATTCTGACCACGAAATACATCTGATTTTTTCCGACGGATTTTGTCCGAAACTTGTCTTGCATACACACGGTCGTACAAAGTTCTCGGAAAATCCGATCGTTTGGAACGAGGTGATGTACAAAACGTACGACGGGAATACAAAGAGGCCAGTAACCAATAGCTTTCGTCTCCAAATTTTTTTTGAGCATGCGTGGCACTTTGTGCGTCGGAATTCTACACATGATCGGAAAAAGTCTGATTGCATTTTGTTGTTGGAAAATTTAAGATCAAGCTCTCAAACTTTTTCCGTTGGAAATTCCGACAGAAAAAGTCCGATAGAGCCCACACACAATTGAATTTTCCGACAACATAATCCGATCTGACTTTTTCCGTCTGAATTTCTGACTGTGTGTATGGGGCATTACTCTTTAATGGTTTCCTGACTGCCTCATGCAGATATACTGTGGCACGTACAGGCAGATTAATGTACCTGTGCGTGACTCTTTATGAGGCAGCTCGCGGGCACCCACGATCGGGTCATAGTGAGGATACTAATGTAAACAAGCATCTTCCCATTCTGCCTAATGACAGTGTCACTGATCACTGCTCCCTGTAATCAGGAGCAGTGATCAGTGTAGTGTCACACACAGCCCCTCCCCCCACAGTTAGAATCACTCCCTAGGACACACTTAACCCCTACAGAGCCACCTAGTGGTTAACGCTTTCACTGCCAGTCACATTTACACAGTAATCATACCATTACTAGTAAAAAATAATTATCTATAAAAATGCCATAAAACTATCCCCTATTTTGTAGACGCTATAACATTTGTGCAAACCAATCAATAAACGCATATTTTTTTAACAAAAATATGTAGAAGAATACGTATTGGCATAAACTGAGGAAAAACTTTTTTTTTATATTTTAGGAATATTTATTATAGCAAAAAGTAAAAAATAATGTTTTTTTTTTTTTTTTTTAATTGACTCAATTTTTTTGGTTATAGGGCAAAAAATAAAAAAATGGGAAAAAGGGTCGTAAATTTTCTTTGGGAACCACGTCACATGACCGTGCAATTGTCAGTTAAATCGACGCAGTGCCGAATTGCAAAAAGTGCTCTGGTCTTTGGTTAGCCAAATGGTCCGGGGCTTAAGTGGTTAAAATTACCCTGTCACAAAAATGTACCTGGACAACATTATTTGTGTAGCTCTATCCCCCAAGGACCTGCTGGATAGATGGGTCCTGCTGCTGATCTCAGTGGTAAAAGCCCCTAACAGAATCAAAAATCACGATTCACCAGTAACATAAATTGGGCTTTATTAGGCCTCATTTATATTGGCGTACCTAAGCATTTGCCCGCATTGAATGCACAGGTGTCCTGTACATCCATGTGCAGGTAAATCCATTCATGTCTATTGGGATGCATAATTCCATTCATGTGTAATGGGATGCAGTGGCTGCATGGACACAAACACTGCTCCCAATTTGACATTCCTGTGCGTCCTGGTACATGTCCCCTAACACAGACAGTGTGATCTTGGGGACTTGAATCTGCACCTACATGGATGGGGTCCTTGGGGTCCTTCTTGTTGGCGCACAACTTCAGTGGGGCAGCAAAGTATAGGACACATGTGTCAAACACAATGCCCATGGGCTAAATCTGCTTGCCAGGCCATTTCATGTGGATCTCCCACCCAGGGTATTTACTCTGCCGGAACATGGAGGAAGTCCTTTCTGCCACCTCCAGCTCTCATCCTTCAGTCCCCACTGTCATTTTTACTTTCAAAATATTTTATTTTCGAATACAGCATAAGAAACAAGATAAGGCCCACATGGCCAACAGACGACTTAATACAGCACTTGAACAATGCATAATAATACAATTAATCAAAACAACCTTATGCAAAATTGTGTCGGATCCACCCACCAAAGGTTACATGAGGACCAGTGATAATACATTAGCCAGTACTCTATCAAGGGAGCTTCCGCCGAGATACCAGGTCAAGGCTGCTCCATGGTAACAAAAGAGAAAAGAAAAAAAAATTTAATAAAAAAGGGGAGATGCGACTTTAGACAAAAGATTAGATAGCAGATCTAACCCCCCAAGGGGATTGCCTTGATACTGTAAGAGTACTGACTAAGGTAGGGGCGAAATCCAGTGGTGCTAACTGAAAATCCCTGCCCACGGGGCCGGGGAAGAGCCCCAATCCCACTGTCATTTTTAAAACCAGAAGCCTGCTGTGTTTGCAAGGGCAGCTTTCCTCTGGTAGGCTCTCACAGATCCCTGCCTGCCCTGCACTCAGGGTGGGTATAAGGGAGATGCAAATGCAGTATGGCAATAGGTGGGATGGGGCAATTATGTGGTAGGCTGCACTGTGATCCCCATCTGTGCCCGGATGCACAGATGGGGACCAATAATATTGCTGCATGCGAGAGAGAGAAAGCGAGAGAAAGGCGGGCTGTACATTTTTTTGAAACATTTTGAAACGCAAGAAAGCTTTTGGGGGTCAAAAGAGGGCTGTGGAGAAAGGTGTGTGCAGAGGTGGGGGACAGTGGTGCAGAGGTCCGACATGGGGAGGGGTGGAAGTGAGATGTGAATAGCCTGTGAAAGAGACCTGAACCCTGCACACTGTGCATAGAAAAACCCCTGAACCCTGCACTCTGTGCATAGTGGACGCCTGAACCCTGCGCTCTGTACTTAGTGCACCCCTGAAACTTCACTTGATATGTAGTGCACCCCTGAATTCACTCAGGTTGAATTGCTCTTGAATAACCGGCCAGCTTCACTATCTCTCAGTGCAGACCGTCCTCAATATCCCACCACTCCCAGGTGTCAGGCTCTCCTTCAGCAGGGAATACAGGAAGCTATTTGTGCTGAATGAGAGCCTGACACCTGGGCGAGGTGGGATATTGAGAACAGTCTATGCTCGCACTGAGAGATAGTGGATGCGATTTTTGGGTGAAAAGCACTTTTTGACCATTCTCCTTCCAGAGAGGTCATTGTCATCTGGTGAGTGCACAAGTGTGGGGGTGATGCACAGTGAAGGATTAGAAACACAGAAGAGAATACATGTATAAGATTGTTTGGCATTTTGAGCACAGATCACTTTGAAAAGAGACATCACTGAATAATTGACAGAGGAACAGTATTGGAAAGCAATTGGATACTTTGTATATGGACTGTTATGTTAGAGTTTACTAATGAAATAGATTCTTGTATTTTTGATGTTTGAAATTACTCATGCACATGAGCACTTTATGTAAATATATGTTTCATATGGTTGATTAATAATTGATAACAGCACCGGGATAACACAATTGAGTGCTATGTACTAATGTTTAACCGCTTAAGCCCCGGACCAATTGTCAGCCTAAGGACCAGAGGTCTTTTTACAATTTCGCACTGCACTGGTTTAACTGGTAATTGCGCCGTCATGCAATGTTGTACCCAAATGAAATTTGCATCATTTTCTTCTCACAAATAGAGATTTCTTTTGATGGTATTTAATTTCTTCTGCAATTTTTTTTTTTTTTTACGATATACCGTATATACTCGAGTATAAGCCGAGATTTTCAGCCTCTTTTTTGAGGCTGAAAGTGCCCCCCTCGGCTTATACTCGAGTCATCGCCGTCTGACTGCTCGATCAGCGTATCGAGCAGACAGACGGCGGACATACTACAATTTGAAAGCCGCGCCTCCTTCTCCGCCTCCGCCTGTGATAGGCGGAACACTGAATTTCCCAGCAGCCTGTGTTCCGCCTATCACGGACATCGTCTCATCCTCGTCCGTAGTACGAGGATGAGACGATATCGGTGATAGGCGGAACACAGGCTGCTGGGAAATTCAGTGTTCCGCCTATCACAGGCGGAGGCGGAGGCGGGGCTTTTGAATTTTAGAATGGCCGCCGAGGCGATCCTGGCAAGGCACGGGACGGAGGCAAGGCAAGGCACGGCACGGGACGGGACGGAGGCAAGGCACGACACGACACGGGACGGAGGCAAGGAGGCAAGGCACGGCACGGGACGGAGGCAAGGAGGCAAGGCACGGCACGGGACGGAGGCAAGGAGGCAAGGCACGGGACGGAGGCTCGGGACACAGGTAGGCTGGACACACACACACACACACACACACACACACACACACACACACACACGGACACACACACACGGACACACACACACGGACACACACACATGGACACACACACACAGGGATGGATGGATGGATGGAGACACACACACACAGGGATGGATGGATGGAGACACACACACACAGGGATGGATGGATGGAGACACACACACACAGGGATGGATGGATGGATGGACACACACACACACAGGGATGGATGGATGGATGGACACACACACACACAGGGATGGATGGATGGATGGACACACTCACACACAGGGATGGACGGACACACAGGGACGGACACACACACAGGGATGGACAGGCATGTCTCACCCTCGGCTTATACACGAGTCAATAAGTTTGCCAGTTTTTTTGGGGGTAAATTGGGGGCCTCGGCTTATATTCGGGTCGGCCTATACTCGAGTATATACGGTAAATGGAAAAAGACTGAAAACTTTGAAAAAAAAAGATATTTTCTACTTTTTGTTATAAGAAAAATCGAATAAACTCAATTTTAGTCATACATTTAGGCCAAAATGTATTCAACCACACGTCTTTAGTAAAAAAAAAATGTCAATAAGCGTATATTTATTGGTTTGTGCAAAAGTTATAGCGTCTACAAACTAGAGTACATTTTCTGGAATTTACACAGCTTTTAATTTATGACTGCCTATCTCATTTCTTGAGGTGCTAAAATGGCAGGGCAGTACAACCCCCCCCCCCCCAAATGACCCCATTTTGGAAAGTAGACACCCCAAGGAAATTGCTGAGAGGCATGTTGAGCCCATTGAATATTTTTTTTTTGTCCCAAGTGATTGAATAATGACAAAAAAAAAAGTTTACAAAAAGTTGTCACTAAATGATATATTGCTCACACATGCCATAGTTATATGTGGACTTGCATCCCAAAATATATTCTGCTGCTTCTCCTGAGTACGGGAATACCACATATGTGGCACTTTTTGGGAGTCTAACCGCGTACTGCACCCCGAAAACCAATCACTGCCTTCAGGATTTCTAAGGGTGCAAATTTTTGATTTCACTCCTCACTACCTATCACAGTTTCGAAGGCCATAAAATGCCAAAATAACACAAACCCCCCCCAAATGACCCCATTTTGTAACGTAGACACCCCAAGCTATTTACTAAGAGGCATGTTGAGTCCATGGAATATGTTATGTTCTGCCACAAGTTGCGGGAATATTACAAACTTTTTTTGTTTTTAAGTTGTCACTAAATGATATATTGCTCACACATGCTATGGGCATATGTGAAATTACACCCCAAAATAAATTTTGCTGCTTCTCCTGAGTGCAGGGATACCACATGTGGGGGACTTTTTGGGAGTCTAGCCGCGTACGGGACCCCAAAAACCAAGCACTGCCTTCAGGATTTAAATATAAAACGCTACTAAAAAAACTGTTAGCGATCGCAGGGATCAGGCCTGACTCTGCGAACGCTGCAGTTATGTGTTTAGTGTTTTGTAAGTGACAGTGATCGATCGATACTGCACTTGGATGGGCTGGGCGGAGGGACAAAATGCAGGTGCTAGCAGGTATCTGGGCTGATCCCGCTAGCAATGCGTTTTTTTGGAACCCTAAACTGCTGGGGACGCTAGTATAGATCTGATCAGATCAGATATTGATCTGTTCAGATACTATACCACTACGGGAGGTGTATGCTTTGCGCGTGGGTGTTAGCGGTACTGGCACTAACCTAGTGCTGCCTGGGGTGACGCAGACCCTATCTGACCCAAAAACCTAATTGATATCACCTGCCGGGTGATCAGGGGGTTAAACCTTTATTGGGTAATAAATGGTGGGTGCCCTCATGCTATAAAAAGCAAACTAACTAACCAGCGTCACCCGTAACACTTATACAGTGATCACTGGTGAAAGGGTTAACTAGGGGCAATCAGGGGGTTAAAACCTTTATTAGGTAGTATATGGGGGTCCCTGACGCTATATAAAAACCTGACGGGGAACCTAAATAACTAACTGGCTAACCAGCATCACCAGTGACACTTATACGGTGATCACTGGTGAAAGGGTTAACTCTAGGGGCAATCAGGGGGTTAAAACCTTTATTAGGTAGTATATGGGGGTACCTAACGCTATAAAAACCTGGCGGTGAACCTAAAAAATAACTAGCTACCTAGCGGCACCAGTGACACTAATGCAGCGATCAGAAAAATGATCGCTTAGCGACACTGTCAAAAGGGGGCGAAAGGGTTACCGGGGGGGCAATCAAGGGGGTAGGGGGCTACCCTGGACCTAACACTAACTGCCCTGACACTTTTTACAGTCACAACTGACACTAAATGCAGTGATCAGTAAATAAATGATCACTGCAATCAGTGACACTGTGACTGGGAGAGGGGGGGCGGGGGGTGATCGGCGGGGTGATCGGGGGGGTTGTTCAGGGGGTGACTGGGGGTGAAAGTGTGCTTATGTGTACCTACATGTCAGTGTAGTGTTGGTGCACTTACTATGATGTCTTCTCTCCTCGCCGTTCGGTCAAAAAGACCGCCCCGAGGAGAGTGACATCACTTCCTCCTGCCTGTGTTTACACTACACAGGCGGGGGAAGCTTCTCATTCGCCAGGAGCGATCGCGAGGGGATGGCCAGAAACCAACGGCCATTCACTCATTCCGGATCACTCCTGAAGCTAAACGGACCGCCGCAGCCAGCGGGAGGGGGTCCGATTGGACCCTCCACCCGCTGGCAGGCAGGCACGTACGGGTACGTGCTTGTGCCTGTCCGTGGCATTGTGTCGACGTATAGTTACATGCGGCGGTCCTTAAGTGGTTAATAAGCGAGAGAATATGCCATACATGGGGCTTCAATCTGAAGTTAGTATTAGCTGGAGCTGTGTTTTTTTCCCTTTCCAAAACACTGGCCAGAAACCCAGCTCACCAAAAAGTCTCTCTCTCTCTCTCTGGGTTCTCTCCAGTGTAGGGTCTCAGCCAGCCCGATATTTCTCTGGTACTCTTCTGTACCATCTCTCTGTAACGCAGTCCACAACACTGCACACTGCTTCTAGCAGAACAACACAGTCTCCCTTGCAGCAGTCCTCTCTGTAACTTTGTCTTTCTGCTTGCACAGCAGCGGTTCAAGACCTCTCCCCTTCCCTATGCAGCCTGACCTACCTTCCCTGCCACAAGCAGTCCTCATGACTCTCTATCTTAAGTGTGAGCTCTTATTTTAGCATGCAACAGCCACTAGGGGAGGTTTTGTTAGTCTAGCCTATTTGTATCCCAATAAAAGTCCTAAATTCAACAAAGTCCATGAAATTACTGTAATCAGTCTGTATCTTTCAATCCATGTGTCATGTTCACACTCGTGCTGTTGATCTCTAGTGATCAAAGTATTTCCCAAAAATTTAGACCGTTTAATTAATAAGTGTGTCAAACTGAGCTTGTTTCTCTAATCCAAGCCTTTCTTCTACTAAGGCCGCGTACACACGGACGGATTGTCTACCCAACTTAGTCCGCTGAACCGTGTTTCAGCGGACAATCTGCTCGTGTGTGGGCTTCAGCGGACTTTTTCAGCGGACAGTCTGACGGACTAAGTCTTTCGGAATTTCCGTAATTTTGTCCGTCCAAACTTGGTTTCAGCGGACAGTCCGCTCGTGTGTAGGCAAGTTGGACGGACTAAGTATGGCGCATGCTCAGAAAGGATTTACACGCCGAAGGTTGCATTGCAGTGTATTGGACGTCGAATTTCTAGTCCCGTCGTACGTGCCGTACACGTCATCGCGCAAGCTTTCGGCGGACTGTCTGCTCATCGTGTGTGGTCAAGTCCGTTCATTCAAAAGTTGAACGGACTGTCTGTCGGATTGTCTGACGAACTTAGTTGGGCAGACAATCCGCCCGTGTGTACGCGGCCTAAGGCTCGCTCAACCATGAACTGAACCAGTAAAAAAACTTGTATTTATCCACCAAAGTTTAATATCTTCCACTCATCTTCCTCCCTAATATACCAGTGATCATGGATTAAAGAGAGCAAGGGAAGACCCAATAAATAGTGTAAAGCTGGCTATAGATGGTTGGCCAGTTCAGCAGGGACCGGATGAGATTGGAACCATGTATGAGCATCAATCGATCGATTAACTTGGGTACAACCAGCCTGTCGGATTTTCAATTCGGTTATTGCTAGAGACTATTATAGCCACTAGCAGGAATCACTGTGTTCTCCCGGCAGGGATGGCTTCTCCCCTGTGTTGGGAGAACATAATAGCTCAGTGGGAGGGATTCCCCCATCGACACTGACTGTGTTGATGGGGGAATCTAGTGACTTTCTTTCCTGCAACCACGCTCCATCTATGGCCGGCTTAATTCTGCTTTATTTTAATTATTATGTTCAAAAAAAGTACATTGTTCTTGTATAAAATGCAGCCAACATGTAAGTTGTTACACAGCAGAAGTGACAAAGGAAGTCTCGCCCTATGCAGTTCTTCAATCACATGGACACTAGGAGAAGTGTATGGACTTTCATGAACTTTTCAAAATGTTTGACTGTTATGGGAATGTCACCAAATTAAAGGGGGGGGGGGGTACTATAGTACATAATGGCGGCTTGTGCTCCATCGGTGGGGGGTGGCAGATGGACCTGACCCCCCGTTGCTCCAGCTCGCATTGCACACCACACTCACCCCCTCAGTTACCAGCTCACTAACCTGTGCTGCACCCAGCTGACATGTTGGAGGGTGCACACCGGCAGCGGCTTCCCCCTTCTGTCTCCTCTGTGTCCCAGTCTCTGTGTCCCCCTTTCGTCTTTCAGTGGTGGCTGGTGGGTCAGTCGTCGAGCCCACCCTGTTTTGAAGCCTATTAGAGCCTCTGGCTCTAATCACATGCTTGAAAAAAAAACAAATTGGAATCCATGCCTCCGGCGCCCCACATGTAGATTAGGGGACCGGACGCATGCTTAGGCGGTGGCGGCCCTGCGCCCTGCATTTTTTGCCACCACTGATGCAATAGAAAATATTTATATATATAACATTTTGGATATAAAAGAAAGAGCTCACTTAATTATATATTTTGATACATTAGTATTATGTGTTAAAGTGACTCGCGTTAGCAAGCACACTAAGGGAGAGGTGCACTATAGTGGCTTCACTCCTTATTCATCTATTATATGAGATTTACCTCTAAGTTCCCTTTGGGTATTAATTATTTAATATTTATAATGGTGCCGCACTATTGATTTTTTATTGTAACTGCAAATGACTAGGCTGTGGTGGCTCCCACCCCTTAAAGGGCTGCTGACTGGACTACGTTCCCCGGCATCAACCCAGTGATGAGGAATCATTTTTGAAAATTGACTGAAAAATGTACACCACCAGAATATTGATCTCCTGTGTCCCCTACAGAGTTCAGTGGTTCCTCCAACCAACCTTTATATCATTACTATAATGAAAAAAGGTTGGCAGGAAGAACCAGTAAGAGCTGTGGAAGACACATGAGATTCACACTCCAGAAGTATCGATTTTCTCATCAAACTGGAGTACTATTCTTCATCGTGAAGTGGTGTTCAATGCTGTGGGCAGCAGGAGAGCTAAATATTTATACTCTTTTGCAGTCAAATTGTTTTTACCAAGTAAGTTTTTCTGACTGCATCAATTTTTAGAAAACCCACACTAATGCCGCGTACACATGGTCAGATTTTTCACTGGAAATTTCCGTCAGCAAATGTTTGAGAGCAGGTTCTCGACCGTGTGTACACAAGTCCATTGCACAAAAGCTCACGCATGCTCAGAATCAAGCAGGATGCCGCACTGGCTATTGAACTTCCTTTTTCTCGGCTCGTCGTACGTCTTGTACGTCACCGCGTTCTCATGTTTGGAATTTCCGACAACATTTGTGTGACGGTGTGTATGCAAGACAAGTTTGAGCCAACATCCTTCTGAAAAAAATCCATGGTTTTCTTGTCGGAAAATCTGATTGTGTGTACGGTATATTAGAGAAATATGTGTTTTTTTTTACCTCTTTAAGGAATGGGCTGGTTTTGATAACAATATTTTCTAAATCACTGACCCAGAACAAGTATGTAGAGCTGAATTAAGAGTAATGCCATTACTCCTGAAGTACATAGTTATTCAGGGTCAGTGATTCAGAAAGTAATTTTTTGATCTTTGGGTCAACATGACAACTAGCTTAAAAAAAATGTTAACAATAGATGCGTCCTACATTATTTTGTCATTTCCTTTGGGATAAAGGGTCTGCGGCTTTTTTTTTTTTTAAATGCTTTTAGCATACTGTAACCACTTTATGGCTATGTCAGATAAGCAACTCATCAGCAGTAAGACTGCTAAAGAGAATGTCCACTGGCATTACTTCCTCACTGGCCAAGATGATGTAAAATATTTCTTGTCCAAGAATGAGCCATGGCAAAACAATGTCTTGATGGACCAGCCAGCAGGGGAGAAATGCCATTAAAGCAAATGCTAGGATTCCTAAAAGAACAAAGAAAAATCACAGGAGATGTTTTTACACAGAAGCTGCCATTTCTAAACTCTACTTTTGATAAGTTAGTTCCTTGGCTGTCATGCTAATGTTCTCTGGCTGACACTGTTCTGACACTCATTTGCAGCATGCATTTTCAGTACTTAAAAGAGAAGTTCCAGGTATTAAACAAACATTCATACTCACCAGGTGGATGCAGCATCTATCCCTCGCTACCTCTACACTGAGAACTGAACAATCAAAGGCTGCTGATGTCTCAATTCTTGGTCTTCAGTGAGCAGAGGGCTGGTGGCTGTCAGTCACCATCTCTCTGCTCTGCCCTTCCAGCACTCACTGGAGTGCTAGGCTGTGCAGGGATCAGGACCAGCTTGCTCAGGCTCTTAGCAGCTCACTGGGTGCCTCCAGCACTGAGCCTTTCCATCCTGGGTGCTCTTAGGGGGTTCTCAGGTGGGTGAACCAAGTAGTAGAAAGAGTCAGTGCAAAAAAGGCTTGTAGATAGTTCGATTGGCAGAGGCACTCGATGTGGTTATTCAAGGGTGAAATACAATTACTGGATGTTTTACTAAAGCAGACAATTCATGCCTGTCCTTTGAACAACCACATTGGGCGCCTCTGCCAGCTAAGCTACCTACGGGCCCTTATTGCTCTGACTTTTCTACAAAAGTTGAGTTTAGTTCCACTTTATGTCAGACACAACCAGGCAATTAACATTACCTGCAATTTTAGCTTCATACTTCTTCATAACAAAATCAATTTAACCCCCCAAAAAAATAAGCTCTGATGTGAAAGAGAAAAAGTAAACACATGGTTTGAATAGTTAACCGCATCAGTAGGGTTGCAAGAACCTGTACTTAGGTTTGTAGTTGATCTGTATGTCTCCATGTAAACATTCTGTTTGGCATGGTTGTGCTTCATACAGGTTACGATATTCGGGGTTATTGCGCGTGATTGTCGATTTGAGATTTGGTCCTGTCATTGCCAAATTACTGCCAGTTTCAGGATCATTTGTATGATGTGGGCCCTATTTTCTGAACTTTATAATCAGCATGTTGTTTACATGTTATCTAATGAAGGGACTGTATGCAAAGCAGGAAACACTTTTAATGTTATTGTTTTAATTAGGCTTACAGAAGGCTGTAGACATCTTGATTTTTGCTATTATCATAAATACATATTATTATTATTATTATTATTATTATTATTATTCATGCTTTTAGCTTGGAAAATATATTATTAAAATTAAATATAATTATTTTCCTCATATAAAATATTCTATTTTTAAGAGTTTAAAACAAATGGCTGAAAATACAAGAATTGTCATTGCAAGTAAAGAATGGGTTAATATGCCCTTCACAGAGGATTTTGCAGGTGCGATAAATTGATTCTGTCTTCTTCAACATTGTAAATATTCATACCTCCCCGAAACTGGTAAGAGGTTTGTGCAGTTAGACAGTTTGACAGGTGCCTTTGTCGTGAGACTGTAATGACCATCCAAGCTTATAAAAAAAAATGATATCAACTAAGATCTCGGTTTTAGCAAATTAAGGACTTCGTGCAGTCGTGACCAAGGTCAAGCAGGAAACAATTGTCTTGTAAAAGAGACAAATAAAATAGAGGAAAAAAAAACTTGTTGCTTTCTCTTTTTCTGATTTAATAGCATGGATATAAAAGACAGCACTGTCTGACAAATACCCTGCAGAGCATACTGCACCAAAAGAACTTTCTGCTTTTGGAATATATCTGCAAAATACATGTAGCAGTTCACATAGCAGTAGCTTCCATACATATTTTTTTTATTATGGAAGCTCCTGTTATGTGAACTGCTATGTATACCTTTTTATTTGATTTCCCATCTACTGTATAGGTTGGCAGCCTAGTAAGTATTAGGGGGTGTGTGAATGCTATTAAGTGTATGGGCAATGTTGTATTTATTTTAATTTTGAAACACCATCCCCGAACTAGTAAGGCAGACACTTTGATCGTCTATTTTACATATAAGGCACTTTAAACATGCCAAATAGTCAACTTCTCATATTACTAAAAAAATACACATTTTATTTCATTATAAATTTAATTTTGTAAGTTTTTTTTTACTAATATTTATTATTTTGTAGTTTTAAAGTCCCTTGTATGTATGAAATACAATTTGTGGCCTTTTTTTTTTTTTTACTAATCTGGGAAACTGATTATTTGGCACCTTGTATGTAAAATGCACAATCAACTTATCTGTCGAAAGGAGTGGCTTCCTAAGAAGCATTTCAAGGTCCTGGAGTGGCCTAGCCAGTCTCCAGATCTCAACCCCATAGAAAACCTTTGGAGGGAGTTGAAAGTCCGTGTTGCCCAGCGACAGCCCCAAAACATTACTGCTCTAGAGGAGATCTGCAGGGTGGAATGGGCCAACATACCAGTAAGCTCTTGTACACACGGTCGGAGATTCCGACAACCAAATCCGTCTGAGTAATTCCGACAGATTAATTCCGGAAGAGGTCCGGAAGTGATGTTGCATACACGCGGTCAGACTAAGTTGTCTGAAAATCCGATTGTACATAACGTGATGACGTTATTTCATTACGACGGGACTACGTTCAGGCTAGTAGCCAATAGCTTTGGTCTAGGAATTTGATCTGAGCATGCGTGGCACTTTGTCCGTCGGAGTAGGCTACACATGATTGGAGTATGTCCGATCGGAGCATTTTGTCGGAAAATTTTACCGGCAAGTTGGAAAAGTTGGTCCGTCGGATATTCCGACGGAAACAGTCCGATGGAGACCACACACATTCGGAATATCTGACAAAACAGTCCGATGGGACACATTCCGTCGGAATCTCCGACCGTGTGTACAAGGGCTTACAGTGTGTGACAACCTTGTGAAGACTTCCAGAAAACGTTTGACCTCTGTCATTGCCAACAAACGATTTATAACAAAGTATTGAGATGAACTTTTAATATTGACCAAATACTTATTTTCCACCATAATTTGCAAATAAATTCTTTCAAAAATCAGAATGTGATTGTCTGGATTTGTTTCCACATTTTGTCTCTCGTAGTTGAGGTATACCTATTATGACAATTAAAGGCCTCTCTCATCTTTTTAAGTGGGAGAACTTGCACAATTGGTGGCTGACTAAATACTTTTTTTGCCCCACTGTAGATGTTTTGATAAAATGATGGATTTTCTATACTATTTTGAGAGAGTTACACTAATATGTTGCCGTTGTCCAAGCATTATAAGTGGAGACTCCCATGTGTAATAATTTATTATCTGCTCAGTTTTAAATGACATTTTCTAAGTATTTGATTTAATGCTAGAACAGTTAGCTGTCAATGACAGCTATCGGCTTAGCAGATCCTGAGCTTTCAATCCTGCTATAGAGCCCTCAGTAAGTGGTCCATAAAAGCAGAATGTCTTTATATTGTTTTCAAATAGGAAGTGCAGCGATGTCACTTGGGCGTTACTGATATTTCCTTTGGGTCCAGCAGCCATTGTTAAGTAGGGCATAGCTGTGACAAGGATATGCCCTTTAAATAAATCATTTGTATATAAAGGTTTCCCTCTTTCCATCCAATAAATGTAAGAGATTAGTCACTTAGACTACCCATCATACTGAAGGACCCCTAGGCAATAGACTCTTGCTGTTAGTTTATTAGGCTTATGGCACCAAAAGATTTACTTTGGCTTTTAACTTACTTATAGTCCACCCTGTGATTTATTGCATTGTTTGTTCCTAGTACTAAAGAAAGGCAATATATACTAGCATTTGTAAATTGTAAAATGTTAGTCTGGTTTATGCGGTCAGCATTGGTTTATGCTTTTTTTTTTAAACCAGTACAGTTCTATTAATGTATATTTTTATATTTGCGGTATCCCTTTATTTATGTTTTTTTTTTTTTTTTTTTTTTTTAAAGAGTATTTATTGAGAAATGAAACAGACATAATAATACATATGCAACAAAAGTGAGTGCAGTACAGTAGGACCATCATCACAGATGAGGTATGCGAAGAGAAGGAGAGCAGAATAAGACTGCAACATATTAATCGTATAACACATACTGTAACAAAGGAATCAAATATCAAGTAATAACTCAAGTAAAACAGAGCGACAAAACCAACAATAACTGGATGGATCCTGAGGCTAAAGGTTGTTGCAATAGCAATATAGAGTTAACCAAGAAAATGACATTTCCCAAGATTTAGTAAAGATAAAAAAAGGGGGGGGAGGGGGGGGGGAAGGGACGCAAACAGGAGGGGGGGTAAACGGGGGGGTGAAGGAGGGGGAGGGGGCAAGGAGCCATGGATTCTCGTGTCTAGTCCCAGAGGCGGGGGGTTCCGTAGAGTGGATCCTGGGGGGTAGTGGGTTGTTGAGAGCGGATTAGCCATTAGGGGGGGAGAGGGGGCTGATCCCCAGAGCAGCTGGAGAAGCGCCATAGTAGAAAAAAGTGTAGTGATCCAGATTGGTAATGTCCACCGGGGGGAGAGTGAATTGTATGAAGGGAAGCCACAGTGCGTAGAAGCGAGACTTTGTTTTTTCGTCCCGAAAATTTGCGTTGCATCGGTCCTTGTAGAGGAGTGAAAGGAGGTCTTTCTGCGTCTGATCCACGGAAGGGGGAAGAGAAGAAGTCCAGTTTTTCAGAATAGATTTCCTGGCTAGTAGCAAGCAGAGGAGAGCCCAGTCTTTGTAGGAAGGTTTGCAAGGTGTGCAATTAGGGGGCACGAGGCCACCGGTGGGAGACCACGGAAGCAAGAAGGGGTCCCAATAACCAAAAATGAGAAGGAGGGGGTCCTTTGGCAGTTTCAATAAGGTAACTTTGAAGATGTAGGCGAGTATCCGATCCCAGAATGATGAGATGTAGGAGCAGGACCAGAAGCGGTGAGCCAGCGAGGGCCTGTTAAGAAGACAGTGGGGACACTTGGTGGTGTCCTGGTCAGTGGCAGATGGAAGGAAGGGAAGGTATGCCCGGTGGGCAATTTTCAATTGCGTTTCTCTCCAAAGTTCGTTGGGAGTCAGTCGGTAGACTTTGTTGAGACCGTGCAGAATTTTGTCTACTAGATCCGGGTCCGGAAAGTCTTTCTTCCAGTTGGCGACAGATGAAGAAGTCAGGGGGGAGGAACATCGCTGGAGCAAAGGTTTGTAGACGTCCGATATTTTGTAGGTATCATCTCTGAGCAGACGGTCCAAGAAAGTTAAGGTGAAGCGTTTATGTTCCTCTCTGCAGATGCCGTTTAAGTAGCTGGTACATTGCCTATAATGAAAGGCATGGGCTGGTGGGAGGGAAAACTTTTCTGCTAGGAGAGCAAAAGGCAGAGGGCGGCCAGAGTCCAGGTCACAGAGTGTAGCAAAGCTTGTGATGCCCTTCTCTTTCCAGAGGTGGAATGTCTTGTGGAGAAGGCCAGGGGAGAAAGTAGGGTTCCCCTGTATCGGGAGGTGCCTGGAAACAAAAGGGGGGAGCTTGAGGCACTTCCTGGTTTCCCTCCAAGCTATGGCAGTGTCCCGGAGTAGGAGATTGTGTTGGAGCAGTGGTGGTACCGATTTCCACCGACAGTGGAGGAGAGCTGTCAACGAAAGTGGAGAGACCATGGCGGCTTCCATAGAGTAGTTGGAGTATTTGGAGGATTGGGATATCCAATCCAAGCCAGTGCGTAACAAACATGACAAATTATACAATCTTAAGTTAGGCAAGCTAATACCCCCCTCGTGTCTGGGAAGATGCAACTTTTTTAGGGCTATACGTGGGCGTTTGTCCTGCCACAGAAAGGAAGAAAAAGCTGACTCTAGAGTCTTGACATCTTTGTGGAGAAGGAGCAGAGGGATGGTTTGGAGTGGGTACAGTAGCCTGGCAAAACTAACCATTTTTAGAAGGTGGCATCTTCCCAGAAGCGAGAGAGGCAGATCCATCCAGTTCACCATTTCCTGAGAAATTTTTGTGATCAGAGGGGGGTAGTTAAGGTGGTAAAGGGAGGAAGGCAATTTACCAATTTTAATACCAAGATAGGTGATGTGGGAGCTAGCGGTTGAGAAGATAGAGTGTTGCGTCCAGGGGGGTGTACGATGGGAGCCTATCGGGAGGATTTCGCTTTTGCTGTAATTTATTCGAAGCCCTGAGCAGGATCTGAATACGTCAAAGACCTCTTTAATGGTGGGCATGTCGGAGGCAGGGTCCGACGAAAAAATGAGCACATCATCTGCAAAGAGGGAGGTGCGCAGATCATGTTGACCTATGCGGATACCGTGAAGGGGGGCCTTGTGTGTTAGATATCTGGACAGGGGTTCTAGGGCGATGTTAAAGAGGAGCGGGGAGAGTGGGCACCCCTGGCGAGTGCCCTTGTGCAGGCGAAATTCATCTGAAAGAACACCAGCCGCAACTAATTTAGCTACAGGGGAGGAATACATGGCTTTGATAAGGTGGCAGAAGTGGCCTTTGAAGCCCATTTCAGATAGGGACATAGAGAGCCAATCAAAACTGACATTGTCGAATGCCTTTTCCGCAACTAATGTTATAATGGCAAAGTCCCCATCAGGGTTGTTTTTTGCATGTTCCAAAGCGAGCATAACCTTACGGATGTTCAAGGTGGCAGTTCTGCCCTTCACAAAGCCAGATTGGGCAGGATGAATTAGGGAGGGAATAATGGCAGCTAGTCTGGTGGCTATTATTTTGGACAGTATCTTGACATCCAGGTTGAGGAGGGAAATCGGCCTATACGAGCCTGGTTCGAGAGGATCCTTCCCCTTTTTGTAGAGGAGTTTAATAACAGCCTGGTTCCCTGAGGGGAGATATGGACCACCGGACCAGATGCCATTATATACCTTGTGTAATGTGGGCTCTGTGATGGAGGAGAGGGTTTTATAAAATTCACTGGTGAAACCATCAGGACCGGGAGCTTTGGATGGGGTTAGTGTGCGGATCGTGGAGGAGATTTCGGTGAGTGAGATGGGGGCATTAAGGGCTTCTAATTGTTCAGAAGTGACTTTAGTTAGGGGCACACTATCTAGGAAGGAGCGGGCGGAGGCATTATCTATAGGGTCTGGAGCATAAAGGGCCGTGTAGTAGTTCAGCATCACCTTATTAATTGCTTGCGGGGTGGAGTGAAGGGCACCCTGTGTATCTTTGAGAGAGGTGATATGCGTCGGATGAAAGGCGCCTTTGCATAGCCTCGCTAGGAGTTTGCCCGCCTTATTACCAAATTTGTGGAGCGTTGCGTCAAGTTGAGATCTTTTCGCGCGTTCGATTGTGTCCGCCCAAGTGTCAAAATCTTGCTTGGCTGCCTGCCATTCGGCTCTATTGTTGGGGGAGTCAGTAGTGGAGAGGGATCTTTGGGCTAAATGTAGTCTCGCGCTGGCCCGTTTATAATGGGACAGGGCGTTTCTTTTGAAGGAAGACGCATAAGAGATGATTCGGCCCCTGAGAAACGCTTTACCAGCGTCCCAGAAGAGGTTGGGGGAATCAGAGTGGGGGGAATTCGCTTCCGAGTATTCGCGCCAGGATATCGCCATAAAGTGTTGGAAGTCAGGATTGTTGTGGAGATAGGAGGGGAAGCGCCACAGTCTAGGGTGTGGTGGAAGATCTAAGTTGTCAAGTCGAGTCAAAATCGGGGCATGATCAGAAATAGCAATGTCGAGAATTTCTGCTTCAGACAGATTGGGGATGAGGTCGTCGGATCCGAAAAAATAGTCGATTCTCGAGAACATGTTATGGGGGTGGGAGTAAAAGGTATATTCCCTGTCTGCCGGGTGAGACAGGCGCCACAAATCGCGAAGATGTAGGGACTCCATGGTGGAGGCAAAAACGGAGGTGTCAGAGGGAGCATTTTTTAATCTATGTCGTGGGGGAGGGGATCTGTCGTCTACGTAGTGAAGGATGTCATTGAAGTCACCGCCGACCAAATGGGGGGTTTGGGTGAAACGAAGGAGCCAGGAGGTCAGATTGCTGTAAAAGGATTTACCGGGGCTATTGGGAGCGTATACGTTAGTGATCACTAGGTCTTTGGTTCCCAGGCGAATATGCACTGAGAGGAGCCTGCCCTGAGAATCTGAGTGTGTGGACAATACTTCGCAGGGGAGGTTTTTATGGATCAGCAGGAGAACACCCGCCTTACGGTTAACGGCATCTGAACCTAAGACCTTTCCAACCCAGAGTTTCTGCATGCGATGAAAGTCTGGAGCGGATAGATGGGTTTCCTGAAGGAGGGCAATGTCTGTTTTCAATCTTTTTAGGTGCCGTAGGATCTTCATTCTCTTATTGGGCGATCTTAGGCCTTTCACATTCCAGGATATTATGTTCATGTCAGGGGGGGCGAGAAGGGGAAATGGGCCGATGTTGTATATTTAACGCTAGCCGGTGGACCGAGTAGGCTAGATTGTGGATTGGATAGAAAGAATCTTGTGTAGCAGTGGAACCCGTAAAGTGTGGTGTAGAGAGGGGGGACGTAGTCTACAATGGAAAGATAGGTGGGGGGGCAGGGGGGATGGGGAATAAACTGAAACACATACGTAAACAAAAACATTGGAGCGAACTTCGCTTTTTTCCGCATGGAGTCACTGTGTAGGCCAGCCCCCAGTGCACGACCCAAGGCATGAAGCAAAAGCACTCGGGTGGGAGTATGAGCACAGTAAAAAGTGCTAGGGGAGAGCCAAAAAAAAAAAAAGAGAATACGTGCCATGGTACGGCGCTAGTCTTGCACAGTGAGTCCAGAGGGAGCACAATATCGTCATAAGTCATGTAAGGAGGGAGCTTCATATAGATATGCGGCTTAAGCAATTTAGGAAAAAGACCCAAAAAAAAGAAAACCGGGTAATTTACGGGGGGAGCATATATATAAAAGGAAGAGAAAAAATATGGACCGTAGAAATATACGTAACAAAAGAGCATATAAAAACAAAGAAACATACAATGATACTAGTGTAACCAAAAAATTACAACATATATAATGGCCGCAATGGCGGCAGGGCCACGTCTAAGCGAGGACAAAGAGTCAGTCGATGTAGAGGTGGCCAGGAAGACAGAACAACGGTGGTTTGATTGCTACATGGGAGCATAACTTGGCACAGGGCCTAAAAAATAATAGAAACCGGGTGAGCATCAGGCAGAGCAACCATCCTTGCCTGGTCGGATGAATGAAAAATCTAACAAGGAAACTTACAAGTCTGGTGAACCCGGCAAAAGGGTCGCCGGAAAGGCGAGCAGAGGAGGAATCAGGGAGACTGCCATGTCCTCACCGAGGGGTGTCACGGGGATGGCGGTCCGGGGCAGAGGGCCTGAACCGTTTGGGCGAGTCTTTCCGCGGGCTCCGTTGGTCCAGGGAGCGGTTAAGCGATGATGACTTGGATGGGGTGTGGGGGTGCGAATCCGAGTGAAGAGAGCGTAGAAATGCCTCCGCTTCGGAGGGATCTTGAAAAGTCAGCTGGTCGCCGTTTGGGGCTTTGAGGCGCAGGACAGCCGGAAAGGCCAGGGAAAACTTGAGTTGCATTTTGAAAAGTTCCGAGCACACCTGCTGGAATGCTTTCCTCTTCTTGGAGACCTCGATGGAATAATCGGCGAAAATCAGGACCTTGATCCCATCTAGTTGAAGAGAACGGGTTTGTCTGAACTTCTGTAGGATCAGGGCCTTGTCAGAGTAATTGAGGTACTTTGCAATTATGGGTCTGGGGGATTTGCGTTCAGGTGCGGCGGGACCCATACGGTGGGCCCTCTCTACCGTGCAGGGGCCCGGGAGGCCCAGGGCTTCTGGGATGCGGATCGCACAAAAGTCAGATAATTCGGAGGTCTGAAGCGACTCAGGGATGCCAACGAATCGCAGGTTACTCCGTCTGGCCCTATTCTCCAAGTCATCGAGCTTCTGTAAGATGTATTGGTTCGTCCTGTCCTGGGAGCGTTCAGTGGCTTGGGCCTGGTACAATTCCTCCTCCATGTCTGACACGCGGTGTTCCAGGTCATTTAGTCTGGTGTGGTGTTCGCCTATTTGGGCCTTTAACTGTTGCATGCCTGCATTTACGGCCTTTTCCACCGATGCAGAGATCATGGGGGATAATAGAGCAGCCACGGCCTGGGCAATGCGTTCCGTAGTTGAATCACCAGCAGGGGATGTGGGGAGAGTGCCCTGGGGTGGATGAGCTTGAGAGGTCAGTGGGGAATGAGCAGGGCAAGGGGAGGATGGGTCACTGCTCACCTCCATGTCTGTAGAGCGCTGTGAGGAGAAGGTAGCCGAGTAGGCCGAAGCCGGGGCCTCAATTTGCGGCCGCGCCGCGGTCGCGGGTGGCGCCGCGTTCGTTCGCGCGCCGGACTTCTCCAGGAACTTGTCCATGGCTTAGAGGGCTATGAGAAGGGTGGATTGGTGTTTTCCCAACCGCTCGGCCGATTTTATAAGCCGAATAGAGGGTCGCGCTGCGGGAGCTGAGTGGAGGAGCAGTCACTCCATGCTGCGCCGGAACCGGAAGTTTATTTATGTTCACATTGCAGTTGTCTGCAAGTGCATGGAAATTATATTTTGAAAAATATTGACATGTAAGGGGAGGCTGATTGTCTTTTACTTCCTTGCCCTTGTACATCTTCCATCAAATTATCGCATGCATCAAGTTTTTTTTAAAACTATAATGTGTAATATTTTTATGTTACTTGTAACCCTCTGCTTCAGTTGTTGTTGGATAGAAAGGAGCGGGAAGAGAGCAGTATTTCAGCTAGTGAAAACTGAGGATAGCAGGACTTGGATTTATTACATATATTAATTTCATTCTTACTTGGGTCCAGCTTGTGTATATCATATTTAATTAACCACTGTGGAAGTTGGCAATCTCTGTGCCAGTTAGTGCTACTACAGTGATTGTCGAGAATTTCCCCATCCTGTGCTGAACGGTTGCACTACTGCATACCGACCACAGGGGGTCACTCACTCAGCACAGCTACCGCTTATAGCAGGGATATGTAATTAGCGGACCTCCAGCTGTTGCAAAACTACAAGTCCCATCATGCCTCTGCCTCTGGGTGTCATGCTTGTGGCTTGAGTCTTGCTATGCCTCATGGGACTTATAGTTCTGCCCAGCTAGAGGTCCGCTAATTGCATATCCCTGACTTATAGAATGCTTTGCATTCTTAGCAATGAATACAAGACTTTCACTGATACGATAAGGTGGAGATCATGACATTGCCATCCCTTTTCCCCGCCATGTAGTGAATGGTGCCAGTGCTGAATGGGCAGTAGGGCAGCTGCTCAGCACCAACTACTACAATGATTGTCAGCTTCCAAAGTGGTCCCACAGGTATGAGATATGCATAATTACATTGGTAAAAGCTGAAACAATGCAAGTATGCAATTAAAATCATACATGAGCAGAGTGTATTTGCCACTTTTTTTGTGCATTTTTCTGCGTTTTGTCATGATTATACACATTTTTGAATATTTTTTCATGTTTTATACATGTATTTTGTAAGCTTCCATCCCTTTTCTCTTGCTTAATGAAAATTTTGAATCATCTGGCAGTTGTCATCTTCCTTGCATTGCCTAGTTTTTTTGTGTGTTTTTGTGGCAGAGAAACACAAGAAACACCTGAATATGTGAGACACTAGCATAAATGCTAGTGTCGCACATATTCAGGTACAACCTTGAACTGTATGGAGCTAAATACACAGAAATCTCCTCAAAAACTAGCTCCTGTTGTTATTCATGTGACGGGAGGCAAGCTACAAGTGACAGAGCACACTAATTTGCAATGCAATAAAAAAAAAATGGAGGATTGTCATGGGTAGGCATAAGAGCAATAAATGCTCAGGTGTGAATAGGGACTTATGCCCCATACGCACGATCGGACTTTCCAACAACAAAACCGTGGATTTTTGTTTGAAGGTTGTTGGCTCCAACTTGTCTTGCATACACACGGTCACACAAATGTTGGCCAACAATTATGAACGTGGGAACGTGGTGACGTACAAGACATACGATTTTCTGAGAAAAAGGAAGTTCAATAGCCAGTGTGGCTCCTTCTGCTTGATTCAGAGCTTGCGTGAACTTTTGTGCGACGGACTTGTGTACACACAATCAGAAATTCCTACAACAAAGGTTTGTTGGCAGAAAATTTGAGAACCTGCTAGCCAACATTTGTTAGCGGAAAGTCCGATAACAAATGTTTGATGGAGCATACACATGGTCGGACTTTCAGCCAACAAGCTCACATCCAACATTTCCCATTGGAAAATCCGACCGTGTGTACGCGGCATTAGACTAGCGATTGCTTGTATTATTATACTGTATGTTGTATGAATCCACAATGGATTCTGGAAAATAAAAGTCAAAGAAACTTTGGAGTGTCTCTACTTGTTCTGGGTCCATAACCAGGAAGCCTAAGCATTGGTATGACAGCCAAGTATCTAGCATTTTCAGAGGTCAGCAATGGTCAGCCTGTATATTTCTATTATTTCAGGTTTTAGCACTGAACACTAAATTCTGTTGGGAGTAAATCTAAACATTGCATGTTTCTGCAAACTTTAATGCACAATTACTATGTGTTTTCAAAACATAACTAATCAGAAAGAAAAGCTAGAAATGCAACACTCTGGGAATATATCACGTACAGTACAGTACAGTAACACCTCTTTTCAGAGAAATCACAACCTTCAATTGCTTCTTGTAGCTCCCCAACAGTCTTTCAGATCTCACTTTAAGAATGTTTTTTTCACTCTTCTCTGGAAAATATCTTTAATTCAGAAATATTTTTACATCACCTGCATGTTTGACATCCACCTACACATTTTCAATCATTTATATAAAATTCATAAAGATACAGTAATTAGAAATAGTACTTAATAGTTATCTGCAGAAAGATGTCATATTTCAACTGTTCCATAGAGTTTTTTTCTACAAAGAAATAGAAACAAAAAAAAAACGAATTTATTCAGCGTTGCCCAACCTTGTGAGTCACTATAATGTATGTGATTAGAAAGGTGACAGCAATTAAAATAATAGGCCTACTGATAACAGATTTTTTATTTTTTATTTTTTAAAGAGAATTTTATTGAGGAAAATGCATAGATGTACAGAAAATTCCAACAAGCTGGAGAAACATTGCACAATCACAATCAAAGTTCTTGACAGAAACAAATTCAAGACACTGAGCAATTGGACATACAGACTTTCTTAGGGTAGTTTGGCTACCTTAAGTCACAAACTATCAAAGATAAGCAGTTTCAGAGTGGCTACCAGAAAGTGAAAGATGAGGGGGTCAAAAAGAGAGGTCAAACTGTGTTGGTATGTTATGAGGCAATTAGGGGATCCTTATCCTCAGACCTACTGCCGGTTCGGCCTGGGGGTGAGTGTGTGCGGGGATCATTTGAGGATAAATCTAGTGGTGCCCGGATGAAATCCTACAGCTTGTGATAGCGCGTTCGTGAGATCTATCGTTCCAGGCTGCTTCGGGGGAATCCGTAGTGGAAGTCAATGGACAGCAGTGATGGATTGTGCTGCCAGAATTCTGTACTGCTGGTATGTGATTGTATACGCATGTGTGTATGGTTACAGAGACAGGTTGGGGGTTGGGGTCAGGTTGGGGAGGGACTAGGAGGGGGGGGAGGCGAGGGGATGAGGATTGAGAGAGAAGAGAAGAGGGGAGGGGGAGAGGAAAGAAAAAAAAAAGGGGGTGGGGTGGGCCGAGAATAGAGGGAGGGCTTCTCGGGACATCTGACAAATTCATTAGGAGTCTGGAGGGTTCATGAAAAGTCTGAGCTCTCTCTCTCCAAGCACCCATCTCTCAGAGCATTTCAACTGGCAAGTAGCTTATTTCCTCACAAGCCTCTCTCTTGTTCTTTCCCCCCCTCGGGTTTATACGAGGATTTGTTGGTTAATGCCATCAGTTATATATTTATGCTGTAAGGTAAACAGCATTCCAATAAACACTTGCTATCCGCTCGTTCGTTCGTGTTTTAAACTGTTAATTTTATGACTTTTAAATGTGAGTACCCAGGACTTTGCTTACTGAATAAATAGAAACTATAAATACGTACTTCACTATTGGAGTGTTCCCCTTTCTTCCTTTTATGATAACTGCATATGCATGGTGACTGAGTGTCCAGAGAAAACCACTTATTGAGCCTATACCAGCGGATAGCAAGTGTTTATTGGAATGCTGTTTACCTTACAGCAGTAAGGTAAGGTAGTTATTGCACCTAGTGTGTGAACACAAGATTCACAGGAGCACCGGTGGAACCAGTCCCTTTTTGTTTGGTCACGCAGCTTATTGATTTATTTGTCACTGGATGGACTCACATTTTGCATGACTTTATATAATCGTTGCTTGATGTGATACTTTAGAGCACATTCTGGATGTGCGTTTGGATTTTGATTATCATTTTTTGCACTGTATGCACTTTGATTAAGATACACTGGATGTTATTGCACTGTACCAAATTGTACTATTACGTTTTTACAAGTCTTATCCTTTTGTATATTCTGTGTATTTTTTATTTTATTTTTAATATTTCTTTATTTATATTCTGTGTATATTTTTTTATTATTTAATTTTTTATTTATTTTTATATTTTTATTTCTAATACTTTATTATATTATATTATATTTTTATTTTTTATTTTATTATTTAATATTTTTTTCCTACCTTTATTTATTCATTTTGGTTTTCACTTTAGTCTGCTAGTTTTATTTGTATTTTATTTATTTTTACCTTTATTTATGCCACGCGCTGTTTTACCTCTATCGGATTTCTTTGATTATTGATTTTGCACATAGCACTTGATTGGATACTGTTAGCACTGGGTTAGGTGCACAGCTTGATTTATCTCACCTGAGTGGATATACACACTATCTGAGCCTATTAAGGCACGTAGTTTATTTATATACTATTTATTGACACCTAGGCACTACAGCTAGTTTATTTAGCTTTATTGTTATTTTTTCTGTTCATTTGGAGCGCAACACCAATTACTAACCTATTATCACTTATTTTGGGGAGGGTTATCACCCCTACCGGTGTTTTGCTGCAACCATAGCTTTCACTTCTAATTATATTTTTTTACTTTAGGGCACGTAGTTTGGCGCGAGAATACCTTATACCCCTACATCCAGTAAGCTTGCATCTGCATTGGTGGTGAATTGCTGCACTAGTGTCACTAGATTTTGTTTACTATTTTGGATACCAACGTGGTGTTTTAGGATCTTCCTTTATTTTCTTCAAACACACGCCATTATACACTGTTGACTTTAATCATCTTCACAGACTTATTGATAAATATTTGTACGTTTACATATCATTTTATAAGTTTACATCGTATTCACTATATGTGTGATTTTTTGTGACACATTCATATCATCATGTTTATATTGTCATAATTCACTTTGTCACCACTTTTTTTGAGATTCACATCTACAATTTTAACATTTGTTATGTTAGTATTGTCATTTAATTGACTCAAACATTTTAGCATTACACTTTATATATCTCTGATCACAGCAAAAATTATCTGTTTGTTGTGTTAGCTGCTAACATTATTTAGGCAGTGTGGAGTTACTTCTTTACAGAAAAAAAGACAGCCTGTGCTTCCAGAAGAGGTAAAAACGAGCCGTAAAAATGAAAAATGCCCAAAAATGCCCCTAAACCCTGATAAACTCTGGTAAACGCTGGTAAACGCTGTAACAACATGTTAGCCACGTTTAGTGGTGTTTGCCATTTTAGGCGTTTTTACATTATAGGGAGAGTTTTTACTGAAAAAAAGGCAAAAACGCTAATGCGAAAAAACGCCATAAACGTTATTTAAAAAATCTTGTCATAATTCCTTTATAGAAAAATAGATTTTTGTTACTATCAGTAGATTTCCATAAGAAACAGTTGTGGTGGTTCATTGAAATTGACACGTTGGTTGAAAATGCCACAGGGACCTGGGCATGGGTGAGAGCCAGGAGTGGTCATTTGAGAAATGAGAATGCAGGCACAGTATGGGTAAGGGACAGGCAACTGGAAGGCAAAAAGAAAGGTGTAGCAGAGCAAGCAATGTATATATAAATATAAAACAAAGTTGGGACAGGCACACTCTTAACACCGCGTACAGACCGATGGAAACAGTCCGATGGCAGCTTTTCATTGGATTTTCTGACCGTGTGTATGCCCATCTGTCTTTTTCTGTTGGCATTTCCGACGGACTTTAGATTGAAAGCCTGTTCTTAATTTTTCCGACGGAAAACCTTTCTATCGGATTTTCCGATCGTGTGTATGCAATTCTGACACGCAAAATTCCGACGCATGCTCGGCAAGAATTTGATGCATGCTCGGAAGCATTAAACTTCCCTTTTTATAGTGCCGTCAAACGTGTTGTATGTCGCGGTGTTATTGACCGTCGGAATTTAGTGTGGCCGTGTGTATACAAGACAGTTTGAGTGAAATTCCCTAGAATTCCGATGGGAAAACCATCAGAGCTTTTTCGACGAGAATTCCGATCGTGTGTACGTGGCATTAGTCATTATTATATTTCTCTACAGAGATCCAAGGTTATTAGAAACAAACATTTACTCTCCATGAACAAATTGGCCTCTTTATCATCCTTAACCTCCAAAAATGCCTGCTCTAGCATCTTCACAAATCTTAAGCTTGCCAGATTCCCTCTTACTTTGCTAGAAGACGTACTGTTTTCTGTCATCAAGTTGATATCTAGAACCTGGACCCTAATTGTACCATCTACCAAGAAATCTTGGACCACAGGCATTAATTGTATCCAATAAAATAATTTACTAACACAAAGGATGCCTACCCAAGTATTGCAAAATCTGGGGGAGATGGAACTCATCATCCAACTTGTAACCCAACAAATAAGTTCAATTACTGAATACTTCAAGGATCTACTTCCTCTTTCTCTTTATCTAGCTCGTTAGTTTTGATCTTCTTTCCAATACTTTCTCTATCTATACTGGGATGAATAGCTGATTGTCCTTTGAGAACTCACTCCTACATGAGAACATTATAAATACACTTTGAGGTGCCAACACTCTCCTTCCATAATAAAATGCAGAAGCAAAGTAAAAGGATTTTTCTTGCTTTTCATGTCTGTTGCTCGGATTTATTTGTTTCCAATAACAATGTTCAGGTTGTCAGTGTTATATTCCATAAATATGACAGGTGTGACTTTGCTTTGCTGCTGTAATACAATTACAAAATGATTTCTAAACTACATGCTATTAATTTCAATGTGATCATGGTAATATTCAACTTTAAAATGGTATTAAAATCAAAAGCAATCATTTATTATATTGCACCTTACCTATTCTAATGCCCCGTACACACAAGCGGATTTTCCGTCGGAAAAAACGTGTATGTTTTTTCCGACGGAATTCTGCTCAAGCTTGGCTTGCATACACACAGCCACACAAAAGTTCTCTGAACTTTCGACCGGCAAGAACGCGGTGACGTACAACAGTATGACGAGCCGAGAAAATTAAGTCCAATGCTTCCAGCATGCGTCAAATTGATTCCGAGCATGCGTAGGAATTTTGCGCATCGGAATTGGTACAGACGATCGGAATTTCCGAACTGAACTTTTTCCGATCGAAAAATTGAGAACCTGCTCTCAATCTTTTACTAGAGGGAATTCCGCCAGCAAAAGTCCGATGGAGCATACACATGGTCGGAGTTTCAGACCAAAAGCTCTCATCTGACTTTTGCTGGCGGAATTTCCGATTGTGTGTATGGGGCATTAGACGTAGTAACAGCATTCAATTTCTTTTTTAGGCTTTCTTTGCTTTACTTTCATCTGGTGATCTGGCCAGTTTTTCTGTTTTTCAAAAGAACAATCTGTCCTGTAGGTGCAGCAGTCAGAGGGATGAGACAAACCATTGACCACTGACAGGGGTGTTTGTCATGATTAGCTTTTATTTATTTATGTAAAACCTCTATCCCAAAATAAAAATAAAATGTTGCTTGTATAACTGCAGTTTGAATACATTTTTAAGTGTATCTAAATTTGATAAGACCTCTAATGCCGCGTACACACGACCGGACTTTTCAACATCAAAGGTCTGACGGAACAATTCTGGCAGACCATTCGATCGTGTGTGGGCTGCAGCAGACTTTTGATTTGCAAAAATCCGACAGACTTTAGAAATGGAACATGTTTCTAATTTTTCCGCCAGAACTCCGCCGGACCCAGTTCCTACCGAGAAATCCGCTCGTGTGTATGCTGGTCCGACGGACAAAAACCAACGGGAGGGCAGCTATTGGCTATTGGCTATGAACTTCCTTATTCTAGTCCGGTCGTACGTCATCACATTCGAATCCGTCGGACTTTGGTGTGATTGTGTGTGGCAAAGTCTGTTCATTCGGAAAGTCCGTCAGAACTCTGTCAGAACTCCGTCGAAAGTCTGTCGGACCTAGTCCCTCGAAAAGTCTGGTCGTGTGTACGTGGCATAACACCCTCACCAAAAAAAACAAAACAAAAAAAACTGACAATGCTGCTGTACCCCTTGTGCTCCTTCATCCAGAGTGGGGGCACCTAAGACAGGAGGTGTGTTACTGGACAGATCACCAGGTAAAAACAGAGGGGAAAAAGGGAAAAAAGAAAACGAATGCAGCCACTACATCCAGTGATTACATTTTTGGTTTTGGGTTTAATATTGCTTTAATTTCTTAATTGTTACTGCTTTATTCCCCTCATATATGTGTCATGCCCAAAACAACCATTGTCTAAAAAAACTGTAGATAATAAAAAAAAATTACTAAAGGAAAACAAACTTCTGTCACATGAGGGGGGGCAAAACACAATGGATTCTGCACCTTGCCCGTTTGTTTTACATTAAAAAGATAATCCATCATGGTGACATTCAAAACCAACAAGCTGATTTATTGAAATTGTTGCCAGTAAGACAATGTGCACATTAAAAGGACTTTCTTAAATTCAAGCTTTGTTGGGTCTTTTATCATAAGCATATATGCAGAACACTGTAAACATGCACTGGCAGATCTTTTTTGCTTTCATAAAAAATATGAAAATAAATTAAAAATGGCCTAATAATTACTGTATCCTAAATACCAATACAAATCCAACTAAATTAAGCCAAGTGACATTTTTTCCTTTCAGAGCAGTAAATGTGTTTTTAAATGTTAATTGATATCAAGTTCCATTTCACATCTCTTAACCTTTCATAAACAACCTTCCTCCTTCTTTTGTTCTTCATGGGTTATTATGTGATTGGTTGCAGGGGAAATAATGTGTTTTTATGATGAAAAATTAGCCTTACTTTTTTTAATGTTTTTCTTCTTATTATTATTGTTCTCCTGTTTACCATTATTTGTTGAAACCATGGAAAATCATATGTAAATTAACAAAATAGTGTGAGGAACTGGGTTTAGAAGGCAAGCAGTGCTCAATGATCAATCAGAATTGACATTGACCTGGGCTAACTTCAATGGCTGAGCTCTGGTTGGTGACTTTGGGCTAAGACAACATGAGCTTGGTGTGTCACCCCTGCCCTGTTTGCTGTCTTTAAAATGTATCTAAATCCAAAACTGTTCTTATATAGTTTTGGATATAAGTAGGGAATAATTAAAACCCTTGTCAGATTTTTTTTGTGTGTCAAAAGGCACAACGGGAAGTCACAGGGAATCTCCATGTTGTGGGGAAATCCCCCTCAGCTGTCACCACAACTGGTACCCACACTGGTCCTACATACAGAGAGCAAAGAAAATGTTACATGGGCTTTGGATACACTACAATTTTATTGCAAAAGCTATGCCTTTTGTATACATGAAAAACTTGGCAAAAGACTGAAATAAGTGAAGATAAAAGCACAATTCAAACAAAGAAGCCTGATTAATCATCATGTGCAATTTGTTTTTGCTTGCTAATATATGCAACATGGCAATACCATATGATAATTTGCTGATGTCTACTAAAGAAGGAAAAGAGAACATGTGTAATATCCAGTGAACCTGTGCGGCCCATAGGGCTAATGGCTGTGCTGCCACTTTACACCACTGTTGCCGGATGTGCAGCCCCTCTTTGCCTGGCACGGCGTTATGTCCCCACATGACTGGATTCATATGCTGCTGGAATGTTGTTCTTCCCTCGACCAGTATGTGACATCCTGGTGTAAGGACTGTCCATTGTGTATATTGTAGTGCTTTCCAACCCCATTGTTGGTGTCTGGTCCTTCGCTGCCCCCACAGTGCCCTTAGGAAGTTTCAGAATGTTCATATTTTTGCAGTCGCTTCACATTATGTTAACAAACTTTACTTGATATGTTTATTTGTACCAAAAAAATAAAATACATTAATCAAAATAAAGTCCCTTTTACAGTAAAAAAAAAAACACAATTTTTTTTTTTTTTAACATTCATCCCTGCTATGTGTATAGATGCAGATCTTGCAGCTCCCAAGCCCTCATTGCTCCCCATTCTTATGAAAATAGCTTCATTATGACAGTAAACCATATTTTGGTGTTATTAGTTGTAGTATTTTTTCTTTTAAACATGGCTACATGGAAAGGCAACTACCCCTTTAAAAATGCCTTGTCATAATCCCCCATCCACCCCTCTCTTCCAAAACCCTTCAACGTTAGCTTTATCTTTTGTGGTTGAACATGTGGGACTAGTTCTGCTCAAGGTTGGTTTGCATTCTCAGCTCCCCAGCATTCCCTAGCTGTTGGCCTGGCCTATTTTCTGCTGGTATAGCAATTCAATTTTACAAAAGATGACCGCACAACTGGGATAGCAGGGAGTGTTCTTTAATTAAGCATGGCACAGGAATACAAGAGAGATAATGTGCTGGGAGCAGTGCCAAACACATAAGAGCTTGTATTCCTGTGTGTTGTTCTATAATAAAGAAGACTTCCTGTCATCTTTTTTTTAACTTGAATTGTTTTTAGTTACTTTTATTATTACCATGATCCCAATCCATTGCTGAGGTAAGCAGAACGGAATGAATAATTACCCTGTTATTATCTCAGTTGGAGAAATTTCCCATCACTTCCCACCCTGACAGGAAGGGAGAGCATATCTTCGCAAAACTGACACAGAGGGGGTTATTTACAAAAGGAAAATCCACTTTACACTGAAAGTGCAGTAGCTGTAAATCTAAGGGGTAGATCTGAAATGAATGGAGGCTCTGCTGATTTTATCATCCAATCATGTGCACGCTAACATTTTTTTTTTTCCTTGCATGTCCCCCTCAGATCTACAGCGACTGCACTTTCAAGTGCACTTGCAGTGCAAAGTGTATTTTCCATTAATAAATAACCCCCACTGTGTTTTTTTCAAAATTGTTGCTCTTGTTTTGTTCATAGATCCAAAAAAAAAAAAGCGGAGGCGATCAAATACCACCAAAAGAAAGCTCTATTTGTAGGAAAAAAAGGACATCAATTTTGTTTGGGTACAGTGGTCGCGTGACTGTGCAATTGTCAGTTAAAGCTACGCAAAAAAATGGCCTGGTCATTGAGCAGGCAAGTCTTCCGGGGCTGAAGTGGTTAAATACAATACAACACCCTTCTCACTCAGTTCTCAGGAATCCACTTTGCCAGTAATACAACCTCCAGCACAAAATTAATCAGCTGATCGGACTGTAAGATTTACTCTGAGTTGACCTTTTGTTTCATTAGACCTTTTACAAATTATCGAATAATGACAAATTAATTTGTTATCTTTATTATAATTTCTTTCGTATTAGTTGAAATTCGTTATTTTTTCTTCAGACATTCGGTGCATCCGAATGTCCAAAAGATGCTAAATTTGGCCAAATTTCGATTAGTTGCGAAATGAATTGCACATGCACATGTCTAGAGTTGGATCATGCACCTGTATTAATCCAAGGAAGGGTTGCAGTGCCTTACTTTGGATGTTATAGCGGCATTTTCTTTTTCTGAAGCTAGTCTGTGGTGGATTTATTTTGATGTTTAAAGTCCTTGTCCTGCTATGACACCCAACTTCTAAGCTTCAGCTGGTAGACAGCCACCTTGACATTATCCTATAGGATATTTTGGCAAACTTGGGAATTTATTTTCCCCTTGATGAGGGCAAGTGGTCCAGGCCCTAAGACAGTGAAGCATGCCAAAATCATGATGCTCCTTCCACCATACTTCACCATTGGAGTGATGTTTTGATATTGGTAAGCTGTGCCACTTTTGTGTAAAAATTTGTGCTGAGTATTCTTCCTGAACAATTCAACTTTTGTTTCATCAGTCCACAAAACATTTTCCTAGTAGTGTTAGGATTTTCCAAGGTGCTCTTTGGAAAACTTTAGGTGCAGAGTAGGGATGAGCTTCGAGTTTGAGTCAAACTCATGTTCGACTCGAACATTGCCTGTTCACCTGTTCACCGAACAGCGAACAATTTGGGGCGTTCGCGCAAATTCGAAAAGCCACGGAACACCCTGTAAAAGTCCATGGGAGAAATCTAAAGTGCTAATTTTAAAGGCTTATATGCAAGTTATTGTCATAAAAAGTGTTTGGGGACCTGAGTCCTGCCCCAGAGGACATGTATCAATGCAAAAAAAAGTTTTAAAAACAGGCGTTTTTTTGGGAGCAGTGATTTAATAATGCTTAAAGTGAAACAATAAAAGTGTAATATTCCTTTAAATTTCATATCTAAGGGGGGGTATGCCTAAAAGGGGCGCATGTTTCCCGTGCTTAGAACTGTTTCTGCACAAAGTGTCCTTTCTGCAGGAAAAAAAAGTCATTTAAAAGCACTCGCGGCTATAATGAAAAGATAACAGTTATTGAAAGTCATTGATAAAAAAAAAAACGTGGGGTTCCCCCAAATTCAATTACCAGGCCCTTCAGGTCTGGTATGGATATTAAGGGGAACCCCGCGTCAAATTTAAAAAAAAATTACGTGGGGTTCCCCCCAAATATCCATACCAGACTCTTCAGGTCTGTTATGGATTTTAAGGGGAACTCCACGCCAAATTACAAAAAAAATGGCGTGGAGTTCCCCCCAAAAATCCATTCCAGACCCTTTATCTGAGCATGCAACCTGGCAGGCCGCAGGAAAAGAGGGGGGATGAGAGGGCGCCCCCCTCCTGAACCATACCACATGCCCTCAACATTGGGAGGATGCTTTGGGGTCCCCATGTTGATGAGGACAAGGGCCTCATCCCCACAACCCTGTCCGGTGGTTGTGAGGGTCTGTGGGCAGGGGGCTTATCAGAATCTGGAAGCCCCCTTTAACAAGGGGACCCCCAGATCCTGCCCTCCCCTGTTTGAAATGGTAAGGGGGTACAAAAGTACCCCTACCATTTCACAAAGAAAGTGTAAAAATTTTTTAAAAAACATACACACCGTTGGGAAAAGTCCTTTATTAATAATATCAAAAAGTAACAGTACAGCGCAAATAAATAATAATTAATAAAAAGTCCATAAATTGAAAAATAGATGAATAATAATAGATGCAGTGATCAAGAAGAATCCGCTTGTGCAGTGTGTCTTCAATCAATGTAACAAGTGACGATGTGATCCCTTCACCATTGAACAAGTTGGACTCTCACCTCAACTAATGGACCCCTGATATATCAGACAGGTCAAAAACACATGTTCCCATCAAGGGTAGATCATAAGATTGCAGCAGACCAAACGGAAGTACTCCCAGGAAAGATCCTCCTCTGTGTCATCAGATCAATATGATGTCATGTATAAATATAAAGAACAAGCAAATCTAGTGCTCTCCGTTGATACAAATTTATTTTAAAAGCAAGTAAAGAGAAATTACACTCACATTTGTAAGCACTGATCTCCAGTGCTGAGTGCTAAGCGAAAAAACAAATACCATGCGTGGATCAGTGTGTCAGCTTGCGGGTGACGTCACGGCGCGAGTCACGTGGTCCGTACGCGTTGCGTCCCAAAGAGTAGGCGGGACTTCATCAGCGGTGACGGCATGACGTCGGACGGCCGCTTTTAAGCCAACACACTGATATTGAGCCAATAGAAAACAGAGTTATGCGCAAGACGAGTACCAGGGGAAGCACGTATCAAACGTGACACCGGAACACAGATCTGCGCACAATCACAATACAAGAAAGAGAGGAAAGATGTATTTAAAAACAATACAAATAAGAAACAAAACAAAAACAAAAACAGAGGAAAGCGCAAGTATTGCCTACTAAACAGCAACATGCAGCAATCCTCTAGTTATTTCCACATAAGCTATGTGAAGAAGTATTATTGCCAAAAAAGCAATGCGATGTTATAGCACTGAAATAAGGCCACATATGTGTATATCTCCTAATCAGTCCAACATTACTGGCAATGAAAACCTAAAATGTAAACCCACAAAGCCACTGATATCATCAGAAAGCTACACTGATCCACGCATGGGTTAATGAGAAATGGATATACATATAAAAATACTAAAATAATAATCGTGAGTGAATATATATATATATATATATATAATATATACAAAGATATATATAAAGAATAAAAGATATACTAATCTAAAAATATTATGCTGACAATACAGATAAAATAAAAAATAAAAAAAAGAGAAAAGAAATAATTATCTGTCCAAAATGAAGCAATTTAAATCAAAATCCACGTTCAAACCTCTCGGGGCGAGAACCCTTGTTTCATGGATCCAATAAGACTCACGTTTACTTAATTGGCGTATGAAGTTACCTCCGCGCCAATGTTTGGTTACCTTCTCAATCCCCCAGAAGCTCAAACTCTTGGGGTTCTGAGAATGCACCAATTTGAAATGGCGAGACACATTATGAGTCTTGAGACCCTTTTTAATATTATTCACATATTCGCCTAACCTCACATGTAGGGGTCTCGAAGTTCTACCAATATATTGGAGACCGCATCCACATTGTAACATATATACCACCCCTACAGTAGAACAGGTAATACGTTTATCAATCTTATATTCCTTGTTATTACTAGTGGCAATAAAAGATTTTCTCCTTTTTACATTGCATCTGGAGTGTCTGCATGCCGTACACCTACCACACGCATAAAAGCCAGATAAAAAAGAGAAAAGTCTACTTTCAGTATGCACAGGAGGATCGATAACACTGGGTGCTATCTGGTCACGTAATGAGGGAGCTTTCTTGTATATGAAGGAGGGCCGTGCAGGTAGGAGAGGACCCAACACACGATCCTGTTTCAATATGAACCATTTTTGGCAACCACTTTTTCAAATTTCTTGTACTGTACATTATAATCCAGAACCATTCTGAAGTTAACCCCTTCCGCTTCTGATTCTTTTACTTTATCTCCAACTAAGATAGATCTATCCATCTGTTGGACCAAAGACATTTCATGATCAAGAACAGATCTATCATATCCTTTTTCTTGAAATTTAGAGGATAAGGTTTGGGCCTGAAGCATAAAATCATCCACACGAGAACAGTTCCGCCTCAGTCTTACATACTGTCCTCTGGGGATATTGCATAACCAAGACTTATGGTGGCAGCTCCCCAGAGGGATGTACGAATTCCGGTCGGTTGGCTTGAAATGATTTTTTAATACTAGCCCATCGTTCGCTTTAATGATCTCCAGGTCCAAAAACACCATCCGCTCTTGGCTGATGTTCCATGATAACTGGATGTTTTTATCATTAGCGTTCATGGTGCAGATAAATGTATCCAAACCAACCCGGTCACCATCCCATATAAAGATCAGATCATCAATGAATCTATTGTAGCAAATTAATTCCTTGGGGCGGTTCCGAAAAACAACATCCTCCTCCCAGTGGGCCATGAATAAATTGGCCACACTGGGAGCAAACCTAGCCCCCATGGCAACCCCCCTTACTTGTAAATAAAACTGATGGTTAAACCAAAAATAATTCCTAGATAGACAAAAATCTAAGCATTTGAGAATAAACTTTTTATGGCACTCAGACAAATCGGAATAAGTGGACATAGCCCACTGAACTGAAATTCGCGCATCATTGTGTCCTATAATAGTGTACAGGGAACCAACGTCAGCGGTTACAAGAAAACAAGAGGCCGTAATCTCCAATGATTCAAGAATTTGAATAATGTGTTTAGTGTCTTTGAGGAATGCCTTAGTTTTCAACACCAGGGGTTGTAAAAAGGTGTCAATGTACTGACCCACTCTCGAGGAGATGGAGTCAATACCGTTGACAATGGGCCTGCCAGGCGGGTTAACACAATCCTTATGTATTTTTGGCAGGCAATATATAATGGGGGTTCTGCAGAATAATGGATCAAGGTATAATCCCTCCTTTTTATTGAGAATGTTCTTATTTTTCCCTTCTTCTATTAGCCAATGCAATTCATCCTTGTACTGTAACATAGGGTCTTTATTCAAAATTTGGTAAGTGTCAGTATCACTGACAAGTTTATTCATTTCGGACATATAATTAATTTTATTTAAAATGACCAGCCCCCCCCCCCCCTTGTCTGCGGGGCGTATGATAATGTCATCCCTGCTCCTAAGGGATTCCATTCCCAATTTGATATACTGGGGGTCCTTTACTTTACGTACTTTAAGAGTGTCTAGATCATTTATGACAACATTTTTAAAAACCTCCAGAAACGTATTATCGGTATTTAAAGGGTTAAACGTAGATTTGTTACGGAGATTGGAATGTTGATTTTCAAATGTTTTCACTTGTCTAACCGGGTTGGATAAGAAATATTTCTTCGAGTGCGCATGCGCGAGGCTTCCAAGATGGCCGCGATCATCTAAAGCTCCGCTGCCTCGCGGAACAACGGAACCCCTACCGCACGGCACGGCTACCCTTCCGCTTCCCGAGCTATAGGGGCGGAATCCCGAAGTGTTGGGGCACATTTCTGAATGACCGGTGGACTGGCTAAACGCAATCTCGGCCCGCTGTTCGCTTCATTGGACGT
The DNA here is from genome assembly GCF_037356315.1 of Lithobates pipiens. Taxonomy (NCBI): domain Eukaryota; kingdom Metazoa; phylum Chordata; class Amphibia; order Anura; family Ranidae; genus Lithobates; species Lithobates pipiens. The sequence continues at coordinate 272,961,445 of NW_027507784.1, read as the reverse complement.
GAGGGAGAAATCCAAGATGGCCACCGCAGCACAGCTCCTGTCTCAGGATCACAGATCCGCAGGCACAGTGGATTTCAGGTCAGATACAGACTTTCCTCCTCTCCTCGCCACCCCAGGCAACCCCAGGGGTCTCCCCAAGGAAGCCACACCGTCCCCGGCCTCCACGGTCTCTCTGCTGGAACGCACCATCCAGGAGTTCTCTCCCTCCCCAGCGGGGACCTACAGAGTTACCCAGACCGCCATGGCCCCCCACGAGGCTGCTCATTCAGACCCAGTCTCCCACATGGATGCCCTGTTTGGCAAATTCTCTGAATTATTAGAGAGGGGCCTCTCCCAAACTGCCTTGCAAATCACGGGGGAATTGAAAGCTGATTTTATTAACCTAGGCTCCCGGATCGAAACGATCGAACATAAAATGGAGGATACCATAGCCAGATCCATCCAAAACTCCAGACACATCTACTCAGTACAGGAGCAATTGGACATAGCCATGGCCCGTATAGATGACCTCGAAAATAGGTCACGCAGATATAACGTCAGAATTCGCGGGCTTCCAGAATCAATAACTGATGTGTCCAGGGCGGTGCAAGACCTCATTCAACAGCTAATCCCAGACATCCCAGCTACCAAGCTTGAACTTGACCGGGTCCATAGAACCCTCGGCCCCCCTAGGAAGGATGGCACCCCGCGAGATGTTCTGGCCAAGCCACATCACTTCTCGGTGAAAGAAGAATTCATGAAGAGAGCCAGATCCCTGCAACACGTCAATTACCAGGGACACCAGGTTCAGATCTTTGCGGACCTCTCCCCCTCCACGATACAGAGACGAAGAGCTCTAAAACCCCTCTTGCTTGCAATGTCCCACAAAGACATAAAATACAAATGGGCATTCCCTTTTGCGGTCAGGTTCACGGACAAAGGGAAGTCTTTTGCCTTCTCCACTTTTCCCGAGGGGGAAAAGCTCCTCACCAAGCTGAAAATCATCTCTCAAGAAGCTGACATGGACACTTCTAACCCTAGCCAGGGATCTAACAAACGACCCACTCCTAACAGCCCACAATCCCCGTTATGGACCTCCGGAAGAGCCAAGAAGGTCAAGGATAATGCACCCACCTGAGCAACTTCCAGTCCCATTACCAATCTCTCCATTTTGTGACTGACCGTCCGAGGTCCTGGAGAGGGCCGGAGGACTGCTCCCCAAACTTGGAAAGTTTGGCCCTCCAACCCTTTTTGCCCTCCCCTTGCCTAGGACTTGTACTACCCTTGTTCTACCCTTATCCCCATTGCCTCCAATAATCCGGGACGCTATGCAGTACTTTGTCCAGCTACTGGACTGCCCGTAACCCCGCATATATATTTTTTTTTTTTTTGTTTACATACCCTCGAAATGGGCCCCAAGGTTGCTTTGAGGATTTCCCAGGGGGCTGCATTCCTCAGCACCCCCCCTGGATGTACCATCCTTCCTTATGCCTTAAGAACAGCGTTCATTTCTTAGCCCCAGTGTCTTCTAGGCATTATGTTTAGCCGTGCCTCAAAAGAAAAGTTCCTTTTTATGTATATTGCAGCTTTTATGTTATTGCTATTTAAAGTTGATTTCACAGTTCGGGTAGTTACCCGACTAGGGGTCCCCAGTTCCGCGAGGGACCACATGTGTAACTCTCCCTCCCTCGGCCTATCCCAGGCGTCTGAGGGTCGGGACTCCTGACCTTATGGGTCGGTTGTCTTCATTGTGTTTGCTTGGGATTTCGGGGGGTGTCTCCTGCCCTGATCTCCTCTTTCTCTTCTCAGGAACCCTTTCTTTCCTTGCCCTTTCTCCCCTTCTCTTCCCCCTTGATGGTAAGCTTCCCCCGTTGAATGTTTGCATGACACTATTTTTTTTCTCCTCAGGTTGGGCTGAGCCAACCCAGTCGACATGGTATCCTGGGAGACATCCTCGGGCCACCGATCTCAATGCCCTTACCAAGAACCCAGCTATAGATTGGGTAAGTGAGGTCGTTTTCAGATGCTGGGCTCCCCCTCTGCTCCATGGCTGATCCACAGGCTGCTAGGCTTAAGATAGCCTCCCACAACATTCAGGGTCTTAATTCCCCCATCAAACGGAGAAAAGCCCTCGATTACTACAAATCCCTGAAACTAGATATAATTCTGCTTCAGGAAACCCACTTTCCTATCCGGTATAGTCCCAAGTACCTACATGCCCACTTCCCTCAGTTCTTCTTAGCCAACGCGGAATCCAAGACCAAGGGGGTGGCCATTTTGATGGCCAAAACATGCAAATTCAATAAGAGTTTTGAAAAAGCGGATCCGGAGGGCAGATTTTTACTTGTAAAGGGCACTGTGGGGGACCAACTGTACTCCTTGGTCTCCTACTATGCCCCGAACACGGGTCAGGCCAAATTTTTCGAATCCATGCTACGTATTTTAGCACCTCTTTTAGAGGGGACGGTTATTGTCGGAGGAGACTCTAACGTCGCCTTTGATCAAGGACTTGATAAATCCTCCCCCTCACGTCCCCGCTTAACCAGGCCCACAAAGGCAAGCTTACGGATTGCCAAATTGCTACACGCTCATGGGCTATCCGATGTCTGGCGGGAATTAAACCCCACAAAGAGAGACTACACTCACTTCTCAGCGCCTCACCAATCATATGCACGCATAGACCACATACTTGTCCCCTCCTCGCTCCTCCCCAGGATGCTCAAAGCCTCCATCACTGACACAGTGATCTCAGATCACTCTCTTGTAATTGTGACGGCCCTGGGGGGCTCGAGTGGGAGACATCCTAGGCATTGGAGGTTAAATGAATCCCTCCTTTCGGAGCCATCACGAGTTATAGATCTCGACAAAGCATTGAAGGAATATTTTTCTATTAATGCGACTCCTGATGTCTCCCCCGAGACCCTGTGGGCGGCGCACAAAGCTTACATTAGGGGAAAATTCATGCAACTGGGTTCTCAAATAAAACGGGAAAGGCAATCAACCATCCTGAAGCTAGAAGAGGAATACTCTAAACTCAGAGCTCTTCACAAAAAGGACCCCCTCCGTACCCCCACGGCCATACTAGACAGGACTCGCTTAGAACTAAATCTCGCCCTCACCACGAAAGCTGAAAAATCAGTTAGGTGGGCTGGCCACAAATTTTACTCACAGGCGGATAAAATAGGCACTCTCCTGGCCAATAGACTCTCCCCTAGAACCAAGCTGAGCACCCTCCCTCGGATCAGAAGCGCGGGACTCCCGCCCACGTCTAATCCGGTCACAGTTCTGAATGCCTTTCAGAAATTCTACACCTCTCTCTACAGTAGCTCCCCACCCCCCAAAGATAACCTCCTCCCAAAGTTTTTGGAGGGTCTGCCCATCCCGGTCTTATCGGACGTTCACAAACAAGTTATGGAAGCCCCCTTCCAGACAGAGGAGATACTGGAAGTCATTAAGACTCTTAAAAAAAGCTCCGCCCCTGGTCCCGACGGCCTTTCGATCCCTTACTATAAAGCCTTTGCCAACACGCTAGCTCCCCACCTGGCCAATCTCGGTAACCATAAAGCTAATGGAGACCCCCTGGATCCCCACCTTAACACGGCGTATATCACGGTCATCCCCAAACCTGGCAAGAACTTGGAAGATGTCAGTAACTACAGACCGATTTCCCTTATTAATAATGATCTCAAAATTCTTACGAAAGTTATGGCCAATAGGCTAGCCTCCTTTATTGGACGCTATGTCCACAAGGATCAAGTTGGTTTTATTCCCGGCAGACAGGGACCTGATCAAATTCGGAGGGCGATCGACATTATCTCCATTTTGCAGTCTAATTGGGAAGGGGGATCCGGACAATCTGGCTTCCTCCTTTCCTTAGATATTCAAAAGGCTTTTGACTCGGTCTCATGGCAGTACATCTTCCAGCTCTTTGACAGGTGGGGATTTGGGGCTCGCTTCCTTGGCTTATTACAGGCCTTATACTCCCAGCCGAGGGCCCAAATTCGAATGCAGGGATACCTTTCTGAGCCAATTCCCATCACCAGGGGGACCAGACAGGGGTGCCCCCTATCCCCCCTCATATTTGCAATAGCCATTGAAACACTGGCGATCGCAGTCCGCCACAATATGGACATTAGAGGTGTCCAATGCGGTAGTCAAACGCACAAATGCGGACTCTTCGCGGACGACATACTGTTGTTCCTCACTTCCCCCCTCACAACCCTACCCAACTTATCCCGGGTATTGGACGACTTTGCCAAGGTCTCAGGCTTGAGGGTTAATTACTCCAAGTCTGTGGCGTTGAATGTTTCTCTCCCCACTCACCAAGTCCTCTCTCTCAAACAATCCTTTCCGTTCCAATGGAGTGACACTGCCATCCAATACTTGGGTATCTCCCTCACACCTAAAATAGAGATGCTATATGCCCACAATTACCCCAAATTATACAGACAGCTGGAAACCGACCTCTCCTCATGGTCTAAACATGAATTATCCTGGCTTGGCCGGATTAACTCCATAAAAATGACCTTTCTCCCCAAAATCCTTTACTACTTTCGAGCCCTGCCAATACCAGTTCGGAAGGACCACCTTTGCTCTCTGCAAAGCAAAATACTGAAATATATTTGGGGTAATAAGGGATACCGTCTACCGCAAAACACGCTCTTCCTGCATAGACGCAGAGGGGGGCTGGGTCTGCCTAACCTCCACAAATACTACCTTGCAGCTCGCCTAGCCCAACTCTCCTCGATCTACTCCAAATATGAGAAACCGGACTGGCAGTCCATAGAACGCTGTGCGGTACCCTCCTATACACTAGATTTTTTATTATGGTGCCCGCCCAAAGCCAGGCCGCCCATCATGTCCCCATCCCTTTCTCACTCCTGTGCCCTATGGGACGGCCTTCGCAAAGAGCCTTCCCTAGTCTCCACTATAAGGCCCCTTGCTCACATGTTCCGTAATCATGACTTCCCCCCCGGTCTGAACATTGAGGCCTTCAGATGGTGGTTGGACAAGGGACTATACCGGATAGGTCACTTTTTTAATTCCAGGGGTCCGATTTCCCTAGCTTATTGTATCGAACACTTAGAGCTTCCAAACACAGAGAGGTTCCGCTTCCACCAAATATCTCACTACCTGAACTCACTTTGGAAAAACAAACCCCTTCCTCCTCCCTTTACTGAATATGAAGCCTGGTGTGGTGGAGTCGGGGAGCAGAGGGGTGGTATTTCAGTGATCTACACGGCTCTCACTTCCCCAACGGGTAAATCCCCCTATATGACGGCTTGGGAATCTGACCTCCAGACCTCTGGGAGTCTCGAATCCTGGCAGCTGGCCTTAGCCAGATCCTTTCGTGGGATCCAGAACACCTCACTAATGGAGGCTAGCATCAAATTGATAACCAGGTGGTACCTCACTCCAGTAAGGCTAGCCAGAATATATCCCACGGCTAATCCCTTATGTTTCAGGGGGTGCCAACTTCGTGGCTCCATGATCCACATCTGGTGGGAATGCCCTAGACTCCGTTCGTTCTGGACTAAAATATTCAACTTGATTTACTTAGTCACAGGCTGCCGGGTTTCGAGAACTCCAGAGGTTGCGTTACTCAATACCCCGATTCCTTTGATGTCTGGTAACATTCAGAAACTAACTTATTTTATTCTATTAGGAGCCAAAATTGCGATTGCCTCCGCATGGAAGCAACCCAAACCCTCCTTCCTCGCAGTTAAGAGGAAGATATCGTGGATAATGTCCCAAGAAAAACTATCAGGTATTCTGTCAGACACCACACCTAAATTCCGAAAGGTGTGGGACCCTTGGGCCCGTTACATGGGAATCTCTCTGCTGCCGGGGGTACCCCCAGGCCCTCCCCTAGGAACCAGACCTCACCCCTAAAGCACCCATCCTTACATTGATTGTGAAACATTCCCTCGCTATATCCTTTCACCCTTTCAGGACATAGCTTACCTCCCCCGACCCCTCTGCTCTCCTCTTCTTCTCCTTTCTTCTCTTCTCTGTCCTTCTAGTCGTTCTAAGATTTTGGTTTGCTCAACAGAGCTGTAATTGACAAGTTTACCATACAGTCCAATTTAATGTTGCGGTACCCACGGCAGACGATCCCCCGACTGTTTTTCCCCTCTGCGAGGGAGGGGCCTGGGAGGACACTCCCTCATCCTGGCACAGCAAGTTCCCTATTAGGGGTGTCGGGATGGGGGCTCCTGGGAGTTACCCTAATAGTTCTACCTGGGGGGCTCTCCCGGGGGGGACACCCTCCGTTTACCTCTTATTGATGTAGCCCCTCGATAAGGAAGGGCTTGCCGACTGTACACACTTGATATTGTCTGTTTTTCACTAATGTCTCATGTTTTTTTACTTACATTGTGACAGCAGGCCCTCCCTGCTACTGCTAGTTTGTGTACTGTTTTACGTATGTAAGTGCCTTTAATATAAAATAAAATATTTTGAAAGTAAAGAAATATTTCTTCATATTCAAATTCCTGATAAACTTTTGAATGTTAACATAGGTATGGAATTTATTTAAATTCCTAACCGGAGCAAATTTTAAACCCCTATCCAAAACTTTTAACTCATTATCACTTAGTGGGCACCCACTTAAGTTATAAATACCTGCTCCTACTGGGGTTTTTGTTTTTTGAACTCTCCTGCCCCCTCTTCTTCCTCTCTCTCTTTTCTTTTTCGAACCTGACTGCCCGACCGGGGGGTTCCATAAGGTTGCTGTCTCCACCACTCCTGATGGATTGGTGGGGGTGCAAATGGTGGGTTAATAGGTTGGTGGACAGGGGGTTGCATATAAGGGCCCCTCCCGGGTCCACTCTGTGCACCCGAAAAATCCCCTCCCTCTCCAGCTCCTCCATACTGTAATGGTGCATACCTATTAGACACAGGCATGGAATACCTAGGTTGACCATCATAAGAAGCCCTCTGATGGGAACCATAATCATACTGGTATCCACCCTGTCTGCTAGGGGAATGATAGCCATAAAAGTACTGGGACTCATTAGCAGGGACTTCCCTGGAATCCAAATTCCTATCATGATTACCATTACCTCTACCTCTTTTTCTTCCATAGTTATTACGGGGTCCCTTACTATATGTACCACCCCTGGGAGCACTACTCCTAGTGTTAATGGGCCCAGACACAGGATACTCCAAGATAGGGGTGCCTTGGGAGCCAGGTGGGGGTACAGGGGCCATAACATCAACCTCAATAGGAACATTATGGGAAGTGTCTCCCTCAGTTTGGTTCATTTTCTGCCATTTGAAGACATTCCCCCCATTGAAATCATCAGAATCTCTCATGAATTTTTTCTTTTTATTATTTTGGACCTCAAGGTCCCACTTTGCAATCTTATCCTTTAATTCGACAGAGAGTCTAATGAAGTCAGGAGTGTCCTTAAATGATTCAATAGAGTTCCTAATATCATTAATCTGGTTTTCTAAAATAGTCATTTTTCTTTGCTTTCGTTTCAACAAAAATTCCATTAATTCCAAACCCTTATTCAGGAAAAAACCTTCCCATTCCAACATGGAATCTCTATCAAGGAGTCCATCGTTAGGGGGAACATCCCATCTTAAACGACGTGGTATTAATCTGGCTGAAATATATTGCTGAAAAGAAACAATATCCCACCAAGCTTTAACCTTTTTCTCAAAAACATGACCAAGCTTTCTAAAGGCCAAAACTACATCTGGGATTTGTTCAAAAATAGGGGTACGTGATAAAAACATCCAGTTATCATGGAACATCAGCCAAGAGCGGATGGTGTTTTTGGACCTGGAGATCATTAAAGCGAATGATGGGCTAGTATTAAAAAATCATTTCAAGCCAACCGACCGGAATTCGTACATCCCTCTGGGGAGCTGCCACCATAAGTCTTGGTTATGCAATATCCCCAGAGGACAGTATGTAAGACTGAGGCGGAACTGTTCTCGTGTGGATGATTTTATGCTTCAGGCCCAAACCTTATCCTCTAAATTTCAAGAAAAAGGATATGATAGATCTGTTCTTGATCATGAAATGTCTTTGGTCCAACAGATGGATAGATCTATCTTAGTTGGAGATAAAGTAAAAGAATCAGAAGCGGAAGGGGTTAACTTCAGAATGGTTCTGGATTATAATGTACAGTACAAGAAATTTGAAAAAGTGGTTGCCAAAAACTGGTTCATATTGAAACAGGATCGTGTGTTGGGTCCTCTCCTACCTGCACGGCCCTCCTTCATATACAAGAAAGCTCCCTCATTACGTGACCAGATAGCACCCAGTGTTATCGATCCTCCTGTGCATACTGAAAGTAGACTTTTCTCTTTTTTATCTGGCTTTTATGCGTGTGGTAGGTGTACGGCATGCAGACACTCCAGATGCAATGTAAAAAGGAGAAAATCTTTTATTGCCACTAGTAATAACAAGGAATATAAGATTGATAAACTTATTACCTGTTCTACTGTAGGGGTGGTATATATGTTACAATGTGGATGCGGTCTCCAATATATTGGTAGAACTTCGAGACCCCTACATGTGAGGTTAGGCGAACATGTGAATAATATTAAAAAGGGTCTCAAGACTCATAATGTGTCTCGCCATTTCAAATTGGTGCATTCTCAGAACCCCAAGAGTTTGAGCTTCTGGGGGATTGAGAAGGTAACCAAACATTGGCGCGGAGGTAACTTCATACGCCAATTAAGTAAACGTGAGTCTTATTGGATCCATGAAACAAGGGTTCTCGCCCCGAGAGGTTTGAACGTGGATTTTGATTTAAATTGCTTCATTTTGGACAGATAATTATTTCTTTTCTCTTTTTTTTATTTTTTATTTTATCTGTATTGTCAGCATAATATTTTTAGATTAGTATATCTTTTATTCTTTATATATATCTTTGTATATATTTTATATATATATATATATATATTCACTCACGATTATTATTTTAGTATTTTTATATGTATATCCATTTCTCATTAACCCATGCGTGGATCAGTGTAGCTTTCTGATGATATCAGTGGCTTTGTGGGTTTACATTTTAGGTTTTCATTGCCAGTAATGTTGGACTGATTAGGAGATATACACATATGTGGCCTTATTTCAGTGCTATAACATCGCATTGCTTTTTTGGCAATAATACTTCTTCACATAGCTTATGTGGAAATAACTAGAGGATTGCTGCATGTTGCTGTTTAGTAGGCAATACTTGCGCTTTCCTCTGTTTTTGTTTTTGTTTTGTTTCTTATTTGTATTGTTTTTAAATACATCTTTCCTCTCTTTCTTGTATTGTGATTGTGCGCAGATCTGTGTTCCGGTGTCACGTTTGATACGTGCTTCCCCTGGTACTCGTCTTGCGCATAACTCTGTTTTCTATTGGCTCAATATCAGTGTGTTGGCTTAAAAGCGGCCGTCCGACGTCATGCCGTCACCGCTGATGAAGTCCCGCCTACTCTTTGGGACGCAACGCGTACTGACCACGTGACTCGAGCCGTGACGTCATCCGCAAGCTGACACACTGATCCACGCATGGTATTTGTTTTTTCGCTTAGCACTCAGCACTGGAGATCAGTGCTTACAAATGTGAGTGTAATTTCTCTTTACTTGCTTTTAAAATAAATTTGTATCAACGGAGAGCACTAGATTTGCTTGTTCTTTATATTTATACATGACATCATATTGATCTGATGACATGGAGGAGGATCTTTCCTGGGAGTACTTCCGTTTGGTCTGCTGCAATCTTATGATCTACCCTTGATGGGAACATGTGTTTTTGACCTGTCTGATATATCAGGGGTCCATTAGTTGAGGTGAGAGTCCAACTTGTTCAATGGTGAAGGGATCACATCGTCACTTGTTACATTGATTGAAGACACACTGCACAAGCGGATTCTTCTTGATCACTGCATCTATTATTATTCATCTATTTTTCAATTTATGGACTTTTTATTAATTATTTATTATTTATTTGCGCTGTACTGTTACTTTTTGATTTTGTATTGTATTTTGGATTTGGTATTTTGACCTATAGTATTCTAGCTGCATTTTTTCACTTTCTTCACTTATTTTTATTGTGTTTAGCGCTGGTTGACTTTTTATTTTAACTTTTTTGCACCAATTTACTACAATTTCAGCAGCTAATATGGATGTATTCCAATATTTGGAAAATAGGGAGGTTAAATTGAGTGATATTTTTTCACGTACCCCTATTTTTGAACAAACCCCAGATGTAGTTTTGGCCTTTAGAAAGCTTGGTCATGTTTTTGAGAAAAAGGTTAAAGCTTGGTGGGATATTGTTTCTTTTCAGCAATATATTTCAGCCAGATTAATACCACGTCGTTTAAGATGGGATGTTCCCCCTAACGATGGACTCCTTGATAGAGATTCCATGTTGGAATGGGAAGGTTTTTTCCTGAATAAGGGTTTGGAATTAATGGAATTTTTGTTGAAACGAAAGCAAAGAAAAATGACTATTTTAGAAAACCAGATTAATGATATTAGGAACTCTATTGAATCATTTAAGGACACTCCTGACTTCATTAGACTCTCTGTCGAATTAAAGGATAAGATTGCAAAGTGGGACCTTGAGGTCCAAAATAAGAAAAAGAAAAAATTCATGAGAGATTCTGATGATTTCAATGGGGGGAATGTCTTCAAATGGCAGAAAATGAACCAAACTGAGGGAGACACTTCCCATAATGTTCCTATTGAGGTTGATGTTATGGCCCCTGTACCCCCACCTGGCTCCCAAGGCACCCCTATCTTGGAGTATCCTGTGTCTGGGCCCATTAACACTAGGAGTAGTGCTCCCAGAGGTGGTACATATAGTAAGGGACCCCGTAATAACTATGGAAGAAAAAGAGGTAGAGGTAATGGTAATCATGATAGGAATTTGGATTCCAGGGAAGTCCCTGCTAATGAGTCCCAGTACTTTTATGGCTATCATTCCCCTAGCAGACAGGGTGGATACCAGTATGATTATGGTTCCCATCAGAGGGCTTCTTATGATGGTCAACCTAGGTATTCCATGCCTGTGTCTAATAGGTATGCACCATTACAGTATGGAGGAGCTGGAGAGGGAGGGTATTTTTCGGGTGCACAGAGTGGACCCGGGAGGGGCCCTTATATGCAACCCCCTGTCCACCAACCTATCAACCCACCATTTGCACCCCCACCAATCCATCAGGAGTGGTGGAGACAGCAACCTTATGGAACCCCCCGGTCGGGCAGTCAGGTTCGAAAAAGAAAAGAGAGAGAGGAAGGAGAGGGGGCAGGAGAGTTCAAAAAACAAAAACCCCAGTAGGAGCAGGTATTTATAACTTAAGTGGGTGCCCACTAAGTGATAATGAGTTAAAAGTTTTGGATAGGGGTTTAAAATTTGCTCCGGTTAGGAATTTAAATAAATTCCATACCTATGTTAACATTCAAAAGTTTATCAGGAATTTGAATATGAAGAAATATTTCTTATCCAACCCGGTTAGACAAGTGAAAACATTTGAAAATCAACATTCCAATCTCCGTAACAAATCTACGTTTAACCCTTTAAATACCGATAATAAGTTTCTGGAGGTTTTTAAAAATGTTGTCATAAATGATCTAGACACTCTTAAAGTACGTAAAGTAAAGGACCCCCAGTATATCAAATTGGGAATGGAATCCCTTAGGAGCAGGGATGACATTATCATACGCCCCGCAGACAAAGGGGGGGGGGCTGGTCATTTTAAATAAAATTAATTATATGTCCGAAATGAATAAACTTGTCAGTGATACTGACACTTACCAAATTTTGAATAAAGACCCTATGTTACAGTACAAGGATGAATTGCATTGGCTAATAGAAGAAGGGAAAAATAAGAACATTCTTAATAAAAAGGAGGGATTATACCTTGATCCATTATTCTGCAGAACCCCCATTATATATTGCCTGCCAAAAATACATAAGGATTGTGTTAACCCGCCTGGCAGGCCCATTGTCAACGGTATTGACTCCATCTCCTCGAGAGTGGGTCAGTACATTGACACCTTTTTACAACCCCTGGTGTTGAAAACTAAGGCATTCCTCAAAGACACTAAACACATTATTCAAATTCTTGAATCATTGGAGATTACGGCCTCTTGTTTTCTTGTAACCGCTGACGTTGGTTCCCTGTACACTATTATAGGACACAATGATGCGCGAATTTCAGTTCAGTGGGCTATGTCCACTTATTCCGATTTGTCTGAGTGCCATAAAAAGTTTATTCTCAAATGCTTAGATTTTTGTCTATCTAGGAATTATTTTTGGTTTAACCATCAGTTTTATTTACAAGTAAGGGGGGTTGCCATGGGGGCTAGGTTTGCTCCCAGTGTGGCCAATTTATTCATGGCCCACTGGGAGGAGGATGTTGTTTTTCGGAACCGCCCCAAGGAATTAATTTGCTACAATAGATTCATTGATGATCTGATCTTTATATGGGATGGTGACCGGGTTGGTTTGGATAAATTTATCTGCACCATGAACGCTAATGATAAAAACATCCAGTTATCATGGAACATCAGCCAAGAGCGGATGGTGTTTTTGGACCTGGAGATCATTAAAGCGAACGATGGGCTAGTATTAAAAAATCATTTCAAGCCAACCGACCGGAATTCGTACATCCCTCTGGGGAGCTGCCACCATAAGTCTTGGTTATGCAATATCCCCAGAGGACAGTATGTAAGACTGAGGCGGAACTGTTCTCGTGTGGATGATTTTATGCTTCAGGCCCAAACCTTATCCTCTAAATTTCAAGAAAAAGGATATGATAGATCTGTTCTTGATCATGAAATGTCTTTGGTCCAACAGATGGATAGATCTATCTTAGTTGGAGATAAAGTAAAAGAATCAGAAGCGGAAGGGGTTAACTTCAGAATGGTTCTGGATTATAATGTACAGTACAAGAAATTTGAAAAAGTGGTTGCCAAAAACTGGTTCATATTGAAACAGGATCGTGTGTTGGGTCCTCTCCTACCTGCACGGCCCTCCTTCATATACAAGAAAGCTCCCTCATTACGTGACCAGATAGCACCCAGTGTTATCGATCCTCCTGTGCATACTGAAAGTAGACTTTTCTCTTTTTTATCTGGCTTTTATGCGTGTGGTAGGTGTACGGCATGCAGACACTCCAGATGCAATGTAAAAAGGAGAAAATCTTTTATTGCCACTAGTAATAACAAGGAATATAAGATTGATAAACTTATTACCTGTTCTACTGTAGGGGTGGTATATATGTTACAATGTGGATGCGGTCTCCAATATATTGGTAGAACTTCGAGACCCCTACATGTGAGGTTAGGCGAACATGTGAATAATATTAAAAAGGGTCTCAAGACTCATAATGTGTCTCGCCATTTCAAATTGGTGCATTCTCAGAACCCCAAGAGTTTGAGCTTCTGGGGGATTGAGAAGGTAACCAAACATTGGCGCGGAGGTAACTTCATACGCCAATTAAGTAAACGTGAGTCTTATTGGATCCATGAAACAAGGGTTCTCGCCCCGAGAGGTTTGAACGTGGATTTTGATTTAAATTGCTTCATTTCGGACAGATAATTATTTCTTTTCTCTTTTTTTTATTTTTTATTTTATCTGTATTGTCAGCATAATATTTTTAGATTAGTATATCTTTTATTCTTTATATATATCTTTGTATATATTATATATATATATATATATATATTCACTCACGATTATTATTTTAGTATTTTTATATGTATATCCATTTCTCATTAACCCATGCGTGGATCAGTGTAGCTTTCTGATGATATCAGTGGCTTTGTGGGTTTACATTTTAGGTTTTCATTGCCAGTAATGTTGGACTGATTAGGAGATATACACATATGTGGCCTTATTTCAGTGCTATAACATCGCATTGCTTTTTTGGCAATAATACTTCTTCACATAGCTTATGTGGAAATAACTAGAGGATTGCTGCATGTTGCTGTTTAGTAGGCAATACTTGCGCTTTCCTCTGTTTTTGTTTTTGTTTTGTTTCTTATTTGTATTGTTTTTAAATACATCTTTCCTCTCTTTCTTGTATTGTGATTGTGCGCAGATCTGTGTTCCGGTGTCACGTTTGATACGTGCTTCCCCTGGTACTCGTCTTGCGCATAACTCTGTTTTCTATTGGCTCAATATCAGTGTGTTGGCTTAAAAGCGGCCGTCCGACGTCATGCCGTCACCGCTGATGAAGTCCCGCCTACTCTTTGGGACGCAACGCGTACTGACCACGTGACTCGAGCCGTGACGTCATCCGCAAGCTGACACACTGATCCACGCATGGTATTTGTTTTTTCGCTTAGCACTCAGCACTGGAGATCAGTGCTTACAAATGTGAGTGTAATTTCTCTTTACTTGCTTTTAAAATAAATTTGTATCAACGGAGAGCACTAGATTTGCTTGTTCTTTATATTTATACATGACATCATATTGATCTGATGACACGGAGGAGGATCTTTCCTGGGAGTACTTCCGTTTGGTCTGCTGCAATCTTATGATCTACCCTTGATGGGAACATGTGTTTTTGACCTGTCTGATATATCAGGGGTCCATTAGTTGAGGTGAGAGTCCAACTTGTTCAATGGTGAAGGGATCACATCGTCACTTGTTACATTGATTGAAGACACACTGCACAAGTGGATTCTTCTTGATCACTGCATCTATTATTATTCATCTATTTTTCAATTTATGGACTTTTTATTAATTATTTATTATTTATTTGCGCTGTACTGTTACTTTTTGATTTTGTAATGTGGGATTTGGTATATTGACCTATAGTATTCTAGCTGCATTTTTTCACTTTCTTCACTTATTTTTATTGTGTTTAGCGCTGGTTGACTTTTTATTTTACTATTTTGCACCAATTTACTACAATTTCAGCAGCTAATATGGATGTATTCCAATATTTGGAAAATAGGGAGGTTAAATTGAGTGATATTTTTTCACGTACCCCTATTTTTGAACAAACCCCAGATGTAGTTTTGGCCTTTAGAAAGCTTGGTCATGTTTTTGAGAAAAAGGTTAAAGCTTGGTGGGATATTGTTTCTTTTCAGCAATATATTTCAGCCAGATTAATACCACGTCGTTTAAGATGGGATGTTCCCCCTAACGATGGACTCCTTGATAGAGATTCCATGTTGGAATGGGAAGGTTTTTTCCTGAATAAGGGTTTGGAATTAATGGAATTTTTGTTGAAACGAAAGCAAAGAAAAATGACTATTTTAGAAAACCAGATTAATGATATTAGGAACTCTATTGAATCATTTAAGGACACTCCTGACTTCATTAGACTCTCTGTCGAATTAAAGGATAAGATTGCAAAGTGGGACCTTGAGGTCCAAAATAAGAAAAAGAAAAAATTCATGAGAGATTCTGATGATTTCAATGGGGGGAATGTCTTCAAATGGCAGAAAATGAACCAAACTGAGGGAGACACTTCCCATAATGTTCCTATTGAGGTTGATGTTATGGCCCCTGTACCCCCACCTGGCTCCCAAGGCACCCCTATCTTGGAGTATCCTGTGTCTGGGCCCATTAACACTAGGAGTAGTGCTCCCAGAGGTGGTACATATAGTAAGGGACCCCGTAATAACTATGGAAGAAAAAGAGGTAGAGGTAATGGTAATCATGATAGGAATTTGGATTCCAGGGAAGTCCCTGCTAATGAGTCCCAGTACTTTTATGGCTATCATTCCCCTAGCAGACAGGGTGGATACCAGTATGATTATGGTTCCCATCAGAGGGCTTCTTATGATGGTCAACCTAGGTATTCCATGCCTGTGTCTAATAGGTATGCACCATTACAGTATGGAGGAGCTGGAGAGGGAGGGTATTTTTCGGGTGCACAGAGTGGACCCGGGAGGGGCCCTTATATGCAACCACCTGTCCACCAACCTATCAACCCACCATTTGCACCCCCACCAATCCATCAGGAGTGGTGGAGACAGCAACCTTATGGAACCCCCCGGTCGGGCAGTCAGGTTCGAAAAAGAAAAGAGAGAGAGGAAGGAGAGGGGGCAGGAGAGTTCAAAAAACAAAAACCCCAGTAGGAGCAGGTATTTATAACTTAAGTGGGTGCCCACTAAGTGATAATGAGTTAAAAGTTTTGGATAGGGGTTTAAAATTTGCTCCGGTTAGGAATTTAAATAAATTCCATACCTATGTTAACATTCAAAAGTTTATCAGGAATTTGAATATGAAGAAATATTTCTTATCCAACCCGGTTAGACAAGTGAAAACATTTGAAAATCAACATTCCAATCTCCGTAACAAATCTACGTTTAACCCTTTAAAAACCGATAATAAGTTTCTGGAGGTTTTTAAAAATGTTGTCATAAATGATCTAGACACTCTTAAAGTACGTAAAGTAAAGGACCCCCAGTATATCAAATTGGGAATGGAATCCCTTAGGAGCAGGGATGACATTATCATACGCCCCGCAGACAAAGGGGGGGGGCTGGTCATTTTAAATAAAATTAATTATATGTCCGAAATGAATAAACTTGTCAGTGATACTGACACTTACCAAATTTTGAATAAAGACCCTATGTTACAGTACAAGGATGAATTGCATTGGCTAATAGAAGAAGGGAAAAATAAGAACATTCTTAATAAAAAGGAGGGATTATACCTTGATCCATTATTCTGCAGAACCCCCATTATATATTGCCTGCCAAAAATACATAAGGATTGTGTTAACCCGCCTGGCAGGCCCATTGTCAACGGTATTGACTCCATCTCCTCGAGAGTGGGTCAGTACATTGACACCTTTTTACAACCCCTGGTGTTGAAAACTAAGGCATTCCTCAAAGACACTAAACACATTATTCAAATTCTTGAATCATTGGAGATTACGGCCTCTTGTTTTCTTGTAACCGCTGACGTTGGTTCCCTGTACACTATTATAGGACACAATGATGCGCGAATTTCAGTTCAGTGGGCTATGTCCACTTATTCCGATTTGTCTGAGTGCCATAAAAAGTTTATTCTCAAATGCTTAGATTTTTGTCTATCTAGGAATTATTTTTGGTTTAACCATCAGTTTTATTTACAAGTAAGGGGGGTTGCCATGGGGGCTAGGTTTGCTCCCAGTGTGGCCAATTTATTCATGGCCCACTGGGAGGAGGATGTTGTTTTTCGGAACCGCCCCAAGGAATTAATTTGCTACAATAGATTCATTGATGATCTGATCTTTATATGGGATGGTGACCGGGTTGGTTTGGACAAATTTATCTGCACCATGAACGCTAATGATAAAAACATCCAGTTATCATGGAACATCAGCCAAGAGCGGATGGTGTTTTTGGACCTGGAGATCATTAAAGCGAACGATGGGCTAGTATTAAAAAATCATTTCAAGCCAACCGACCGGAATTCGTACATCCCTCTGGGGAGCTGCCACCATAAGTCTTGGTTATGCAATATCCCCAGAGGACAGTATGTAAGACTGAGGCGGAACTGTTCTCGTGTGGATGATTTTATGCTTCAGGCCCAAACCTTATCCTCTAAATTTCAAGAAAAAGGATATGATAGATCTGTTCTTGATCATGAAATGTCTTTGGTCCAACAGATGGATAGATCTATCTTAGTTGGAGATAAAGTAAAAGAATCAGAAGCGGAAGGGGTTAACTTCAGAATGGTTCTGGATTATAATGTACAGTACAAGAAATTTGAAAAAGTGGTTGCCAAAAACTGGTTCATATTGAAACAGGATCGTGTGTTGGGTCCTCTCCTACCTGCACGGCCCTCCTTCATATACAAGAAAGCTCCCTCATTACGTGACCAGATAGCACCCAGTGTTATCGATCCTCCTGTGCATACTGAAAGTAGACTTTTCTCTTTTTTATCTGGCTTTTATGCGTGTGGTAGGTGTACGGCATGCAGACACTCCAGATGCAATGTAAAAAGGAGAAAATCTTTTATTGCCACTAGTAATAACAAGGAATATAAGATTGATAAACTTATTACCTGTTCTACTGTAGGGGTGGTATATATGTTACAATGTGGATGCGGTCTCCAATATATTGGTAGAACTTCGAGACCCCTACATGTGAGGTTAGGCGAACATGTGAATAATATTAAAAAGGGTCTCAAGACTCATAATGTGTCTCGCCATTTCAAATTGGTGCATTCTCAGAACCCCAAGAGTTTGAGCTTCTGGGGGATTGAGAAGGTAACCAAACATTGGCGCGGAGGTAACTTCATACGCCAATTAAGTAAACGTGAGTCTTATTGGATCCATGAAACAAGGGTTCTCGCCCCGAGAGGTTTGAACGTGGATTTTGATTTAAATTGCTTCATTTCGGACAGATAATTATTTCTTTTCTCTTTTTTTTATTTTTTATTTTATCTGTATTGTCAGCATAATATTTTTAGATTAGTATATCTTTTATTCTTTATATATATCTTTGTATATATTATATATATATATATATATATTCACTCACGATTATTATTTTAGTATTTTTATATGTATATCCATTTCTCATTAACCCATGCGTGGATCAGTGTAGCTTTCTGATGATATCAGTGGCTTTGTGGGTTTACATTTTAGGTTTTCATTGCCAGTAATGTTGGACTGATTAGGAGATATACACATATGTGGCCTTATTTCAGTGCTATAACATCGCATTGCTTTTTTGGCAATAATACTTCTTCACATAGCTTATGTGGAAATAACTAGAGGATTGCTGCATGTTGCTGTTTAGTAGGCAATACTTGCGCTTTCCTCTGTTTTTGTTTTTGTTTTGTTTCTTATTTGTATTGTTTTTAAATACATCTTTCCTCTCTTTCTTGTATTGTGATTGTGCGCAGATCTGTGTTCCGGTGTCACGTTTGATACGTGCTTCCCCTGGTACTCGTCTTGCGCATAACTCTGTTTTCTATTGGCTCAATATCAGTGTGTTGGCTTAAAAGCGGCCGTCCGACGTCATGCCGTCACCGCTGATGAAGTCCCGCCTACTCTTTGGGACGCAACGCGTACTGACCACGTGACTCGAGCCGTGACGTCATCCGCAAGCTGACACACTGATCCACGCATGGTATTTGTTTTTTCGCTTAGCACTCAGCACTGGAGATCAGTGCTTACAAATGTGAGTGTAATTTCTCTTTACTTGCTTTTAAAATAAATTTGTATCAACGGAGAGCACTAGATTTGCTTGTTCTTTATATTTATACATGACATCATATTGATCTGATGACACGGAGGAGGATCTTTCCTGGGAGTACTTCCGTTTGGTCTGCTGCAATCTTATGATCTACCCTTGATGGGAACATGTGTTTTTGACCTGTCTGATATATCAGGGGTCCATTAGTTGAGGTGAGAGTCCAACTTGTTCAATGGTGAAGGGATCACATCGTCACTTGTTACATTGATTGAAGACACACTGCACAAGCGGATTCTTCTTGATCACTGCATCTATTATTATTCATCTATTTTTCAATTTATGGACTTTTTATTAATTATTTATTATTTATTTGCGCTGTACTGTTACTTTTTGATTTTGTAATGTGGGATTTGGTATATTGACCTATAGTATTCTAGCTGCATTTTTTCACTTTCTTCACTTATTTTTATTGTGTTTAGCGCTGGTTGACTTTTTATTTTACTATTTTGCACCAATTTACTACAATTTCAGCAGCTAATATGGATGTATTCCAATATTTGGAAAATAGGGAGGTTAAATTGAGTGATATTTTTTCACGTACCCCTATTTTTGAACAAACCCCAGATGTAGTTTTGGCCTTTAGAAAGCTTGGTCATGTTTTTGAGAAAAAGGTTAAAGCTTGGTGGGATATTGTTTCTTTTCAGCAATATATTTCAGCCAGATTAATACCACGTCGTTTAAGATGGGATGTTCCCCCTAACGATGGACTCCTTGATAGAGATTCCATGTTGGAATGAGAAGGTTTTTTCCTGAATAAGGGTTTGGAATTAATGGAATTTTTGTTGAAACGAAAGCAAAGAAAAATGACTATTTTAGAAAACCAGATTAATGATATTAGGAACTCTATTGAATCATTTAAGGACACTCCTGACTTCATTAGACTCTCTGTCGAATTAAAGGATAAGATTGCAAAGTGGGACCTTGAGGTCCAAAATAAGAAAAAGAAAAAATTCATGAGAGATTCTGATGATTTCAATGGGGGGAATGTCTTCAAATGGCAGAAAATGAACCAAACTGAGGGAGACACTTCCCATAATGTTCCTATTGAGGTTGATGTTATGGCCCCTGTACCCCCACCTGGCTCCCAAGACACCCCTATCTTGGAGTATCCTGTGTCTGGGCCCATTAACACTAGGAGTAGTGCTCCCAGGGGTGGTACATATAGTAAGGGACCCCGTAATAACTATGGAAGAAAAAGAGGTAGAGGTAATGGTAATCATGATAGGAATTTGGATTCCAGGGAAGTCCCTGCTAATGAGTCCCAGTACTTTTATGGCTATCATTCCCCTAGCAGACAGGGTGGATACCAGTATGATTATGGTTCCCATCAGAGGGCTTCTTATGATGGTCAACCTAGGTATTCCATGCCTGTGTCTAATAGGTATGCACCATTACAGTATGGAGGAGCTGGAGAGGGAGGGGATTTTTCGGGTGCACAGAGTGGACCCGGGAGGGGCCCTTATATGCAACCCCCTGTCCACCAACCTATCAACCCACCATTTGCACCCCCACCAATCCATCAGGAGTGGTGGAGACAGCAACCTTATGGAACCCCCCGGTCGGGCAGTCAGGTTCGAAAAAGAAAAGAGAGAGAGGAAGGAGAGGGGGCAGGAGAGTTCAAAAAACAAAAACCCCAGTAGGAGCAGGTATTTATAACTTAAGTGGGTGCCCACTAAGTGATAATGAGTTAAAAGTTTTGGATAGGGGTTTAAAATTTGCTCCGGTTAGGAATTTAAATAAATTCCATACCTATGTTAACATTCAAAAGTTTATCAGGAATTTGAATATGAAGAAATATTTCTTATCCAACCCGGTTAGACAAGTGAAAACATTTGAAAATCAACATTCCAATCTCCGTAACAAATCTACGTTTAACCCTTTAAATACCGATAATAAGTTTCTGGAGGTTTTTAAAAATGTTGTCATAAATGATCTAGACACTCTTAAAGTACGTAAAGTAAAGGACCCCCAGTATATCAAATTGGGAATGGAATCCCTTAGGAGCAGGGATGACATTATCATACGCCCCGCAGACAAAGGGGGGGGGGGGGCTGGTCATTTTAAATAAAATTAATTATATGTCCGAAATGAATAAACTTGTCAGTGATACTGACACTTACCAAATTTTGAATAAAGACCCTATGTTACAGTACAAGGATGAATTGCAGTGGCTAAAAGAAGAAGGGAAAAATAAGAACATTCTCAATAAAAAGGAGGGATTATACCTTGATCCATTATTCTGCAGAACCCCCATTATATATTGCCTGCCAAAAATACATAAGGATTGTGTTAACCCGCCTGGCAGGCCCATTGTCAACGGTATTGACTCCATCTCCTCGAGAGTGGGTCAGTACATTGACACCTTTTTACAACCCCTGGTGTTGAAAACTAAGGCATTCCTCAAAGACACTAAACACATTATTCAAATTCTTGAATCATTGGAGATTACGGCCTCTTGTTTTCTTGTAACGGCTGACGTTGGTTCCCTGTACACTATTATAGGACACAATGATGCGCGAATTTCAGTTCAGTGGGCTATGTCCACTTATTCCGATTTGTCTGAGTGCCATAAAAAGTTTATTCTCAAATGCTTAGATTTTTCTCTATCTAGGAATTATTTTTGGTTTAACCATCAGTTTTATTTACAAGTAAGGGGGGTTGCCATGGGGGCTAGGTTTGCTCCCAGTGTGGCCAATTTATTCATGGCCCACTGGGAGGAGGATGTTGTTTTTCGGAACCGCCCCAAGGAATTAATTTGCTACAATAGATTCATTGATGATCTGATCTTTATATGGGATGGTGACCGGGTTGGTTTGGATAAATTTATCTGCACCATGAACGCTAATGATAAAAACATCCAGTTATCATGGAACATCAGCCAAGAGCGGATGGTGTTTTTGGACCTGGAGATCATTAAAGCGAACGATGGGCTAGTATTAAAAAATCATTTCAAGCCAACCGACCGGAATTCGTACACTCCTCTGGGGAGCTGCCACCATAAGTCTTGGTTATGCAATATCCCCAGAGGACAGTATGTAAGACTGAGGCGGAACTGTTCTCGTGTGGATGATTTTATGCTTCAGGCCCAAACCTTATCCTCTAAATTTCAAGAAAAAGGATATGATAGATCTGTTCTTGATCATGAAATGTCTTTGGTCCAACAGATGGATAGATCTATCTTAGTTGGAGATAAAGTAAAAGAATCAGAAGCGGAAGGGGTTAACTTCAGAATGGTTCTGGATTATAATGTACAGTACAAGAAATTTGAAAAAGTGGTTGCCAAAAACTGGTTCATATTGAAACAGGATCGTGTGTTGGGTCCTCTCCTACCTGCACGGCCCTCCTTCATATACAAGAAAGCTCCCTCATTACGTGACCAGATAGCACCCAGTGTTATCGATCCTCCTGTGCATACTGAAAGTAGACTTTTCTCTTTTTTATCTGGCTTTTATGCGTGTGGTAGGTGTACGGCATGCAGACACTCCAGATGCAATGTAAAAAGGAGAAAATCTTTTATTGCCACTAGTAATAACAAGGAATATAAGATTGATAAACTTATTACCTGTTCTACTGTAGGGGTGGTATATATGTTACAATGTGGATGCGGTCTCCAATATATTGGTAGAACTTCGAGACCCCTACATGTGAGGTTAGGCGAACATGTGAATAATATTAAAAAGGGTCTCAAGACTCATAATGTGTCTCGCCATTTCAAATTGGTGCATTCTCAGAACCCCAAGAGTTTGAGCTTCTGGGGGATTGAGAAGGTAACCAAACATTGGCGCGGAGGTAACTTCATACGCCAATTAAGTAAACGTGAGTCTTATTGGATCCATGAAACAAGGGTTCTCACCCCGAGAGGTTTGAACGTGGATTTTGATTTAAATTGCTTCATTTCGGACAGATAATTATTTCTTTTCTCTTTTTTTAATTTTTTATTTTATCTGTATTGTCAGCATAATATTTTTAGATTAGTATATCTTTTATTCTTTATATATATCTTTGTATATATTTTGTATATATATATATTCACTCACGATTATTATTTTAGTATTTTTATATGTATATCCATTTCTCATTAACCCATGCGTGGATCAGTGTAGCTTTCTGATGATATCAGTGGCTTTGTGGGTTTACATTTTAGGTTTTCATTGCCAGTAATGTTGGACTGATTAGGAGATATACACATATGTGGCCTTATTTCAGTGCTATAACATTGCATTGCTTTTTTGGCAATAATACTTCTTCACATAGCTTATGTGGAAATAACTAGAGGATTGCTGCATGTTGCTGTTTAGTAGGCAATACTTGCGCTTTCCTCTGTTTTTGTTTTTGTTTTGTTTCTTATTTGTATTGTTTTTAAATACATCTTTCCTCTCTTTCTTGTATTGTGATTGTGCGCAGATCTGTGTTCCGGTGTCACGTTTGATACGTGCTTCCCCTGGTACTCGTCTTGCGCATAACTCTGTTTTCTATTGGCTCAATATCAGTGTGTTGGCTTAAAAGCGGCCGTCCGACATCATGCCGTCACCGCTGATGAAGTCCCGCCTACTCTTTGGGACGCAACGCGTACTGACCACGTGACTCGAGCCGTGACGTCATCCGCAAGCTGACACACTGATCCACGCATGGTATTTGTTTTTTCGCTTAGCACTCAGCACTGGAGATCAGTGCTTACAAATGTGAGTGTAATTTCTCTTTACTTGCTTTTAAAATAAATTTGTATCAACGGAGAGCCCTAGATTTGCTTGTTCTTTATATTTATACATGACATCATATTGATCTGATGACACGGAGGAGGATCTTTCCTGGGAGTACTTCCGTTTGGTCTGCTGCAATCTTATGATCTACCCTTGATGGGAACATGTGTTTTTGACCTGTCTGATATATCAGGGGTCCATTAGTTGAGGTGAGAGTCCAACTTGTTCAATGGTGAAGGGATCACATCGTCACTTGTTACATTGATTGAAGACACACTGCACAAGCGGATTCTTCTTGATCACTGCATCTATTATTATTCATCTATTTTTCAATTTATGGACTTTTTATTAATTATTTATTATTTATTTGCGCTGTACTGTTACTTTTTGATTTTGTAATGTGGGATTTGGTATTTTGACCTATAGTATTCTAGCTGCATTTTTTCACTTTCTTCACTTATTTTTATTGTGTTTAGCGCTGGTTGACTTTTTATTTTTACTTTTTTGCACCAATTTACTACAATTTCAGCAGCTAATATGGATGTATTCCAATATTTGGAAAATAGGGAGGTTAAATTGAGTGATATTTTTTCACGTACCCCTATTTTTGAACAAACCCCAGATGTAGTTTTGGCCTTTAGAAAGCTTGGTCATGTTTTTGAGAAAAAGGTTAAAGCTTGGTGGGATATTGTTTCTTTTCAGCAATATATTTCAGCCAGATTAATACCACGTCGTTTAAGATGGGATGTTCCCCCTAACGATGGACTCCTTGATAGAGATTCCATGTTGGAATGGGAAGGTTTTTTCCTGAATAAGGGTTTGGAATTAATGGAATTTTTGTTGAAACGAAAGCAAAGAAAAATGACTATTTTAGAAAACCAGATTAATGATATTAGGAACTCTATTGAATCATTTAAGGACACTCCTGACTTCATTAGACTCTCTGTCGAATTAAAGGATAAGATTGCAAAGTGGGACCTTGAGGTCCAAAATAAGAAAAAGAAAAAATTCATGAGAGATTCTGATGATTTCAATGGGGGGAATGTCTTCAAATGGCAGAAAATGAACCAAACTGAGGGAGACACTTCCCATAATGTTCCTATTGAGGTTGATGTTATGGCCCCTGTACCCCCACCTGGCTCCCAAGGCACCCCTATCTTGGAGTATCCTGTGTCTGGGCCCATTAACACTAGGAGTAGTGCTCCCAGAGGTGGTACATATAGTAAGGGACCCCGTAATAACTATGGAAGAAAAAGAGGTAGAGGTAATGGTAATCATGATAGGAATTTGGATTCCAGGGAAGTCCCTGCTAATGAGTCCCAGTACTTTTATGGCTATCATTCCCCTAGCAGACAGGGTGGATACCAGTATGATTATGGTTCCCATCAGAGGGCTTCTTATGATGGTCAACCTAGGTATTCCATGCCTGTGTCTAATAGGTATGCACCATTACAGTATGGAGGAGCTGGAGAGGGAGGGTATTTTTCGGGTGCACAGAGTGGACCCGGGAGGGGCCCTTATATGCAACCCCCTGTCCACCAACCTATCAACCCACCATTTGCACCCCCACCAATCCATCAGGAGTGGTGGAGACAGCAACCTTATGGAACCCCCCGGTCGGGCAGTCAGGTTCGAAAAAGAAAAGAGAGAGAGGAAGGAGAGGGGGCAGGAGAGTTCAAAAAACAAAAACCCCAGTAGGAGCAGGTATTTATAACTTAAGTGGGTGCCCACTAAGTGATAATGAGTTAAAAGTTTTGGATAGGGGTTTAAAATTTGCTCCGGTTAGGAATTTAAATAAATTCCATACCTATGTTAACATTCAAAAGTTTATCAGGAATTTGAATATGAAGAAATATTTCTTATCCAACCCGGTTAGACAAGTGAAAACATTTGAAAATCAACATTCCAATCTCCGTAACAAATCTACGTTTAACCCTTTAAATACCGATAATAAGTTTCTGGAGGTTTTTAAAAATGTTGTCATAAATGATCTAGACACTCTTAACCACTTCAGCTCCGGACCAATAAATACCTTAAGGACCAGAGGTCTTTTTGCAATTTCGCACTGCGCTGCTTTAACTGGTAATTGCGCGGTCATGCAATATTGCACCCAAACGAAATTTGCGTCCTTTTCTTCCCACAAATAGAGCTTTCTTTTGATGGTATTTGATTGCCTCTGCGATTTTTTTTTTTTGCGATATAAATGGAAAAAGAGCGAAAATTTTGAAAAAAAAAGATATTTTCTTCTTTTTGTTATAAGAAAAATCGAATAAACTAAATTTTAGTCATACATTGAGGGCAAAATTTATTCAGCCACATGTCTTTAGTAAAAAAAATGTCAATAAGCGTATATTTTTTGGTTTGCGCAAAAGTTATAGCGTCTACAAACTAGAGTAAATTTTCTGGAATTTACACAGCTTTTAATTTATGACTGCCGATCTCATTTCTTGAGGTGCTAAAATGGCAGGGCAGTACAAATCCCCCCCAAATGACCCCATTTTGGAAAGTAGACACCCCAAGGAAATTGCTGATGGGTATGTTGAGCCCATTGAATATTTATTTTTTTTGTCCTAAGGGATTGAATAATGACAAAAAAAAAAAAAAAAATTTTTTTTACAAAAAGTTGTCACTAAATGATATATTGCTCACACATGCCATGGTTATATGTGGAATTGCACCCCAAAATATATTCCGCTACTTCTCCCGAGTATGGGGATACCACATGTGTGGGACTTTTTGGGAGTCTAGTCGCGCACGGCACCCCGAAAACCAATCACCACCTTCAGGATTTCTAAGGGTGCAAATTTTTGATTTAACTCCTCACTACCTATCACAGTTTCGAAGGCCATAAAATGCCAAAATAGCACAAAACCCCCCAAAATGACCCCATTTTGGAAAGTAGACACCCCAAGCTATTTACTGAGAGGCATGTTGAGTCCATGGAATATTTTATATTTTGCCACAAGTTGCGGGAATATTACAAACTTTTTTTTTTTGCACCAAGTTGTCACTAAATGATATATTGCTCACACATGCTATGGGCATATGTGAAATGACACCCCAAAATACATTCTGCTGCTTCTCCTGAGTACGGGGATACCACATGTGTGGGACTTTTTGGGAGTCTAGTCGCGCACGGCACCCCGAAAACCAATCACCACCTATAGGATTTCTAAGGGTGCAAATTTTTGATTTAACTCCTCACTACCTATCACAGTTTCGAAGTCCATAAAATGCCAAAATAGCACAAAACCCCCCCAAATGACCCCATTTTGGAAAGTAGACACCCCAAGCTATTTACTGAGAGGCATGTTGAGTCCATGGAATATTTTATATTTTGCCAAAAGTTGCGGGAATATTACAAACTTTTTTTTTTTTGCACAAAGTTGTCACTAAATGATATATTGCTCACACATGCTATGGGCAGAAGTCAAATTACACCCCAAAATAAATTCTGCTGCTTCTCCCGAGTACGGGGATACCACATGTGGGGGACTTTTTGGGAGCCTAGCCACGTACGGGACCCCGAAAACCAAGCACTGCCTTCCGGATTTGAATATAAAATGCTACCAAAAAAACTGTTAGCGATGGCAGGGATCAGGCCTGACTCTGCGATCGCTGCAGTTATGTGTTTAGTGTTTTGTAAGTGACAGTGATCGATCGATACTGCACTTGGGTGGGCTGGGCAGAGGGGCAAAACGCAGGTGCCAGCAGGTATTTGGGCTGATCCCGCTAACAATGCGTTTTTTTGGAACCCTAAACTGCTGGGGACGCTAGTATAGATCTGATCAGATCAGATATTGATCTGTTCAGATTCTATACCACTACGGGAGGTGTATGCTTTGTGTGTGGGTGTTAGCGGTACTGGCACTAACCTAGCGCTGCCTGGGGCGACGCAGACCCTGACCCTAAAACCTAATTGATATCACCCGCCGGGTGATCAGGGGGTTAAACCTTTATTGGGTAATAAATGGTGGGTGCCCTGATGCTATAAAAAACAAACTAACCAGAGTCACCCGTAACACTTATACAGTGATCAGTGGTGAAAGGGTTAACTAGGAGCAATCAGGGGGTTCACATTTTTATTAGGTAGTATATGGGGGTCCCTGGCGCTATATAAAAACCTGACGGGGAACCTAAATAACTAACTGGCTAACCAGCGTCACCAGTGACACTTATACTGTGATCGCTGGTGAAAGGGGGTGAAAGGGTTAACTAGCAGAAATCAGGGGGTTAAAACCATTATTGGGTAGTATATTGGGGTACCTAGCGCTATAAAAACCTGGCGGTGAACCTAAAAAAAATAACTAGCTACCTAGCGACTGTAGCGACACTAATGCAGCGATCAGAAAAACGATCGCTTAGTGACACTGGCAAAAGGGGGTGAAAGGGTTAACTAGCAGAAATCAGGGGGTTAAAACCATTATTGGGTAGTATATCGGGGTACCTAGCACTATAAAAACCTGGCGGTGAACCTAAAAAAATAACTAGCTACCTAGCGACTGTAGCGACACTAATGCAGCGATCAGAAAAACGATCGCTTAGTGACACTGGCAAAAGGGGGTGAAAGGGTTAACTAGCGGCAATCAAGGGGTTAAAACCATTATTGGGTAGTATATCGGGGTACCTAGCGATATAAAAACCTGGCGGTGAACCTAAAAAAATAACTAGCTACCTAGCGACACATGCAGCGATCAGAAAAATGATCGCTTAGTGACACTGGCAAAAGGGGTGAAATGGTTAACTCTAGGGGCAATCAGGGGGTTAAATCTTTATTGGGGGGTGATAGGGGGCTACCCTGGACCTAACACTAACTGTCCTGACAGTTTTTACTGTCACAACT
This sequence comes from Lithobates pipiens, assembly GCF_037356315.1. Classification (NCBI taxonomy): domain Eukaryota; kingdom Metazoa; phylum Chordata; class Amphibia; order Anura; family Ranidae; genus Lithobates; species Lithobates pipiens. The sequence goes on along the minus strand of NW_027507784.1, from coordinate 272,932,749 downwards.
GACACTGAATGCATTGATCAGTAAAGAAATGATCAATGCAATCAGTGACACTGTGACTGGGGGGGGAGGGGGGGCGGGGGGCGATCGGGGGGGGATCGGGGGGGGGTTTGTGTGCCTGTGTGTACCTACATGTCAGTGTAGTGTTGGTGCACACTTACTTTCTGTCTTCTCCTCGTAGTCCGGTCAAAAAGACCGCCCCGAGGAGAATGACATCACTTCCTCCTTTCTGTGTAAACAATACACAGGGGAGGAAGCTTCTCATTGGCCAGGAGCGATCCAGAGGGGGTGGCCGAAAACCAACGGCCATCCCCTCATCACGGAGCGCTCCTGGACCGAATCGGACCGCCGTAACCAGCGGGAGGGGGTCCGATCGGACCCCCCACCCGCTGGAAGGCAATCACGTAGATGTACGTGATTGTGCCTGCCTGTGCCATTGTGCTGACGTACATTGGCAATATGGCGGTCCTCAAGTGGTTAAAGTACGTAAAGTAAAGGACCCTCAGTATATCAAATTGGGAATGGAATCCCTTAGGAGCAGGGATGACATTATCATACGCCCCGCAGACAAAGGGCGGGGGCTGGTCATTTTAAATAAAATTAATTATATGTCCGAAATGAATAAACTTGTCAGTGATACTGACACTTACCAAATTTTGAATAAAGACCCTATGTTACAGTACAAGGATGAATTGCATTGGCTAATAGAAGAAGGGAAAAATAAGAACATTCTCAATAAAAAGGAGGGATTATACCTTGATCCATTATTCTGCAGAACCCCCATTATATATTGCCTGCCAAAAATACATAAGGATTGTGTTAACCCGCCTGGCAGGCCCATTGTCAACGGTATTGACTCCATCTCCTCGAGAGTGGGTCAGTACATTGACACCTTTTTACAACCCCTGGTGTTGAAAACTAAGGCATTCCTCAAAGACACTAAACACATTATTCAAATTCTTGAATCATTGGAGATTACGGCCTCTTGTTTTCTTGTAACCGCTGACGTTGGTTCCCTGTACACTATTATAGGACACAATGATGCGCGAATTTCAGTTCAGTGGGCTATGTCCACTTATTCCGATTTGTCTGAGTGCCATAAAAAGTTTATTCTCAAATGCTTAGATTTTTGTCTATCTAGGAATTATTTTTGGTTTAACCATCAGTTTTATTTACAAGTAAGGGGGGTTGCCATGGGGGCTAGGTTTGCTCCCAATGTGGCCAATTTATTCATGGCCCACTGGGAGGAGGATGTTGTTTTTCGGAACCGCCCCAAGGAATTAATTTGCTACAATAGATTCATTGATGATCTGATCTTTATATGGGATGGTGACCGGGTTGGTTTGGATAAATTTATCTGCACCATGAACGCTAATGATAAAAACATCCAGTTATCATGGAACATCAGCCAAGAGCGGATGGTGTTTTTGGACCTGGAGATCATTAAAGCGAACGATGGGCTAGTATTAAAAAATCATTTCAAGCCAACCGACCGGAATTCGTACATCCCTCTGGGGAGCTGCCACCATAAGTCTTGGTTATGCAATATCCCCAGAGGACAGTATGTAAGACTGAGGCGGAACTGTTCTCGTGTGGATGATTTTATGCTTCAGGCCCAAACCTTATCCTCTAAATTTCAAGAAAAAGGATATGATAGATCTGTTCTTGATCATGAAATGTCTTTGGTCCAACAGATGGATAGATCTATCTTAGTTGGAGATAAAGTAAAAGAATCAGAAGCGGAAGGGGTTAACTTCAGAATGGTTCTGGATTATAATGTACAGTACAAGAAATTTGAAAAAGTGGTTGCCAAAAACTGGTTCATATTGAAACAGGATCGTGTGTTGGGTCCTCTCCTACCTGCACGGCCCTCCTTCATATACAAGAAAGCTCCCTCATTACGTGACCAGATAGCACCCAGTGTTATCGATCCTCCTGTGCATACTGAAAGTAGACTTTTCTCTTTTTTATCTGGCTTTTATGCATGTGGTAGGTGTACGGCATGCAGACACTCCAGATGCAATGTAAAAAGGAGAAAATCTTTTATTGCCACTAGTAATAACAAGGAATATAAGATTGATAAACTTATTACCTGTTCTACTGTAGGGGTGGTATATATGTTACAATGTGGATGCGGTCTCCAATATATTGGTAGAACTTCGAGACCCCTACATGTGAGGTTAGGCGAACATGTGAATAATATTAAAAAGGGTCTCAAGACTCATAATGTGTCTCGCCATTTCAAATTGGTGCATTCTCAGAACCCCAAGAGTTTGAGCTTCTGGGGGATTGAGAAGGTAACCAAACATTGGCGCGGAGGTAACTTCATACGCCAATTAAGTAAACGTGAGTCTTATTGGATCCATGAAACAAGGGTTCTCGCCCCGAGAGGTTTGAACGTGGATTTTGATTTAAATTGCTTCATTTCGGACAGATAATTATTTCTTTTCTCTTTTTTTTATTTTTTATTTTATCTGTATTGTCAGCATAATATTTTTAGATTAGTATATCTTTTATTCTTTATATATATCTTTGTATATATTTTGTATATATATATATTCACTCACGATTATTATTTTAGTATTTTTATATGTATATCCATTTCTCATTAACCCATGCGTGGATCAGTGTAGCTTTCTGATGATATCAGTGGCTTTGTGGGTTTACATTTTAGGTTTTCATTGCCAGTAATGTTGGACTGATTAGGAGATATACACATATGTGGCCTTATTTCAGTGCTATAACATCGCATTGCTTTTTTGGCAATAATACTTCTTCACATAGCTTATGTGGAAATAACTAGAGGATTGCTGCATGTTGCTGTTTAGTAGGCAATACTTGCGCTTTCCTCTGTTTTTGTTTTTGTTTTGTTTCTTATTTGTATTGTTTTTAAATACATCTTTCCTCTCTTTCTTGTATTGTGATTGTGCGCAGATCTGTGTTCCGGTGTCACGTTTGATACGTGCTTCCCCTGGTACTCGTCTTGCGCATAACTCTGTTTTCTATTGGCTCAATATCAGTGTGTTGGCTTAAAAGCGGCCGTCCGACGTCATGCCGTCACCGCTGATGAAGTCCCGCCTACTCTTTGGGACGCAACGCGTACTGACCACGTGACTCGAGCCGTGACGTCATCCGCAAGCTGACACACTGATCCACGCATGGTATTTGTTTTTTCGCTTAGCACTCAGCACTGGAGATCAGTGCTTACAAATGTGAGTGTAATTTCTCTTTACTTGCTTTTAAAATAAATTTGTATCAACGGAGAGAACTAGATTTGCTTGTTCTTTATATTTATACATGACATCATATTGATCTGATGACACGGAGGAGGATCTTTCCTGGGAGTACTTCCGTTTGGTCTGCTGCAATCTTATGATCTACCCTTGATGGGAACATGTGTTTTTGACCTGTCTGATATATCAGGGGTCCATTAGTTGAGGTGAGAGTCCAACTTGTTCAATGGTGAAGGGATCACATCGTCACTTGTTACATTGATTGAAGACACACTGCACAAGCGGATTCTTCTTGATCACTGCATCTATTATTATTCATCTATTTTTCAATTTATGGACTTTTTATTAATTATTTATTATTTATTTGCGCTGTACTGTTACTTTTTGATTTTGTAATGTGGGATTTGGTATTTTGACCTATAGTATTCTAGCTGCATTTTTTCACTTTCTTCACTTATTTTTATTGTGTTTAGCGCTGGTTGACTTTTTATTTTACTTTTTTGCACCAATTTACTACAATTTCAGCAGCTAATATGGATGTATTCCAATATTTGGAAAATAGGGAGGTTAAATTGAGTGATATTTTTTCACGTACCCCTATTTTTGAACAAACCCCAGATGTAGTTTTGGCCTTTAGAAAGCTTGGTCATGTTTTTGAGAAAAAGGTTAAAGCTTGGTGGGATATTGTTTCTTTTCAGCAATATATTTCAGCCAGATTAATACCACGTCGTTTAAGATGGGATGTTCCCCCTAACGATGGACTCCTTGATAGAGATTCCATGTTGGAATGGGAAGGTTTTTTCCTGAATAAGGGTTTGGAATTAATGGAATTTTTGTTGAAACGAAAGCAAAGAAAAATGACTATTTTAGAAAACCAGATTAATGATATTAGGAACTCTATTGAATCATTTAAGGACACTCCTGACTTCATTAGACTCTCTGTCGAATTAAAGGATAAGATTGCAAAGTGGGACCTTGAGGTCCAAAATAAGAAAAAGAAAAAATTCATGAGAGATTCTGATGATTTCAATGGGGGGAATGTCTTCAAATGGCAGAAAATGAACCAAACTGAGGGAGACACTTCCCAAAATGTTCCTATTGAGGTTGATGTTATGGCCCCTGTACCCCCACCTGGCTCCCAAGGCACCCCTATCTTGGAGTATCCTGTGTCTGGGCCCATTAACACTAGGAGTAGTGCTCCCAGGGGTGGTACATATAGTAAGGGACCCCGTAATAACTATGGAAGAAAAAGAGGTAGAGGTAATGGTAATCATGATAGGAATTTGGATTCCAGGGAAGTCCCTGCTAATGAGTCCCAGTACTTTTATGGCTATCATTCCCCTAGCAGACAGGATGGATACCAGTATGATTATGGTTCCCATCAGAGGGCTTCTTATGATGGTCAACCTAGGTATTCCATGCCTGTGTCTAATAGGTATGCACCATTACAGTATGGAGGAGCTGGAGAGGGAGGGTATTTTTCGGGTGCACAGAGTGGACCCGGGAGGGGCCCTTATATGCAACCCCCTGTCCACCAACCTATCAACCCACCATTTGCACCCCCACCAATCCATCAGGAGTGGTGGAGACAGCAACCTTATGGAACCCCCCGGTCGGGCAGTCAGGTTCGAAAAAGAAAAGAGAGAGAGGAAGGAGAGGGGGCAGGAGAGTTCAAAAAACAAAAACCCCAGTAGGAGCAGGTATTTATAACTTAAGTGGGTGCCCACTAAGTGATAATGAGTTAAAAGTTTTGGATAGGGGTTTAAAATTTGCTCCGGTTAGGAATTTAAATAAATTCCATACCTATGTTAACATTCAAAAGTTTATCAGGAATTTGAATATGAAGAAATATTTCTTATCCAACCCGGTTAGACAAGTGAAAACATTTGAAAATCAACATTCCAATCTCCGTAACAAATCTACGTTTAACCCTTTAAATACCGATAATAAGTTTCTGGAGGTTTTTAAAAATGTTGTCATAAATGATCTAGACACTCTTAAAGTACGTAAAGTAAAGGACCCCCAGTATATCAAATTGGGAATGGAATCCCTTAGGAGCAGGGATGACATTATCATACGCCCCGCAGACAAAGGGGGGGGCTGGTCATTTTAAATAAAATTAATTATATGTCCGAAATGAATAAACTTGTCAGTGATACTGACACTTACCAAATTTTGAATAAAGACCCTATGTTACAGTACAAGGATGAATTGCATTGGCTAATAGAAGAAGGGAAAAATAAGAACATTCCCAATAAAAAGGAGGGATTATACCTTGATCCATTATTCTGCAGAACCCCCATTATATATTGCCTGCCAAAAATACATAAGGATTGTGTTAAACCGCCTGGCAGGCCCATTGTCAACGGTATTGACTCCATCTCCTCGAGAGTGGGTCAGTACATTGACACCTTTTTACAACCCCTGGTGTTGAAAACTAAGGCATTCCTCAAAGACACTAAACACATTATTCAAATTCTTGAATCATTGGAGATTACGGCCTCTTGTTTTCTTGTAACCGCTGACGTTGGTTCCCTGTACACTATTATAGGACACAATGATGCGCGAATTTCAGTTCAGTGGACTATGTCCACTTATTCCGATTTGTCTGAGTGCCATAAAAAGTTTATTCTCAAATGCTTAGATTTTTATCTATCTAGGAATTATTTTTGGTTTAACCATCAGTTTTATTTACAAGTAAGGGGGGTTGCCATGGGGGCTAGGTTTGCTCCCAGTGTGGCCAATTTATTCATGGCCCACTGGGAGGAGGATGTTGTTTTTCGGAACCGCCCCAAGGAATTAATTTGCTACAATAGATTCATTGATGATCTGATCTTTATATGGGATGGTGACCGGGTTGGTTTGGATAAATTTATCTGCACCATGAACGCTAATGATAAAAACATCCAGTTATCATGGAACATCAGCCAAGAGCGGATGGTGTTTTTGGACCTGGAGATCATTAAAGCGAACGATGGGCTAGTATTAAAAAATCATTTCAAGCCAACCGACCGGAATTCGTACATCCCTCTGGGGAGCTGCCACCATAAGTCTTGGTTATGCAATATCCCCAGAGGACAGTATGTAAGACTGAGGCGGAACTGTTCTCGTGTGGATGATTTTATGCTTCAGGCCCAAACCTTATCCTCTAAATTTCAAGAAAAAGGATATGATAGATCTGTTCTTGATCATGAAATGTCTTTGGTCCAACAGATGGATAGATCTATCTTAGTTGGAGATAAAGTAAAAGAATCAGAAGCGGAAGGGGTTAACTTCAGAATGGTTCTGGATTATAAGTACAGTACAAGAAATTTGAAAAAGTGGTTGCCAAAAACTGGTTCATATTGAAACAGGATCGTGTGTTGGGTCCTCTCCTACCTGCACGGCCCTCCTTCATATACAAGAAAGCTCCCTCATTACGTGACCAGATAGCACCCAGTGTTATCGATCCTCCTGTGCATACTGAAAGTAGACTTTTCTCTTTTTTATCTGGCTTTTATGCGTGTGGTAGGTGTACGGCATGCAGACACTCCAGATGCAATGTAAAAAGGAGAAAATCTTTTATTGCCACTAGTAATAACAAGGAATATAAGATTGATAAACTTATTACCTGTTCTACTGTAGGGGTGGTATATATGTTACAATGTGGATGCGGTCTCCAATATATTGGTAGAACTTCGAGACCCCTACATGTGAGGTTAGGCGAACATGTGAATAATATTAAAAAGGGTCTCAAGACTCATAATGTGTCTCGCCATTTCAAATTGGTGCATTCTCAGAACCCCAAGAGTTTGAGCTTCTGGGGGATTGAGAAGGTAACCAAACATTGGCGCGGAGGTAACTTCATACGCCAATTAAGTAAACGTGAGTCTTATTGGATCCATGAAACAAGGGTTCTCGCCCCGAGAGGTTTGAACGTGGATTTTGATTTAAATTGCTTCATTTCGGACAGATAATTATTTCTTTTCTCTTTTTTTAATTTTTTATTTTATCTGTATTGTCAGCATAATATTTTTAGATTAGTATATCTTTTATTCTTTATATATATCTTTGTATATATTTTGTATATATATATTCACTCACGATTATTATTTTAGTATTTTTATATGTATATCCATTTCTCATTAACCCATGCGTGGATCAGTGTAGCTTTCTGATGATATCAGTGGCTTTGTGGGTTTACATTTTAGGTTTTCATTGCCAGTAATGTTGGACTGATTAGGAGATATACACATATGTGGCCTTATTTCAGTGCTATAACATCGCATTGCTTTTTTGGCAATAATACTTCTTCACATAGCTTATGTGGAAATAACTAGAGGATTGCTGCATGTTGCTGTTTAGTAGGCAATACTTGCGCTTTCCTCTGTTTTTGTTTTTGTTTTGTTTCTTATTTGTATTGTTTTTAAATACATCTTTCCTCTCTTTCTTGTATTGTGATTGTGCGCAGATCTGTGTTCCGGTGTCACGTTTGATACGTGCTTCCCCTGGTACTCGTCTTGCGCATAACTCTGTTTTCTATTGGCTCAATATCAGTGTGTTGGCTTAAAAGCGGCCGTCCGACGTCATGCCGTCACCGCTGATGAAGTCCTGCCTACTCTTTGGGACGCAACGCGTACGGACCACGTGACTCGCGCCGTGACGTCATCCGCAAGCTGACACACTGATCCACGCATGGTATTTGTTTTTTCGCTTAGCACTCAGCACTGGGGATCAGTGCTTACAAATGTGAGTGTAATTTCTCTTTACTTGCTTTTAAAATAAATTTGTATCAACGGAGAGCACTAGATTTGCTTGTTCTTTATATTTATACATGACATCATATTGATCTGATGACACGGAGGAGGATCTTTCCTGGGAGTACTTCCGTTTGGTCTGCTGCAATCTTATGATCTACCCTTGATGGGAACATGTGTTTTTGACCTGTCTGATATATCAGGGGTCCATTAGTTGAGGTGAGAGTCCAACTTGTTCAATGGTGAAGGGATCACATCGTCACTTGTTACATTGATTGAAGACACACTGCACAAGCGGATTCTTCTTGATCACTATTATTATTCATCTATTTTTCAATTTATGGACTTTTTATTAATTATTTATTATTTATTTGCGCTGTACTGTTACTTTTTGATTTTGTAATGTGGGATTTGGTATTTTGACCTATAGTATTCTAGCTGCATTTTTTCACTTTCTTCACTTATTTTTATTGTGTTTAGCGCTGGTTGACTTTTTATTTTACTTTATTAATAATAAAGAAAAATTTAAAAAAATTCCAGCGATGGTAATCCACTCTTGCTATCCAGTGATGGATGATCATCTCTCTGGGGTCCAGCGATGGCTGATCTGATCCAGCGATGGGTGATCTCTCCCTCCACCGCAGCGCATCTATCTAGAGACACTGCAGGAATCCCGGCAGCCTGAGACTTCTTAACTGAGGAGGGCGGGCCACCCGTCACCTGACCCTACCCCCCTCTGGCTAAAGGGGAAAACACGGGTTTCCCCAGTGGCGTGCGGGTGACCCTGCCCCCTCTGATGTAACGGAAACCTGTGTTACATCAGAGGGGGCGGGGTCAATCGTGCGTCCCCCTTAATATCCATACCAGACCTGAAGGGCCTGGTAATTGAATATGGGAGAACCCCACGCTTTTTTTTTCTTTAATCAATGACTTTCAATGACTGTTATCTGTTTTACAGGGAGCCGACAATTCATTATAGCCGTGAGTGCTTTTAAATTACTTTTTTCCTGCAGAAAGGACACTTTGTGCAGGGACAGTTCTAAGCACGGGGAACATGCGCCCCTTTACGGGCATACTATACACACCCCCCAGGTACGAAATTTAAAGGAATATTATACTTTTATTGTTTCACTTTAAGCATTATTAAAATCCCTGCTCCTGAAAAAATGTCAGTTTTTAAAACTTTTTTTTGCATTGATACATGTCCCCTGGGGCAGGTTCCAGGTCCCCAAACACTTTTTAGGACAATAACTTGCATATTAGCCTTTAACATTAGCACTCTTGATTTTGAACGTTCGAGTCCCATAGACTTTGATAGGGTTCTAAAGTTCACATGAAGTTTAGGTCTGTTCGCACATGCTGGTGTGAACCGAACCGGGGGGGGGGGGGGGGGTGTTTGGCTCATCCTTAGTGCAGAGCAATGTTTTTCTTTTTTGGAGAGCAGTGGCATCTTCCAAGGTGTTTTGCCATGAACACCCTATCTGTTCAAAGACTTATAGACTTATAGTAGACTCATAAACAGGGGTGTTTGCCAGTTCAAGTGATCTCTTCAAGCCTTTAGCTGTTACTTTTGGGTTCTTATTTACCTCAATGAGAATTCTGCATTGTGCCTTGGGAGTTATCTTTGCTAGGCACCCACTTCTAGGAAGAGTAGCCACAGTACTAAATTGTTTCCAGTTGTAGACAATTTGTCTGTTAAGTGATGAATGCCTAAAACACTGAGATTACTTTGTATTCCTTTCCAGTCCTATGCAGATCAGCTACTCTTGATCGTATGTCTTGAGAGAGCTCCTTTTTAAAAGGCATGGTTCACATTTACTGAAGCTTCTTATCAACAGCAATCTTAAAATGTTTGAGTGTATTTTATCAATCAAAGTAACTCTAAATCACACCTCCAAAATCCTTTCACTCCAGGTGTGTAAACTGACTCTAATTAGCTTTCATTGAAGTAATCAGTGAGTGGGTTCGCTTATTTTCCTCCATCACCATGTATGTTGTAAAATAACTCTTGCAGAAGTTACAAACACATTCATTTTTCACCCCTTCCAGACGCTTCTTTTCCATTTAATATCAAGAATAGGGATGGGCGAACGGATCGGCCCAAGCATAAGTTCAGGCGAAACTTTGGTTGTTTGGATGTTCTGCAAACACCGAACATTATGTGGTGTTCGGGGCAAGTTCGAAAGTCGTCAGAACACCGTTAAAGTCTATGGGACACTAACATGAAAAACCAAAAGTGCTAATTTTAAAGGCTTATATGTTGTCATAAAAGTGTTTGGGGACCTGGGTCCTGCCCCAGGGGACATGTATCAATTCAAGTTAAATATTCCTTTAAATATCATGCCTGGGGGGTGTCTATAGTATGCCTGTAAAGTGGCACATTTTTCCCGTGTTTAGAAAAATACCGCAGCAAAATGAAATTTCTAAAGGAAAAAATTGTCAATTAAAAGTGATTGCAGCTTTAATGAATTGTCGGGTCTCTGCAATATAGACAAAACTCATTGAAAAAAAGGACATGGGTTCACCCCCCAGGCCATTATCAGTCCCTTTGGGTCTGGTATGAATATTAAACCAAAAATGTAAAAAGAAATTGTGTGGGTGTCCCTCCAAAATCCATACCAGGCCCTTCTGACCCCAAAGCACCTTGTCCTCATGTTGATGGGAACAAGGGCCTCATCCTCACAACCCTTGCCCGGTGGTTGTGGGGGTATGCTGGGGAGGGCTTATCGGAATCTGGAAGCCCCCTTTAACAAGGGGACCCCCCTATGTGAATTAGTAACAGGGTACATTGTACCCCTACCATTTTACAAAAAAGTGTCAAAAATGGTAAAAAAGACAAGAGACAGCGTGGGACAAGCCTTTTATTAAAAAAAAAAAAATGTCCCGCGATGTAAATCCATGTGGACCAAAAAAAGAAAAAAAAAACGCAACTGTTCATCAACATGAAGACAAGGTGCTTTGGGGGGCCCCCAAAGCACCCTCCCTATGTTGAGGGCATGTGGCCTGGTACGGTTCAGGAGGGGGGACACTCTCTTGTCCTCTCCTCTTTTGCTGCGGCCTGCCAGGTTGCATGCTCGGACTAGGGTCTGCTATGGATTTTGGGGGGACATCTATGCCATGCTTTTTTACATTTTGACACAGGGTTCCCCTTAAAATCCATACCAGACCTGAAGGGCCTGGTATGGATTTTAGGAGGACTCTCATGCAATTTTATTTTTAATTTTGGTTCGGGGGTTCCCCTTAATATTAATACCAGACCCAAAGGGCCTGGTAATGGACTGGGTGGGAACCCATGCCCTTTCTTTCAATAAGTTTTATCTATATTGCCAAGACCCAACAGTTCATTAAAACTGCGATTAGTTTTAAATGACAATTTGTCTTATAGAAATGTCATTTTGCTGTGGTATTGTTCTAAACACTGGAAAAATGCACCACTTTACAGGCATACTATAGACACCCCCCAGGCACCATATTTAAAGGAATATTTAATTTTTATTGTTTCAGTTTAAGCATTAAAAAAATCACTGCTCTCAAAAAAACGTCTGTTTTAACAAAAAATGGTTTGCATTAACACATGTCCCCTGAGGCAGGGCCTGGGTCCCCAAACACTTTTGACAATACCATGCATATAAGCTTTTAAAATGAGCACTTTTGATTTTTCATGTCCGTGTCCCATAGACTTTAACGGTGTTCAGGTGTTCTGAATTTTTTGCCTGTTCGGTATGTTCTGGTGCGAACCAAACCTGGGGGTGCTCATCCCTAATCAAGAACATTGATTAAAAGTTTTGAATTAATCCCTACGCTGTTGTGATATTGTGATTTAGAGCAAAAACTTCAGTTAAAGGGTACGTAAATCCAAATGCCAAAATGTATTATGTAGCAATATACAGTTTCTTAGATTTGGTGGCTGCATGTGTTTTCTTTTCATCCTATGAAAAACACACATCCTGTCCTTGTATATCTTTATTCACTGTATCTTTGGAGCCGCATGGTTGTCAGCCAGACTGCTCTCCTGATTTGGACTTTAACCACTTCAGGACCGCCGTATTGCCAATGTACGTCAACACAATGGCACAGGCAGGCACAATCACGTAGATGTACGTGCCTGCCTTCCAGCGGGTGGGGGGTCCGATCGGACCCCCTCCCGTTGGTTACGACGGTCCGGTTCGCTCCAGGAGCGCTCCGTGATGAGGGGATGGCCGTTGGTTTTCGGCCACCCCCTCTGGATCGCTCCTGGCCAATGAGAAGCTTCCTCCCACTGTGTATTGTTTACACAGGAAGGAGGAAGTGATGTCAGTCTCCTCGGGGCGGTCTTTTTGACCGGACTACGAGGAGAAGACTAATAGTAAGTGTGCACCAACACTACACTGACATGTAGGTACACACAGGCACACAGGTTTTAACCCCCTGATTTCCGCTAGTTAACCCTTTCACCCCTTTTGCCAGTGTCACTAAGCGATCGTTTTTCTGATCGCTGCATTAGTGTCGCTACAGTCGCTAGGTAGCTAGTTATTTTTTTAGGTTCACCGCCAGGTTTTTATAGCGCTAGGTACCCCGATATACTACCCAATAATGGTTTTAACCCCCTGATTGCCGCTAGTTAACCCTTTCACCCCCTTTTGCCAGTGTCACTAAGCGATAATTTTTCTGATCGCTGCATCAGTGTCGCTAGTGTCGCTAGGTAGCTAGTTATTTTTTTAGGTTCACCGCCAGGTTTTTATAGCGCTAGGTACCCCGATATACTACCCAATAATGGTTTTAACCCCCTGATTGCTGCTAGTTAACCCTTTCACCCCCTTTCACCAGCGATCACAGTATAAGTGTCACTGGGGACGCTGGTTAGCCAGTTAGTTATTTAGGTTCCCCGTCAGGTTTTTATATAGCGCCAGGGACCCCCATATACTACCTAATAAATATTTGAACCCCCTGATTGCCCCTAGTTAACCCTTTCACCACTGATCACCGTATAAGTGTTACGGGTGACTCTGGTTAGTTTGTTTTTTTTAGCATCAGGGCACCCACCATTTATTACCCAATAAAGGTTTAACCCCCTGATCACCCGGCGGGTGATATCAATTAGGTTTTAGGGTCAGGGTCTGCGTCACCCCAGGCAGCGCTAGGTTAGTGCCAGTACCGCTAACACCCACACGCAAAGCATACACCTCCCGTAGTGCTATAGAATCTGAACAGATCAATATCTGATCTGATCAGATCTATACTAGCGTCCCCAGTAGTTTAGGGTTCCAAAAAAACGCATTGTTAGCGGGATCAGCCCAGATACCTGCTAGCACCTGCGTTTTGCCCCTCTGCCCAGCCCACCCAAGTGCAGTATCGATCGATCACTGTCCCTTACAAAACACTAAACACATAACTGCAGCGATCGCAGAGTCAGGCCTGATCCCTGCCATCGCTAACAGTTTTTTTGGTAGCATTTTATATTTAAATCCGGAAGGCAGTGCTTGGTTTTCGGGGTCCCGTACGTGGCTAGGCTCCCAAAAAGTCCCCCACATGTGGTATCCCCGTACTCGGGAGAAGCAGCAGAATTTATTTTGACTTCTGCCCATAGCATGTGTGAGCAATATATCATTTAGTGACAACTTTGTGCAAAAAAAAAAAAGTTTGTAATATTCCTGCAACTTTTGGCAAAATATAAAATATTCCATGGACTCAACATGCCTCTCAGTAAATAGCTTGGGGTGTCTACTTTCCAAAATGGGGTCATTTTGGGGGGTTTTGTGCTATTTTGGCATTTTATGGCCTTCGAAACTGTGATAGGTAGTGAGGAGTTAAATCAAAAATTTGCACCCTTAGAAATCCTGAAGGTGGTGATTGGTTTTCGGGGTGCCGTGCGCAACTAGGCTCCCAAAAAGTCCCACACATGTGGTATCCCCATACTCGGGAGAAGTAGCGGAATATATTTTGGGGTGCAATTCCACATATAACCATGGCATGTGTGAGCAATATATCATTTAGTAAAAACTTTTTTTTTTTTTTTTGTCATTATTCAATCCCTTAGGACAAAAAAAATAAATATTCAATGGGCTCAACATACCCATCAGCAATTTCCTTGGGGTGTCTACTTTCCAAAATGGGGTCATTTGGGGGGGACTTGTACTGCCCTGCCATTTTAGCACCTCAAGAAATGAGATCGGCAGTCATAAATGAAATGCTGTGTAAATTCCAGAAAATGTACTCTAGTTTGTAGACGCTATAACTTTTGCGCAAACCAAAAAAATATACGCTTATTGACATTTTTTTTACTAAAGACATGTGGCTGAATAAATTTTGCCCTCAATGTATGACAAAAATTTAGTTTATTCGATTTTTCTTATAACAAAAAGAAGAAAATATCTTTTTTTTTTCAAAATTTTCGCTCTTTTTCCATTTATATCGCAAAAAAAAAAAAATCGCAGAGGCAATCAAATACCATCAAAAGAAAGCTCTATTTGTGGGAAGAAAAGGACGCAAATTTCGTTTGGGTGCAATATTGCATGACCGCGCAATTACCAGTTAAAGCAGCGCAGTGCGAAATTGCAAAAAGACCTCTGGTCCTTAAGGTGTTTATTGGTCCGGAGCTGAAGTGGTTAAACATGTCTTCCTTTCTTCATCCCTATTACCTAGGGCAGTGGTCATCAACCCTTTCCTTAGGGCCCACTAACAGTCCAGGTTTGCAAGATAACTGAAATACATGACAGGTGATATCATTTTCTGCTCAGTGATTGCAGTATTCTAGTCTGCATCTCCCCAAGGTAATACATAAAACCTGTCCTGTTAGTGGGTACTGAGGACAGGGTTGATGACCACTGATCTAGGGGACAATGGGGCATGTAGTTTACTTAAAGAGGAACTGCAGTCTGCTCACATAATCTGTAATAAAAACATCTTTGCCATTCTGTAGCTTCTCTCCAACCACTTTGCGTATTATTTTATATATACTGTGATTCTGTACTTGCCAGATATACTGCAGAAATCTCCCTCCATGGAGTCTGGCTGCAACCATTTTAACTGTGGGCAGCTAAAGCTACTACCTGTTCACTTCCTGGATTTACACAGATACACAAAGGCACACCTCCAGCTCTACAGCCCTGATTGGCCCTCTTATGACTCATCCCCCCTCCCTTCCTGGCAATCTCTCATGAGAGTGAGAGAGAGAGAGCTGTGCATGATGTCATAAACCTAGGCTAATGACCAAACAAGAAACAGCAAGTGGGCTATATAAAGTATTTACTGTCATAAAAAAAAATGTTTTACTATCCAACGTTAAAACAAGGGCAGAAGATTTAACATATGCAAAGTTGAAAAAATGACAGAAGGTCTGCTTTAAAATAGCTTGGAAGGAAAATAAGATCTTTTTGTGCTTTTATTTCAGGTCACAGGAAGTGACAAGGAAATTGGATTTCTGGTGAGAGCAACACAGGTTTTTCTGTATTTGCTGAAAAAGTATTTAAGACTAAGTTCACATCTGCAGCTAAAATGTCCATGCCTCTGAAAGGCAATCCACATTCAGACTGCTTTTCAGAGGTGTTTGACAGATGATAAGGAGGCGATATAATGGTTGTGGGATGATGGCGACATGTTCCCATTTGCTTCAAGTTGGCTGGAAGAACCAATTGCTGACCTCTCAAGCTGCAAAGGCTCATGCCACGACTATGATGCTCTGCTTCATGCCTGTGGCAAACTGATCCCCCATTTTGCCACAGGCATGAAACAGAGCATCATAGTAGTGGCATGAGAAAACACTAGTCCACACTGCCTTTGCAGCTTGAGAGGTCAGCAGTTGGGGGCGCTGAAAGCACAACTCGACTGCGTGGTTTTTAAAGCCTCCCCAACCACACGCCTAAATGAGCCCAAAGACAGCCACCACATTAAATAACTTGTAAGTTGCAATATATTATCAATATATTATCATTATTTTTTCCTTCTTTTTTCCCACAGTAGCAAATACATACGATCAAGGTCAGGTCTACTGTCATGCGGCGTACACATGATCGGACATTGATCAGACATTCCAACAACAAAATCCATGGATTTTTTCTGACGGATGTTGGCTCAAACTTGTCTTGCATACACACAGTCACACAAAGGTGGTCGGAAATTTGCGAAAGTCAAAAACGCGGTGAGGTACAACACATACGATGAGCCAAGAAAAATTAAGTTCAATAGCCAGTGCGGCTCATCTGCTTGATTCCGAGCATGCGTGGAACATTGTGCGTTGGAATTGTGTACACAGATTGGCATTTCCGAGAATGGATTTTGTTGTTGGAAAATTGATTGGAGCCTACACCCGGTCGGAATTTCCGACAAAAAGCTCTCATTCAACATTTTCCGTTGGAAAACCCTACCATGTGTACCGGGCATTAGGTACAGTAAGCTTGTGCCTTTAGGTGACAGAAATAATAGGCAGCCTTCGCCTGTTTATTTACCGGGCACACATTTGTTTGCCATCATCTGCCATTATCTTTAGGAATACTATCACATATAAGCTTATTTACATATTATCTCGGTATTCCAAGCCGGGTCATGATCTTTAAACAAAGATTTGATGGTGTGCCTGCTAGGCTCCAGTGATCAATATCTGGATCTGTATGCAGTGGACAATTGAACAGCAAAAATACTAACAAATGTAATATTTTCCAATAGCGTAGTAAATTGAATGAATCATCAAGCTTTGTATTAAATCTGCTTAAAAGTACCAACAAATTGAGTCAACATTTTCATAAGGCAAAGGCAAATTTTTGCTCAGCACAAATGACTTCAGTACAGCATTCTTTTTTTTTTTTTTTTTGACTGGATTCATTTTTGTGAAATATTAATTCTAATTCACAAAACTGGAATACTGCCTTGCCCACGAGATTAATCAATCATTTTAATCAAGCGGTGGTAGAGAGATGCTCTTCATTCACTACTTGTCAAATGCTATGCTATTACAAGAGACTATAAAATGTAACTTTTATTATTTTTCCACTAAAATTATTCTCAAGCTGATGAAAAGGGTAAGAACAGAAAACTCTGCGGGAAATATTTCATTGCTGCAAAAAGGGGGAAAGTAGAAGGTAAAGTGTTTTTTTTTCCTATTTCAGCTTATGATATAGATAGATAGATAGATAGATAGATAGATAGATAGATAGATAGATTGATTGATTTATACACTCACCGGACATTTTATTAGGTACAAATTGCTTGGTAACACAAATTGATAATCAGCCAATCACATAGCAGTAACTCGATGCATTTAGGCATCTAGACACGCCACAGACGACTTGCTGAATTTCAAACTGACCATCAGAATGGAGAAAAAGAAAAGGAATTTAAGCAACTTTGAACATGGCATGGTTGTTGGTGCCAGACAGGCTGGTCTGAGTATTTCAAACACTTTTGTTCTACTAGGATTTTCACACACAATCATCTCTATAGAATGATCCAAAAAAGAGAAAATATCCAGTGAGCGGCAGTTGTGTGGAAGAAAAAGCCTTGTTGCTTTCAGAGGAGAATGGGCAGACTGGTTTCAGATGATAGAAAGGCAGCAGTAAGGCCGCGTACACACGCGCGGACTGTTCGCCCAACCTTGTTCGGCAAACAGTTTGTCAAACAGTCCGCTCAAAATTTGCATGAGCGGACTTGCCCACACACGAGCGGACTGTTTGACGAACAAGGTTGGGCAAACAGTTCGCTCAACTTTTGAAATGAACGGACTCGCCCACGTAAGGAGGAGGCAAATCCGCCCATTTCGAGCGCGTGTACAGGTAGGCGGGGCCCGCGAAGGAGACGTCGCGGGCTCCGCCGCCTGGAATGGGCTTAAAGGGGAACCCCAACGCCGAAAAAAATCGGCGTGGGGGTTCCCCCCAAGTCCAGACCAGACCCTTGTCCGAGCACGCTACCCGGCCGGCCAGGAAAGGGGGGCGAGCGAGCGCGCCCCCCCTCCTGAGCCGTACCAGGCCGCGTGCCCTCAACATGGGGGGTGCCTTGGGGAAGGGGGGGGCCGCGCGGCCCCCCCACCCCAAAGCACCTTGTCCCCATGTTGATGAGGACAAGGGCCTCTTCCCGACAACCCTGGCCGTTGGTTGTCGGGGTCTGCGGGCGGGGGGCTTATCGGAATCCGGGAGCCCCCTTTAAGAAGGGGGCCCCCGGATACCGGCCCCCCACCCTATGTGAATGAGTATGGGGTACAATGTACCCCTACCCATTCACCTGTGAAATAAAGTACAAATAAAAACACAACACAGGGGGAAAAAATATTTTATTGCACAGCCGGGGGTCTTCCGTCTTCGGGGGTCTTCTCGCCGG
This sequence comes from Lithobates pipiens, assembly GCF_037356315.1. NCBI lineage: Eukaryota > Metazoa > Chordata > Amphibia > Anura > Ranidae > Lithobates > Lithobates pipiens. The sequence continues at coordinate 272,914,499 of NW_027507784.1, read as the reverse complement.
ACTCCTCCGCTATGTGTGTGTAGCTCTTTTGCCAGCGGAGGAGTCCGGCTTTCTTCCTCCCCGCCGCCGGCCTCTTCTCCCGACTTCGGGGGTCTTGTCCCCCTCTTCGGTTCTTCTGCCGGGCCACCGCGCCTGGTCCGGTGGCCCGGTCTTCTGTCGCCGTCTTCCGTTCTTCTGTCGCCGCCTTCGGTTCTTCTGCCGGGCCACCGCGCCTTCTTGTAGCTCTTTTACAGGCGGTGGCCCGGTCTTCTGTCGCCGTCGCCGCCTTCCGTTCGTGTTCTTCTTCTTGTTCTTCTCCAGGCGATGTTGACACGTCGCTCCCTCCGGCCGGAATGCCAGAGCCGCCCTGCGCTGTGACTTATATAGTGACAATGGGGCGGGGTCACATGGTATATGTCACATGGGTTGATGTCACATGGTGACCCCGCCCCCTTACGATGTCATAGTCCCCATGTGACATCAACCCATGTGACCAACCCATGTGACATATACCATGTGACCCCGCCCCATTGTCACTATATAAGTGACCGCACAGCGCGTCCCCGGCATTCCGGCTGGAGAGCTCGTCGAGTCAACATCTCCAGGAGAAGAACAAGAAGAAGAACACGAACGGAAGGCGGCGACGGCGACAGAAGACCGGGCCACCGCCTGTAAAAGAGCTACAAGAAGGCGCGGTGGCCCGGCAGAAGAACCGAAGGCGGCGACAGAAGAACGGAAGACGGCGACAGAAGACCGGGCCACCGGACCAGGCGCGGTGGCCCGGCAGAAGAACCGAAGAGGGGGACAAGACCCCCGAAGTCGGGAGAAGAGGCCGGCGGCGGGGAGGAAGAAAGCCGGACTCCTCCGCTGGCAAAAGAGCTACACACACATAGCGGAGGAGTCCGGCGAGAAGACCCCCGAAGACGGAAGACCCCCGGCTGTGCAATAAAATATTTTTTCCCCCTGTGTTGTGTTTTTATTTGTACTTTATTTCACAGGTGAATGGGTAGGGGTACATTGTACCCCATACTCATTCACATAGGGTGGGGGGCCGGTATCCGGGGGCCCCCTTCTTAAAGGGGGCTCCCGGATTCCGATAAGCCCCCCGCCCGCAGACCCCGACAACCAACGGCCAGGGTTGTCGGGAAGAGGCCCTTGTCCTCATCAACATGGGGACAAGGTGCTTTGGGGTGGGGGGGCCGCGCGGCCCCCCCCTTCCCCAAGGCACCCCCCATGTTGAGGGCACGCGGCCTGGTGCGGCTCAGGAGGGGGGGCGCGCTCGCTCGCCCCCCTTTCCTGGCCGGCCGGGTAGCGTGCTCGGACAAGGGTCTGGTCTGGACTTGGGGGGAACCCCCACGCCGATTTTTTTCGGCGTTGGGGTTCCCCTTTAAGCCCATTCCAGGCGGCGGAGCCCGCGACGTCTCCTTCGCGGGCCCCGCCTACCTGTACACGCGCTCGAAATGGGCGGACTTTCCGAGCGGGAACAGTCCGCTCATTTCGAAAGTACAGCGGACAAGCCCACACACGGGCGGACTGTTCGCTCAAACACAGTTTCAGCGGACAGTTTTTCGAAATTTCCGAAAGACATTGTCCGTCCAACTGTCCGCTGAAACTGTCCGCTGAAAGCCCACACACGAGCGGACTGTCCGCCCAAACACTGTTCAGCGGACAAGGTTGGGCGAACAGTCCGCCCGTGTGTACGCGGCCTAACTCAAATAAATGCTCGTTACAACCAAGGTATGCAGAATGCCATCTCTGAATGCACAACACATTGAACTTTGAAGCAGATGGGCTACAGCAGCAGAAGACCACATCGGGTGCCACTCCTGTCAGCGAAGAAGAGGAAACTGAGGCTACAATTCGCACAGGTTCAACAAAATTGAACAATAGAAGATTAGAAAAATGTCGCCTGGTTTGATGAGTCTTGATTTCGGTTGAGACATTCAGATGGTAGGGTCAGAATTTGGTGTAAACAGCATGAAAGCATGGATCCATCGTGCCTTGTATCAATGGTTCAGGCTTGTGGTGTATTGGTGTGGGGGATATTTTCTTGGTACTTTGGGTCCCTTATACCAATTGAGCATTGTTTAAATGCCACGGCCTACCTGAGTATTGTTGTTGACCATGTACATCCCTTTATGACTACAATGTACCCATCTTCTGATGGCTCCTTCCAGGAGGATAATGCACCATGTCACAAAGCTCAAATCCTCTCACCACTGGTTACTTGAACATGACAATGAGGTCACTGTACTCCAATGGCCACCACAGTCACCAGATCTCAATCCAATAGATCACCTTTGGGATGTGGTGGAAGGGGAGATTTGTATCATGAATGTGCAGCCGACAAATCTGCAGCAACTGCGTGATGTGACCTTGCTGAATTTATGCCACAAATAATTAAGGCAGTTCTGAAGGCAAAAGGGGGTCCAACCCGGTACTAGCAATGTGTATCTAATAAAGTATATATATATATATATATATATATATATATATATATATATATATATATATATATATATATATATATATATATATATATATATATATAATTTTTTGTTTTTTATCTTTTCATGTGACAACCCTAAAGACGTGTGACACTTTGCTACAATGTAAAGTAGTGAGTGTACAGCTTGTATAGCAGTGTACATTTGCTGTCCCCTCAAAATAACTCAACACATAGCCATTAATGTCTAAACCACTGGCAACAAAAGTGAGTACACTCCTAAGTGAAAATGTCCAAATTGGGCCCAAAGTATCAATATTTTGTGTGGTTACCATTATTTTCCAGCACTGCCTTAACCCACTTGGGCATGGAGTTCACCAGAGCTTCACAGGTTGCCACTGGAGTCCTCTTCCACTACTCCATGAGGACATCAAAGAGCTTGTGGATGTTAGAGACCTTGTGCTCCTCCATCTTCCCTTTGAGAATGCCCCACAGATGTTTAATAGTGTTTAGGTCTGAAGACTTGTTTGGCCAGTCCATCACCTTTACCCTCAGCTTCTTTAGCAAGGCAGTGGTTGTCTTGGAGCTGTTTTTGGGGTTGTTGTCATGTTGGAATACTGCCCTGCGGCCCAGTCTCTGAAGGGAGGGGATCATGCTCTGCTTCAGTATGTCACAGTACATGTTGGCATTCATGGTTCCCTCAATGAACCGTAGCTCCCCAGTGCCGGCAGCACTCCCACCACCATGCTTGACCATAGGCAAGACACACTTGTCTTTGTACTCCTCGCCTACTTGCCACAACACATGCTATACACTGAACCCATTATGTTTTTCTTGGTCTGATCAGACCACAGGACATGGTTCCAGTAATCCATGTCCTTAGCCTGCTAGTGTTAAGCAAGCTGTTTAGGTGCTTTCTTGGGCATCATCTTTAGAAGAGGCTTCCTTCTGGGACTACAGCCATGCACACCAATTTGATGCAGTGTGCGCCGTATGGTCTAAACACTGACAGGCTGACCCCCCCCCCCCCCACCCCCTCAACCTCTGCAGCAATGCTGGCAGCACTCATACATCTTTTTTCCCAAACACAACCCCTGGATATGACGCTGAGCACGTGCACTCAACTTCTTTGGTCTATCATGGTGAGGCATGTTTTGAGTGGAAGCTGTCCTCTTAAACCACTGTATGGTCTTGGCCACCGAGCTGCAGCTCAGTTTCAGTGTCTTGGCAATCTTCTTATAGCCTAGGCCATCTTTATGTAGAGCAACAATTCTTTTTTTTCACATCCTCAGAGAGTTCTTTGCCATGAGGTGCCATGTTGAACTTCCAGTGACCAGTATGAGAGAGTGAGAGCAATAACACCAAATTTAAGACACCTGCTCCCCATTCACACCTGAGACCTTGTAACACTAATGAGTCACATGGCAGTGGGGAGGGAAAATGGCTAATTGGCCCCAATTTGGACATTTTCACTTAGAGGTGTACTCACTTTTGTTGCCAGTGGCATAGACATTAATGGCTGTGTGTTGAGTTATTTTGAGGGGACAGCAAATTTACAGTTATACAGGGGTGGACTGACAACTCATGGGGCCCCCGGGCAATAGGAGATTATGGGGCCCCCAGGCAATCCAAGTTTATGGGGCCACACAGTATACACACACACACACACACACACACACATACATGTACACACTGTATACACAGACATGTTTCTATTGGCTGAGAAGGTACTAGAGAGGTGGGGCAGCTATAATCTTTGGATTTTTAGACCAAAAGGATGTCGGTAAGGGACATTTCAGAGACAGATGTAAAAAAAACACAGATTTTTACATACTGTCCCTGGTTTTACTGAGGCTGGCAACCCTGATGGGGCCCCCTAGTGGCTTGGGGACCTGGGGCAGTGCCCGAGTGGCCCAATGGTCAGTCCGCCCCTGCTGTTATACAAGCTGTACACCCACTACATTGTAGAAAATTTTAATTTCTTCTGTGTTGTCACAGGAAAAGATATAATAAAATATTTCCAAAAATGTGAGATACTGTGTGTATATATATATATATATATATATATATATATATATATATATATATATATATACATACACATAGACTAAGGCCGCGTACACACGAGAGGATTGTCCGTCCAACTTAGTCCGCTGAAACGTGTTTCAGTGGACAATCCGCTCGTGTGTGGGCTTCAGGGGACTTTTTCAGCGGACAGTCTGGCGGACTAAGTCTTTCGGAATTTCCGTAATTTTGTCCGTCCAAACTTGGTTTCAACGGACAGTCCGCTCGTGTGTAGGCAAGTTGGACGGACTAAGTATGGCGCATGCTCAGAAAGGATTTACACGCCGAAGGTTGCATTGCAGTGTATTGGACGTTGTATTTCTAGTCCCGTCGTACGTGCTGTACACGTCATCGCGCAAGCTTTCAGCGGACTGTCTGTTCATCGTGTGTGGTCAAGTCCGTTCATTCAAAAGTTGGACGGACTGTCTGTCGGATTGTCTGACGAACTTAGTTGGGCAGACAATCCGCCCGTGTGTACGCGGCCTAATGTGCAAAAGGTGTGAATAAATTATATACTCCTAAAGCAGCAACTGTGAGATACACATAGGAACAATTATATTCCATTATAGAATTGCGCTAAAACCCAAAGAAAAATGCATGAAAAGTAAAGTAGAATATAAAAATTATTAAAAAAAAAAAAAGTCCACATGTGATAAACCATATAAAAGAAACAGAGGGGAGGTGCCTCTACTTGTAGTATTAATAACAATATTATTTATTGCACAAGATTAACCACTTCAATACCGGGCACTTAAACACCTTCCTGCCCAGACCAATTTTGAGCTTTCAGCGCTGTCGCACTTTGAATGACAATTGCGCGGTCATGCTACACTGTACCCAAATGAAATTTTTATCATTTTTTTCCCACAAATAGAGCTTTCTTTTGGTGGTATTTGATCACCTCTACGGTTTTTATTTTTTGCGCTACAAATAAAAAAATACCGAAAATTTTGAAAAAATAAATGTTTTTTTTTGTTTCAGTTTCAAAACTTTGTAAATAAGTACGTTTTCTCCTTCACTGATGGGCACTGATGGGGCTACACTGATGGGCACTGATAAGGTGGCACTGATGGGCACCAATGTGGCACCAATGAAGTGGCACTGATAGGGGGCACTGATGGGCGACACGGATGGGCGACACGGATGGGCGACACAGATGGGTGACACGGACGGACACTGATAGGTGGCACAAATTGGCACTGATAGCTGGCACGGATGGGCGGCACGGATGGGCGGCACGGATGGGCATGGATAGGCAGCACAGGTGGGCATGGATAGGCGGCACAGGTGGGCATAGATAGGCGGCACAGGTGGGCATGGATAGGCGGCACAGGTGGGCACTCATAGGCGGCACAGGTGGGCACTCAGGTGGCACAGGTGGGCACTCAGGCGGCACAGGTGGGCACTCATAGGTGGCACAGGTGGGCACTCATAGGCGGCATCGGTGTTATAGTAATGGATGCCAATCAGTGCCAAACAATAATGCATGCCAATCAGTGATGCCCATTGTGGCCACTGATTGGCATCCATTATGGGCACTGATTGGCACCCATTGTGCTGACTGGCACCCCCTGGTGGTCTAGGGAGGATTATGGATTTTTATTACCTTTTCCCTGGTGGTCTAGTGGTGTCCCTGGTGGTCCAGTGTGGGCATCCTCGGGGGGGCTGTGCTGATAATCGATCAGCACAGACCCCCCCCTGTCAGAGGAGCAGCCGATCGGCTCTCCTCTACTCGCGTCTGACAGACGCGAGTGAGGGAAAGCCGATCACCGGCTCTTCCCATTTACACTGTGATCAGCCGTGATTGGACACGGCTGATCACATGGTAAAGAGTCTCCGTCGGAGACTCTTTACCGAGATCGTAGTTGCCGGGTGTCAGACTGACACCCCGCAACAACGATCGCCGCGATGCGCGCCCCCGGGGGCGCGCAGCGGCTCATAATCCTAATCACGTCATATGACGTCCGGTTAGGATTATGAAACCACTTTGCCGCCGTCAATTTGTAATAGGGCGGGCGGCAAGTGGTTAAAAACACTTACAAGATATAAGTGGGAGCCATGCTCTTCATAAGTATGTAGTCCTGGCAGTTCTACCTACAGTAGTTCTACCTACAGTCTCGCTTGTGGCTCAAACCCAGCCAGGGCCTCTATCAGTCCACACTGAGGTAGGGAAATACACCACTTGAAAGGGACTCATTCAAGATCCGAAAAAAGGAAATAAAACTTGCCATAGCATGAAATTCTTTTGACATTATAAGATAAAAAGAGTTGCACTTGCAAGCACTTATGTGTGCTTTTTAGTGCTTTGTTGTAAGTGCAACTCTATTTATCTTAATAAAATGTCAAAAGGATTTCATGCTATGGCAAGTTTTATTTCCTTTTTTAGATTTTGGACGACTTTCAAGTGGTGAATTTCCCTTCCTCAGTGTAGGTCCCTTCGGATGGATAGAGGCCCTGGCTGGGATGGAGCTACAAGTAAGATTGATCTTCTATAATAGGAGGTCAATATAAGCTGGTAAGCAAGCACTTTGTAAGGTGGAGGCATTCACAAAGGTCTGAAAAAATGCTGCAAATTAAGAAATAGAAGTTCTAATAGTTTGTAAATTAAATTAACAAAATGAAAAGGAAATAAACAGAAGATAAATTCAAATCATTATTTGGTGTGACCACCCTTTGCATTTAAAATAATATCAATTCTTCTAAGTACACTTGCACACCGTTTTTGAAGGAGCACGGCAGGTAGGTTGCTCCAAACATCTTGGAGAACTAACCACAAATCTCCTATGGATGTAGGATGCCTCAAATCCTTCCATCTCTTTATGTAATCTCAGACAGCCTCAATTGTTTTGAGATCAGGGCTCTGTGGTGGACAAACCATCACTTCCAAAACTTTTTCTTTATGCTGAAGATAGTTTTTACTGACATTAGTTATGTTTCGGGTTTTGTTTTACTGCAGAATAAATTTGGGACCAATCACACACACCTCCCTGCTGGTACGGCATGATGGCTAAATATCTTCCTGCATTTCTCAGTATTGAGGACACCATTAATCCCGACCAAATCTCAAACTCCATTTGCAGAAATGCAGCATTCAAACTTGCAAGGAATCTCCCCCACCATAAAATTGAGAAACGTTTGGTAAAAACAGTATAGACCTATTTAAAAGTCAATTTAGTAAAAAAATATGTAAACAAATACATTTGTTAACCACCTCGCGCCCGCCCTATAGCCGAATGACGGCCGTAGAGCAGGTGCGTTCGTCCGGGAGACCGTCCCTGGACGTCCTAATGTTTACTTCCGCAATGCGCGCCGCCGCGGGCGCGCATCGCGGAAGTTCTGTGTTCGCCGTGTCCCCCGGGGACAGGCAAACACAGATCGCTGTAAACGGCCAATCACAGCGGCCATTTACAGCGTGATCGGCGTGTCCAATGGGAGATGATCTCATATGTAAACATATGAGATCATCTCTCAGCGCCGCTCTCCCTCCTCACACAGACAGTGTGAGAGGGGAGAGATGAACGGCTGCAGCGGCAGGCGTTCTGCCTTGAGTTAAAAAAAAAAAGTAAAAAAAAAGTGCCATCCTCCCCCAGCAGTGCCATCCTCCCCCAGCAGTGCCATCTGCCCCAGTGCCATCCGTCCCAGTGCCATCCGCCCCAGTGCCATCCACCCCAGTGCCATCCGCCCCAGTGCCATCCGCCCCAGTGCCATCCACCCCAGTGCTACCTGCCCCCAGTGCCATCCACCCCAGTGCTACCTGCCCCCAGTGCCATCCACCCCAGTGCTACCTGCCCCCAGTGCTACCTGCCCCCAGTGCCACCTGCCCCCAGTGCCACATGTTGTCAGTGCCACCTGTTGTCAGTGCCATTTGTCCCCAGTGCCATCTGTCATCAGTGCCACGTATAAGTGCCATCTGTCATCAGTGCCACGTGTCATCAGTGCCACATAGTGCCATCTGTCATCAGTGCCACGTATTAGTGCCATCTGTCATCAGTGCCACGTATCAGTGCCATTTGTCATCAGTGCCACCTGTCAGTGTCACGTTCCATCTGTTGTCAGTGTCACGTGTCATCAATGCCACTTATCAGTGCCATCTGTCATCAGTGTCACGTGTCATCGGTGCCATGTATTAGTGCCATCTGTCATCAGTGGCACGTATTAGTGCCACGTATTAGTGCCATCTGTCATCAGTGCCACGTATTAGTGCCACGTGTCTTCAGTGCCACGTATTAGTGCCACATGTCATCAGTGCCACGTATAAGTGCCACGTGTCATCAGTGCCACATATTAGTGCCATCTGTCATCAGTGCCACATATTAGTGCCATCTGTCATCAGTGCCACATGTCATCAGTGCCACGTATAAGTGTCATCATTGCCACGTATCAGTGCCATCTGTCATCAGTGTCATGTGTCATTGTCCTGGTGCTTCAAAAGTGTAATAAATAGTCAACAAGTTCGATGTGTAATTTATGTTCCTAGAACACATGATGGCGCTACCTGCATGTTGGGCCTCTCTATGTGGCCAGGCTGTGAAAAAGTCCCACACATGTGGTATTGTAATACTCAGGAGGAGTAGCAGAATTTTTTGGGGGGTGTCATTTGTGGTTTACACATGCCACGTGAGAGAAATAACCTATTACAATGACAATTTTGTGGAGAAAAAAAAATGAAAAATCTTAATTTTGCAAAGAATTGTGGGAAAAAAATGACAACATCAAAAAGCTCACTATTCCTCTTACTAAATACCTTGGAATGTCTACTTTCCAAAAAGGGGTCATTTGGGGGGTATTTGTACTTTCCTGACTTGTTCGGGTCACAAGAAGTGAGATAGGCCACCAGTACATCAGATGTGATCAATTTTGTGCGATTCGCACCACAGCTTGTAGACTCTCTAACTTCCACAAAGACCAAATAATATCCACTAATTTGGGTTATTTTTACCAAAGATATGTAGCAGTATAAATTGTGGCCAAAATTTATGAAGAAAAATTAATAATTTGCATAATTCTGTCACAGAAACAAAGAAATATGTGTTTTTTTTTTAAAAAATTCGGTCTTTTTTCATTTATAGCGCAAAAAATAAAAACCCCAGAGGTGATCAAATACCACCAAAAGAAAGCTCTATTTGTGGGAAAAAAAGGACAAAAAATTCATTTGGGTACAGTGTTGCATGACTGAGTAATTGTCATTCAAAGTGTGAGAGCACCGAAAGCTGAAAATTGGTCTGGGCAGGAAGTGCCCAGTAAGCAAGTGGTTAAATAAGTTTTGGTCTAGCCCAGTGGTCGCCAATCTACAGCCCGGGGGCCATATGCAGCCCTTTGCTTGCTTTTATTAGACACTTGGACCAACGACGGTGCACAATTCCTCGCAAAGACACAAATGATTCCTCTCAATGAGACAAACGATGTGGGATAATTCCTACCAATGACACCAACAATGGGGCACAGTTCCTCTCAATAACACCAGTGATGGGGCAAAATTCCCGCCAATGACACCAACAATGGGGTCCAATGATGGGGCCCAATAATGGGGCAAAATTCGTACCAATTACACCAACAATGGGGCACAATTCCTTCCAATGACTCCAACGTTGGGTCACAATTCCTCTCACTGACACCAAAGATAGGGCATTGTTTACTCCAACTGATACTGGGACATGTTCTACTCCCAATGGCCACAGTCCAGCCCCCCTAAAATCTGAATGACAGTAAACTGGCCCTTTGTTTAGAAAGTTTGGAGACCCCTATTCTTTCAACTCACTATTTAACAAATGTATTCAATTACTAGCTGGTTGTTAATAAGTCAACATCCGCAGTAACAACTGGTGACTCACATGCTGTCAGCCGGGCATTCCCCCGCTGACAGCAGAATGTAAACAAAGCAGCAGAAAGTAAAAACAAAAAAAGGCATTTGCTCCCAGTCCACACCATGCTGTTTGGATCTGGTATAGATTTTGAGGGGGACCCCACGGCAAAAAAGAAATGATGTGAGCCCCCCCCTAAATCCATACCAGATTAATTATTCAAACAAGCAGCCTGGCAGACCAGAAAGGGTGTAGAAGGGTGTAACTTCCCGCTGCAGCCAGAAGTCCGGTCTGTACTAAAATAAGGTGGGAACTGTCATGGTTATGCAGTGATCTTCCTGTGTTTGCTTACCTCCCCTCATGTCTTCAGACTAAGAGGCCAGCCACTTCCACCTGGTGGTTTTTATAACCTCTCCCCTAAGCATGGCTCCAACCCAGGCCCTATCAGGGAGCCCTATATTAACCTGTGCACTGCAGGCCATCAGTGCTGATCAACCATTGTGTATTCCTTTGTGTGTTAGCTTCCTGTTTCCCGCCGTGTGCTCTGCTACTGTTTTCCGTTACCGACTTTGGCGTGTCTTGACTATCCTTGTTTGCCTGTGATCCTGACCTTTTGGCGTGTACCCGACTATTCTTGTCTGCTTGTGGTCCCGACCTTGGCTTTGTCCCTCACCATCCCTATCCTCCTGTTGCCTACTGTGGGTGTGAGCTGGGGGACCCTGGGAGTCGCGACCTGGAGCCAGTTGCAGCCAAGTCCATTCTCACCACCAGAGGTGCTGGTGAACACCTGCTGGCTCTTAGACTCCGCGCCCCAGGGAATCTTACGCTCTAACCCCAGTGGGATCTGTCCCCCGTCTGCAGCAGTCAGCCGTAGGGTCCACAACCTTGCGGTGCACTCCTGATCCCTACAGTGTGCACCTGTCACCTCGCCTCAAGGTGGCCTGACAGGAACAACACATGAAATTCAGCAAAAATCAATAATGTAAATGTGATATGCCATATTTAACGCTTGCTTTTTTGTGAATTGACTGCATTATTTAATTCTTAGTGACATTTTTTGCAGGAGGACATGGTGGGTCTAGGGAAGGAGTGACTGATGACATTGAGACGATGGAAGAGGATGCATTGGCAGCTGCTTTGCCAGTACCCTGAGCCTGGGGGAGGAGGTTGAGGAGGGCTTGGTCATCCACTCTACCAAGTCTTTGGCATGTTGCGGCTCAAGACGTCCAGCTGCCGAAAATAAGGACAAGTGTGTCCCATGGCCACGTGCTGATGACGATGCACCGCGTCCACGACCAGCAATGTTGCCTCTAGACACAGAGCCTGCTTGTCCTCTTTTATTGGCTGGTGACTGTCTGCCTCTCCTTGTTGGCCTTCCAGACATACTAATGGCCTGCAGGGAGTTGAGAACACCAGCAATTGGGAGTAGCTTCAGTTGTATACTGTGCAGGAGGCCAATACACCCACTGTATCTGCTGCAGCTGCCTGTGGTATATCCCCCGAAAGGGCAACAGATTTTCCCTCTATCAACTTTAAAGAGGAAGTAAACCCTGATGAATTTACTTCCTCTTTCATTCCCTGCAAAGGCAAAGCATAATGGACTACTATGCATCGCATAGTAGGCCATTACGTGTCACTTACCTGACACAGGAGCCAGCGAAGTCGCCGCTGTCCCCTGTAGTCCGCCGCATCCATCTTGTTGGTGGGGTCTCGCAGCTCCGCCGCTGTCATTCGGCGAAGCCGCGATGACGTCATTCCCGCGCATGCACACGGGAGCCGACACGCGCGGCAGCTCCGTCGCTGAGAATGCCGCGTTCAGTGTGCCTGCAGACAGCGGTGCCTGTTTTCGGGCAAATATCTCCTAAACCATATAGGTTTAGGAGATATTGCTTGGACCTACAGGTAAGCCTTAATCTAGGCTTACCTGTAGGTCAAAGTGGTTTGTAAGGGTTTACAACCACTTTAACTATATTAACTTTAACTATATTATAAATGTTAGTACCCTTTATATATACGGTATATATCCCAGATTGAATGTTAGCTCAAATACTGCACTTTTCCTGAATTAAAAAGGAAACATTTTTCATTAGGATTGCTTTTTGAAGTCAGATGACCAACCAGTCATCCAGAGGGTAAGCTGTCTGCCTGAGTGAGTTACTTTGGATATGAAACTCAACTAGAAGACATTTCGTTTGCTAAATCCCTGTGTATAATGAACAGCTTTTTCATGAAATGCTGTTATCACCTTTTTTAATCCTGTTTTGCATGTCAGTGCTGCTGATTTCCTCCAGTTGTTTTCAGGCTCTTGCTGTCAACATGCACTCGCTCCAGTGTTGGCTTCATATTATTACTTTAGATCAGTTTCCTGGTTGAGAGTGACTGTAGTGGACCGTGGCTGTGGTCTCAACCAGTGGTGTGTGGTACAAGGTGACAATTTAGGGGCACAGTTTGTAAACAGTTTTCACTCTGTAGCAGGAAGTGCTCAAATAGGGACATTGATGGCAGGATCACCAGGAATTATTTTAATGAAAGATGTACCATTAAAAAGACTGAAAACAACTTTTTTTACACACGGTCGGACATTCCAACGGAAAATGTCTGATCGGACCGTGTTGTTGGATAATCTGACCGTGTGTGGGCTCCATCTGACTTTTTCCGTCAGAATGTCCGACCGACAAAGTTTTAGAGCTGGGCTATAAAATTTTCCGACAACATGGTCCAATCGGACTTTGTACGATCGTTTGTAGAGAATTCCGATCGGACAAAGTTCCACACATGCTCAGATCAAATTACAAGACCAAAGCTATTGGCTACTAGCCGCAACGTAGTCCCGTCGTAAGGAAATAACATCATCACATTCTGAACGATCGGATTTTCTGACAACTTTGTTGTGTATGCAACACCAGTTTCGGACAAAATCGTCAGACAAAATCTGACGGATTTTGTTATCAGAATGTCCGATCGTGTGTATAAGGGCTTAAAGATACATTAAAGGAATTGTAAACCCTCAGAGTTTTTCACCTTAGCCCCCCCCCGAGCCCCCCTTTTACTTACCTGAATCCGGTCTTTCCAGCAACGGGGGTGAGTACACCAGCTCCAGCCGGTGTCTCAGGTCCTGATTGGATAGATTGACAGCAGCGCAGCCATGGGCTCTTGCTGCTGTCAATCAAATCCAATGACGCGGGAGCCAGGGGGCGGGGCCGAGTTCTTTTGTCTGTCTACGGATGCAGAAGTAGGACACGGGCGCTCACTCGCACGAATGCCCCGAGGGAGAGCAGCTCTCTAATGGGGCACTTGAGAAGAGGAGGAGCCAGGAGCGTTGTTGAGGGACCCCAGAAGAGGGAGGATCGGGGCCACTCTATGCAAAACCAGATGCACAGAGGAGTTAAGAATGACATGTTTGTTTGAAAAACAAACCAAAAAAAAAACCTTTAGATATCTTTTAACATTTTAAACCTTATAAGAACTTTTACTGATTGGGTTTAGTTTTATTTTAATGTACAAAAAAAAAATTATGTTTTACAATAGCAAACCTTTAAAAACATTGCAAATGTGTTGCAAATGTTTCATTAAAAAGATAACAGGAAAGAAAAACTCCAGGCAATGGAGCATATTACCATCAGATATGGCTATACCTAATGAAGCTATTATGCTACTCAGATACATTATATGTGGGGTACTTTTGTACACCACTCACTTTATGCTAATCATTGCTAATTAAGTTGTTTTTAATTTAATGTAATTTCTGTTGACTGTAATGATGTTGGAAGGTGGCAGATTGACAACAGCGGAAAATGAGGTTGGCTATTAATCCATGAATAATTACAGATTCAGCAGCAGGGTTATTGGCTACCTATCAAGCATAACCAATTTTCAGCAAAAGCCTTTCAGGAGCGGCTCAGTGTTTGGAATAGGATGACTTGCCCAGTCCGTACAACAGAAGCTGTGCTTACACTGATTGACACTTGAAGCCTGCGTGATACAGATCTTTAAAGCCAGAACAGAAAGATGTATGCAAGCAATTTTCAAGAAATGATACAAAAAGAAAATATTCATTCTTCATGACCTTCTCTGCAAGACTGTTGCCTTTGCACTGGGAATTAAAGACAACGATTTTACTGATTAGTGTAAACCTGGCCAAAACCAGAGGCCTGGCGTTATCTACCTGCTCAGTGGTTCATCTATTGGCCAGGTGTCACATAAACATGCATTGTATTCTACAAGCATATTTATTTAGGTGAATGGATCCGGGAAATGGAAGCAGGCTAGATACTTCTGGTACAAGCTTAAAGAGGTGTTCCCCTTAAAAAAAAAACATTAAAAGTCAGCAGCTACAAATACTGCAGCTGCTGACTTTTAATAATCAGACACTAACCTATCCCAGGGTCCGGCGATGCGGGGGAACGAAGCTCTGCTCATCCCCCCATCCCCTCGGCAGCACCGGCATTGCAACTGTGGGCACACACTGCGGATGCGTGAGAGGCACCATGATTGGCCGCGCAGTCATCTGGGACCTGTCGCGTGTCCCAGATGACTGACAGGAGGGAGGGGGCAGAGCTGAGCCCCTTCTGCACGGAGGGGAAGTGATGTCACCAGCCCAGGCACTGAAGGAGGCAGACTACGAGGGACCCCCTAGCAACAGGCATTTAGAGGTGAGTAAAAAAAAAAGAAACATTTCCAAATGTTTTTTATTTTTTAGGAATTTTAATCATTTTTTTTTTGTGTGTGTGGAACACCACTTTAAGTTTCCTTCTGATTGGAGAGAAGTAATTGTGGCTCTGCAGGGGGTCAGACTGCTGCAGATAAACCTCAAAAGGTCAGCTGCCCTTATCTTTGCCCTACAGTGTAGATTTCACTTTTGGACTGGCACTAAGTGCAATTAAAAGATTATTTTAATGCACCTTGGGTTAATCCAACCAGTTTTTTGTAAAGATAGAACTGGATTCATATTACAGTGGTTAATCCCTACTCATCAACAAAGAAAGCACTTAATCAAATTGTCAGTCAGTGTGTACAAAAAGTAATAATGTACCAACTTCAATAAAGCTTAACTCCAAGCACAGAGCTGAAAAAATGCATAGAAAAAACTGTGATAGGGTAGGCTTAATTGGTAGTGGCAGTGGTAAACCATGCCTGAACACAGGAACAAAGGTCACCCCAGTCCAAGCAAATTTGTCCTGCATTTGTACTCTGCAAGACTCTAAAAACAGTTCAATGCAGGAGTACTTTGTGCAGCAAGTTCAAAGCATAAAAAAAAAAAATCTACTCATGCGAGCCACTAAATAATCTTATGCCAGTTCCTGACTAAAAAAGGGTGGCCCCTAAAAGGACAATAACTCAATGACTCTAGTGTCCGATTTATGGTCAGACACTCTCTTTCCATTATTGAATAATTCCTCTATGCATGGATGAGTTTCTAGCTAAGGCATTCCACTGAATTTTCTTCCCTGTTAATTTCCTGGGTGCCTCTGATGACATTATTCTGATGAAATGTGTTGGGTGGAACTATAGCGATCCAGAGGGGTGAGAGGTACATGGTGAAGGCTGCTTGCATTGATCCATCCCTGGTGGTTGTATTGGTTGTGCACGGGGGAGTGATCCTATATTTAAAGCAGGAGAGGCTTCTCAGTGTCTCTGGTGTTTGTATTCCTTTGCATAATGTGAGTGCAATTTTTTTTACATTTTTGGTGTAATAAGAAAAAAATGATAGCAGTGAGCACTATGATGTGTTTTCCTTTATGAACTTGTCAACATCCAGCATTTCAGGGAGATTGAATCCACAGCTAGCTGTTTATCCAATTTTCATTGACACTGGGAGTTCTATGTTAGTTGTGGGTAAGTGCCTTCATTATCTTGGGAGTGCTTATGAGGGATTCCATCTTAAGATACACTATATTATCAAAAGTATTGGGAAGCCTGCCTTTACAGGCGCATGAACTTTAATGGCATGCCAGTCTTAGTCCGTAGGTTTCAATATGGAGTTGGCCCACCCTTTGCAGCTATGACAGCTTCAACTCTCCTGGGAAGGCTGTCCACAATGTCTATAGGAATGTTTGGCCATTCTTCCAGAAGCGCATTTGTGAGGACAGGCACTGATGTTGGATGAAAAGGCCTGACTCACAGGCTCTGCTCTAATTCATTCCAAAAGTGTTTTTAAGTTGTGTTGAGGTCAGGACTGTGCAGGCCAGTCTAGTTCCTCCATGCCAAACTCACATATCCATGTCTTTATGGACCTTGCTTTGTGCACTGGTACTCAGTCATGTTGGAACAAGAAGGGGCTTTCCCCAAACTGTTCCCACAAAGTGTGGAGCATGAAAAGGTTTGAAATGTCTTGGTATGCTGACACCTTCCCTTCACTGGAACTAAGGGACCAAGCCCAACCCCTGAAAAACAACCCCCCACCATAATCCCCCCTCCACCAAATTTTTTGGATCAGTGGACAAAGCAAGGTCTATAAAGACATGGATGAGCGAGTTTTGGGATGGAGGAACTTGACTGGCCTGCAACCCGAAAGAACACATTTGGGATGAATTAGGCCGCGTACACACGCGCGGACTGTTTGCCCAACCTTGTTCGTCAAACAGTTTGGGCAAACAGTCCGCTCAAAATTTGCATGAGCGGACTTGCCCACACATGAGCGGACTGTTTGACGAACAAGGTTGGGCAAACAGTTCGCTCAACTTTTGAAATGAACGGACTCGCCCACGTAAGGAGGAGGCAAATCCGCCCATTTCGAGCGCGTGTACAGGTAGGCGGGGCCTGCGAAGGAGACGTCGCGGGCTCCGCCGCCTGGAATGGGCTTAAAGGGGAACCCCAACGCCGAAAAAAATCGGCGTGGGGGTTCCCCCCAAGTCCACACCAGACCCTTGTCCGAGCACGCTACCCGGCCGGCCAGGAAAGGGGGGCGAGCGAGCGAGCGCGCCCCCCCTCCTGAGCCGTACCAGGCCGCGTGCCCTCAACATGGGGGGGTGCCTTGGGGAAGGGGGGACCGCGCGGCCCCCCCACCCCAAAGCACCTTGTCCCAATGTTGATGAGGACAAGGGCCTCTTCCCGACAACCCTGGCCGTTGGTTGTCGGGGTCTGCGGGCGGGGGGCTTATCGGAATCCGGGAGCCCCCTTTAAGAAGGGGGCCCCGGATACCGGCCCCCCACCCTATGTGAATGAGTATGGGGTACAATGTACCCCTACCCATTCACCTGTGGAATAAAGTACAAAAAAAAACACAACACATGGAAAAAGTATTTTATTGCACAGCTCCGGGGGTCTTCCGTCTTCGGGGGTCTTCTCGCCGGACTCCTCCGCTATGTGTGTGTAGCTCTTTTACTAGCGGAGGAGTCCGGCTTTCTTCCTCCCCGCCGCCGGCCTCTTCTCCCGACTTCGGGGGTCTTGTCCCCCTCTTCGGTTCTTCTGCCGGGCCACCGCGCCTGGTCCGGTGGCCCGGTCTTCTGTCGCCGTCTTCCGTTCTTCTGTCGCCGCCTTTGGTTCTTCTGCCGGGCCACCGCGCCTTCTTGTAGCTCTTTTACAGGCGGTGGCCCGGTCTTCTGTCGCCGCCGCCGCCTTCCGTTCTTGTTCTTCTTCTTGTTCTTCTTCTTGTTCTTCTCCTGGAGATGTTGACTCGACGAGCTCTCCGGCCGGAATGCCAGAGCCGCGCTGTGCGGTCACTTATATAGTGACAATGGGGCGGTGTCACATGGTATATGTCACATGGGTTGGTCACATGGTGACCCCGCCCCCTTACGATGTCATAGTCCCCATGTGACATCAACCCATGTGACCAACCCATGTGACATATACCATGTGACACCGCCCCATTGTCACTATATAAGTGGCAGCGGAGCGTGTCCCTGGCATTCCGGCCGGAGAGCTCGTCGAGTCAACATCTCCAGGAGAAGAACAAGAAGAAGAACAAGAAGAAGAACAAGAACGGAAGGCGGCGGCGGCGACAGAAGACCGGGCCACCGCCTGTAAAAGAGCTACAAGAAGGCGCGGTGGCCCGGCAGAAGAACCGAAGGCGGCGACAGAAGAACGGAAGACGGCGACAGAAGACCGGGCCACCGGACCAGGCGCGGTGGCCCGGCAGAAGAACCGAAGAGGGGGACAAGACCCCCGAAGTCGGGAGAAGAGGCCGGCGGCGGGGAGGAAGAAAGCCGGACTCCTCCGCTAGTAAAAGAGCTACACACACATAGCGGAGGAGTCCGGCGAGAAGACCCCCGAAGACGGAAGACCCCCGGAGCTGTGCAATAAAATACTTTTTCCATGTGTTGTGTTTTTTTTTGTACTTTATTCCACAGGTGAATGGGTAGGGGTACATTGTACCCCATACTCATTCACATAGGGTGGGGGACCGGTATCCGGGGGCCCCCTTCTTAAAGGGGGCTCCCGGATTCCGATAAGCCCCCCGCCCGCAGACCCCGACAACCAACGGCCAGGGTTGTCGGGAAGAGGCCCTTGTCCTCATCAACATGGGGACAAGGTGCTTTGGGGTGGGGGGGCCGCGCGGCCCCCCCTTCCCCAAGGCACCCCCCATGTTGAGGGCACGCGGCCTGGTACGGCTCAGGAGGGGGGGCGCGCTCGCTCGCCCCCCTTTCCTGGCCGGCCGGGTAGCGTGCTCGGACAAGGGTCTGGTGTGGACTTGGGGGGAACCCCCACGCCGTTTTTTTTCGGCGTTGGGGTTCCCCTTTAAGCCCATTCCAGGCGGCGGAGCCCGCGACGTCTCCTTCGCGGGTCCCGCCTACTTGTACACGCGCTCGAAATGGGCGGACTTTCCGAGCGGGAACAGTCCGCTCATTTCGAAAGTACAGCGGACAGGCCCACACACGGGCGGACTGTTCGCTCAAACACAGTTTCAGCGGACAGTTTTTCGGAATTTCCGAAAGACTTTGTCCGTCCAACTGTCCGCTGAAACTGTCCGCTGAAAGCCCACACACGAGCGGACTGTCCGCCCAAACACTGTTCAGCGGACAAGGTTGGGCGAACAGTCCGCCCGTGTGTACGCGGCCTTAGAGTGGACACTGCAAGCCAGGCCTTCTATTCCAACATCAGTTCCTGACCTCACAAATGCGTTTCTGGAAGAATGGTCAATAATTCCCATAGACACACTGCTAAACCTTGTGGACAGCCTTCCCAGAAGAGTTAAAGCTGTTATAGCTGCAAATGGTGGGCAAACTCAATATTGAATCCTATAAGACTGGAATGACACTAAAGTTCATGTGCGTGTAAAAGCAGGTGTCACAATACTTTTGACAATATAGTTTATCTGATCATGCAGGTTTGACCTTTATAATAGGGGTCAAACTAAAAGGTTAGAGCACACCCTTGGGAGACTTGGTGGATCTAGTACTTTGGGACTCACTGTTTATTTTCCACTATTGGTTCATTGTGGTTTTAGAGTGTGGACTATTTCGGACATTATTATTTGTTTCACAATATTATTCTTATTGTTTTACTATTGTCAATATTATTATTTTTTATTGTACATTTGTATCATAGCCCAGCACTATAATATATTTAAGTATATTTTTACAGTTACTATAGAAAGATGAAGGGTTAGAACTTCTGTTAGCTATGGAATAGATAAGTGGGGGGGGGCATAAAAGGGGTCCAAACCTCCTCAGTGTTCACGGCATACTCACAGCAGCTAGGTACTAGTAATTAGCAGGTTAGACAACCCCATTTGGCAGATCTGCATTCCTCAGTTTTTTTAACCAACAGACTAATGCCGTGTACACACAGTCAGACTTTCCGTCAGAAAAGGTCAGGCGGAATCATTCCATTGGATATTCCGATCGTGTGTGGGCTTCATCTGACTTTTTCTTTTGAAAATTCTGATGGACCTAGAAATAGAACATGTTTTAAATCTTTCAGACAGAACCAATTGCTATTGGGAAAACCAGTCTGTATGCTATTCCAACAGACCAAAAATGATGCATGGGCAGCTATTGGCTACTGGCTATTGAACTTCCTTTTTCTAGTCCCGTCGTACATCATCGTGTTCTAAACGATCAGACTTTGGTGTGATCGTGTGTAGGCAAGTCTGTTTCAGTGGAACTCCGTCGGAAAGACCATCAGAGTTTATTCTAATGGAAAAACTGGTCAAGCGTACGTGACATAAGTCTCAGATAGATATTTGGTTGAGGTGGCATACCTCCTGTGTCCAAGTGGATGAAACTGTGAATGGTACTTAGCGCTCTACATTTGCAGTGTGTGACTAGAGTGGGGTACTGCGACACTACAGCTGGACCTGGTAGATGATGGGCCAGAGACGGGACATCCCTATGGGGAGATGGCAGAGTGCACTGAAGGTAGTCATTGTAGTTCATTCTCTCTCAGATGCCCAGCATGGTTGTCTTGCTGGCTTTTACAGCTTTCACTTGTTTTTTTGCTGGGTGTTGAGCATGTGTTCTGCTTTGAGTGACTTTACAGCTTATATTGTCGATTGATGGAACAGTATTTTCTATGTATTTGTAGCGGTCACAACGCTTGCTGTGCGGCCTTGACTTGTTGCGCTTACCAGTTACCTTCTCTTGGCCTGCTCTTCCATGTCTAGGGGTTCCCAGGGTTGATACCCAATGACTTGAACACTGACACAAATGAAGTCCTTTAACAAAGGTTTTATTTTGCAGTGGTAACATCCAATAACACAGTCTCTTGTGGGAACAGAGGGCACAGGTAAAGAACTCGGGCACCTTGAACTATGGCCTAGCAAAGTCTCTACTTCCACCCAGAGAGTAGCCACTTGCAGCTGGGTACTTCAAAGCTGAACAGATCTCTAGCCAGGGATCATGGCAGTCAGCACGTTGACTCAAAACATGAAGCAATCATATGAACATGTACAAGTTGTAACTGAGGGTGAACAGGAACCTTTTCCTCAGTACCTGTAACGTTTCCCGTCTCCTCAATGGAAAAAAGCGTGAATTTGTCAATGTCCTTCTCAACTCAGTAACCAGGCACTTCCCATGATGCCACTTGCCGGTCCTCCTCCGAAGATTCCTCCCTTGGTTACCTCCACGAGCTGTGGTGCCTCTCCAAGCTGAGAGCACACCCAGACACCTTGAATCCTCCCTCAGTTACTGCGCCTCGGACCAGCAGGTTCCGAGACTTGGGAACAGACGGATCCCTACGCCAAACCAGACGGGTCTACCAGGGGCCTCTAACCAGAACATGTTGCAGGATGACGAACACCCCATGACCGGGACCCCTCATGGGGCTACCCCGGTCCTGGAACCAGAACAGACCACACGGGTCTCACAAACTCCTCTCCCTGAACACATGACCCACACCTCTTAAGTACCCCTTCCCAGACTCCTCAGCGGGCCCTCCCACTGATTGGTTTCCGAGAAGGCTGATACCCAAACATCCAACCAGGCCTGGTTCTAGCCTGTCATGTGCACCTCACCGTGCACATGACCAGGCAGAACTTCCAAACACAACCTGGCCAGACTGGTGCTAAGGCCAGCCTATGGAATTAACCCTCAGAACCTCTACTGTTCTGAGGCAAAAACAAAATTTACATGCGCATGACATTTTGTCCAAAATTTCATTCGCTACATATTCATATGCCCATTTAAATTGTTCCTTACCTAGTACTTTACAGTATATGGTTAACAGGTACAACAGTTGCTAGTTGCTAAATAGTCACCGACTATTAAAAAGAAGTTCTTCTTCTAGGTAGGCTGTGTACAGGAAAGTCTATGTCAGGGATATGCAGTTAGCGGACCTCCAGCTGTTGCAGAACTACAAGTCCCATGAGGCATAGCAAGACTCTGACAGCCACAAATATGACACCTAGAAGCAGCGCATGATGGGACTTGTAGTTTTGCAACAGCTGGAGGTCCGCTAATTGCATATCACTGGTCTACAGGGGCGGGCTGGGCTGGGGGGCAGAGTGGCAATCTCCCCCCAGGCTGCTCTGATTCCCTGTAAAAGGGCCGCTATGCGGCCAGCTCAGAAATGTGCATGTGCAGTTTCTGGACCCGGCCAAGTGCTACTGCTTGGGCAGCTCCAGCGGGGGGTGAACAGGGCTGGATCCTGAATTAGCAGCCAAATTGCAGCGATCCCTCCATGATCTCCATCCCATGCTGCAGCTGCGATATGTCCTGTGGCAGGGACGTTGGCTGCACCTGTCACAGGGCTGAGAGTGTGTGTGTGTGTGTTCCGTCTTGCAGAGTACACAGTACAGCCCTTCTCTAGTCTACACTAATGAGAGAACGATCAGCTCTGCCTCTCCCCGCCCCTCTCTCCCTGTGCCCGCCCCTCTCTCCCTGTGCCCGCCCACACTTAATGCAGTCGTGTGCTGTGTAAAGGGGATATGCGGGCGGGAAACTTTAAAGTCGGCAGCCACAAAGTCCCATCCTAAACATGAAGACACTGAGTGAGCCTCCTGCTGGGACTGTGCAAGTGAGTGAGCTGTGACCAGACTCCCCCCTCCTCCCTGTCTTCTATCCTGCTCGGTCTCCCCCTCAGCCTTATCATTTAACCTCTTGCCTGCCAGGCACTTTCACCCCCTTCCTGCCCAGGACAATTCACAGCTTTCAGTGCTCTCATATTAAGGCTGGGTTCACACTGCTGCGGTGACGAGAATCGGATGTGATTCGCACCGCACTGCAGTGCAAATCACATCCGATCTCTGTGCGATGCGATTTCAGCCATACAGATTGTTTGGCTGAATTCGCATCGCACGCGGCCCAAACTCGCACAGGACCCTTTTTTTGGTCCGCAGCAGAATCGGATCGCATGGGTGTTCGCACCATGCGATCCGATTCCTGTCCGAGTTTGCAGATCGCACTGCGATATGCGAACTGATCTGGGGGTGTCATTAACTTTTCACTGACACTCCCAGCAGTTCGCATAGGGCAGTGTGAACTGCCGCCGGGAGGCATGCGATGCGGGAACCCGCAGCGGATTCGTGTCGTTCCCGAATCGCAGCAGTGTGAACACAGCCTAAACCCAGGTTTTCATTAGAGTGATTTGGCATGCAATCGGCGCAACGATTCCACTTGCAGTGTCAAACCGATTCCCAAAAGTGGTTTCTGTACTACTTTTGGCAAATTCGGAATGCGATTTCAATAGACATTTCTATAGGAACACGCACAGATGTCTCTGAAATCGCACCCCAAAGTCGGGATTGACATGCGAATATGAAATCGTTCAATAGTTCATCTGTACTCACTTGATTTAATTCTTGATGTGAGTGTGAACCTGGGCTCTGAATGATAATAGCGCTGTACCCATATTACATTGTTGTCCTTTTTTCACACAAATGGAGTTTTCGTTTTTGTGGTATTTAATCACCACAAGGGGGTTTATTTTTTGCTAAAATATGAAAAAAGCCGAATTAAAAAATAAATAAAAATGTAAATACATTGTCTTGAAAAGTATTCATACCCCTTGACATTCCCCACATGTTGTCATGTTACAACCAAAAATTTAAATGTATTTTATTGATGATTTTATGTGATAGACCAACACAAAGAGGCACATAATTGTGAAGTGGAAGGAAAATCATAAATGATACAAATAAATATGTGAAAAGTGTGGGGGAGGGGCATTTGTATTCAGCCCCCTTTACTCTGATACCCCTAACTAAAATCTAGTGGAACCAATTGCCTTCAGAAGTCACCTAATAAATAGAGTCCACCTGTGTGTAATGTAATCTCAGTATAAATACAGCTGTTCTGTGAAGCCCTCAGAGTTTTGTTGGAGAACCTTAGTGAACAAACACAAGCATCATGGAGGCCAAGGAACACACCAGACAGGTCAGGGATAAAGTTGTGGAGAAATATAAAGCAGGGTTATGTTATAAAAAAATCTCCTAAGCTTTGAAATCTCACAGATCTCTGTTCAATCCATCATCAGAAAATGGAAAGAGTATGGCACAACTGCAAACCTACCAAGACATGGCCGTCCACCTAAACTGACCAGCCGGGCAAGGAGAGCATTCATCAGAGAAGATGTGGAAGAAGGTGCTCTGGTCAGATGAGACCAAAATCCAACTTTTTGCCCCCCCCCCCCCCATGAAACATGTTGGTGGCAGCATCATGTGGTGGGGATGGTTTTCTTCAGCAGGGACAGGGAAGCTGGTCAGAGTTGATGGGAAGATGGATGGAGACAAATACCAGACAATCTTAGAAGAAAACCTGTTAGAGTCTGTAAAAAACTTGAGACCGGGGCGGAGGTTCACCTTCCAGCAGGACAACGACCCGAAACATACAGCCAGAGCTACAATAGAATGGTTTACATCAAAGCATATTAATGTGTTAGAATGGCCCAGTCACAGTCCAGACCTAAATCCCATTGGGAATCTGTGGCAAGACTTGAAAATTGCTGATCACAGACGCTCTCCATCCAATCTGACAGAGCTTGAGATATTTTACAAAGAAGAATGGGCAGAAATATCCTCTCTAGATGTGCAAAGCTGGTAGAGACATCCCCAAAAAGACTTGGGGCGCCATACAAATTCCCCCCACATTTTTCACAGATTTATTTGTATAATTTTTCCTTCCACTTCACAATTATGTGACACTTTGTGTTGGTCCATCACATAAAATCCCAATAAAATACATTTATGTTTTTGGTTGTAACATGACAACATGTGGAACATTTGAAGGGGTGTGAATACTTTTTCAAGGTATTGTAAGTAATTTTTCTCCTTCACTAAAGTTCACTGATAGGTGGTGGCACTGATGGGTGGCACTGATAGGTGGAACTTATGGGCGGTATAATTGGGCACTGATGGGTGGCAATGATGGGCATTAATGGGTGGCACTGAAAGGCAGTACTGATTGGTGTCACTGATGGGCACAGACTGGCGTCACTTGCTAGGCACTACTAGGGCAGCACTGACAACATGTTGCACTGACAACATCAGTACCCTAATTGTCTGTACAGTCTCCCCTGCGAGGAAATGCCCCTGATCGGCTCTCTTTACATGCTGTCATTTAAATGCAATTGGCTGTTATTGGACACTCACATGGCCAATCACATGGGTAAAGAGCCGCGTCATTGGCTCTACCAAGACCGGGGTCATGCTGTCATTGCTGTGTCATATTTATCTTGCTTCATAATATCAATACATGTTATAAAACCCGGTGGGCATGGATGGTGGGCTGATTCGGTGGTACAATGGGCCACTCGACTGGACTTGCCCCCCAGGCTTAACGCTGCCAGCCCTCCCCTGCTGGTCTATGTAAATTAAAAGTTTATTTTTTGTGTGAATGTGCTGAGGTTTGTATGTGTTTGTTAGACTCTCACTTGTGGCACATTAATTAAGACGTATTTTATTGTACAAGGACTGTGGCATATGTTACAATGTTCACAGAGAGTAGGCTCAAGTTTTAAGTCTCTCTCATTGTTAGTGCATGTTTGCATACCTCCTAACTGTCCCTGATTTGGAGCAATGTCCCTCATTCCTCCTGATTTGTCCCTCATTTTGGTCTGATCTATATAGTTGTTTATAAAATGCACTTTTTATTTATTAAAAAGTGTTTCCCAGTGCTAAACCTTTCAATTGATTTCTAAATTGCTGCATTTGTAAATTCCAAAAGCCAATATAAAGGAATAGTAGTTGTAAAAAAAGCACTTGTGGGTTTAACCAATCTTATTTTTTTTGTACATTTCTCCTTTAAAGAGGTGTGGCAGGGGGTGCATCCTATGCCCGCTTACTTTTGCTGATAGGTGTCCCTCATTTCCATCTCAAAAAGTTGGGAGGTATGTGTTTGACACACTCACAAATTCACTGAAGCATGCTAGGAGCATTGCATGTGCCGTTTCATTATTATCCTCTGGGTGCCGAAGGCTCAACCACGTTCCTCAGCAGGAAAAAAAAATAAACGTCTGTCAGTTAGGTCACCGTCTGTATCCTCAATGAGGAAATGTGCCCTCACTTGTTTTAGTGACCACACAGGATATGAGGACAAAATTTGGCATCACAAATCTCCCCCCCAGGGACAAAGTCAGGAAAACCCCCATTGTCTATTTGTAATATATATCCCGATGAGATTTTTTTCTATTTCTTTCCCTACACAGAAAGTTCACAGCTCCTTATCCAGGTGAACACATAGGAAGCTTCACAACAGGGACACAGAGTTAGCCCTTGTACACGCGGTCGGTAATTCCGACGGAAAATGTCCGATCAGACCGTGTTGTCAGATAATCCGACCATGTGTGGGCTCCATCACACTTTTTTCATCGGAATGTCCGACCAACAATATTTTAGAGCTGGATATAAAATTTTCCGACAACGTGATCCAATAGGACTTTGTCTGATCGTTTGTAAAGAATTCCGATCGGACAAAGTGCCACGCATGCTCAGATCAAATTACGAGACCAAAGCTATTGGCTACTAGCCTGAACGTAGTCCCGTCATAACGTACAAACGTCATCACGTTCCGAACGGTTGGATTTTCCATCAACTTTGTTCGACCGTGTGTATGCAACAACAGTTTCGGACAAAATCCATCGGAAAAAATCAGTCGGATTTTGTTGTCGGAATGTCCGACTGTGTGTACAAGGGCTAACACAAATTCGATTCTAACCCTTCCTCACAGTACTAACTAGAATGGGACAAATTCTATCCCCTCCCTATATCAGTGAGCATTCCTCTATATTGGCTTTGGAAATTTACAAATGCAGCAATTTAGACATTGGATGAAAGGTTTAGCGCTGGGAAACTTTTTAAAAGATAAAAAGTGCATTTGATATACAACTATATAGATCGGACCAAAATGAGGGACAAATGAGGAGGACAGAGGGACATTGTTCCAAATCAGGGGACAGTCCCTCGAAATCAGGGACAGTTGGGAGCTATGAGCATGCAGGAAGCAAGAAAAAATATTGCAAACAGGACTGTAGCTAGTAGTAAAAATTTGACCCTTACTGTTCAAGCCTAAAACAATAGCATTCAGCTCTGGCTAGAGTTCCATTTCAAAAGACAGAAGTAGATCATGGGTAAGTGACAAACTCATATCAGCAGGCCGTTTCATAAACACCAGCTTTGACAGTTTCATATTTCAGGCAGTAAAGGTAAGTAAGGAAGGTGTACAGGTTTGTATAGAGTTCATGTATATTTCAAAAGATGGAGTTGCTCATAAAATAATAATTGTAGGTATAGAAAGTGGAGTTCTCATCTCTCGGTTATAGCAGCTTTTTTACATAAACCACTGAGAGAGGAAAGTATTGTCTGCACAGAAAATGCAATACTTTGATATAAGTATATGCTTGCAGTAATAACTGTTTGAAAAGACTTGTTGTCTTGCAGGTAGAGCTAAGATTTTGTTTAACCAGTCAGCTAACATTTTCTCTTCTTTGCCACATTGTCAATAGCCGTAATTTAGCTTTAGATTATTCCTCTGATCATCTGCCTATTGATAATTCCTTATCCGTTTTCTGTAAGGCTGGAAACAAGTTTGATGATTAAAACTCCTTTTTGAAGTGGTTAGACAAAGCAGTGGTGCAATTACGGGAGACGACAACAGGAAGAGTGATCGCTCTGTGTTAGCCCGTGATGGAATTGTCCTGAGCGCTGTTAGCAACAACAAAGATTTTTTGAAGATGTGTTACAGCACTTCAAGGCCACAAAGCCATTCATTCCATCAAGGAACTTCAGACCCCCATTACTGGGAAATGTCATTTTTTATACATCTTTATTAATAGGAACTCTGTCATAGACCAAGAAATGGAGTCAAAATAAACAGATGGCAAGTATCTGAAAATGAACTGATTAAATAAACTCTGTTCTATAAAATGAATGTTATATGAAATTTTGGATTTTCCCCTTTAACATTTCCTCTTCATATCTTTCATTTTATATCATTTATTGTATTGCTTTTGTTTTAAGGACAGGGTATAATAAAGCTGTAGTCTTTCAGTTTGTGGATTTTGCTTTCCTTCAAGGAATCAAGATGCTCTGGATCCCATTTACCAGTGTAAACATCTAAATGTGTCTCCTTTTCTACCAACAAACAATAAGTTGCCACTATGTTTAAAAATGAAATGAGGGAAACTGATTGGTTGCTAAAGCCACGTACACACGATCGGAATTTCCGACGGGAAATGTGTGATGACAAGTTGTTGGCAGAAAATCTGACCATTTGTACGCTCCATCGGAAAAATTGTTGTCGGATTTTCCGCGGATAAATGTTGGATGGCAGACTTTAAAATTTTCCATGGACAAATGTCTGTTGGCAGATTTTCCGAGCATGTGTACACAAGTCAGTCGGACAAAAGTCCAAAGTACAAACACACATGCTTGGAAGCAGAAGCGGTTGGTCTTGTAAACTAGCATTCGCAATGGAGAATAACATTCATGGCGTGGCAAATTATGAAATCTTCAAATGCAGCGCACATTCTCTTCTTCTTTAATGGGATAATAATGAAGCTGCTTTGCTGGAGATACTGATGGAGTTATTGCAAACAAATTTTCAAAGGCTTCTCTAAGGATATTAAGAATAAAATTATTATGCTTGTTATTTTTTTTATTTTTTATTTTTTTGGTGCAAGTTACCACAACACCATAGCTTTTAAAATCAAAGATACAACTATGTTGGTGTCCCTTGTTAATTTTACATTGTATTTTTTAAAACATAACTGCCTACTCCCAAACTGCCATTTGAAGTAAAACACGTAGCCAAGTATTATTCTCATAGTACATCTAGTGCGTCACTATGTTTGTGTTTGTTGGCCGACAATTGTGAACCGTTTGTATGCAAGACAAAATCCAGGCACACGCCTTCGGACAAAAGTCAGGAGGTTTTGTCTGTGGAAAATCCGATCGTGTGTACGAGGTTTAAAGCAGAGGTCCACCCTAAAGTGGACCTTCCGCTCATCGGAACCCTCCCCCCCTCCGGCGCCACAATTGGCACCTTTCAGGGGGGAGGGGGGTGCAGATACCTGTACAGTACAGGTATCTGCACCCACTTCCGGGATAGCTCTCTGCGGAAAGGGGCGTATATTACACCCCTTTCCGCAAGTGCCCGCCCCTTTCCGCAAGTGCCCCGCTGCCTGCTGGGAAAACACACAGATCCCAGAGGCAGCGGGGACCGTCCTTATTGCGCAGCGCGGCTCGCGCATGCGCAGTAGGGAACAGGGAAATGAAGCCGAAAGGCTCCATTTCCTGATTCCCATACCAAAGATGGCGGCGGCAGCACCCGAGAGACGATCTACAGATCGGCTTCGGGTGCCGACATCGTGGGCGCGCTGGACAGGTAAGTGTCACTATTTTAAAAGTCAGCAGCTGCAGTATTTGTAGCTGCTGGCTTTTAAAAAAAAAAAAAAAACGCGGAGTCCCGGCGGACTCCCGCTTTAAGTCTAATTTCAATTCTTCTATTATGGCCCATTATGAGGATAAATTATATAATTTTGTGCTAAAATGCAATTATGTCTTGATGTGTTAAAATTATCCCACAGATAACAGTATTTTTTTTATTTTTTTTATTCAATAATTTTTATTGAGTCTTACAGGTTATAACACAAAGTTACAAAAGAGAAAGAACATGATGTTGTTCGAAGATAATTGTAGTTTTTACAGAGTATAAATAAATGACAACAAGGCTGATTTCTTTAACCTTACTTGCTTTATTGCCTTTTGCCCATTCCTCTTGCCTCTTTCTCATTCAAATTAAAATACATTATTGGGATCTTTTAGCAATAAAAAACAAGAAGGCTATTGATGAGAGGATAGATAAGGTTCCATACATGGGTGTAGGGAAGCTATAAAAGATTGACTAATGAAAATTATGTGTACAACCACAAACTATTACTGATTTAGGTTTTTATTTGCACTGCCAGCGATCCTGAACACGTGAACAGTATTTTGGATTCCAATAGCAGATTACAGTCATCAAGTGAACTGGTGAATGGCTCTTTTTGATCCTAATGACATTCCTGCTTTTGATAAGTATGGCATCCTGTCCTATCTTCTAAGGTATTTCATTTCCAAATTAATGGGCCCATACAAATGAGCCATCATGACACACAGAGCAATTCTCTAGGGTTAAGTACTAGTTCACCACGCATGCCATACAATGTTATCTCGTGAAGCTGGCTTCACTATTTAGTTTTCCTCTTCTAGTAGGATGCAAATTTTTTTCTCTTTGGAATATTCTCAATGGAATATGCAGAGATTTTTGGAAATTATTATTCAGAACTAATGGGTATCTGGAGCATTAGGCATTTTCCTCTGTTCACATGCCTGGCACAGTCTGCTTTCTCTCTCTGGGCCTGTAGGTATGTCCTTGTCACCCTGTATTAAGTCACAAAATGTGGGCAGTCAATCTTAGTCTTTTAAACTTTGAGGATTTGTTACAGTATGCAGGTAAAATAAGTATTGAGTACGTCACCATTTTTCTAGGTAAATGTATTTCTGAAGGTGCTATTGACATGGAATTTTCACCACATGATCGGTACCAACACATGCAACCCATACATACAAAGAAACCAAAACAAATACGTTCAGAAATGAAGTTATGTGTATTAAAATGGGATGACACAGGGAAAAAGTATTGAACACACTAAGGGCCGGTTCACACTGCGGGCGATGCGAGGCGACACCGACTTGCCTCGCCGCGACCTGCCGCGACCTCAGCGGCGATTTGCAAATGACTTCTGTATAGAAGTCAATGCAAGTCGCCCCGAGGTCGCCCAGAAGTAGTACAGGAACCTTTTTTCTGAGTCGGAGCTCTCAGAACGGTTCCATTGTACAGAACGGGGGCGACTTGTCAGATTGCAGCGAGGCAAGTCGTGTCGCCTCGCATCGCCCGCAGTGTGAACCGGCCCTAACTGAAATGTATTTTATATTTCATACAAAACCATTTGTTGGTAATGACAGCTTCAAGACACCTCCTGTATGGTGAAACTAGTCGCATGCATTGCTCAAGTCTAGGCATGTTCCTGATTAACATTGGGTGTTAGTTTGGTTGCAAACAAACCGAACATATGGGGCGTTCGTGGCAAATTAAACAACCAAAGGCCAGGGTTGTCGGGACAAGGCCCTTGTCCCCATCAACATGGGGACAACGTGCTTTGGATATTAATTTTCACTGACAAGGGGCAGAATTTCTTCCTAATTACTGATAGATTTCAGCTCGTGTCTTGGCTTTCCATGCCTTTTTACACTGCTTTCTGGTGATCAATATTTTTCCCTGTGTCGTTCCAATTTATTACACATAACTTAATTTCTGAACTTATTTGTTTTTATGTATGGATTGCATGGGTTGTTACTGACATGAGTTGAAAACTGCATGTCAATAGCACCTTTAGAAATATATTTATCTAGAAAAATGGTGACATGTTCAGTACTTACTGTATTTTACCGGCTGCATATGTAAATGGCAGGTCCATTTGTGGTAAAGGGTTATGCTCTTGGAGCTTTTTTAATTTGTTCATCTATTGATCAACATATTTCACCTTGCTTGTATGTATACTTGAACTGCTTAACTGTATAATATTGTGCTGCAACATTTGCAAAGAAAAAAACTTTCCTGTCCACGAGGCCATGAATTATGGTTGCTGAAGAATCTTCTGCATCTGGCATACTTCTGGGGTGTGAATGCCTGATTCCGCCCTACACTCTGTGGTTTCATCCACCAGCTCCAGGACTGTCCTGTAGTGGCACAGAGGCCAAAAGATGGAACCACAGAAGCAGATGTTGAAGATTTTTTTATCAAGTTAAACAGGCAAATATTAATTGTGTGCTTTGCAAGGAGCTTTTCTCTTAGTTTTTTTTTAAGAAAACAAGAGGTATTTTAGCATATGGTTAAGAAGATGTACTGTATCTTATTAAACAAAGGCTTAACAGGTATACTAGATCAAGATGTGCACATCACAGACTATTGTAGAGTACATGTTGTTCAGTTATATTTATATCTCTGCACAGACATATTGCTGGGTGACTAGTCTACAATCTCTGAACATTTGTTCGGTGGTCTTCTCTTTGATTTTAAGCTGAGCTGTCTGTTTGCCATATGGCAATGCTCAGGTTTTTATTCTAAAAATGTTAATAATCTAAAGAATCAGAGACATGTTCCTTCCACATATAAAAATATACTGCTGAAAGGAATTCTTCTTTGATCTGAGTAATTTAAAGCTTTGTAAATTATAGTACGTTTACAGGCAACTTAATATAAATTACATGAAGTCTAAAAAAAGAAAAAAAAAATCATGAAACAGGAATACATTTAATCAAATTATCAGAACTGTATATTTAACCACTTGTGAAACAGAATCTACAGTACAGGTATATTAACATATTGTAGCTTGTAGCATGAGGGTAGGGCCATCTCCCCTTTGTGATTGGGCTGCATAAGGCCTTTTTAGTGGCCTGTGGGGTCTGCTTGGTTGTGGGTGACCCAAGGCCTAGTAGCACAAGCACTTTTCTCATTTAACTACAGTCCCTCACTCTTCCTATAGACCAGGCTATGAGTGGAATCCTCAGTGCTATAACTGTCCCATGGAGGGGCAAGAACCTCAGTTACTCCAGCCCTCTCTAGTAGCAGACTCCACAAAAATGCACACACTCTGAACACTTACTCACCATTTTAGCTCCACACACAGTTATGGAATGTCCAGTTATATATTACTTTTCATTATATTTTACACGCGATAAGATCTATGTAAAAAGTCCAAAGAGCTGGCAGAAAAAAAAAATGGAATTTCTCCATCATTTGTGGTCAGACTTCACCATCTGTCAGGTGCTTGTGATGGTCTCTTTGTAGAATGCATTTTCTCTTTGTTATCCCAGTGAGCATGTATAAACCATTCCAATTCTAAAGGGCTGCCCACTAAATGGATTAAAGTTACCACGTGTACTCTTCAAATGATGCTTCAACCATTTGACCAACTTCCTAAAATTCACTCTCCAGTTGTCCCCACTCCCTAAGTACAGTATAGCTCAAACCGGCAGAAGTAGAGGTGGATGAAACACTTAAGGGGACTCTGTTACACACCAGGCTTCACACCTATGAATTTTGGAAACAAGCACATTACCGTAATACAGAATAACACACCATGCATGTGTTATTGTTTTACAGGGTCATTCATTTTTAAACCCACCTCTGATACCAGTGTTGGATGTAGACATTATGGGGTCTGTGGCACTTCAAGATCTGGGGCCCCTCAGCTTAAAAACTGAATTATCTGACAAATAAAAAAAGTGAACAGAAATGAATGATAAATAGTGTTTATTTAAAAAAAAATATGTTTTTTTAATCAATTTTATTGACTGTAAGCATTCACATTATACAGGAAATTAGAACTGGCAAGTCATATATCACAGTTATTCATCACACTACAATATTTACAAAAACATCTTTCTTCCTGCATTGGCATCTGTAGAATCTTAACTAACTCAAACTGTATCATCTTAAGGATGTTGCTCTTGACATTCAGTAGGCACAGTAGAAGAGCAGTCTTTCATGGGTCATCGTGGTTCTCAGATAATTCTTTATCAGTGCCAATTTGCCGAATAAACTTTATCTCAAACAACCAGTGACCATCATGCTCAAATATATTCTAAGCCCTTGTACACACAGTCGGAGATTCAGACGGAATGTTTCCTATCGGAGGGTTTTGTCGGATATTCCGACTGTGTGGGGTCTGCATCGGACTGTTTCCGTCCGAATATCCGACGGACCAACTTTTCCAACCTGCCAGTAAAATTTTCCGACAAAATGCTCCAATCGGACATACTCCGATCATGTGTAGCCTACTCCGACGGACAAGGTGCCAGGCATGCTCACAATCAAATTCGGACACGGAAGCGCTCGCTCAGGTAAAACTACTGCTCGTAATCGATATAGCACATTCGTCACGCTGCAATGTTAAAAAATACTTTCATGAAGCGCATTCTCTTGTTCTTTACAATGCTGCAAGAAGGAACTTCTTTTGATGCTCATAGTCACACACACTTCTCCCGAACATATTTCCTGACTCTTTTTTACTCATTTCAGCAATATAATTTTTGAATTCATCACATCTACACAATTACATTTTTTGTTTATTGTTTTTTCGGTGAATTTTGTGTTTGTTTTTTTTCATAAACATCTCCTTTTTTGACAGTTTGCTCATCTTTCCATTTTTTAGGGTGTGTTTGGTGTGTAAACTTACCACAACAACATTATTAACTTTTTTATATTTTGTTTTTCTTTTTTAAGCTACAGGAGGTTGTTTAGTTTTGGTACCCCTTTGTCATGGTTATGTAGTGATCTTCCTGTGTTTGCTTACCTTCCCCCATGTCTTCAGACTAAGAAGCCAGCCACTTCCACCTGGCGGTTTTTATAACCTCTCCTCTAAGCATGGCTCCACCCCAAGCCCTATCAGGGAGCCCTATATTAACCTGTGCACTGCAGGCCTCAGTGCTGATCAACCATTGTGTATCCATTGTGTATCAGCTTCCTGTTTCCTGCCGTGTGCTCTGCTACTGGTTTCCGTTACCGACTTTGGCGTGTCTTGACTATCCCTGCTTGCCTGTGACCCTGACCTTTTGGCGTGTACACGACTATCCTTGTCTGCTTGTGGCCCCGACCTTGGCTTTGTCCCTCACCATCCCTATCCTCCTATTGCCTACTGTGGGTGTGAGCTGGGGGACCCTGGGGGTCGCGACCTGGAGCCAGTTGCAGCCAAGTCCATCCTCACCACTGGAGGCTCTGGTGAACACCTGCTGGCTCTTAGACTCCGCACCCCAGGGAATCTCACGCTCTATCCCCAGTGGGATCTGTCCCCCGTCTGCAGCAGTCAGCCGTAGGGTCCACAACCTTGCGGCGCACTCCGGATCCCTACGGTGTGCACCTGTCACCTCACCTCAAGGCGATCTGACACCCTTGTTATTCATTTCACTTTGTATTTTTGAAATGTACCTGTCTGCTCCCAAATAAACTGTCCTTTTTGAAGTAAAACACATACGCAAGTATTTCTTCAAACAAAAAAAAACGTTATTTAGGACTCAAACAACTAAAAAGAGGACGGCAGCGCTGGAGAAACTTGTCAATTTGGCGAAGCCTTTCGCCCCCAGGGCAGACATGAACTAATTAGAAAAAGAAAAATTGGTGGCCTGAGGAGTACATATCTCAGGGAGAGAAGTCTGGTCCAGAAGTCCTAGAGATCAGAAAATCAGATGCCATCTATGTCCCCAGGATGTGGTTCTTCAAGAGGCTGCATCTTCTGTCAGACCAGACTGAACCCAGGCCATCACTCTCTCGTCTTCCTTAGGCACTTCCCTGCAGGCATCCTTCGAGGCTGTGGCTCGGCTCCTGTAGTTGGGGCAGGAGGAGGAGAAGGAGGGTGTTGGTCGACCTCTTGGCTGCCACTTGCCACAGCCTCCCCCCGACTGAGGTCTTCCTGTGTATGAAAAAGGGACATAGTTTTAGTTTTTTGCTCATCAATCACACCATTTTTAGCTCATGGCTGTTGCAAATTGAATGTTACCAAATAGAACAGACTATCATTCTGAGCCCAGCATTTTTCATTCTCGTCCCAATCATTTTTGGTCACTACTGTCTATTGATATGTAAACCACTTTGTTAAATCACAACTTACTGTTCAATAAGAACATCTAGTTAACATCATTAAATGTTTGACAAGAAATATGTTCAACAATGCAATACCTGTCTCAAGCTGGGCCCCACCACATGTTGCTGCCTGGAAGGCCCAGGTTGGACGTTGGAAGCCGCAGCTGGGGGTGAATGAAGCCTTGAAGGAAGACTGGAGAGTGGTGGCCTGGGTTCCCCCTGGTCTACCAGAAAAGGCAGCCTCTGGAAGTAAACCATCCTGGGGTAATAAATGGCATCTGGATCTCCTGATCTCAAGGACTCCAGGTGCTTCTTTCTCTCCCTGAGATATATACTCTTCATGACACCAATTTTCCTCTTCACATGGGGACCATGATCCGCACCAAAGAAAGAAGTTTCTCCAGCGCTGCGTTCCTCTTTCTTCGGTCGTGATAAAACGGGTTGTTGATCTGCCACAGGCAGGGCAGCTCCCTGTACAGTTCCAGAAATAGACCCATAAAATTGGGGTTTTGGAAGGGATCCATCTTCTCTGCAAGATACAACACAAGACAAACCCTAAAATACTAATAATACCATGGTAAACCCTCCCAATCTTGTCCCAACATCGGCCTAGATAGAAGCAGTCTAGTCTAGTGATGTACCAAGTTCAAAATGTTACCTTAGTTTGCACGATTGTCGCGTCAGCTCCTCACTCTGTTCACAGATCGTACGGACGACACACGTGTGTTGTGTTTTATATACAGTGCACATGCATGAAACTCCGCCCGCCCCTGACGTTCTTTCTAGACTATTTCCCACCCCTTTGCTTTTGGCGCAGTGGGGAGAGCACATGGCGGAGAGAACGCAGGTGCGCAATAAGAGTTCCACTAACGAGGAGGAGGGTGAGGAAAGCCCGACACCTGAAACGTCCCGATCCAGGAAGAGAAGATTTAAATATGTCTTTTGTAGAGATGTTGGAGATGGTGGACATATTGAACAGGACCGACTATGATGGGAAGTATGGACCTGACCCCAACCCAAATATCAGAAAGGCCAAGATCATGACTAAAGTTGTGAAGAGTCTTCAAAAGAATTTTGGGGTACGCCGATCCAGGGATCAACTGAGAAAACGCTGGTCAGACCTGAAACTGAGGGAGCACGATCAGTACAGAAGGATCAAGCGTGTTCTACAAAAAAGTAAGTAGTTGTCGTGTGTTCATATGATTATTCTTGCTTGCATACTGCTCCATGTGCTTTGATTTCATGTTGTGCAGTTTAAAATGGCCACTTTCAAGTTCATGATTTCATTCGTTCGTAAGAAACATCGTTCTGCAGGTAAGTATTCCAGCTTAACAAAGTGTCCACAATAATGTTCTCACCGTTGAACTCGGCCAAAAAACACAATTGTACAACACTTCCAAGCAATGTTTCATATTCCTATTTCTGCCCTCTGTGTGCTAATTATTCCTTTTTAACATTCTCATAGGGGAGAGAAGACTCGGGAAGTCTGAGGACACCAGGGACCACACCCCTCCCAAAGAAGGCAAAATTCCAAAACCAGAAGCAGAGGAGCAGGAGGAGGAGGAGGAAGGAGAGATCGTTGAAATTTGACAAATTGTTACCACAAGAGGTGAGTGTCGGAGACCACAGCTTCCGGTAAGCTCATCAATGTATGTCACCATATTTATAATACATGGTGTGTTTTTTTGCTTTGTTTTGTAGGTGATGTGGAAGAAGAATCCCATTTTACCAGTGAAAGTGCCCAGATCCTGATTTGGGAGATAATGGGGTGCAATCGGGATTTAGAAAATATACAGCAAAACATCAATGATGTTAAAAATAAAATGAACATCATTGATGTTTTGGGGAGAGTGTGAAACAGCCCAAACTAGCTAGGGTTTTATTTTTTGGCTTTTAAACCACAACTTTAGTATTTTCGAACAATCCAAATTTGGAAGATGAACACAGTGTGTCAACATGCGCTATCTCCCATCATGGGGGATCAATGTACGTGTTTTGTGGAAAGTGGCTGAGATGAAGGGGTTGCAGCCCCAAAACATGTACATTGATCCCCCATGATGGGAGATAGCACATGTTGACACACTGTGTGCATATTCCAAGTTTGGATTTTCCTGGAGTGACACCCCATGTGATGAAGGCAATATCAGCCCAGTTTGTACATACTCATGTCTGATATTGTCTTCACTTTTCAAAGTTGAACTTTGTAAGTTCCTGTGTTCTGTATGTTACGCTTTGATACATGCCTGTTTACACAAAAACACCAAGTAAAAAAAAATACCTGAAATAATGTTTTTGATACACTCAATTCGTTGGTTTGTTGTAAAACCCTTTTCTAAAAGCACATGTGAATGTGCTTTGATTAAAAAGTTAAATTATCAGCAATGTGTGGCTTCCTTTTTCATTGCGCAAAAGATGTATTTGGAGTAAAATTGTTGTTTTCGGTGGCAATGGGTGTTATTTACTAAAGGCAATCCCACTTTGCACTCCAAGTGCAGTTTCAGGTGTACTTTTGCAGTGCACTTGTAGTGCATAGTGGATGTGCCTTTAGTAAATAACACCCACAGTGATGTGTTAATTTTCACAAGCATGCCATTTTCCTGCCATGGTGCTGAAAATGAGCACGATTTTGGTCAGTAATGCACTACATACATTAGTTACCAAAAACAAGGTGTGTGTGTAGCAGACCCACAACATAATAAGATTATCTGAAGAAGAGACTGTCACCTCATCTCGCTCAGAACTTGGGTTTGCACTGTTGTTGAAAAAGGCACAACAAGAAAAAACATAAATTTACCTAGGAGACACCTAAAACCAAGCCAAGCAGTAATTGAAAACAAATATTGGAGTTTCAAAGAAAAATGTATTCCTAAAATGCCGCTCAGACATTGTCTGACATATCAATGGCCCCCCTACCCACAAAGTAGACCATGTATTGGGTTCTGACCTCACGGGCGCTTTGGGGGGGCAAGCCAGGACGAGCAGCTTCAAGGCCAGTGAGGTTCTCATTTTCCAGCAAGTCTGCTTCTTGGCCAACTGAGACCGCATAGTTTGCAGAATGTCTTT
Source organism: Lithobates pipiens (assembly GCF_037356315.1). Lineage (NCBI taxonomy): Eukaryota > Metazoa > Chordata > Amphibia > Anura > Ranidae > Lithobates > Lithobates pipiens. The sequence continues at coordinate 272,875,650 of NW_027507784.1, read as the reverse complement.
TTAGGAAATTGTGAAGAACACAGCATGCCAGCACAATGTGATTGATTTTGTATTCTGCCATGTGGATAGGCGTTAAAAAAAGGTGGAACCGGCTGGGCAGTATTCCAAAGGTGTTCTCCACCACTCTTTGGGCTCTGGACAGGCGGAAATTAAAAATCCTCTGGTCCGGGGTGAGGGTCCTCATCAGATGGTTTGCCAGGGCAAACGCCTCATCCGCGACGAAGACGAACGGGAATCCTTTCTGATTCTCTTCTGGGGGTGGCAAGCCCAGACTGCCACTCTGGAGACGCCAGTAGAACTCTGTCCGTGCGAACACTCCACCATCTGACATCCGTCCATTTTGCCCCATGTCCACATACAAGAAGTCATAGGTCGCAGACACCACCGCCAACATCACGATACTATTAAATCCCTTCTAGTTAAAATAGTATGACCCCGAGTTGGGTGGTGGGACGATGCAGACGTGCTTCCCATCAATTGCACCTCCACAATTGGGAAAGTCCCAATGACTGGCAAAGTGGGAGGCCACAGTCTGCCATTCCTGTGGCGTTGAAGGACACTGTGGAGTGAAACAAGACCAAAAATTAGTAAGTTTGCAAATCAACATTGCAAGCAGATTAGACACCAACATTTTTGGCCAAGATCAGTATAACATTTTGGGAACTGAGTATTTAAAGTATAGTAAAGTATCACCCCCCCATCCCTCCACCACCCCCCATCCCCCCCATCTGATGGGCCCTTGATAAAAAATGAGGGGGGGGGATGTTTTGGACAGGTAACCACTTGATTGAGAGCTGAATGCCTATATAATGTGTGATACTTTGGGAAGCCCCTCCTTACTTACACTATTGGCAGCCCACCGGACAGGTAAGAAGTGTCATAATAACAAAAAGGAAAAAAATGGGAGCACATTTTGACATTCTGCTATTACATATCAAGATAATAATAGGGGGAAAAAATTAAAAAATGATAGCAAAGTATTGAGGCAGGCCCTTTCACTACATGCTTTGGTGAATTTGTCCATAAATGTGAGCATCAAAAAGGTAGGTATAGTGTGTATTGGGTTTGGTAAAGTCAGCAGATAGAGGATTGCTATCAGCTGAGCTAGCAGTTGGGGGGAGGGGGGTTCCTAATGAGTTTGGCACAACCAAAAAAAAAAAAGTCACTCTGCATGAATTGAAGCACACACATAACATTTGTAGACATTTTAGGGGGTGTTTAGGGGAAAGCAATACTATGGAGCTGACAAAAGACATTGGTAAGTGACTAGACTATAGTTTTATGGGCCAAGAAGAGCATGGTGGGGAAGTTAGTGAGGCAAATATGCATGAGGACAAAGGGACAGAGCATATGAATTAGAGCATATTGCAATGATGGTAATTAGGGAATAAGGAAAGAAATGCAAGACATTAGCAATCATTAAATACATAGAATGTGATGTTAAAGGATAAAACTTACCTTCATATAGTCCTTCTGCAGGACCTGAATGATGGCAGAACAGGTCTCTGGAATAATGATCCCCAGAGCCTGGGGGGAGATGCCTGTAGAGAACTTGAGGTCCTGAAGGCTTCTCCCTGTCGCCAAGTAGCGCAACGTGGCGATGAGCCTCTGCTCCGGAGTGATGGCTTGCCGCATGCAGGTATCCTGCCTGGTGATATAAGGGGTCAGCAAAGCCAGCAGACGGTGAAAAACGGGGTCCGTCATCCGGAGATAATTCCTGAAATCATCAGGATTATTCTCCCGGATCTCACGGAGCAAAAGCATGTGGGAGAACTGGTGACGCTGGCGCAAACAATTCTTGGTCCACAAACGCTTCCCCTCCCTGTTCATGGACCAGGCTTGTGTCAAAGTAAGAACCCCAACACGAAGCCCCTGCACAGCACAAACTCTACGACAAGTACGTAGACAAAACATGGTTTAAAAACGGTTGGCTGGTCAGAACGGCCAACAGAAAGCACCGATAAACAGCAATGCCTGAAAGAACGAACTGAATAGCAGAAGCAAGCAGACAATAAGCAATGCAAATCAAAGCGTACTATACCAAGATATAGTCCACAATGAGAAACAAATACTTTTTTTTACTTTTGACAGCTTATGCCAACACAAGACAATCCCAGAAGATGCCCCCATCCCTTCAGCACACAGAAGGTGATTGAGAGCCTCAGCTGTGTATATTTCCCTATGAGATTGTGTAGAGGGGGGGCATGTCTATGCTTCATATGCCATGGTTGCTGCAGCCACCCCCTATTCAGGCATCCGGCCACGTTCAAGATGCTAAGATGGGGTAAGTGCCAGACAGACAACAAGCTGGTGGGTGGGAGGGGGGTTGCTGGTTAAATGCCGCCACAGGGGTTTAGGGCTTTGCTGGTTAGGTGCTTGCGGGGGGAGGGGGTCACAGTGGCTGCAATTGATGGACACAGTGAGGCTGCATATCATGGGTACAGTGGCTACAATTGATGGGCACAGTGAGGCTGCATATGATGGGCACAGTGAGGCTGCAATTGATGGCCACAGTGGGGCTGCAATTGATGGCCACAGTGGGGCTGCAATTGATGTACACAGTGGGGCTGCAATTGATGGACACAGTGGGGCTGCAATTGATGGCCACAGTGGGGCTGCAATTGATGGACACAGTGAGGCTGCACTAAGTGGGCACTGTGAGGCTGCAATTGATGTTTTTTCAGAATTTTTCAGTTTGTTTGCACCCCCCCCCCCCCAATTTTGAGCACCAGCTGCCTCTGGGTATACAGTGGTGTGAAAAAGTGTTTGCCCCCTTCCTCATTTCCTGTTCCTTTGCATGTTTGTCACACTTAAGTGTTTCGGAACATCAAACCAATTTAAACAATAGTCAAGGACAACACAAGTAAACACAAAATGCAATTTGTAAATGAAGGTGTTTATTATTAAAGGTGAAAAAAAATCCAAACCATCATGGCCCTGTGTGAAAAAGTGATTGCCCCCCTTGTTAAAACATACTATAACTGTGGTTGTCCACACCTGAGTTCAATTTCTCTAGCCACACCCAGGCCTGATTATTGCCACACCTGTTCACAATCAAGGCATCACTTAAATAGGAGCTGATTGACACAGTAAGGTCCACCAGAAGATCCTTAAAAGCTACACATCATGCCGAGACCCAAAGAAATTCAGGAACAATTGAGAAAGAAAGTAATTGAGATCTATCAGTCTGGAAAGGGTTATAAAGCCATTTCCAAAGCTTTGGGAATCCAGCGAACCACAGTGAGAGCCATTATCCACAAATGGCGAAGACATGGAACAGTGGTGAACCTTCCCAGGAGTGGCCGGCCGCCCAAAATTACCCCAAGAGCGCAGCGACGACTCATCCAAGAGGTCACAAAAGACCCCACAACAACGTCCAAGGAACTGCAGGCCTCACTTGCCTCAGTTAAGGTCAGCGTTCATGCCTCCACCATCAGGAAAAGACTGGGCAAAAATGGCCTGCATGGCAGAGTTCCAAGGAGAAAACCACTGCTGAGCAAAAAGAACATCAAAGCTCGTCTCAATTTCTCCACAACACATCTTGATGATCCCCAAGACTTTTGGGACAACATTCTGTGGACCGATGAGACAAAAGTGGAACTCTTTGGAAGGTGTGTGTCCAAGTATATCTGGCGTAGAAGGAACACTGCATTTCATAAAAAGAACATTATACCAACAGTAAAATATGGTGGTGGTAGTGTGATGGTCTGGGGCTGTTTTGCTGCTTCAGGACCTGGAAGACTTGCCGTGATAAAAGGAACTATGAATTCTGCTGTCTACCAAGAGATCCTGAAGGAGAATGTCCGACCATCTGTTCGTGTACTCAAGCTGAAACTAACTTGGGTTCTGCAGCAGGACAATGATCCTAAACACACCAGCAAGTCCACCACCGAATGGCTGAAGAAAAACAAAATGAAGACTTTGGAGTGGCCTAGCCAAAGTCCTGACCTGAATCCTATTGAGATGTTGTGGTATGACCTTAAAAAGGCCGTTCATGCTCGAAAACCCTCTAATGTAACTGAATTAGGACAATTCTGCAAAGATGAGTGGGCCAAAATTCCTCCAGGACGCTGTAAAAGCCTCATTGCGCGTTATCGCAAAAGCTTGGTTGCAGTTGTTGCTGCTAAGGGTGGCCCAACCAGTTATTAGGTTTAGGGGGCAATCACTTTTTCAGACAGGGCCATGATGGTTTGGATTTTTTTTCACCTTTAATAATAAACACCTTCATTTACAATTTGCATTTTGTGTTTACTTGTGTTGTCCTTGACTATTGTTTAATTGGTTTGATGTTCCGAAACACTTAAGTGTGACAAACATGCAAAGGAACAGGAAATGAGGAAGGGGGCAAACACTTTTTCACACCACTGTATGTAAGGGCTTATAACCACTTTAATGCAATACTTAATTTGTGACATAATGCACATGTTAACCTACAAGGTAAATGGAAATAATGGCCCACTCATGCCTTAACATTTTGGTGATTTGTATTAACTGTCTTGGATTAACATGTGTTGTGTTAAGACCCCGAATTGGTGTTCAAAGGACTAAAAGGCACATAAACACAAAGATGCACCATTTTTTCCAACACAAGAACATCAATGATGTGCACCTTAGCGTGTTGAGGTGCCAATGAAAATGAATAGAATTGCAACATTCTTTTTCATGTATGGTGCATTGCTGTACATTGCAGTTACCCAAGTGTGAGAATTCCTCGTACCAGTGTATACACTATAGCAGTGGCGTAACTAGAACCTTCAGGGCCCTGATGCAAGAAACCATGAAGTTTCCCCCAGACAGGGCCCTTTCCTCTGAGCCCGGTGGCAGAACAACAGGGCCTGGTCGCAAATGAGTGACTGCATATAAAGGAAACAATTTCTCCATTTCCCCCTGCTTCTTCTCCTCTCCCTCCTGCAGGTATTCAGTGGCTGTAGGAGGAAAATTGAGAGATTGGTTCCCCTATGCCAGTGTTTCTCAATCTTTTTGCAGTCAGGGCACCTTTGAAGTACACCCCTAGGGGGATGGAGCTGCACTGTAGCTACTCAATGCACACAGTTGCAGCATAGTGATGATGCATTTAGGGGTTAAAATGGTGGTCAGGAGGCAAAATATTGGCAAAATATTGCCTCTTTGCCAGATGTCAAATGCCTTTGAAATGAGATCTGAGCATGAATCGCTCTTCAGAGGATCAGCATTTTGTTTTGCAGGTACTATGAACAAGCAGTTCTGATTGTACACACACAGTTGTGCTCATATGTTTACATACCCTGACAGAAGTGATTATTTCTTGGCCATTTTTCAGGAAATATGAATGATAACACAAGAACTTTTCTCTCACTCATGGTTAGTGTTTGGCTGAAGCCATTTATTATCAATCAGCTGTGTTCACTCTTTTTATATCATAATTACAACAGAAACTACCCAAATGACCCTGATAAAAATTTTACATACACCAGTTCTTAATACCGTGTATTGCCCCCTTTACCATCAATAACAGCTTGAAGTCTTTTGTGGTATTTGTGGATGAGGCTCTTTATCTTCTCAGATGGTAAAGTGCCCATTCCTCTTGGTAAAAAAACTTCCGGTTCCTGTATATTTTTGGGCTGTCTTGCATGAATGGCACGTTTGAGATCTCCCCAAAGTGGCTCAATGATATTGAGGTCAGAAGAATGAGATGGCCACTCCAGAACCTTCTTCATTTTATTCTGCTGTAGCCAATGACAAGTTGGGTTGGCCTTGTGTTTTGGATCATTGTCATGTTGGAATGTCCAAGTACGTCCCATGCGCAGCTTCCTGGCTGATGAATGCAAATGTTCCTCCAGTATTTTTTGATAACATACTGCAATCATATTACCATCAATTTTGAACAAATTTCCTGTGCCTTTGTAGCTCATACTGTGGTAGTATGGTACCCCACCAGCAGACGGAATCTCCAATCCTGGGACCGGGTTTTGGGAACAGCCAGAAGTATAGCAGGATGATTGCACAGGTGGGCTTAAAACAGAGCCAAGACCATGGTTCTGGGCTCCACCCTCCCGAGGAGTCCAGGCGAGTAAGGGAGAAGTGTGCATGTCTGCACATGTCGGTCTGTCAGAGCAGACAGAGGGTCCAAGCTTGTGGGCTGAAAACAAGAAGCTAGTAAAGAGTGCTGAGGTACTGGGTGTACAGGAACTCTGTTAAAGAGCCGAGAGGGCTGCAGCCGAAGTCTGAGCAGCAGTGCTGCTAAAGAGAGCCAGGTGGCTTGGTATTTTTGGTTCTACGTACATTATTGCTGTGGAAAGCTGAAACCCCTGTGTGGGCAACTATTTTGTTATCGGACTTTTCTTTCTTTAATAAAAGTGGGCCTACAAGCCCTTAAAACGGCATATCTGGCGTGGACTCAGCTCACTGGTAAGCTGTACTCTTAAGCTAAGATAACCCCAACTATTACAATACACACACACATACATACATACCCATACACATATACACACACATGCATACATACACATACATACATAGATGCACACACACCCATATAAACAAACAAAGCCCTTGTACACACGGTCGGAGATTCCGACAACCAAATCCGTCGGATTTTGTCCATCAGATTTTGTCCGACGGATTTTGTCCGAAACTGTTGTATACACACGGTCAGACAAAGTTGTCGGAAAATCCGACGTGATGACGTTATTTCGTTACGACGGGACTATGTTCACGCTAGTAGCCAATAGCTTTGGTGTAGGAATTTGATCTGAGCATGCGTGGCACTTTGTCCGATTGGAATTCTCTACACATGATCGGAGTATGTCCGATCGGAGCATTTTGACAGAAAATATTTCCGGCAAGTTGGAAAAGTTGGTCCGACGGATATTCCGACGGAAACACTCCGATGCAGACCACACACAGTCGGAATATCCGACAAAATGCTCCGATCGGACACATTCCGACAGAATATCCGACCGTGTGTACAAGGGCAAACAGTAGATAGATAGCCTTATAAAAAAAACAACGGTCCTTTACCTTAGCTCTTCCTGCCGGGTACTGCACTGTAGGGGGAAACAAAGACACACCATGCTTCCACTTTAGGGCAAATCAATGTGACAAACTCCCTGCAGTGTCGATTACAGTTCAGTTTAGGATCGGGGAGCTCGGTCTTAGCTGCCCTTGCCAATCCTTCTATTGAAATATAAAATAGCCCTCAAGGGCCCCATGCAGCAAGGGGCCTGGTGGCCATGGCAACCTCAGCAACCCCTATACTTCCGTCACTGCACTATAGCACATGTTCCTGTCAATCTGTGAGCAAAAGCCAAATAGATGGGCTCTTGCATAAATGATCACTGCAATAGCCAGTTGCAGTAATCAGTCACAAAAAGGTATGAAGTGCCATTGCTGCAGATCGAAAGACATTCAAATAGAAAGCTGCAGCTCAAAAATACTTTTAGCTTTCAATGTGTTTAGTTGTGATGGTTGAATCTTAAAGCTGGCCATATACTAACTGAAATTTGTCCCATTCAACAGGGGCCAGCTGAATTCTGTTCAGTATGTGGCTGTCCCTGCTCAACAGAAGTTGATCACTTGATCAAGTTCCATTGAAAGACATGCTGGCAAACGTTTCTCAATCAGAGGCTGCAGAATACAATACCTCAGTGGGGATAGTCCTCCATCCACCTCATTTGTGTGAATGGAGGAATCTGTTTTTTTCATTCAGCCTGCTGGCTGTATTTTCTGAATGAATGCAATGCATTCTCTGATAGGATGAGATAAAGAGTGTGACACCACTACCCCATCTTTCCACCTTGTTCAATCAGATATTGCATTGCATTCATTCAGAAAATGCAAAGAATTCTCTCAATAGGGCCAGCGCCAAGCAGCCGACTTCCTGTGTTCAGAATGCAGCAGGCCAACTGCTCAGCATGGGATCTGGAAGCAAAGATCACTGGAGTAATGGTACAGTATCTACTTCACTCATTTCCAGCTTCTGGGGTATCAACCAGGTATGGTATATACACTATATTGTCAAAAGTATTTTGACTCCTGCCTTTACACACACATGAACTTTAATGGTATCCCAGTCTTAGTCCGTAGGGTTCAATATTGAGTTGGCCCATTCTTTGCAGCTATAACAGCTTCAATTTTTCTAGGAAGACTGTCCACAAGGTTTAGGAGTGTGTCTATGGGAATGTTTGATCATTCTTCCAGAAGCGCATTTGTGAGGTCAGGCACTGATGTTGGACAAGGTGGCCTGGCTCGCAGTCTCTGCTCAAATTCATTCCAAAGGTGTTCGATTGAGTTGAGGTCAGGACTCTGTGCAGACCAGCCAAGTTCCTCCACCAAACTCGTTTATCCATGAGTTTACGGACCTTGCTTTGTGCACTGGTGCGCAATCATGTTGGAACAGGAAGGGGCCATCCCCAAACTGTTACTTTTGTCCTGACAGTTTACCTTTAAATATGTCTTATTGATTGAACTGAATGAATTTATTTAATTCAACTGGTTTAGTAAATACACCTGTAATTTTTCTAGATGGGAACCAGAGTGTAAAGCAGATCCCATATACAAGCCTACTGAGCACATTCTGATTTTAGTGTTCCCAGGCAGAGCTCCAGGATTGTGCTCATCACCAAATCACCATGGGGCCAAATATTTTTCATATCTTTACTTTTCTGGAGGAAAATAAAGATGTTAATTACAGATGACTCAACTCTGAATTAGTCAATGAATTTTCACATGCAATTCAATGGCCATTTAATCAAGATGGAACACAATTTGAAACCTTACATGGGGCTGAATACTGTTTCTGTATTTACATATTTAATTTGCATGCAAAGGTTTAATGATGTTCCAAACTAAATCTCTTTTTGATTAAGGCTATGATAAATTACAAAGTGATAACACATGATGTTGTGTGTTGTATAGGCTAAGCCCTTGGTACTTAACATAAACAAAAAACATTTTCTGTGTTGTACTTTTTCATCTCATTAAGGCCTTTTGATGGCTTTCTAATTTACCCGTTCTATAAATCTATGCTTTAAACAAAGTATGTTGCATTCATACTCGAATGAGCAGTAGGCTGGGATGAGGTTGCAGAGTGTATATTGAAGAACAATAAATGAAACAGGTTTTCCTGTGTGAGTGGGAGAGAATATTACATAAGACAGTTTCTGTTAGCTCGTAGATTGACTCGTTTATAAACATATATTCTATGTATATGTATTTTCCAATAAAGTGTTTTGACATTGTTCTTTTTAGAAACTGCTGTTTTCACATACAAAAGTTTATACTAGAGCTTGGCTTCAGAAAGCCATTAAAAGCCTATCTTCTAGAAAAAAATAAAATAAAAATGATTATATATTTGGAGGAAAAATATTATATATATATATATATATATATATATATATATATATATATATATGTATATGTATATGTGTGTGTGTGTGTGTGTGTGTGTGTATGTGTGTGTATATATACATTTTTTTTTGCATAGGAGACTGCAAAACATTGCATCCCTGATCCTTGGATTGTGGGTACAATGCCAGGTTCCTGAAGACTCCTCCAGCTCCCTATCTGAACCAAGGTACAGGCTTTCAGTTGGAAATCTGGAGAAGAGTCAGGGCCAGTTCACAGAACTGGAAAACATTCGGTCCCATGCGTATTTCAGTTTTGACAATACATTCATTTCAATGGGCTTCCAAATGTACCAAAATGCGGAAAAAGTAATGCAGGCACTACCTTTTCAGATTGTACCACACCAAACAGCTTGGTATTACAGTACCATGTGGTTTGGTGATTGCAAAGTCACTATGTTTGTGAGATGCTTGTTTGGGGTGCCATTAACAATTAGTTGGCACCTGCATGCATTTTAATAGGTCAGCATATTCACGTGCTGTGTGGGAAATGCATGGAGAGCACCTTTCCCTCACCATGTTCTGGTGTAAATGGGCCCTGAATGAATTAGGAGCCATGGTGGCAGCAGAGATTTTTACTTCATTTATCATTGAATAAATGATGTCACAGCCCTGAACAGCCGTGCCAATTTCAAAAGTGACCGTGGCTACGGGGGCGAAGAACCGCCACATGCTGTCCTGGAGGGAGTTCCATTTGCATCATGTTACAATCTAAATAGGGGTATAACATGTAGCATGTGGAACATTTAAAAGTAGTTGTAGAGACAGAAGGGTTTTTACCATCATGCATTCTATGCATGAGGGTATAAAACCTTCAGCATGCAGCTCCCCTACAGCCCCAAATTTTTATCTAAGCCTGATCCCGATTCTTGGGATGTGCACGAGAGTGGCTGCTGTCCCGACTCGGCCTCCTCTTTGACTCAAAGACATTGGCTTCCATTGCTGTCAATCACAGGCAGGGAGGAGGGAGCAGGGACAGGACCGAGTCCCGTTCTGTGTGTCTTGTAGACACGCAGAGTTGGGCTTGGGAGCGAGCATACACAAGTGTCCCCATAGCAAGCAGCTTGCTATGGTGGCACTTGGCATGGGGAGGAAGCTATAGCGCCAGTAGGGGAATGTGCAATTCATGTTTGTTTTTTTATTTTTTTGTACCATAAGTGCATTTCACAGTTTATTGCTATTAAAGTAACTTTAATTGTTGAGAAAAAAACTATAAAAATATATATCTGCAAAAGAAGACTTTTATTTCTCTTGGATGAGCTGGCAATTCAGCCCTTCTCTCTCCAAGAGCTACAGGAATCAACAGGATATTCAGGACACAGTAGTGACATGGGAGGCACCACCAAGCACCACAGAGCAAGGGGGCAAATATCCAACACAAAAATGACTAGGATGCAAAGGTTCTGTAGGAGGCCATAGCTCTGAGACCATTCATTTCAGCAAAACACATAATGTATTTTAGAGTATTTAGCACACAAAAGAATCTATCACACTTGCCAAGTGTGCCCTGTTGAAGCCCGTGTAACATAAAATAAATGTGCTCATCAAATCCAGGCCCTCAGTTTTTTCTATCCCTGCTTCAGTCCAGTGAACACTGAAATTTAAGATTGGCTTGGTAGCCCTAGCATAATAATAGCTGCTTGGGTGTAAGTAGGATTTTCAATGGTTTACCTAACAAAACAAGGGCAGCAGCATACTGTCCTCATGTCTTGCAAACTCACATGTTCACACTAACAGTTCTTACATCCAGGAATCTTCAGCCTAAGATTTTATAACAACAGAACTGCTGAAAAATGGCCTTGCCTGTATTGCTATTTTAATGATCTTCTCTCTATAATATTAATGTACCTGTGGTAGGTGTCCAAAGTAGACCTTGTGTGCTGAGGATTCAGGCAAAAACCTAGTCAGGCAGGTCAGGTCGGCAACAGATCAGGCAAAGCGGTGCACAATCGAAATCCAGAGAGTGGTCAGGCAGGCAGAGGTCATCCACGAGCTGGCGGCAAAGTACATAATCAGCAGGCTATAGAATAGTCAAGAATTCAGGCAGAAGTTCATATACGGTAATCAGAGTCATAAAGCTATCAATACACCCAGGGAGCTAGTCCACACAAACGGGCATTGAGTGTCATGAAGAGTATTGTTTTTATGGATGGTATGGACCAAATAAAAAGCAGCTGTTTCTTGGTAAACCTATAGAAAAATAGTGGCAACTACCTATAGTAACCCACTTTAATCTAAAATGATGGATATCAAAGTACCAACAAATAAAGTAGTTCACTCTGCTAGCGGCAAAAGGTTATCACCATTCCTCGACCAATACATTTGATACAGTTCTTGCTACTAGCTGCTTGTTGCAGGCTATGTTGACAAGGTAAAACAAATGTCATCATTTAGATGTTTTTGTAATAATTTTTAAAATATTTTAATTACTGTTTGACATTTTGTGTACTTACCTAGTAAATCTCGAAACAGTCACACATAGGCAAAATTTTCTGCCCATTATGCAATTTTCCACAAAGCCCTGGGGTGTTTTCCATCAGTGTTTGAAAAGTCAATTTCAGGTGAATGGGGTGCGATTTGTAATGATGATAGCTTTTCTTCCTCTCTAATGCATTCAGCAGAATTGATCACCTGGTGGTAATAAGCCTTTGATGTCAAAATTGACCAGGAATGGTGCTTGTGCTGCTGATTGAAATGCATGCTGTTCTTTCCTTTTCTAGATATGATGAGGTCGCAATCATGTGATTGCATTTCTTCACTCATCAGCAGTGAAACAATTTGCCCTGGCAAGCTGCAAATTTAGCAATCATCCGGGGCCAACCAAATAGTCATTTATAATAAATAAAAGACTAACCTCTATAGTTATTGTTGTGTGACCGTGAGATTTTCTATATTTACCTTTGCATTTGACCTTCTTTTTCAAAATTCTGCTTAAAGTAAATTTATGGCTAGGTGATGGGCATTCAAAAATGTACATATTCATAGCAAGCAAGCAGTCAGAACACTTTGAAGCAATCTGTTACATGCTTCAGCTACAGGCACTGTGGATCATTTCACAGCAGAAGAATACGGATGGCCATGTCTCTCAGCTCAACACACCCTGCTGTTTCCTTCCATATGTTTGCCTCTTTACTGCTCAGAGAAGTACTTAAATTACTTCAGTGATTCTTCTGTGAACTTTGAGGATGAATTGCTCCACGATGCCTGTAACTACAGAGGACAGAAAAAGCGAATTTCTAAGCTAATTTGTTACTGTTAAGAATATGTAACATGTTAATGTCCATCTGACTGCATATCAATTTCCATAACTTCAAATTGACCTAAAAAATAGATTTTACAACACCTGTTGATCCACATTGGTACCACTAATTCTGCATGTATTATTTTGTGGTTCATTTTTAATGGACCTCCATTGCATTTCAATGCTTTCAGTTTTGAGCGCAAATGCATTGTTGCCCACTGCATTAGCTACATTGGATACACTGGCCGTCTGGAAAGATTTTGAACATCAAGCAGTGCATCACTGGGAAAGTCATTCTGAGACGCCAAGCAACTCACTACTGCTTCCACAATCCCTGATGTTTAAGAGCTGCTATCACATGCCCAGGACTGTGTAAATGTTTCATTGTTTACACTCAAGAGAATTTGGAATAGCATGTCTAACAAACCAGGAATGAGAGCAAGGAAAACATCAGGATTCCCTCTAGATTTGCACTGTTCTCCATGTACCTTTGTTGTAAAAGTGTTATGCTGCCCAGTATGCCTGTTTGGTGCAAAATCTCCAGTAAGTGATGGGTTCTGTACTGCTTTGCATCTTCTGGAATCCAGCCCAACATGAGTTTAGCTACGCCTTATCCACCTCATATGAAACCAGCCAACCAATTGTGGTTAGCAGAATGCATGTCAAAATGGATCCCTGATGCATTCCTTTTGCCCAGTCCTGTGGTGAGGCCACATTGCTCTCTGCACTGCAGACAGCAAAATGTAAACAAAGTAATGTTTCCATCGGCCTAAGCCTGTAGCGAAAGCTCTCAGAGGGAATAACATAAGAGGTTGCATTTGCAAAGCTAATTGCTTTCCTGGATATAGTGAAAAGAGCTAATGTGTTTTGTAAGTATAGCTATCATCTAAGTGCTACTGTACATTTTCACTTCTCAATATATTGACAGTGTTGTTCTCTCTTACTATATTCAGCTGTCACTGTTAGCAAGGTTCGAGCTTACAGCAGATCAGAACATTGCTGTGATATGGTTTTAATAACACAAGGGAATGTCATATCAATTACTTTAGCTTCCACATGATTTACTTCTGAAGAATCTCTCACTCTCAGGCTGCAAATTGAAGGTCACTTCTGACACCATTTATATGAATGTTCTCACTATTTCAGCAGGGTATACACCGTATGAAGATGATTACTTAGAATGAAGCTCTACATAAAATAGCATGTGTCTAACATCACAAATATGTAGAACACTGAAACAGTGGAAGAGGCTACAGCCTCTACTACAGTACTAAAGGTCTTTTTCTATGCAAGTTTTTCAAAAATACAAAATTTTAATACAATCACTTGCTAGCAAGTTTTTCAAAAATACAAAATTTTAATACAATCACTTGCTAAATCAATATGCATATACTGTATATAAGGATTTTATTTGGTTAGCCATTTTAATAGAAAAAAACTGCTCTATAATTAATAATATATATATATATATATATATATATATATATATATATATATATATATATATATATATATATATATATAAATCAAGAGGGATTGCTGCACAAAAACGATTTAAAGAAAAGTTTAAAACATCCAAAATATACAGGCAGTCATAATTAACGGTTTTGGGCTAGTACAGATCACGCCCTTCTTCAAAACTTCATGCCTATGAATGGCCACGTACATGGTACAATTTATATAGAGAAAACTCATCTGCATTCTATTAGATAATCAACCAGCCCACCTGGAATCAATTAATCACTGGATCACAGTTAGCCAAAATATTATAGTAAAATACATAATATAGTATAACATGAAATAATCCAGAACAAGAGATCAACAGGTGTAACAGCATTCCCACACTTCACAGATTGTGTCAATCAATCGGAAATCCTAAATAATAAAAGTAAAAAAATAAAATGAAAATAAAAATAGAATATATGTGTATGTACATGCCTAAATATTCACACACAAACACATACATAATAAAATATATTATATAAAAAAATTATGGAAAGATTATAAATGATATAAGATGTAATACAAATAAAATAACAGTAAATATGTTACCAAAAAGTTAAAGAAATGAATACAAATCAAAATCTGAGTTTAACTCTTTTGGCTGAAGGGTGTCAAGCCAGTATATCCAATTAACTTCTCTCTTTTTCAAATCTAATTCTCAATTGCCACCTCGTCTGTTCCTTGGTACCCCATCAATCATCATAAATCTGAGTTGGGAGACTGGGTGACCTTTTTCCATAAGGTGTCTTGCTAGTGGCAAATTTTCCAACTTGTCCCTGATGGAATATTTATATCTTGCTATGCGGTCCTTTATTTTCTGTGTGGTCTCCCACATAGAGGAGACCACACAGACATTTGATAATGTAGATTACATAGGTAGACTGATGGTATAGTAATCTTTAATGGGTATATCATAAACCTTTTGAGGGTGAGAAAAGCACTTGCCTTTCATCATACTGGTACATTGTATGCAAGAAAGACAGGGAAAAGATTTCTTATTTTTGGGGCCCAAGAAGGTCACTCGAGGAGTAGGGGCAGAATACTGATCAGATTTTACCCCTCTATCATAGATACTCTTGCCCCGGCGATACAACGGTAGCAAGGGGTGGTAAAACTCTGGGACAGAAGCATAACTGTTGATCAAAATCGAGCAATATTTTTATGATGTTGTTTATTTTAGTTGAAAATGGGTGGAATTGAGAGGTGAAGGGCATTCTGCGACCAGACATAGGGGTTTTAGTATTGTCATATAAACCCATACGTTCTTTACAAACTATGTTTCCAGGGTATTCCCATTGTGGCAGCTTGTCCTCCATCTCTCCTAGTCAAACCTCTCGAGTATCAGGATTACTCATAATCCTGGCTACTCATTTAAATTGACTCCGGGGGGATGGACTTAAAAAGTCCTGGAGGTTGAAAGCTGCAGAATTTAATAACTGATTGCGATCAGTTGGTTTCCTGTATAGGCACTAACAATATGTCCTACTTTGATGGATAGTAATGTATCTAAGAATGGAGTTTCCTCCTGGTTAACCGACATGTTGAATTTCAGGCCTGGAATCAGTTAATTTAAATACGTATTTTACAGAGATAAAGATTCAAGATCGCCCGTCCAGATGGCGAAGGCGTCATCAATGAACCTGTATCATACCATACAATTGTCATTGAAAAGTGTACAATTGTAAATATATGCCTGCTCTAACATGTCCATGAATGCATTGGCATATGGAAGTGCCACATCTGAACCCATTGCTGCTCCAGCAAGCTGCAAATAATAGATATCCTTAAAGTGAAAGAAATGCTCCTCCAAAATTATATTCAGCAAATCCATCAGGGAAGATATTAGTGTATGTTTTGGACCTCCAAATTTAGAAGAGAGGAGTCAAATCATGACACCACATGTCATGAAAATCGCATGAAGAGACTGACCTCCAGTTCTTCTGGTTTACGATTGTCGCGGGTACGCTTGATCGTACGAACGCCCATACGTTCGTATACAGGTGCGCGTGCGCAGTCGCGTGTGCGTGCGTCCGTGTTGGCGCCAAACGGCCTATTTAAACTAGCCTCTTGCTAATGGTCTCTGCTGTCTGCTCTACAGCGTTATACCTGTGAGACCTGATCCGTAGCATTCGTTCCTGTTTGACCCGGCCTGCCTGTGACCCATCTGCTATCTGCCTGCACCCGACCCCGGCTTGTTGTGACGATTCTCCTGCTTGTTCCCTTGTACTTCGCTTCCAGTCTGATATCTGACCCGGCTTGCTTTGACCATCCGTCTGCTAAAGGTGAACCTGCTTACATTGAACTGTGTCATCTGCTGCAAGTAACCTGCTTGTATTAAACTGTTCACCTACTGCAAGTACCTGCTTATATTGAACTGTGTCATCTGCTACAAGTAACCTGCTTGTATTGAACTGTTCATCTGCTGCAAGTACCTGTTTATGTTGCACTGTTCATCTGCTTCAAGTCACTTGGCTTATTGAACTGTTCACCTACTGCAAGTGCCTGCTCATATTGAACTGTTCATCTGCTGCAAGTACCTGTGTATATTGCACTGTTCATCTGCTACAAGTTGCCTACTTCCTTACACTGCTTGTCATCTGCTGCAAGTTACCTGTTCCATTAAACCGTGTTATCTGCTATAAATTACCTGCTGATCCATTCGCTGTGATTACCTGCTCCACTGAACTTCACCTACCCATTCTACTCATCTGTTGATCCTGCCAGGCACCTGTACCCCTCCTTACTCCTGTGTTCCCTGTTACATTGCCAGGAAATCGGTAGTGGGAGTTGTAAGGGAGGCCTCTTTCCGCAATCCGGGCTCGCTACTAGAAGGTACGTGACAGTAGCCGACAGCCAATGTCTGAGCCCGAGCGGGGAGCCTCCGCCATGGAAGAATTTTGTCAACACCTGGCAGGACTTTCTGAGGCAGTTAAGTGCCTCCAGCAAGGCTACACCCGGCTGGAAGAACGGGTGATTGCTCTTTCCAACCCCTCCGGATCCTTGGGGGCCCCTCAACCATCAGTTTCTTCAGCTGAAGCAGGTCCAGCACCTACAGTTGTGATGTTACCACCAGAACCTAAAGTTCCCACACCCGAGCGATTTTCTGGCAATCGCAGTGGCTTTAGGGCCTTCCGCAACTCCTGCGAATTATATTTCGCCCTCCAACCACGGACCTTTTCTCTGGAGGCTACCAAGGTGGGTTTTGTGGTATCTTTACTCTCTAGAGACCCCCAGACCTGGGCCCACCGCCTGTTAGAACAGAAAGACACAGCGTTGGCTAATCTTACTACTTTTTTTGATGCAATGGTTCAATTATACGAAGATCCCCAACTTTCAGCGACTGCGTTGACAAAGTGGTAGTATCAGTGCGCAAATGTTTTTTGCAATGTAGCAATGGATTTCTTGAAATACAATGTTGCTTTTATGAACTCATGTCCTTTTTGGCTTTGTCCCTTTTAAAAAAACTTTTGTAATTCAAATAAAAACGTTTTGGTAGATTATCTAATACATCACGTTTGTGCTACTACTTACAATATAAGACACCTTTAAAGTTCTGAGGTTTGTGACCTCTAGTCCCTTTCTTCTTCTCTTTAGTCAGTTGTGGACCTGTTAATAAATGTTTGCATGCTTCTAGGCCAAGAGTGTGTGGAATGGCCGTGTATAAATTAGCCACATCCCATGTGACCAGTACCGAGCCAGAAGGTAATGTTATGTTTTGAATTTTGTTCAAAAAATCTTGAGTATCTCGTATATACAAGCGGGTATGGACAATTAGCGGTGTTAAGCACTTGTCCAGATATTTAGCCAAGGGCATAGTTACTGAGTCGGTACTGGAAACAATTGGACGTCCAGGGTGATTTTTGGAATCCTTGGGGATTTTGGGTAGCATATGAATAATCAGGGTGACAGGATGTTCAGAAGTTAAATATGACTGTGTATTAACGTCAATATTATTTTGCTGTACTGCCTGTGCTACAATGATTTTTATTCTGTTTAGCACACGGTATGTGGGATTAGTCTGCAGGCTAGTATATACATTGGAATCTGCCAATTGCCTGTAGATCTCCCTCTCATATTGATCTGTATCCATTATCACTATCGAGCCCCCCTATATCAGCAGGCTTGATAGTGATTTCCTTGCGAGCAGATAAAGCAGTAAGAGCTGTAGCTTCCCCCCGACTAAGATTATTAGGTATATGATCCCTCATTGAATGGTTTCGTAAAAATAAATCAATGTCCTCCTCTACCCTGATAAAAAATAACTCAGCTGCTGCACAAGAGGTAGGTTACACAAAATTACTTTTGTTTTTTAGCTGTAAATTAGAAATAGACAGCGCTAGCAAGCTAATATCATTAGTAGCAGGTCTAGAGGAAAAAAAAGATTTTAAGCAAACATGTCTAAAAAACCGATACAAATCCTGCTTCAATACACCTGTCGATTTCTTGTTCTGGATTATTTCATGTTATACTATATTATGTATTTCACAATAATGTTTTGGCTAACTGTGATCCAGTGATTAATTGATTCCAGGTGGGCTAGTTGATTATCTAATAGAATGCAGATGAGTTTTCTCTATATAAATTGTACCATGTATGTGGTCATTCATAGGCATGATGTTTTGAAGAAGGGCGCCATCTGTACTAGCCCAAAACCGTTAACTATGACTGCCTGTACATTTTGGATGTTTTAGCCCTTGTACACACAGCCGGACATTCCGACAACAAAATCCGTCAGATTTTTTCCGACGGATTTTGTCCGAAACTGGTGTTGCATACACACGGTCAGGCAAAGTTGTCGGAAAAATCCGATTGTTCGGAACGTGATGACGTTCGTTCATTACGACGGGACTATGTTTTGGCTAGTAGCCAATAGCTTTGGTCTTGTAATTTGATCTGAGCATTCCTGGCACTTTGTCCGATCGTAATTCTCTACAAATGATCGGACAAAGCACTCAAATGGAATGTTTGTTGGTCGGACATTCTGACTGAAAAAGCTTGATGGAGCCCACACACGATCGGATTATCCGACAACACGGTCCGATTGGAAATTCTCCGTCGGAATGTCTGACCGTGTGTACAAGGGCTTAAACTTTTCATTAAAACATTTTTGTGCAGCAATCCCTCTTGATTTTTTTCTGTGTTCTAAGCCCTTGGGAAGGCTTGATTGCTTGCACATGCTATTACGACCGACATGCACCTCACCCTCTGAACTTTCTTTATATATATATATATATATATATATATATATATATATATTTATATATGTATTTATATATATATATATTTAGTATTATTGTTTATTGCTACTCTAAAGGTAACAGGGCTCTTCTGCAGGTGGAAGGCTTTCGTTTTTTTACTGTGATCACTATGTTAGAGTTGACATAGTGATTGCACAATCAAATACCACTCTGACTAGTTCCAAGTTTTCAGTGCAAAGTATCTACTGGCTCCCACATGGATAGAAATTTATCAAAGTGTTTATCATTTAGGCTTTTTCACAGTAAGAGCTGTGAAAATGTGAAACACGGAGTCCCTCAGGAATTAGTTCTGGCCAGCTCAATAGATTGTTTTCAAAATAGAGCTGGATACATTCCAAAATACAGAAAAGTTACAGTATACACAAGTTATTTGGCATATAAAGGATATGGAGTTTGGGTACTGCCCTGGGATACATTTATCAATGAAAAAAGTTACAAAAAATAACATTTTTAAATGCTTTAATGACTTAAAGTGACTTAAAGTGAAACAATACAAATAAAAAAATACTTTAAATATAGCACCTAGGGGGGTCCCCTTAGTCTGCCTGTAAAGCTGCTCATCTGTACGGTGTATAGAACCTGCTGCAGCAAAAATGATATTTATAAAGAAATGAAATTACATTTTCCCTGCAAGCTTTCTTTATTTTGTAAATAATGGCTTGGTGAGCCAGTCTGTATGATGAGGTCACAATTTAGTGCACTTCAAACAAGATTAGAGATTTTTTTGATAAATTCTGATTTATGTTTCACAGACTTTGGATAGAAGTAACAGGTGCAGAAAAATTGGGCTTTTGGTGTTGGTGGTGCCTTCATACCATAACACTATAGAGGTGCTCTTGATAAAAGCAAGAATTGGCCTTGCTGTCAAAAATGTAAATAATATTCCCCTGTCAAACAGGTGTAAAATAATTGGTCATTGGGTGTTAACTGTGCCCATAAACCTTTACCAAAAAAATCCTTTAACACCCACACCCTCTTCTAACCACTTGAAGACAAAGCCATTTCTGACACTTCTTGCTAGAAAATTACTTTAAACCTCCAAACATTATATATATATATATATATTTTTAAAGCAAAGGCCTTACAGATTGAAATGGTGGGTGTTGCATTTTTTTTTCACACAGTAGTTGTACAGCAATTTTTCAAACACAATTTTTGGGGAAAAATACACTTTTATGAATTTTAATGCCCTAAAACACACTACATTGCCCAGATGTTTTGTAAAATATAAAAGATGATCTTATGCCGAGTAAATACATACCAAACACGACATGCTTTAAAAATGCACACAACCGTGCAACAGCGACAAACTAACTCGATTTTTAAAGGCCTTTAAAAGCTTTTACAGGTCTACTGCTAAAATTACTGCTCTCGATCTGACATTTGTGGTGATACTTCACATGCATGGTGCACTTGCTGTTTACATACGACACAAGACCGATGCTTGCATTCGGCTTTGCACGGGGGGGGGGGGGGGGGACAGGGGAGCAGACAGAAAAACTGCAGCTCACAATTTCAAAAAAGGGGGGTGGGGATGGGACAAAATAATAAAAATAAAAAAAAACATGCAGCAACCAAAGAAAAAGGGGGGTATACAGCACTTGTATATACTAAATGTTATGTAATGTGGTGTAAAACACTACACAGACACACTCAACTGACACAATACAGAGTTTTGCATTTTACATATATTTATAACAGGCGGCACAGTGGTGTAGTGGTTAGCACTCTCGCCTAGCAGTAAAAAGGGTTGCTGGTTTGAATCCCAACCACAATACTACCTGCCTGGAGTTTGCATGTTCTCCCTGTGCCTGTGTGGGTTTCCTCTGGGTACTCCGGTTTCCTCCCACACTCCAAAGACATCCTGGTAGGTTAATTGGCTTCTGTCCAAAATTGGCCCTAGTATATAAATGGGGACCTTGCATTGTGTGCTTCTTGAGGGTGTAGGGACCAATGTGAGTGTACAATGTGCAGAGATAGGGACAATTGTAGACACTCACTCAGGTTGAACTGGATGGACTGGTGTCTTTATTCAACCTTACTATGTACTATGTAACAGTAAAGTCAGTTTATATAGTGAAATATAAGGATGAGCCGAATACCCCCCTGTTCGGTTTGCACCAGAACCTGCAAACAGACCTAAACTTCGTGTGAACTTTAGAACCCTATTAAAGTCTATGGGACTCGAACGTTCAAAATCTAAAGGGCTAATTTTAAAGGCTAATATGCAAGTTACTGTCCTAAAAAGTGTTTGGGGACCTGGGTCCTGCCCCAGGGGACATGGATCAATGCAAATATTTTTTTTTAAAACTGATGTTTTTTCAGGAGCAGTGATTTTAATAATGATTAAAGTGAAACAATAAAAGTGTAATATTCCTTTAAATTGCACACCTGGGTGGTGTCTATAGTATGCCTGTGAAGGCACGCATGTTTCCTGTGCTTAGAACTGTCCCTGCACAAAGTGTCATTTCTGCAGGAAAAAAAGTCTTTTAAAATCACTTGCGGCGTAATACAGAGAACACTCAATTCATTCATTGATAAAAAAAAGAAATGCGTTGGGTTCCCCTAAATTAAATTACCAGGCCCTTCAGGTCTGGCATGGATATTAAGGGGAACCCCGCGTCAAATTAAAAAAAAATTGACGTGGGGTCCCCCTAAAAATCCATACCAGACCTTTCTGATCTGAGCAGGCAACCTGAGAGGCTGCAGGAAAAGAAGGGGGATGAGAGAGCGCCCCCCCTCCTGAACCGTACCAGGCCAAATGCCCTCAACATTGGGAGGATGCTTTGGGGGTCTGTGACCCCTCAAAGCACCATGTCCCCATGTTGATGGGGACAAGGGCCTCATCCCCACAACCCTGGCCGGTGGTTGTGGGGTTCTGAAGGCGGGGGGGTTATCAGAATCTGGAAGCCCCCTTTAACATGGTGCTTTGAGGGGTCACAGACCCCCCAAAGCATCTTCCCAATGTTGAGGGCAATATGGCCTGGTACGGTTTAGGAGGGGGCGCTCTCTCATCCCCCCTCTTTTCCTGCGGCCTCTCAGGTTGCGTGCTCGGATAAAGGGTCTGGTATGGATTTTTAGGGGAACCCCCACGTCAATTTTTTATTTATTTGATGCGGGGTTCCCCTTAATATCCATACCAGACCTGAAGGGCCTGGTAATTGAATTCAGGGGAACCCCACGCTTTTATTTTTTATCAACGAATGAATTGTCGGCTCCCGTAATAGAGAGAACACTCATTGTTCTCTGTATTACGCCTCGAGTGATTTTAAAATACTTTTTTTCCTGCAGAAATTACACTTTGTGCAGGGACAGTTCTAAACACGGGAAACATGCGCCCCTTCACAGGCATACTTTAGACACCCCCCAGGTAAATTTAAAGGAATATTACACTTTTATTGTTTTACTTTAATTATTATTAAAATCACTGCTCCTGAAAAAACATCAATTTTTAAAACTTTTTTTGCATTGATCCATGTCCCCTGGGGCAGGACCCAGGTCCCCAAATACTTTTTAGGACAGTAACTTGCATATTAGCCTTTAAAATTAGCACTTTAGATTTCTCCCATAGACTTGTACAGGGTGTTTCGGCTTTTCGAATTTGCCGCAAACAGCCCAAATTGTTCACTGTTCGCTGAACAGGCGAACAGGCAATGTTCGAGTCGAATGTGAGTTCGATTCGAACTCGAAGCTCATCCCTAGTGAAATACAGGACTTATAACTCCATCTGAATACTTAGATCTTGAATTTTAAAAGCAGCGGCAACCCTGCTCATCTCACAGGTTTGCTAATCTGACAGAAGTTCGCTGCTTTTAAAATTCAACATCTAAGTAGTCAGACAGAGTTGTAAGTATTGTATTTCACTATATACTAACTTTAATGTCGTAAATACGTCTAAAATGCAAAACTCCAGTGGGTGTAACAACATGTCCTCTTTACCCATTCTTAGTGTATCCTTACTGTGGATGAGTGTGGGGTGTAGCAAGATGGCGGCGACGGAATGTCACTTCCGTATCAAACTGCGATGGGTCACCGAATATGTCGTTACATCGGCTCTCGGGTCCTCTTGCAGTCCCGAGCGGAGCCGAGAGTAGCCGAGTGTACTCAGCTCACAGTGACTGTGAGCAGAACTGAGCCAAGTACACTCAGCTGTGTATCTCAGAGGGGCCCGCGAGACCCCCTATTGGGCGGGGCCCATGGGCTGGAGCCCAGTCAAGCCCAATGGTAAGTCTGGCCCTGCCTGTGCATGTACACAGCCTAGCAGAACAGATAAATGGGGCAGGATCGCTTGAACCAGAACACAGGGAAAGAGACCTAGACTGAAGTCTAGCATGATCGCAGCAAAGGGAACAAACACAAATGCAGGAAGGCAGTGGAATTAAGACAGGACAGAAGGAACAGCAGCACATGTACTGTAGAGATACCAAGCAGAGCACTGCTAAGTTCCTGACATCATGCTTAGATTTTGTCACATTTAGAACAGTGTATACAAAAAAGCCCACAGCAAAAGAAAAGAAGAAATAAGCACAGGGCTACATGAAATGGAACCCTGTAGGCTGGGTCAGTGAGGGTTAAATTATTCCTGAAGTTACCATGAGCTCACAGGGGATTGGTCAGCGTGGTGTAAGGGGGAGGCAGTGCAGAGAGGAGGTCAGAGGTGCAGACTTCCTGTCAGCACACAAGGATAGGAAAAGTTCTTGCCCACCCGCCCTAATTATTTGAGTTTGGTTGCAATAGATAATATGTTTACTATTGTTAGTCCTTTTGTTTTATGTGTTTGCTGTTTTCCTTTTGTGTTTTTATTTTCTCTTAGGAAGGCGGTTGGGTCTTTAGAGGCATTTGGAAGTAAAATGATGGAATTAAATGTTTCGGACACATCTGAGGTATGGGTCCCTAGTGAATGCCAGTTACGTGGTTAACTGGGAGTTTATGATTATCTGCTGAAGGTGGTTCATCCCTGAGTCGCTGCAATGCCATATGGACCATAAATTGTTAAGCAGATATAAGGTAAAGAGTTGGATACGTAGTGCCTCTAAGGATCGGCAACCAAAAGGTTTATGCTTTGTTTTTGGTTTATACTGTTAATTATTTTATTTTAATAAAGGGGCCATAAATGGAAAGTTTTATCCCAACCTTTGGTGTCAGATTTTTTGTAGTAGCAATAATAAGGGGCTAAAATATGGGGCAAAAGATATGGGTAGCAGAGGTAAAATATAGGACAGTATACATAGGTATTACCTTTTCATGGTAAATATTGTAAATAGAACATGTAGTGTTTGGGTAAAATGTGTCTTTAAGCATAGATTTGAATGCCATTGGTGGCAGATAAATACACAGTCACAAAACATTTGTGGGAGGTATTTTAGCCCACTAATGAAATCATCACGTTGCTCACAATTCTATCTCCTTCTATCAGCATGTTCATTGCCCTACAGCAAAACCTGACTAGCTCAGTCCATTTCCTGCTGTGCAGAGCATTACAGGAAGCTAATATCAAGATAAAGAGTTCTGTAGATCAGTCACTGTCAGGTCACCTGGGGCCAGGTGACAGGTGCACACCACTGGGGTTAAGAGCACACTGCTACAGTTATGGACCCTTCGGCTGACTGCTGCGGATGGAGCTCTGGGTGGTTCAGGAAAACAGCTCCAGCTGAGCACCTGGACAATTCACGCTGGGAGCTAGTGCATAAGGTTACCCAGGGCGCAAAGTCTAAGCCCTTGTACACACGGTCGGATATTCCGATGGACAATGTCCGATAGGAATGTGTTGTCGGATAATCCGGCAGTGTGTGGACTCCATCGGACTGTTTCCATCGGAGTATCCGACGGACCAAGTTTTCCAACTTGTCTATAAAATTTTCTGACAACATGCTCCGATCGGACTTTGTCCGATCATGTGTAGAGAATTCCGATCGGACAAAGTGCCACGCATGCTTAGATCAAATTCCTAGACCAAAGCTATTGGCTACTAGCCTGAACGTAGTCCCGTCGTAACGAAATAACATCATCACGTTAAGTACGATCGGATTTTCTGACAACTTTGTTCGACTGTGTGTATGCAACAGTTTCGGACAAAATCCGTCGGACAAAATCTGATGGATTTGGTTGTCAAAATGTCCGACCTTGTGTAAAGGGCAAAGCCCTTGTACAAACGGTTGTATATTCTGATGGACAATGTCCGATAGGACCGTGTTGTCGGATAATCCGGCAGTGTGTGGGCTCCATCGGACTGTTTCCATCGGAGTATCCGAGGAACCAAGTTTTCCAATTTGTCTATAAAATTTTCTGACAACATGCTCTGATCGGACTTTGTCCGATCATGTGTAGAGAATTCCGTTCAGACAAAGTGCCACGCATGCTTAGATCAAATTCCTAGACCAAAGCTATTGGCTACTAGCCTGAACGTAGTCCCGTCGTAACGAAATAACGTCATCACGTTAAGTACGATCGGATTTTCTGACAACTTTGTTCGACTGTGTGTATGCAACAGTTTCGGACAAAATCCGACGGATTTGGTTGTCGAAATGTCCGACCGTGTGTACAAGGGCTAAGAGCCAGTGGCGGAACTACCGCCATAGCGACACACGCGGCCGCTATGGGGCCCGCAGCTGAGAGGGGCCCGTGGGAAGGATGATGTATGCATACTGGGGGGGGGGGGGGCGAGCACCGCCCGCACGGTCCCCCAGACAGCGGAAGTGAGGAGAGGAAGAGGCAAGCTGTCTGTACGAGCAGAGAGCTGTAATAGCTTTCATTTGAATGTCCTGTGTTCCCGGGGCTCACCGTCACATAGCCCCACCTCTTGGCCCGGTACCTTTGATAGACAGAACATCGGTCCAATGCGGGACATGTGACGTCATCAAAGGCTCCGGGCCAAGAGGTGGGGCTATGTGACGGCGAGCCCCGGGAACACAGGACATTCAAATGAAAGCTATTACAGCTCTCTGCTCGTACAGACAGCTTGCCTCTTCCTCTCCTCACTTCCCCTGGCTGGGGAACTGTGCGGGCGGTGCTCCCCCCCCCCCACTCTGAGGCAGCCCCACGCTTGCCAGCAGCCATTTGAGGGCCCCAGTATGCATTGGCTCGCCTCTTCCTCTGCTCAGGTGAGGCTGCATTGTGACTGCACATTCATTCAGCATTTCTCTAGTTGCTAAATTCTAACATTAGTCATTGGTTATATAAAGGAAAATTGCCAGATCATTTAGATCTTTACAAATGCTGATCTTTTAATTCGTGCTATATGGTAATTTTTTGAATTGGCAAAGAAACCAATGTTTGAAAAAAATGTTATGTCTAAAGAACATGTAATGTATAGTGCATTTTTGCATGTAGGAAATATCTTCACTACATATTTCAGATTTTTATTTTTATTTTTTTACAGCTATAAAAGGTAACAGTATTAGTGTTTGCGTTTTTAAACGATAACTTAACTACTTGCAGACCGGACCAATTTGCTGGTCAAAGACCAGACCCCTTTTTGCGATTCGGCACTGCGTCGCTTTAACTGACAATTGCGCGGTCGTGCGACGAGGCTCCCAAACAAAATTGACGTCCTTTTTTTCCCACAAATTGAGCTTTCTTTTGGTGGTATTTGATCACCCCTGTGGTTTTTATTTTTTGCGCTATAAACAAAAATAGAGCGACAATTTTGAAAAAAACGCATTATTTTTTACTTTTTGTTATAATAAATATCCCCCAAAAATATATAAAAATTTTTTTTTTTCCCTCAGTTTAGGCCAATACGTATTCTTCTACATATTTTTGGTAAAAAAAATCGCAATAAGCGATTATTGATTGGTTTGCACAAAAGTTATAGCGTTTACAAAATAGGGATAGTTTTATAGCATTTTTATTAATAATTTTTTATTATTTTTTTACTAGTAATGGCGGCGATCAGCGATTTTTATTGTGGCTGCGACATTGTGGGGGACCCATCGGACATTTTTGACACATTTTTGGGACCATTGTCATTTATACAGTAATCACTGCTATATAAATGCAGTGATTCCTGTGTAAATGACACTGGCGGGGATGCGATCGGGACCGGACTCACGGGGGTCCTGACCAGCGCGGGAGCGCGCCGCCGGCGGGGCGCTCCCGATGGCAGGGCGGCATTGAATATTGGACGTACCTGTACGCCAATATGCCTGCCCGTGCCATTCTGTCGACGTACATCGCAGTGCGCTGGTCGGGAAGTGGTTAAAGCGGGAGTCCGCCGTGTTTTTTTTTTTTTTTTTTTTTTAAAGCCAACAGCTACAAATACTGCAGCTGCTGGCTTTTAAAATAATGACACCCGCCCAGCACGCCCGCGTTGTCGGCACCCGAAGACGATCTCTCGATCGTCTCTCGGGTGCCCACCGTCGCCATCATGGGAATCAGGAAGTGGAGCCTTGCGGCTTCATTTCCCGGTTCCCTACTGCGCATGCACGAGTCGCGCTGCGCAATAAGGATGGTCCCCGCTGTCTCTGGGATCCGTGTGTTTCCCAGCAGACAGCGGGGGACCTTCGGAAAGGGGCGTAGATTCTGCGGAAAGGGGCGTAGCTTCTGCAGATATCTATGCCGGAAGTGGGTGCAGATACCTGTACTGTACAGGTACCTGCACCCCCCTCCCCTCTGAAAGGTGCCAATTGTGGCGCCGGAGGGGGGAAGGGTTCCAATGAGCGGAAGCTCCACTTTAGGGTGGAGCTCCGCTTTAATTTTTCACTTAGAATGAAAATGAGGGAAAGAAAAAAAATCGCTGGGTTGATTGGTTGAAAAGGGACAGTTGGTAGATTCAACCCTATAATGAAAATTCTCACTTTTATTCTATCCAAGTAAAGGTATAAACCTCTGCCAAATACAATGGGGCTGATTTACTAAATGAGTAGAGAATGTTTACTCTCAAAAGTGGTTATGCTAAGCCAGCCTTTCTCAGCCTTTTCAACACAAAGGAACCCCTCAAATAACTTTTCAGTTTCAGAGAACCCCTGCTAAAAAATGACTATATCTACAACTCATGATATACTAGTATGATGGTCAGTGGGATGAATGCTCCTTACGCTTGTGGTCATTGGGAAGAATTCCCACCTTACAGATAGCTAAAAAGATCAATGGTGTCAGTGGGAACTTATCTGAGGCAGAAATGAATCAAGGAACCCATAGCAACCTCTGGAGAAACCCTAGTTGATAAACCCCGTGCTAGGCTACGGTTTAGTAATTCCTTTATTAATATTATAGTGTAGCACCCTCTACCTTAGGTAAGTACGTGCTAGGTGTAGGTTTTGTGTAAGCTGCCAGCGCAGGTAAATTTAAGAAGGCCTATGCTGTGAGCTAGGTCTGTTTGTTTTGATCTGGGGGCAGGGGAGGGGTTTAGTATAGCAGCAGGTGACTGATATGTGCCTCAGTTCTTGGGCGCCTCCTCTGTTTCCAGGGAGAAGGTTCTGGAAAAGGGGCATGGTAAAGAGCTGGAGTGCCATGAGGTGCATGTGGGAGCTCTGACCAATCCCCAACTAGGACTCCTTCATATACCCATGGTCAACCTGCTGTGGGAGGAGTTGTCAGCTGGATGATGGAGTGTTAGACTGTTGTGTCTGAGGGAACCCCCTTTCTTGGGGGGGGGGGGTGTACCTCAGGCAGGGTGCTCGGGGCTGGGAGGGAGCCTCTCCTTACACGGTTATGGAGAGGTGTCTGGGAACAGGAGCCAGAAAGGACAGCTGGTCAGTAAAGTCATTCAGGAGGGATCCAGGCCAGGTATCGGTGAGTGGAAATCACAGTGGAAAGCTCTGGAAGAGACATGCCAGAAGTTGGATGTAGAGCCAGAGCCCCCCACTCTGAGGCAGTCCCACGCTTGCCAGCAGCCATTTGAGGGCTCCAGTATGCATTCCTCATCCTCCCCGGTAGTTCCGCCTCTGGCTCGCCTCTTCCTCTGCACAGGTGAGGCTGCATTGGGCACCTGTCACGCTACATTGGGCACAGGTGAGGCTGCATTGGGCACAGGTGGGCACAAGTGAGACTGCATTGGGCACAGGTGAGGCTGCAATGGGCACAGATGGGCACAGGTGAGGCTGTATTGGGCATGGATCACTATGCATTGGGCACAGGTGGGCACAGGTGAGGCTGTATTGGGCACGGGCAGGCCATGCTGCATTGGGCACAGATGAGATCACATTGGGCACAGGTGAGGCTGCATTGGGCATGGGACATTCTGCATTGGGCACAGACAGGTCATGCTGCATTGGGCACAGGTGAGGCTGCATTGGGCACAGGTCACGTTACAATGGGCACAGGTGATGCTGCATTGGGCACAGGCCACACTGCATTGGGCACAGGTGAGGCTGTATTGGGCACTGGACACGCTGCATTGGGCAGTATTGGGCACAGGTGAGGCAGTATTGGGCACAGGTGAGGCAGTATTGGGCACGGGCAGGCCACGCTGCATTGGGAACAGGCAGGCATATTGGGTACAGGTGAGGATTATTGAAGCGCTAACACCAGCTGTTTGGAGTATCTTTATCTGTTGATTGTTAAACTTTCTGGAATACGTATATTGCTATTGTGGTGTAGGATCTGGGCGTGTTGTCCCTCCATCCCTTTTCTTTGCTTCCTTCCTTCCTTCCTCATTCATCTCAGACTCGAACCACACCCCCTTTGAGCCACGCATTTTAAATCATGCCCACTATTTAATTTAAGCCCCACCATTTTTTGTGGGGGTGGGCCCCATACAACATTTTGCTATGGGGCCCTGTGATTTCTAGTTACGCCCCTGCTAAGAGCCAACAGGTTTTTGCCAGAGCCTCTGATGGTGAGGATGGACTTCGCTGCAGCTGACTCCGAGTTGTGGCCCCCCCAGGGTGTCCAAGCTCAATCTCACGGCTGGCTCTGGTGGATGGAGAGGAAACAGCAATCCAGGGCAACAAGGAATAGTCAGGAGAACAAGCCAAGGGTCGAGGCAACAAGCAGACAGGGATGGTCAGGAGAACACGCCAAAGGTCGGGGCTAAAAGCTGACAGAGATAGTCAGGATAACAAGCCAAAGTTGGTACACAAAATTAAGCATAGAGGACATGGCAAGAAACACACAGGGAAGTCATAACACACTTTTGCTCGGGAAAGGCTGGCTTGCAGTACACAGAGTTAAGTAGTGTTTCTTGTTAGAGACTGGGGTGGAGCCATGCTGAGAGAAGATTACTTAAAGCGGGAGTAAACACAGTTTCAAAAAACACTTACATTCCTGGCATGCTGGAAATGCTAACTTTCACATTGGTTGTGCTCTCAACCAAACTTTCAAACCATCCAATGTCTGGTTTCATAACTGATCACATGTGCAGCATTATGGCAGTTGAAGAATCATTTAGAGGCCAAGATGGCAGCTTCCTTGACTGAAAACGATAGAAGGGTTTACTTCCACTTTAAACATGCAGGTGTGAGAGTGTGGTCCTTAACCTGATACACAGACCAGAGAGGTAAGCAGACAGACAGGGCATGACACATTACTGCAGATTCATGATAGTCACAGTTAAAAATATAACAATACAGCAATATTTATTTCAAATAAATACCTCTGCATGAAGTGATATTTTCTATTTGCCTGGAATTCATCGATAATACCTAGCTTGAGCATATGCTGTTAGCAAAAGGCTATTATATTACTACTTCCATTTACCTTTTTATGATAAAATGGACAGTGTGAACTCAATAAATGGCCCTGGTATACAGATTTCTGTAATTGGAATTCATGGCAAGGATTTTCAGCAGCTAAAACTTTAAAAAGGAGCCACAAACCTAGCACCTAATAAAGTGTTACCTATAAAAATGGACAACAATACATCATCAGATGTTTAGGAACCATGGTATAAAAATTACAAAAAAATAAAAAATCATGATAGACTGTTTTTACAACTTTACTAAGATGCTGGTTATGAGGGTATGTTTTTCACTGCTGTAAAATATTGAGTTTTATATTGTGTACCTAATAGCCAGAGGCGCTTTCTATGTATAAACACACGCAGTGTCTGAGGCTGCCGTGCATGTGAACACACCATTTCTCTTCTTTATTATTGCTGCTTTGCTGAGAATCCCCTGATAGAGATATTTTCTGTTAACATCCCTGAGTCTATTTACTGCCTGGTATGCATCACAAAGGCATTCAGATTAGAATCTTCTTTCGCTCGGTAGCTCAATGTGCTCTGTCTTTTCCTTAGTAGTCAGGGGAAACATATGGGTGTTTGTTGTAAAATGATATGCCAGTCTACAGCTTATCCATTCCTAGCATAGATATGAAATGTATTTTAATAAATGCATTCGGTATCATTTTTTGGGGGGTGTGGGGGGATTCTGTTTGGCATCCTACTAATTATGGAGAGAACCGTGCATGCATACTTATAGAGAGGTAGCTTTTGATATAACATTGGATTTTTCTACCACCATGTAATAATTGGACTATGTGTGCAATGGAATTGGTACAGACTTTGAAGATCTTTACTTAGGAATATTTCTAAAGGATTATAGGGCTTGTGTCAATGGGCTTTAGGCTTGTGGTAATGGCATCAGGTTAGCATCAGTTTGAGATGCTCATGGAATTATTCAGAATTCACTGACAGCTGCATTTGACCTCTTTATGACCTGCATTTGCCCTGCTTCAAATGGGTTTTGCATTTTCCTAGAACTGTATGGGAATGTGAAACTCATCTGTTGCGAGCAAAGCCCCATCAAAGCTGGCTCCCAATTAGTTATTTTTTGATAGCATATCACCACTTCTTGTTTGACTCCACAGTTTCCTTCCAGACCACAGGAATGGCAGACTGTGGCCTCCCAGTTCGCTGACCATTGGGACTTTCCCAACTGTGGAGGGGCGATCAATGGTAAGCATGCTTGCATTGTGCCACCACCCCATTCAGGGTCTTACTACTTCAATTACAAGGGGTTCCATAGTGTAGTGTTGATGGCGGTGGTGTCGGCACAATATGATTTTATGTACGTGGACGTGGGGAAGAACGGCCAGATGGAGGAGTCTTCGCCCAGATGGAGTTCTGCCAGCATCTCCAGACTGGTGGCCTGGGATTGCCCCCTGATGCCGAGAACATTGAGAGACTCCCCTTTGTATTCATCACAGATGAAGCCTTTGGTCTGGGCGAGCACCTGATGAGGCCATTGCCCCAAAGGACCCTCACCCCAGAGAAGAGGGTTTTAACTACCGGCTGGCCAGAGCTAAAAGAGCTGTGGAGAATACCTTCGGGATTAAGGCCAGCTGGTTCCATTTGTTTCTCTCAGCCATCAATATGGCAGACTATAAAATCAATCATATAATCATATGCTGTTGCATACTCCATAATTTTTTAAGAAAACATTCTCAAACATATATCACTTCAGTTGGGCCTGAGGCCAGACTTAGTGCAGAATCTGTACTCACAGGCCTGGATACGGGCCGTACTGGATGGGCCCCCAAAACCGCCCATCAAGTGCAGGACAGATATGTCAATTATTTTAATAGTAGGGGGGCCATTGCAATGCCAGAACATTTTTAACCTTTCAATTAATAAAAAAATAATTTTTTATGATAAAATCTAGAGTTTTTATTCTTGCTTGCTTTTCTTTTTGGCTGTCTCCTAGGTTCTTCTAATGCACTTGTAGTGCCAAGTGGATTTCCCCTTCACATTTTTTTAAACTGTCATTCAAAGTTTTTAATTTTATTTTTTTGGTGTTTTATATTTTTTACTCAATATAATTTTTTTTTTTTAAACTTGTATTTAAAACAGTTTTTTTTTTTTAAACTAACATACCCAACTCTAGAACTTACAAAGTTCAACATGTCCAAATGGATAATGTAAACATGTGCTATCTCCCATAATGGGGGGTCAATGGATGTGTTTTGTGGGTGCAATCCCTTCCTCTCACCTACTAGCATGATGAAGAAGGGGTTGCAAACACAAAACACGTACATTGAGAACCCCTGATGGCAGATAGTACATGTTGACACACCGTGTGCATCTTCAAAATTTGGCTTTTAACATTTTAAAACTATAAAACAAATAACAATGTTCTCATTTAAAAAGGAAATGAAAAACATGATCAATTGTGTTTTAGGGAAAAGGGGATTAGATTCTCCCCAAAACATCGATCATGTTCTTCATTTCCTGCTGCATGATGTCCAGGTGATTGTGCATGCTGTCTAGGCAATTGCACATTTCATCAATGTGCCCATTCCAGGCCATGATCTGCCCAATCAGTCTTTGGGCGCTGTCGGTGGTAAATGGGTCCGCCGCTTGCCCTTCCACAACCAAAACATCACCTAAAATTGTAGAAAAAATATGTATTTAGAAATATGCAGGAATAAATAGATTACCAAATTGATAAGAGACATGGAGGAACTCAGCTATGAGGAAAGATTAGAGGAACTGAATTTATTCTCTCTGATAAGAGGAGATTAAGGGGGGATATGATCATGTACAAATATATAAGGGGTCCATATAGTGAACTTGGTGTTGAGTTATTCACTTTACAGTCAACAAAGAGGACAAGGGGGCACTCTTTACATCTAGAGGAAAAGAGATTTCATCTCCAAATACGGAAAGGTTTCTTCACAGTAAGAGCTGTGAAAATGTGGAATAGACTCCCTGCAGAGGTGGTTCTGGCCAGCTCAGTGGATTGCTTTAAGAAGGGCCCGGATTATTTCCTAAGTGTACATAATATAACTGGGTACTAATATTTATAGGTAAAGTTGATCCAAAGGAATCAGGGAATCATAGGAAAATCTGATTGCCTCTCGGGGGATCAGGAAGGAATTTTTTCCCTTGCTTTAGCAAATTGGATCAAGCTCTGCTGGGGTTTTTTGCCTTCCTCTGGATCAACTGTGGGTATAGAATTGGGTATATGGGATTGTATGATATTATTATTAACTTTTTTTTTGTGGTTGAACTTGATAGACATGTGTCTTTTTTCAACCTGACTAACTATGTAACTATGTAACTATGTAACCTTAAGCTGGGATGTCAGGCACTCACCTGGTGGAGTGCACATCTCACCCACTTCCTCCACCTCTCCTTCTTCCGGATCCTTGGGTGGGCTCAGGCTAACTACCCAATCAGGTTGGGGAGGTCGGGGGGTCCTGGGATCTTCTGACTGTTGTCTGAGTCTTTTCTCCCCTATGAGAATAAAACAAAAGGTATACTTAACACACTGATATTCGAGTCCAGAAATAGGAATATGAAACATTGATTTGAAGTGGTGTACAATTGTCTGTTTGGGAAAAGATCCAAATTGAAGACATGATTCAAATTCCCTTTTAACCAAACTGCAATGCTTACCTTTTTTGGCCAAGTTTCACAGATGGAGACACCTCAAGTATCCCTTGGAGCCCCTGTGTGGGTTACCCTAAAAAATATTCTCTGGTGTCCCACACTACACTAGTGCTCCTGACTCCAGATGTGGAAAAAGCTGCTGTGTCCTCTCCTTACATTACACTGAATCAATTTTTGAAATCATTCTAGTTTCAAACACATCTACACAACAATATCTTAAACTTCTTTTAATAAGACAAATTATCAAGACCAAAATGTAGGTATAACCCTGTACCAGCTAAATAGATAGTACAACAGTACGTATTTATCGGCGTATAACACGCACTTTTTCCCCTTAAAATCGGGGGGAAATCATGGGTGCGTGTTATACGCTGATCCCCCGCCGATCTGCCGATCGGCGCTCTGTGGAGCGCCGCCGACATTTACCGAGCTGAGCCGAGTGTACTGTGTACTCGGCTCCGCTCTCAGTCACGCCCAGTCCCGCCTCCTAGCCTTAACGTCCCGCCATTGGCCTAGTGTTGTGTCCATCACAGGAGCCAGGACAAGGGGTGGGGCGGGGGCGTTACTGCGAGCAGAGCCGAGTAGCCGAGTACCCTCGGCTCGGGCCCGGTCTATGTCGGCGGCGGAAGGAGCCGAAGATCTCAGCGGCGGGAGGAGCCAAAGATCTCGATGGCGGCGGGAGGAGCCGAAGATGGCGGCGGCGGCGGTAAATTTAAAACTAACCATACTGCAATTTTGTGGAGGGCTGCAGGGGGACAGTGTAGGGCTACAGGAGGACAGTGTAGGGCTGCAGGGGGACAGTGTAGGGCTGCAGGGGGACAGTGTAGGGGTGCAGGGGGACAGTGTAGGGCTGCAGGGGGACAGTGTAGGGCTACAGGAGGACAGTGTAGGGCTGCAGGGGGACAGTGTAGGGCTGCAGGGGGACAGTGTAGGGCTACAGGAGGACAGTGTAGGGCTGCAAGGGGACAGTGTAGGGCTGCAGGGGGACAGTGTAGGGCTGCAGGAGAACAGTGTAGGGCTGCAGGGGGACAGTGGAAGGCTACATTGATGGGCATTTAAAATGTAAGGTTTTTTCCTTAAACTTGCCTCCTAAACTTGGGGTGTGTGTTATACGCCGGCACGTGTTTTACGCCGATAAATACGGTAATCAAAAAGCACATAGATCAGCATGCAAGTTAAGTATCAGGATAAGAACACACGACAAGTACTTACTTTTTTTAAGCACCTTCTTGATTCTTTGATACTGATCCGGCTCGCTCGGTTTAAGGTCGGACCAGCACTTTCTCAATTGGTCTTTAGCCCGTCGTACCCCAAATTGATGCTCCAGAGTGGTCACAACTGAGGACATTATTTGGTCCTTCCGCAAATTGGGTCGGGTGTACGGACCATTTTTGCCATCATAGTCCTCCCTCCTCAAGATGTCCACCATCTCCACCATTTCTTCAAAGGCCATGTTGGTGGCCTTAAATCTCCTCCTGGATCTGGATGTTTGGGGCTCCAGGCTTTCCTCCGTGCTAGTTCCTGAAAATGTCTCCGCCATCTTTATCTATATACTATATACTTATCTGTGTGTGTGTATGTGTGTGTGTGTACCCTATATTGGGATAAGATAATACTGTGAGTTTGGACTGACTTTAATGTTTTTGTCTTGTGTATTGTCTTTCAGAAAAAAGGACTCCCTTTAAAGAGCATGATTTTTTGTCCCATTTTATTGACCTATATCGAGATAACCGAAAACTGTGGGAGGTCAAGCACCCTTTATATTACAACAAGCAAGTAAGGAAGGCAACACTGGGGACACTTCTGGAGTTTGTCAAGGCTGGAGTTCCCCAGGCAGACATTAAGGATGTGGAAAATAAAATTGGGAGCTTGCGAAATATGTACAGGCAGGAGCACAATAAGATACAGAATTCCCTCAGATCGGGGGCAGCAGCAGATGAGGTTTATGTCCCCAAGCTTCCACAAACTCTGTTTTCTCGATGACCAGACTAAAGCGAGGGAATCACTTTTGACCCTTCCCTCCACAATTCCCTCCACCCCAGATGAGGCGTCCCAGGAAGAACCAGGCCCTTCCATCCTTGAGGAAGTGGATGCACCAAGCTGGAGTCAGGTATCATTTTTTGGGAAAATATTGATTGTCCTAATATTAATGATGTAAACTAAAATGTTATTAAATTGCTTACAAATAAATGATTTGATCACAAAAATGATTAAGTATACATATAACTAGACAATAGTGGCCAAAAATGTTGTTAAAATGTTGGTGAACAGCTAGAAAAATGCTGGGGGCAAAATGATAGCCTCTTCTGTTTGTTTAAAATTAAATTTGCAAGTCACGACCTGAAAATTGTGTGTGATTGATGAAGCCAAAAATACATGTCCCTTTTTTTATACACAGTGTTACCCTTTAAATCTATATTTAAGAGTGTTCATATCTCATAGATATGATGTGGGTTAAATGAGAGTTCTTTTGACCAGGAGCAAAAGCTTTAAATATAATAACATTTATTAAAAGTAGTTGAAAGTCTAGCTAATACACAAATCTCTATCTATGGTCTTACACCAAGGAAGAAAATATTAGGTTGAAATAAAATATTTACATGAAGGAATACAGAGTATATTCCTTTAACATTAATCTAAAAACATAATTACAAGTAAAAGGGCATATCATACCTTTCCCTATAATTACCCATTCTTACCAAGGTTCCATTCTGATGGCTGGTTTCCCAGAAAGAGAGGCCCGTTACCTCCCCGCTAGTCTGTGTATATTAAACCAGGCTGATGACTCATTGGTTGGCATAGTGTGACTCCTGATTGGTAAGCTTTTCTAAGCCAGCCCCCTTTAATGCAAATCCTAGTGATCCAGATACACTTGAATGGTCCCAGGAAGTTTAAGTATTGAAACCTAGGGTGGGACTCACTTCATTGCATATCCGTGCCCAGTGGTAGATAGGAGGAGGCCGTGACCAGTGGCAGGCAAGAGGAGGCTGTGCCCAGTGACAGCCAGGAGGTGGCTGGGCCCAGTAGGAGCCTCACAGAATGCCAGGTGCCTCCCCTCTGCTTTCCCACCTAAAGGCCCAGGAAGATGACAGAACAGAGAAGGAATCACTTGTCCTCATTCAGGAAGCCGGCCAGTTCCTCAGTACCCCCCCCCCCCCTCCATGCTGAAGAGGCCTATGGTACATATTTGGCCACCAGGTTGATGGAACTGGAGAAGGGCCAACACATCCTATGTGAGTGGCTTTTTTCTGAGGAAAACCCTAATGCCCCGTACACACGAGCGGACTTTTCAACATCCAAAGTCCGACGGACTGATTCCGTCAGACTATTCGATCGTGTGTGGGCTGCAACGGACTTTTGATTCACCAAAGTCTGACGGACTTTAGAATATGGAACATGCTTCAAATTTTTCCGACGGAACTCCGCCGGACCCGGTCCCTTCGAAAAATTCGCTCGTGTGTATGCTATTCCGACGGACTAAAACCGACGCTAGGGCAGCTATTGGCTACTGGCTATGAACTTCCTTATTCGAATCCAGTCGTATGTCATCACGTTCAAATCTGTCAGAGTTTAGTGTGATTGTGTGTGGCCAAGTCCGCTCAGCCGAAAAGTCCGTCAGAACTCTGTCGGAACTCCGGCAGAACTCCTTCGGAAGTCTGTCGGACATAAGTCCTCTCGTGTGTACGGGGCTTAATAAAGGGGACTCCAGTGGCAAAAAAGGGCCAGTGATACTTGAATAGTAAGCTTGCTTGCCATGTGCCTTTTTAGGTTGCTAGAAAGTTTAGCTACTCTAGGAAGAGTGAATTCCCTAACACCCCCCCCCCTACTTTTTTGCATGTCATAGCCCTCTCCTCTTCTGGGAGTTTCCAATTACTGTCAATGCTGATCCAGCTACTCACTCTTCCCTTCGCCTCTCTACAAATACTTTTATGTAGCTGCCAGGGTAGGAGCAAAGGGGAATAGTACAGAGTATCACTTGAGTGACAGCTCTGAGTCTGGTAGGGCTGCTGGCATCAGATTTAAGATGGCAAAGCTCAGCAGCAGTCTCGGCGCTTTTGGATGTCTACACAAGGAAGGCTTTTATAGGTAAATAACATGCCTAAAAATACATTTCATGCATGTTGGAAGGCAACATGGTTTAATATCATATTTCTGGAGTTTCACTTCCTGGTTAATACAGCCAGGTGGCCTAAGTTGAAATGTAATAAGTTGCACATCAATGCTTTGTAGAACAAAAGCTTGGCTCCTGACTAGGGATGAGCTTTATGTTCGAGTCGAACATGAGTTCGACTCGAACATTGGCTGTTCACTAGTGATGGACGAACTTCCGATGGGACGTTTCGCGACCGCGGACCGCGAGCACGGCCGATAGTTCGCG
The DNA here is from genome assembly GCF_037356315.1 of Lithobates pipiens. Classification (NCBI taxonomy): domain Eukaryota; kingdom Metazoa; phylum Chordata; class Amphibia; order Anura; family Ranidae; genus Lithobates; species Lithobates pipiens. The sequence continues at coordinate 272,836,616 of NW_027507784.1, read as the reverse complement.
AACCGTAACGTTCGCGGTGGGCCCCATTGACTTCAATGGGAGGCCAACTTGCAAACTTACAGGTCAAATTTGCAGCCACAAAATAATCACTAGCTGTGCAAACATAGTCCCACCACATGGCCAATGGCATAACACATGTATGAGGTGAATCTGGGATCGACAACTACAAGCATTCTTTTTTTATATGTGAAATTGTTGTGACAATTCAGGACTGTGGAGCGCATGAAGGCAATGGAGGAGATGGAAGGTCAGGGTAGGCAAAGAAGAGGGTGCGGGAGATGATCACCAGCAGCGTGACATACAGCAATGACACCTGCACCGTGATAGAGTGATCTGACACCAGCACCGTGATAGAGAGCACTGACATCAGCAGCATGACATACAGCAATGACACCTGCACCGTGATAGAGTGATCTGACACCAGCACCGTGATAGAGAGCACTGACATCAGCAGCGTGACATACAGCAATGAAACCTTCACCGTGATAGAGTGATCTGACACCAGCACCGTGATAGAGAGCACTGACATCAGCAGCGTGACATACAGCAATGACACCTGCACCGTGATAGAGTGATCTGACACCAGCACCGTGATAGAGAGCACTGACATCAGCAGCGTGACATAAAGCACTGACACCAGCACCGTGATATATAGCACTGACACCAGCACCATGATATACAGCACTGACATCAGCAGCGTGACATACAGCAATGACACCTGCACCGTGATAGAGTGATCTGACACCAGCACCGTGATAGAGAGCACTGACATCAGCAGCGTGACATAAAGCACTGACACCAGCACCGTGATATACAGCACTGGCACCTGCACCGTAAGCAGCCCCAGGAGGAAGTCAGAATAGCACAGGGATGGTGGGAGCCCCTCATAATAAGCAGCCCCAGGAGGATGTCAGCATAGCACAGGGATGGTGGGAGCGCCTTATAATAAGCAGCCCCAGGAGGAAGTCAGCACAGCACCGGGATGGTGGGAGCCCCTCATAATGAGCATAGCACAGGGATGGTGGGAGCCCCTCATAATATGCACAGCAGAGGTACAGCCCCAGGAGGAAGTCAACAAAGCACAGGGATGGTGGGAGCCCCTCATAATAAGCAGCCCCAGGAGGATGTCAGCATAGCACAGGGATGGTGGGAGCCCCTCATAATAAGCAGCCCCAGGAGGAAGTCAGCACATCACAGGGATGGTGGGAGCCCCTCATAATGAGCATAGCACAGGGATGGTGGGAGCCCCTCATAATATGCACAGCAGAGGTACAGCCCCAGGAGGAAGTCAGCACAGCACAGGAATGGTGGGAGCCCCTCATAATGAGCAGCCCCAGGAGGAGACCAGCACAGCACAGGGATGGTGGGAGCCCCTCATAATAAGCAGCCCCAGGAGAAAGTCAGCACAGCAAAGCACAGGGGTGGTGGGAGCCCCTCATAATGAGCATAGCACAGGGATGGTGGGAGCCCCTCATAATGAACATAGCACAGGGATGGTGGGAGCCCCTCATAATATGCACAGCAGAGGTACAGCCCCAGTAGGAAGTCAGCACAGCACAGGGATGGTGGGAGCCCCTCATAATAAGCAGCCCCAGGAGGAAGTCAAGTATGTGCACGTATTTTATACGTGTATTACACAACTATATACTGCACACCAAATAGTACACCTATACCAGTCCTTAAGGACCTTTGTGGAACTAGTAGCTAGGCATTAGCAGACTGTACCTCAGTCCCTATACTGATAAAGGACTGCTGCAGCAGAAGGGCAGCAGTCAGCAGTAGTGCACCTCAACCCTATATATTGTGGACCTATACCAGTCCTTAAGGAATAGCAGACTGTACCTCACTCAACCCCATGTACTGTAGTACCCTATACCTTACCAGTCCTTATAAGGACCTTTGTGGAACTAGTAGGTTGTGAATGATTAGCAGACTGTACCTCAGTCCCTATACTGATAAAGGACTGCTGCAGCAGAAGGGCAGCAGTCAGCAGTAGTGCACCTCAACCCTATATATTGTGGAACTATACCAGTCCTTAAGGAATAGCAGACTGTACCTCACTCAACCCCATGTACTGTAGTACCCTATACCTTACCAGTCCTTATAAGGACCTTTGTGGAACTAGTAGGTTGTGAATGATTAGCAGACTGTACCTCAGTCCCTATACTGATAAAGGACTGCTGCAGCAGAAGGGCAGCAGTCAGCAGTAGTGGATCTCAACCCTATATATTGTGGACCTATACCAGTCCTTAAGGAATAGCAGACTGTACCTCACTCAACCCTATGTACTGTAGTACACTATACCTTACCAGTCCTTATAAGGACCTTTGTGGAACCAGTAGGTTGTGAATGATTAGCAGACTGTACCTCAGTCCCTATACTGATAAAGGACTGCTGCAGCAGAAGGGCAGCAGTCAGCAGCAGTGCACCTCAACCCTATATATTGTGGACCTATGCCAGTCATTAAGGAATAGCAGACTGTACCTCACTCAACCCTATGTACTGTAGTACCCTATACCTTACCAGTCCTTATAAGGACCTTTGTGGAACTAGTAGGTTGTGAATGATTAGCAGACTGTACCTCAGTCCCTATACTGATAAAGGAATGCTGCAGCAGAAGAGCAGCAGTCAGCAGTAGTGCACCTCAACCCTATATACTGTGGACCTATACCAGTCCTTAAGGAATAGCAGACTGTACCTCACTCAACCCTATGTACTGTAGTACCCTATACCTTACCAGTCCTTATAAAAGGACTTTTGTGGAACTAGTAGGTTGTGAATGATTAGCAGACTGTACCTCAGTCCCTATACTGATAAAGGAATGCTGCAGCAGAAGGGCAGCAGTCAGCAGTAGTGCACCTCAACCTTATATACTGTGGACCTATACCAGTCCTTAAGGAATAGCAGACTGTACCTCACTCAACCCTATGTACTGTAGTACCCTATACCTTATCAGTCCTTATAAGGACCTTTGTGGAACCAGTAGGTTGTGAATGATTAGCAGACTGTACCTCAGTCCCTATACTGATAAAGGACTGCTGCAGCAGAAGGGCAGCAGTCAGCAGTAGTGCACCTCAACCCTATATATTGTGGACCTATACCAGTCCTTAAGGAATAGCAGACTGTACCTCACTCAACCCTATGTACTGTAGTACCCTATACCTTACCAGTCCTTATAAGGACCTTTGTGGAACTAGTAGGTTGTGAATGATTAGCAGACTGTACCTCAGTCCCTATACTGATAAAGGACTACTGCAGCAGAAGGGCAGCAGTCAAGTATAATATTCTTTCTATATTTGGAAGAAAGAATATTTTACGTGTACAAGCCTATTACCATACCAGTCCTGAAAAGAACCTTTGTGGACCTAATAGTAACAGCTACTGTTTAAACTGACTGTCCCTCACTGCCACACACAGCTTCCTGCCTGTCCCTATTTAAACTGACAAAACACAGGCTGCTGGAACAACTTGAATAGCACTCAAAACTATATCCTGTATTACTTTACCATACCAGTCCTGAAAAGGACTTTTGTGGACCTAATAGTAACAGCTGATGATTAAACTGACTGTCCCTGCTGCACACAGCGTCCTGTCCCTCTCTCTACACTGACAAAAGACAGGCGGCTGCAACAATCACTAGCACAGCAGTGCCTCAAACCTATATCCTGAACTACACCCAACACCTATACCAGTCCTGAAAAGAACTTTTGTGGACCTAATAGCTAGCGATTTGGGTCACGGCAGTCTCTCCCTGCTCCACACAGCAACCTCTCCCTATAGTGACGGTAGAAAGAATGTAAAATGGCCGCCGGATCGGGTCTATTTATAAGTTAGGGGGAATGTCCAAGTGTCCATGTGTTGTAATGTCTCAATTGGCTGTCCTGTACCCCATGATGGATGTGTCATCATAGGTCAAAGTTCTTTTACACAGTAAACACGGAAGTCCACCGGGCGAACACCCGAAATTCGCTGCAAAACGACTGCCGGGCGAACCGTTCGGCCATCCCTACTGTTCACTAGTTCGCCGAACAGCAAACAATTTTAGGTGTTCACAGCAAATTCGAAAGCTGTGGAACACCCTTTAAAAGTCTATGGGAGAAATCTAAAGTGCTATTTTTAAAGGCTTTATGTCATGGTACTACTTACAGTGAGCACACGGGCGAGCAGGTGACACGGGATCCCCCAGGGCGTGGAATCTAAGAGCCAGCCGGTGTTCCGCCAGGGACCCCCTCGCGAGGGTTTGGGCTTAGCTGTGTGCTGACACCAGGTCACGACCCCCGGGTTCACCCCGCTCGCTAGGGAAGTACCAGAAGACACTTTTAGACAAGGGTGGATGGATTAAGCAAGAGACGGATAGGGCATTCCTACAATCCTGCAATCCTAGAACAAGCCGGGTCGGTACACAAGTGAACAGTTCACGAGAGGTTAGGTAAAACACCTTACACAAAGGGAGCTCAGAAACAAATGTTGCTCAAGCAATTAGTAGCTGGTTTGAAAGGGATTTAAATAAAGAAGCACATGAGGGGCTGGACAGGAAGTAGCAGGGAGGAAACATATATTAGGCAACAGGTGATGGGCGGCGACACCCATAGCTGCAGACTGCACAGAGCTGAACACCAGCTAGTGGAACAACAGATGCCAGCCGACCTACAGCAGTAAAGATAAGACACAGATCAGCCCCAAAGCTGATCTGTAACACTTTATATACATGGTATTGTCATAAAAAGTGTTTGGGGACCTGGGTCATGCCCCATGGGACATGTATCAATGCAAAAAAAGTTTTTGGGGAGCAGTGATTTTAATAATGCCCGACAACCACACGTATTCTGCTTTGTAGTAAGCACCAACATTCAGCGGAGTTACAGCCAGTTGTTGGAACATTGTTAAAACCTGCTTGTAACAAATGCTCAGTCAGATTTATCCTGTATTAGAGTATGAATACGCACGTCACCGGTTCATTTATTGTATACTTTACATTTCTGTATCGGTTATGCCTCTTTGTTGTTTTTCTCTCTAAAATCTCTAATAAAAAATTTTCATGGAAAAAAAAAAAATAATGCTTAACCGGTTCCCGACCGACGCACGCCGATGTACGTCGGCAGAATGGCACGGGCAGGCATATTGGCGTACAGGTACATCCAATCTTCAATGCCGCCCTGCCATCGCGAGCATGCCGGCGGCGGCGAGCTCGCGTGCCGGTCGAGACCTACGTGAGTCCGGTCGCGGGTCCTGCGGACTCGATCGCCGCGGGCATACCCGCGATCGTATCACGGGACGGCTGAATGGAGGAACTGCCGTGTAAACAGCATTTCCCCATTCTGCCTACCAACTAGTGACGCTGATCTCTGCTCCATGTGATTGGAGCAGAGATCAGTGTTCACTAAATGAAAGCCCAGCCCCCCACAGTAAGTAACACACCCCTAGGAACACGTAACCCCTACACTGCCACCCACTGGTAAACCCCTTCACTGCCAGTGTCATTTACACAGGAATCACTGCATTTATATAGCAGAGATTACTGTATAAATGTCGATGGTCCCAAAAATGTGTCAAAAATGTCCCATGTGTCCGCTGCAATGTCGCAGTCACAATAAAAATCGCGGATTGCCACCATTACTAGTAAAAAAAAAATTATAAAAAAATTATTAATAAAAATGCCATTAAACTATCCCTATTTTGTAAACGCTATAACTTTTGCACAAACCAATCAATAATCGCTTATTGCGATTTTTTTACCAAAAATATGTAGAAGAATACGTATCGGCCTAAACTGAGGGAAAAAAATGTTTTTTTATATATTTTTGGGTGATATTTATTATAACAAAAAGTAAAAAATAATGTGTTTTTTTTTCAAAATTGTCGCTCTATGTTTGTTTATAGCGCAAAAAATAAAAACCTGGGACCTGGGTCATGCCCCATGGGACATGTATCAATGCAAAAAAAGTTTTTGGGGAGCAGTGATTTTAACCACTTGCCGACCGCCTCACGCCGATGTACGTCATCAGAATGGCACGGGCAGGCATAAGCACGTACATGTACGTGCTTTGCCTCCCGCGGGTCGGGGGCCCGATCGGGCCCCCGCCCGGTGCCTGCGGCGGTCGGTTTTCGTTCGGGAGCGATCCCGGACGAGGGGACGGCCATTCATTCATGGCCACCCCCTCGCGATCGCTCCCGACGAATGGAAATCCCCGGTGACATCACTTCCTCTCCTGTAATGTAAACACAGGAGAGGAAGTGATGTATTCTCTCCTCCGTGTCGGTATTTTTCGTTCCGACACGGAGGAGAGCGGATCAGTGAGTTGCACCAACACATCCCACACACAGTAGAACATGCCAGGCACACTCACACCCCCCCTTTACCCCCCGATCACCCCCCCAATTACCCCTGCCCCCCAGTCACAGTGACACCAATGTCATTTTTTTTTTTTTTTTTTTTTTTTTTTGCATTGGTGTCATTTGTGACTGTAATAACTGTTAGGGCAGTTAGGGTTAGCCCCCTTTAGTTCTAATGTACCCCCCTAACCCCCCCAATAAAGGTTTAACCCCGTGATCACCCCCCGTCGCCAGTGTCACTAAGGCTGGGTTCACATTGCAGCGGTTTATGAGAACGAATGTGATTCGCACCGCACTGCAGTGCAAATCACATCCGATCTCTGTGCGATTCGAGTTCAGCCATTCGCCGCACCCGCCGCACCCGCCACACCCGCCGCACCCGCCGCAAATTCGCACGGGACCCTTTTTTTGGCCCGCAGCAGAATCGGATCGCATGGGTGTTCACACCATGCGATCCGAGTTTGCAGATCGCACTGCGATATGCGAACTGATCTGGGGGTGTCAGTAACATTTCACTGACACTCCCAGCAGTTCGCATAGGGCAGTGTGAACTGCCGCCGGGAGGCATGCGATGCGGGAACCCGCCGCGGATTCGCGGCGTTTCCGCATCGCTCCAGTGTGAACCCAGCCTAATAAGCGATCATTTTTCTGATCGCCGTATTAGTGTCACAGGTGACGCTAGTTAGGCAGGTAGGTATTTAGGTTCGCCGCAGCTTTTTATAGCGCTAGGGACCCCCATATACTACCGCATAAAGCCCCCTGATTGCCCCCTAGTTAACCCTTTCACCAGTGATCACCATATAACTGTTACAGGTGACGCTGGTTGGTTAGTTATTTTTTTATAGTTTCAGGGCACCCGCCATTTATTACCTAATAAAGGTTTAACCCCCTGATCACCCGGCAGGTGTCATTTGTGACTAATAACTGTTAGGGCAGTTAGGGTTAGCCCCCTTTAGTTCTAAGGTACCCCCCTAACCCCCCCAATAAAGGTTTAACCCCGTGATCACCCCCCGTCGCCAGTGTCACTAAGGCTGGGTTCACATTGCAGCGGTTTATGAGAACGGATGTGATTCGCACCGCACTGCAGTGCAAATCACATCCGATCTCTGTGCGATTCGAGTTCAGCTATACAGATAGTATGGCTGAATTCGTGTCGCACCCGCCGCACCCGCCGCAAACTCGCACGGGACCCTTTTTTTGGTCCGCAGCAGAATCGGATCGCATGGGTGTTCACACCATGCGATCCAAGTTTGCAGATCGCACTGCGATATGCGAACTGATCTGGGGGTGTCATTAACATTTCACTGACACTCCCAGCAGTTCGCATAGGGCAGTGTGAACTGCCGCCGGGAGGCATGCGATGCGGGAACCCGCCGCGCATTCGTGGCGTTCCCGCATCGCTCCAGTGTGAACCCAGCCTAATAAGCGATCGTTTTTCTGATCGCTGTATTAGTGTCACAGGTGACGCTAGTTAGGCAGGTAGGTATTTAGGTTCGCCGCAGCTTTTTATAGCGCCAGGGACCCCCATATACTACCGCATAAAGCCCCCTGATTGCCCCCTAGTTAACCCTTTCACCAGTGATCACCATATAACTGTTACAGGTGACGCTGGTTGGTTAGTTATTTTTTTATAGTTTCAGGGCACCCGCCATTTATTACCTAGTCTCACTAGTGTACCCCTAAATTTAGGGGTGTCTACTTTCTAAAATGGGGTCATTTGGGGGGGGGGGTTTGTGCCATCTTGGCATTTTATGGCCTTCAAAACTGTAACGCCCTTAGAAAGCCTGAAGGCGGTGCTTGGTTTTTGGGGCCCCGTACGCGGCTAGGCTCCCAAAAAGTCCCACATATGTGGTATCCCCGTACTCAGGAGAAGCAGCAGAATTTATTTTGGGGTGTCATTTCACATATGCCCATGGCATGCGTGAGCAATATATCATTTAGTGACAACTTTGTGAAAAAAAAAAAAAGTTTGTAATTTTCCCGCAACTTGTGGCAAAATATAAAATATTCCATGGACTCAACATGCCTCTCAGCAAATAGCTTGGGGTGTCTACTTTCTAAAATGGGGTCATTTGTGGGGGTTTTGTGCCATCTTGGCATTTTATGGCCTTCAAAACTGTAATAGGTAGTGAGAAGTGAACTCAAAAAATTACGCCCTTAGAAAGCCTGAAGGCGGTGCTTGGTTTTCGGGGCCCCGTACGCGGCTAGGCTCCCAAAAAGTCCCACATATGTGGTATCCCCGTACTCAGGAGAAGCAGCAGAATTTATTTTGGGGTGTCATTTCACATATGCCCATGGCATGCATGAGCAATATATCATTTAGTGACAACTTTGTGAAAAAAAAAAAAAAAAAAAAAAAGTTTGTAATTTTCCCGCAACTTGTGGCAAAATATAAAATATTCCATGGACTCAACATGCCTCTCAGCAAATAGCTTGGGGTGTCTACTTTCTAAAATGGGGTCATTTGTGGGGGTTTTGTGCCATCTTGGCATTTTATGGCCTTCAAAACTGTAATAGGTAGTGAGGCGTGAAATCAAAAATTTACGCCCTTAGAAAGCCTGAAGGCGGTGCTTGGTTTTCGGGGCCCTGTACGCGGCTAGGCTCCCAAAAAGTCCCACATATGTGGTATCCCCGTACTCAGGAGAAGCAGCAGAATTTATTTTGGGGTGTCATTTCACATACGCCCATAGCATGTGTGAGCAATATATCATTTAGTGACAACTTTGTGTAAAAAAAAAAAAATAATTTTTTTTTTGTCATTATTCAATCGCTTGAGGCAAAAAAATAAAATATTCAATGGGCTCAACATGCCTCTTATCAATTTCCTTAGGGGGTCTACTTTCCAAAATGGGGTCATTTGGGGGGGTTTTGTACTGCCCTGTCATTTTAGCACCTCAAGAAATGAGATAGACAGTCGTAAACTAAAAGCTGCGTAAATTCCAGAAAACGTACCTTAGTTTGTAGATGTGACAACTTTTGCGCAAACCAATAAATATACAATTATTGACTTTTTTTTTACCAAAGACATGTGGCTGAATACATTTTGGCCTAAATGTATGACTAAAATTGAGTTTATTGGATTTTTCTAATAACAAAAAGTAGAAAATATCATTTTTTTTCAAAATTTGCGGTCTTTTTACGTTTATATCGCAAAAAATAAAAATCGCAGAGGCAATCAAATACCATCAAAAGAAAGCTCTATTTGTGGGAAGAAAAGGACGCAAATTTTGTTTGGGTACAACATTGCATGACCGCGCAATTACCAGTTAAAGCAGCGCAGTGCCAAAGTGTAAAAAGACCTCTGGTCATTTACCAGCAAAATGGTCCGGTCTGAAAGTGGTTAATAATGCCCGACAACCACACGTATTCTGCTTTGTAGTAAGCACCAACATTCAGCGGAGTTACAGCCAGTTGTTGGAACATTGTTAAAACCTGCTTGTAACAAATGCTCAGTCAGATTTATCCTGTATTAGAGTATGAATACGCACGTCACCGGTTCATTTATTGTATACTTTACATTTCTGTATCGGTTATGCCCCTTTGTTGTTTTTCTCTCTAAAATCTCTAATAAAAAATTTTCATGGAAAAAAAAATTAAATAATGCTTAACCGGTTCCCGACCGACGCACGCCGATGTACGTCGGCAGAATGGCACGGGCAGGCATATTGGCGTACAGGTACATCCAATCTTCAATGCCGCCCTGCCATCGCGAGCACGCCGCCGGCGGCGCGCTCGCGTGCCGGTCGAGACCTACGAGAGTCCGGACGCGGGTCCTGCGGACTCGATCGCCACGGGCATACCCGCGATCGTATCACGGGACGGCTGAATGGAGGAACTGCCGTGTAAACAGAATTTCCCCATTCTACCTACCAACTAGTGACGCTGATCTCTGCTCCATGTGATTGGAGCAGAGATCAGTGTTCACTAAATGAAAGCCCAGCCCCCCACAGTAAGTAACACACCCCTAGGAACACGTAACCCCTACACTGCCACCCACTTGTTAACCCCTTCACTGCCAGTGTCATTTACACAGGAATCACTGCATTTATATAGCAGAGATTACTGTATAAATGACGATGGTCCCAAAAATGTGTCAAAAATGTCCCATGTGTCCGCTGCAATGTCGCAGTCACAATAAAAATCGCTGATTGCCGCCATTACTAGTAAAAAAAAAATTATTAATAAAAATGCCATTAAACTATCCCTATTTTGTAAACGCTATAACTTTTGCACAAACCAATCAATAATCGCTTATTGCGATTTTTTTACCAAAAATATGTAGAAGAATACGTATCGGCCTAAACTGAGGGAAAAAAATTTTTTTTATATATTTTTGGGTGATATTTATTATAACAAAAAGTAAAAAATAATGTGTTTTTTTTCAAAATTGTCGCTCTATGTTTGTTTATAGCGCAAAAAATAAAAATCGCAGGGGTGATCAAATACCACCAAAAGAAAGCTCTATTTGTGGGAAAAAAAGGAAGTCAATTTTGTTTGGGAGCCACGTCGCACGACCGCGCAATTGTCAGTTAAAGCGACACAGTGCCGAATCGCAAAAAGTGGTCTGGTCTTTGACCAGCAAAATGGTCCGGTCTGTAAGTGGTTAAAGTGAAACAATAAAAGTGTAATATTCCTTTAAATTTCGTACCTGGGGATTTCTATAGTATGCCTGTAAAGGGGCGCATGTTTCCAGTGTTTAGAACAGTCTGACAGCAAGATGACATTTCTAAAGGAAAAAAAGTCATTTAAAACTACTCGCAGCTATAATGAATTGTCGGTCCGACAATACACATAACAGTTCATTGATAAAAATGGCATGGAATTTCCCCACAGACCCCGGTCTGGTATGGATATTAAGGGGAACCCCGCGCCAAAATAAAAAAAAAATGGCGTGGGGTCCCCCCAAAAATCCATACAAGACCCTTATCCAATCACACAACCTGGCAGTCTGATGAGAGAGCGCCTCCCCTCCTGAACCGTACCAGGCCACATGCCCTCAACATGGGGAGGGTGCTCTGGGGTAGCCCCAAAGCACCTTGTCCCCATGTTGATGGGTAGAAGGGCCTCATCCCCACAACCCTTGCCTGATGGTTGTGGGGGTCTGCGGGCGGGGGGCTTATCGGAATCTGGAAGCCCCCTTTAACAAAGGAACCCCCAGATCCTGCCCCCCATGTGAATTGGTAATGGGGTACAAATGTTCCCCTACCATTTCACAAAAAAGTGTCAAAAGGGTAAAAAAACACAAGAGATGGTTTTTGACAAGTCCTTTATTAATTTATTTTTCTTTACGCTTCTTCTTCCATCTTCTTTCTTCTGGTCTTCCTTTGGTGTTCTTCTTCTTCTCCATATTCTTCATCCAATATAGCAGGACGGATAGAAATACTTTGATTTGTCAAAAACCTGGATGGGCTGGTAATGGCTGGCTTGAGCCCAGCTGACGAGACAATATCTAGAGGACAACCTTACATTAAATGTCTTTGATGTTCTTTTGTTATATGCTCTGTAATATTTTCCTTTAGTGTTTTTATGTTAGCATTTTCCTATTTTCTTGGGAAATAAATAAGATCTTGTTTTACTAAGCAGTGTGTTTGTTTTCATAGCTAACCTTATATCATTGTGCTATCAACAGTAAAATGATCAGAGTTTTAATAGATTACTATAGGAATAGACAATTTATTTATTTCAATTGGCAACCCAAAAGGAATGTATTTCTGCACGCAATCCACAATCCCTAATGCATGAAAGCCTTCTCTACTGTGGACAAGATTCACACTGGTTCGTAAATTATGAAGCCTCGCTTGAGTGGTCCTGAAAGTTCTGTGAAATGTTTCAGTGAAGGGGACGCGCAAAACTTGTTGAGATTTTTGGCTGGTATATGTGTATGTGTTAATGTTTATTGTATAGGCTAATGCAAATTGTTTTAGGCCTGTGTAGCTGGTCAAGTGAGCTCTGCAGGTTGACAGGATAAACCAGACATCTTTGAGGAGAAAGTGGGAGAAATATAGATTATATATATATATATTTCATTTTTTAAATGTATTTATTTATTATCATTATAATTTTTTTTATGTTTTATTTTTTCCCCATGTGAGAGTGAAATAGCTCTCTGTTCCAATAGAAGTTCAATGTGGCCTGTGATCTAAGAGGGCTAAAGTTAGTGGTAGTAATAGTACATGTCTTCTTGTGTGGAACTATAAGTCAGTGTTAGTTTTCAAACAGTGTTATCTGTGCGTTTGTCTGTACATTGTCTAAGCAACTGTTGTATAGACTGATTGAGCAACCTCAAGGCCAGAACATTCCTGTTCTGGCGTTACATTCAGATCAAACACTTCTTAGATGACCCAGCGAGAAAGGGAGGCTTTACCAGAAACCCCACAATTCTGGAGTCACTCTGTTCATGCTCTTGGCCACAGAGGCACGTAATCTCCACACACTATGCCTCTCTCCACGAACAAGCGCCAGAAAGCCTGTGATTAGAACGGGCCTATTGAGAATCGTCCCTGGACAAACACATAGAAGAAAAAACATGGGAAAAAGTTAACCTCTATCTCCACAAGAGTTCTCTAAACGTTTCAGTACAGGTGAATGGCTATAAGCTGATAGCACGTTAGTACAGAACACCGGACTTATTACACAAATTCGCCCCCAGCGCGTCAGAGCAATGCTGGAGATGTGTCAAGGAAAGAGGCACATTCATTCACATTTGGTGGAGCTGTTCATCATTACAGCCATTCTATAGGAAAGTACATGAATTGACAGTGAAGTTATCCTGTTTTCCACTAGAGTACACCCCGGCCCAATATATTTTTCACTTAGCGGAGATCCCCAAAAAATGCTACTTCAAATCAGTGGCATTACATATGATTAACGCAGCCAGGATGTGTATACCGAACCACTGGCGGTCAACAACAGCTCCATCTCCAACTGAATGGGTGCATCGGATAGACTGGATCACGGAAATGGAGGAATTGGTAAACACAGCACTTGACAAAATCTCTACCTATGCCTTGATATGGGGAGCTTGGTCATCATTTAAGGAATCTCAGACCTACCTGGAAATCAGGGATGGCTGACATGAACCCACATAAAATGACCCCATTCTTGGAGCCCCCTCTCTAGATAGAGAGTGATATAGGAGAGGGCAGCTGGTGTTATCCTCACCCCTTCTCCCTTATACATTCCATAGCGCCTTCAATGGGGGCCCAAACAGGAGGCCCTCCCCCTTCCTCCCACCACCCTCCTCCCCCCTTTTATATATTTTTTTCTCTTCTCTCTCCTCTTTCTCTCGTGTTCTCTTTCCCTCCTACCCCCATGACCATATTCCTGGTTAAACTACTGGGAAAATGCCTAAGAGGCAGTAAGCGGGGATCATACGTAACAATAGGTCTATTTGGATGGTGCACAAAAAATATGAAACATGCACAGTATGTGCGAAGGTAATACCCTTACCCTCAATATTGTTTTCTTGTATCTTTGTTCTTATTGACCTTGTTGTAACTGGACTTTAAAATGTATCATTTGCTACTGTTTGTATTCTCTGCATACGACAAATAAAAGTTGTTGGTGGAAAAAAAAAAATAAAAAAAATGGCTGCAAAGCCAAGTGCAATTATTTGTGATCATATTGAACAATTGGTGACTGAGAAATGTGTATTGGAACAAAAAAAGGAATGAATTAGAAGAAACCTGTAAACAAAGAGAAAGTTGTATTGCCTCTTTTAATCAAAGAGAGGCTGAGAATGAGCGTATTATAATACTACTTAATGTCAGGGCTGGGCTCAGCCCTGCCTTCTCTGAGCTTGCCACTCAGCTGTCGGCTAATTTCCAGCTCCTATCTCTCCACAGTGATTCACCTGTTGATGATATCCTGCTCGGCAGTCCTGCCTACTTAAGCCCTTCAATCCAGATGATCTCTGCCTTCACCTTGGTCACATCTCTAGAGACATTCTTCTGTGTTCCTATTAAAGTCTTGCTTGGCTCACATTCCTTCTGGCTCCAGATCCTGCTTGCTGTTCTACTACGCTGTTCTCTGGCTCCCTAATGTTTTGGCTTGTCTGACTATCCATTCTGTTTCCTCAACTACGGCTATGTTTTGAGTATGTTTACTCTGTTTACATTTTTTTATTATTATAAACAAGTGTGATTTAACTGTACATCTGTCTCAATCTGATTCATGGTTCTGACACTTAAGAAGGAATTACATGAACCTCAGTCTGCCATAAAGGAGTTCTCCTCCACACATGCAAAAGCTGAACAGTCTCAGGGTTCAGCAAAGATCGATACTCTGGAACAACATGTAGAAAAGCCAAATGCTAGTGGTGCTGCAAGTGATGTTGCTATGGTGGGAATCAATGGTGGAAATCTGAATGAGGAATAGTTAAATAAATGTGCGGTAATTGCGCTTGAAATTGATTCAGGAGTTGAAACAGTGGAGACTTCTGAGGAGTCCATTGCTGGTGACTCCTCAGACAATGAACGTGTAAAGTCTGTTGGTTGCAAATGTTATGCAGCAATGGGAGTCTCCATCGCCATATGCTCAGAGAAGAGCCTATGCAGGGAGATCAGATGTCAAGTGCTTTGTTTGCAAAAAGGGGGGTCACAATGCAACGTATTGTTTGGTGGCAAATAATAGCATGCAGAGGAAATCGCACTACCCTAAAACTACACCAAGGCGTTATGAAGTTTATTCTATGCAATGGGTAGTAATCCAAGGCATAGAGGCCATAGTAACCAGACCCATGTCCCTTTTAAGATCCAAATGTAGAGACAACAAGCTGAAAATAGTCAATCAAGACAGGAAAGGCATCACTATGTAGAACAGCTGCATACAATTTTCCCTTCATGTTTGGAATGTTATAGAGGACCTTGATATATTTTTTTTTTGTATTTTCAAGGATAAGCCTCTGGATTTTTATTTAAAACATTTTTTCTTATTACCATTTTATTTTGTTTTTTCTTATTTTATTTTTTATTTTTAATGTTATTTTATTTTTTCTCTCATTTTGAGATACACACACACACACACACACACACATATATTATTATTATTATTTTATTTGTATGTTTTTCTCTTATTTTTATTGTTACATTTTTATTTATTTTTGTTGTTATTTGTTTATTCATGTATTTTATTTTTGTTTTGTTCAGGTGTAAAAATTTTAAAATAGTTTGGTTTAGTCCACCTGAAAAGGGGGGGGGGGGAGGGGGGGGGGTCAATGGTTATGCCCTCAATTAGCAGCTGAATACATCTTGTTTAAGACAAGTGTTGGTGGAAAGACATTTTGAGCCACTGGAGTTACTGTAGTTTTTTTCTTTGTTTTTTATTTTCATTCAAGTGAAAAAAGTTCCAAAATATTAGGCTTTGTGCACCTGAAAGGGGAGTTAGTGCATAGGTCTTAAAGTGGAATTCCACCCAAAAATTTAACTTCTGCTTTAAGGTGACCCCCTGACATGCCACATTTGGCATGTCATTTCTTTGGGGGGGGGGGGGGGGGGGCAGAAACCCTCTTTTTAGAGGGTTTGAGCTCCCACTTCCTCCCGGGCAACCGTGGAGCTGAAATTAAGTTCACCTCTCCCCCCTCTCTCTTGGCAATCATCTGGGACATGTCACAGGTCCCAGATGATTGCCCGACCAGTCACAGTGCGCAGCACGGTTCGCGCATGCGCAGTGTGTGCCCGGCTGTGAAGCCAAAGCTAGGCACCCACAGTGACAATACTGGTGCCGCAGAGAGGAGGGGAGACGAGCAGGTAAGTGTCTGATTATTAAAAGTCAGTAGCTGCAGTATTTGTAGCTGCTGATTTTTAATTTTTTTTTTGTTGGAACCCTGCTTTAAGTAACAGATAAATTCATTGTTTTTTAGCGTTTAAAATGAGAATTTTTGAGAAGCAACATCCACATTCATTTTTTTTTTTTTTTTTCGTTCTTACCACGAGGATCCATTTTAGAGTGGGCTCATCCTAAAGAAATCATAGTTGTTTTGATAATTTGTTCAGAGTTGCAGAAGCCAGGAATACTAAGTTCGTGGGTTCCAAGGAGGGAACTATAACTAAACTTGGTATGCAAGTAGATATTGTGGATAAGAATTTGATTCTGCCCTTGTTTTTCACTTTCAGAGTCCTAGTGGAGCGAGATTGGAGAGGTTTCTGGAACAGAGATGAAAGATGTTCATCTGTTTGGCAGTTTGTCTGTTCCATACCACACCGCAAATTTGTTCTAATAAACATTCAGAAGAGAAGGGACAAACAAAAAGATTCAGATTAATACTTGCAATATAAGGTTTCTTTTTTATGGACAATTTGGTGCTGATGCTGCATCTGAAAGACTTTTCCCAGCAACAAGACTTGTGAAACATTTTGAAGGAGTCTCTCCTGTCATTTATGAATACAAACATACTATTAATACATGTCCAATAGGTTGGAGGTTTGGGAAGGAATAAAACCTAATCTAATCATTCAGAACAAGAGATGTAAAATATGTTTGTTATTTTTTGGAGGGAGGAATTGAAAGAAGGAAATATTTTTAATGTGTATTGACATAACTGAATTAATATGGTGCAGGTACCCAGAAGGCTGGTACGTATGCATACTAAGGTGTCTGTTTGGCAAGTGACACATCAATGGGGTGAAAATGTCCTTGTGGGGGTGGTGTCTCAGTCTTAGCAGTCCTACAGAGAGGTTCTCGATTACTGGACATGTGGGACACCAAAGCTGGATATGGGGGAGATACGCCTGATTGATGTCTCACCTGAGAGTTTGGAACCTTTCACAGGTAATGCCAGTGACTACGCACAGAAGCATGCTCCCTTAGAGAAAGGAGAACCAACACTGGTTACCAGGGTACAGTATGCCTTCACCACATGGCGCTCCAATGTCTCACAATGGTTGATAACAACCTATTACCCTATATGTGGTGAGTATACACTAAATCAAGTGCGGTCATTGTACCAGTGGCTCGCTCTGAGAGATGTGCGGACGCAGTATGAGATTCATTCAGGGCGCTTATTTCTGAGAAATAACTGAAAGAGGAAGGATGTATTCAGCACTATATTGGGGGGAATAGGAGCTGGGATGGGTTCTGTTAATGGAATGGACATCGGTCTCCTGAGGGACAAACTCTCAGCCATAGCTTCAGACAGTAAGCAGGCTTTGTTACTCAGAGAGAGATTGGTGGCATCCTTGATAACATTCAACAAAGTCACATAAATAGCCAGGTTAAAGTGGCTTCGGATTTTGTCAACCATGTTGAGAGGTTGGTAGAGAGTGTGATGGTACAAGACAGAAATCTGTCAGAGGGCTCTGGCATGCAGGCAGGGGCAGGCGAAGGTATTCACCAACATCAAGCTGATTGTACAGTCCTATGAGGGGCAGTGGCCTTATGAGTTAACATCACAGCTCAGTAAGGCTTTGCCAACACACATCACTTACACTAATTAAAAGTGGTGGTCGAAAGCCTAGATGGGCTGTGCTAGTTTGGATTGTGAAAGGTAATATGCTGCCTCATTGATCCAATATAAAGAAGTGCAGACTTGGTCTGTATATTTGGTGGCATCAATGGGCTTACTGACTGGGGATTCTACCTTGTTGCATTTGAGGCTAAATTACCCACATGTGATCAGAGAAGATGGAAGCTGGAGGCAGGTTATTTCCTTCTGTCGGAGGCAAGACCATGATGTCTTTTGTATGCCAGGTCAATACACAGTGGTGAGCGAGAAATGTTGGGAAGATATTTCACTCTGGGTTCTGGATGGAGAGATCATTTCTGTGAAGGAAGCACCTGTGTGTTATTTGGAACATAGATGAGTTTGTTTCTTTATCCTAAAGGATACTGATGTAATGTTAGTCATGGAACAAGGATGTTCCTTGAACCTAACAATAGGTAGAGGTGCATGGTATACCCTGGGCATCGTCTCTGAAATCCAGGCACAGGGATTTTAATTTTGTGGTTTTTGTCATTGTTTCAGGTTTATATGCGTTGTTAGACTCAAAATTTGTATAGGAAGCTCTCGCATTTATCTATGCAAGTTGAGGGAAAAATTGATGGTAAGGTCTCTTCATACCAGTTAGAGGCTTTGCTGCCAATTCAGAGCCCTGAAATACCGCTGACATGCAAAAATTGTGGTAGGAAAGGTCATTGTGAGCAAGCCTGCCTAATCCTGACTTGAATTTACAGTAAAGAGTTATAGGAGGTTGGGAGCGGGATGCATAATTTGATGGGTCCCATATATAAGCATATATTATGGTAATGGATTGATTTGTGTGATGGTATAGTGTGACATATGTGTATTTTAGGTTAGTAATATCGGTAAGGCCCTCCTGGAGACTCTGTATCTAAAAGCTGGTTAATATGTTGCTCTGAGTGTGTGCTGGTGAATGGTGAGTGAATGGACACCCCTTGCCTGTATTGCATCCCGTCATGAAGATACTGGAAAGGAGAAGACACAGAATGGTGACATGGAAGATGTCGCTGAAGAATGATGGTGGCGTGTCACTCAGTGGAAAAGCAGCTCACGTTGGGAAGTGCAACATGTTAAGACAGTAATGAACTGTTCCATTGGAACTGTTTCTGAAGACATGTTGGGAAGCGCAACACGTTATGACAGTCATGGACTGTTCCATAGGAGTCGCGTCTGAAGAAAGGTGATATGCACCCTTTAGGCACATGGAAGGCAACATGGTTTAATATCATATTTCTGGAGTTTCACTTCCTGGTTGATACAGCCAGGTGGCCTAAGTTGGAACGTAACAAGTTGCACATCAAAGCTTTGTAGAACAAAAGCTTGGCTCCTGACCAGCTGGTGTGATAAGATGGAAATAATTGATTAGCACTCTGCAAGCAAGCTTCAAAGAGAGATGATTGATCAAGTTGAGCTACAGAAGATCAAAGAACCAGCTAACACTGAAGATGACCCGCGTCATATAGGGATCATACATGGACAAAATACTGCCCCTAGAGGCCAATACAGCAGGATGGACAGAAATGCTTTGATTCATCAAAAACCTAGATGGGCTGGAAATGGGGTTGGGTCTGGAGGGTGTATGGATGAAGTTTAAAAAGTGCTCCCCGAGAGGGAGAATTCTCTCTGTTACCATCTTGAGCCCAGCTGATGAGACAATATCTAGGGGACAGGACAACCTTGTGTTAAGTATCTTTGATGTTCTTTTTTTATATGCTCTGTAATAATTTCCTTTAGTGTTTTTATGTTAGCATTTTCCTATTTTCTTGCTTGGGAAATAAATAAGACATTGTTTTACTAAGCAGTGTGTTTGTTTTCATAGCTAACCTTATATCATTGTGCTATCAACAGTATTAACAGTAATTAACATTAATAGTATTAACAGTAATATGATTATTATCAGAGTTTTAATAGACTAGCTAAATATAGGAATAGACAAGTTAATACATATATGGAATAAATAGGTGGATTATCTATATCCACCCGGATAATATTTATTTTAGCATTTATTTCAATGCACATTGTCGTGGTAATGAATGACGATTGTCATAGAAATGAATGGTCTTGCAACAGGGTCTCTTTAACCTAGGCATTGTACTTGAAAATGCCATTTTTTTTATTAAATAAAAACTTAAACAGGAACAAAGAAAGTGTGGTACTTTTTGGGCTTGTTTTGTGTAAAAGAGGCTCTTCCATAATTTCAAGCAGCAGTCTCAGGGTTTTTGGATATCTACACAAAGAAGGCTTCTAAATAACCTGCCTAAAAATATTTTATGCACATATAACCTTATGTGACAATTGTGGAAATGAATGGTCTGACAACAGGGTCTCTATAACCTAGCCATTGTGCTTGGATTTTTTTTTGCTATATACTTAAACAGGAACAAAAAAAAATGTGGTACTTTTTAGACTTGTTTTGTATAAAAGAGACTCTTCCCTAATTTCCGTGGCCATATCTCCAATTTCCGACACCCAGATATCAAACTTCTGTTTGGCTTCTCAGTATTCTGTAGTTTTAATGGAAGTTGCTGTTAATGTGCAAATGACTGATCTGGCAACAGGGTCTCTTTAACCTAGGTGTTGCACTTATGGTTGCCACCTCATCCCTTTAAACCCGAACACATATTCATTACACAGGTTCTGTGTAATGATTAAGGTGGTAATTAAACTCCTTTGGTGCCTTATTTGCATTTAATTAGCCTCAGAACCTGTGTAATTCAAAGGTGTTTGGGTTTAAAGTGATGAGGTGGCAACTCTAGTTGTACTTGGAATTCCATATTTTTTTTACTATATACTTAAACAGGAACAAAAAAAATGTGGTACTTTTTGGGCTTGTTTTGTGTAAACAATAAATCACAGAAAAATCCTATTGCAACCTACAAAACAAGATTATTGCTTTTATCTTCTAATCTCCACTAAAACATGACAGCTGGAAAGTGACTGATCATTGCCGTTGCATTAACTAGTTCGTCTTTTTGAAAGCTTCCTGTCTGTATAGTCACTCTGCTCTTTCAGGCTCCATGCACGCTTAGCTTAAAAAAAGTCTGTTTTCTTTAGAGTAAAAAATGCTCATATAGAGCATTTTTTGTAAAAAGTCTAGACGAGTTTAGAAGAGTTTTACACTTTTCTGCCAGTAAGCTCCAATCAGAAGTTTTTTTTTTATTCCTGCCTCTAAACCTTGAACTCAAAATATGCCTCTAAATGTTCTAATGTGCATGGACACATAGGATAACATTGAGCTGCTTCAACAGGCAGAACACAAAATTCCTATAGAAACAACGTTTTTTTATGCCAGTGTGCATGGAGCCTTATGCCACGTACACACAACCGGTTTTCACGTCAGAATAAACTCTGAAGGTTTTTTCAACAGAGTTTCGCTGAAACTCGTCGTGCGTACACATGATCACACCAAAGTCTGATCATTAAGAACGCAATGACTTAAAGCAGGTATGACGGGACTAAAAAAAGGAAGTTCAATAGCCATAGCTTCTGTCTCGTACTGGCTTCAGAGCATGCTTTGTTTTTGGTCTGTCGGAACAGCATAGAGACGAGCGGTTTTCCCGATAGTAATTGGTTCCGTCAGAAATATTTGAAACGTGCTATTTGTAGGTCCGTCAGAATTTTACAATACGATCGGAATATACGATTACATGAATATAATATATATGAAAAGTTTCCGTCAGACTTTTTCTGTCTGACATTCCGCTCGTGTGTACGCGGCATTATTGTTAAAACAGATCTAAACACAAGAACAAAAAAAAAAATGATATACTGTAGATTACCAGTTTATGGATGTGTTGGCCACATTTGTAATTTTCAGGGAGAGCTGAAATCTCAGACATTGTTATTAGCTCTCACTGTTTTCCTTCATTAAACTACAGAACATCTTATTTGTTGTGGAGATGAGGAGAGGTGGGGGAGGTTTTTTGCAGTAAGTAAGTAATGAGAGCTGACTAAGGGGTGCAACCCTGCTCCTCCTTAGATACAGTGCAGTTAGTGAGCATTTTCACAGTAGAACAGGAAGTGTATTGCTGGCAGGATCGCCAGATAAAAATATATATAAAAAGCCTGAAAAAAATGAAACACAAATAGAGCCGCATTATCTATGAACTGTTAAGCTGAAAGATGTAACATGTTGGCAAAAAGTATGGAAAGACACATACCAATATTCAGCTTAGTTAGAATCTATAATAAAATAGCTTTAACTTGTCTCCTCCAGAAGCCATGTCTCTTTAATGTGTTTCACCTGCTTAGTAATGGAGGCCATATAGATTCTAACTGGGCTGAATATTGGTGTGAATATTGGTGTGTGGCTTTTCATACTTTCCATTGTTTTTTTCTCTGTGGGTCAAGTGAGCCATTGCAGCCAAGCTGGGAGTCACCGGGAACCTGGTGTCCACACATGGAGCGGGGGCTTCTGTTTTAGTTTGGGGTCACATGTTTGTTCTGCTGGATTTAAATATGCTTTAACCGCTTCCTGCTAACCGCTGCAGTTATACTGCAGCAGATTGGCTCCCCTGCATGAGCTATCCTTGCTATAAGTCAGCTTGCGGGGTCAGGATAGCAGGCACGCGGGGGTGCCTGGTGCTCGTGGCCGACTGTTACAATGACCGTCGGCCACGAATGAGCGTGAGCAGGAGAGACAGAACAGGGACAAGTGTGTGTAAACACACACTTCCATGTTCTGTTCTGACAGGAGTGACAGATCGTGTGTTCCTATTAGCTAGGAACCACGATCTGTCACTTCCTCCAGTCAGTCCCCTCCCCCTTCAGTTAGAATCACCTCCCAGGGAACACAGTTAACCGCTCAAATGCCCCCTAGTGTTAACCCCTTCACTGCTAGTGACATTTTTACAGTAATCAATGCAATTTTATAGCATTGATTGCTGTATTAATGCCAATGTTCCCAAAAATGTGTCAAAATTGTCCAATATGTCCACCATAATGTTGCAGTCATGATAAAAATTGCAGATTGCCGCCATTACTAGTAAATTAATAAATAATAATACAAATAATAATACAAATGCTATAAATATATCCCCTATTTTGTAGCTATAACTTTTGTGCAAACCAATCAATATACACTTATTGGGATTTTTTTCACCAAAAATATGTGGAAGAATACATATCGGCCTAAGCTGAGGAAAAAAAAAAAATATTTTTTTGGGGGATATTTATTATAGAAAAAAAGTAAAAAATAATGTGTTTTTTTCAAAATCGTTGCTATATTTTTGTTTATAGCATAAAAAATAAAAATCGCAGGGGCAATCAAATACCACCAAAAGGAAGCTCTATTTGTGGGAAAAAAAGGACGTCAATTTTGTTTGGGTACAAGGACGCACGACCACGCAATTGTCAGTTAAAGTGACGCAGTGCCGAATCGCAAAAAGTGCTGTGGTCAGGAAAGGGGTAAATTCTTCCCAGGGCTGAAGAGGTTAAAGGGGAAAAAAAAAAAGCAGAAACATAAAACTTTTCATCTGAAGAAAGTCAGTCATGTTGTGATCCTGTTATCATGTTGGTATAACATGTTAACAACTCATGACTGACAAAACATCAAAACATTGGCAATCATATCACAAAATGAAAAAGGAAGCCTACAACTATATTGCCGGAAATCCAACGATGCAGAAATAAAGCAGCTATGAATGAAAAAGGACATGAATTATTTTGAGAAACATTAAAAAATAAAGTCTGTAGCTTTCAAAGGGAATCTTTTATTTGTCGAGGAACCATCTGTTATAGATTCTATAATACAATTTGTAAAGATTGCTAAAAAAAATATCTTTCAAACATCCTGGACTGAGTAGATATGTACACTGGGACCAATAAGAAGACTCCAGTACTGTAATGGGAGCTTACTGGCTGAACACTCTAATGAAGTGTTAAATCAAGGTTATGTTGTGCCAGGGCTGCAGTATGTGCACAGGCATGGAGTGACAAGTGGCATTGCTTCTGCAGTAACAGACAGATGCACCTGATGCTAACCCCCAGGGACATTTGCAGTCATTGGATTACTGCACTTTACTGATGTCTGGTCCTTGTCACCAGTCACGTAGTAACATTGTATCTCTATAAGGAAGGGGATGGTCGCACTCAGGATAACATCCAAAATGGTATTTCTTTCTTAAATAAATGTACAAAGCTGTAAAACAGCCTACACGTTTTGGACGTTAGTCATGGCATAACATTGTATCTCTAGTGCACTCTAACTCAAATCTCAGGTTGTAACAATGTACACTATCTACAGAATAAGCAAATTCAGTATTGTAGAAGCATATAGCAAAATTACATTTGTGAGTGAGTTGTAGCATACAGTAAGATGGCAATGCTTACTCATCAGGTATATATATGATGAACTTTATAAATGTTCTTTGGTGGGGCATACGGTCAGCCATGTGTAGATTAGCAGATCATTGTGGCCACAGACATGTTTAGTTAAAGTTATTCCCCAAATATGGCTATGTGTTCATAATTGGCCAATGATTTTACACTATTCCTGCCCGTTTTCTTTTACATAGCTGTGGATTCCCAAGCAATGAATGAATGGGGCTGGGTGACACCCCTGGTTGCTAAGGATAAGGCTGATGCTGGCATAAGTTGTTTCCTTAGCAACCAATGACAGATACAAAGCTGCTATACAGTGCCATGAAAAAATGTTCATACCCCTTGAAATGTAACACATTTTGTCATGTTACAACCAAAAATGTAAATGTATTTTAATGGAATTTTATGTGATAGACCAACACAAAGGGGGTTATTTACTAAACATCGAGTGTGCAAAATCTGGTGCTGCTCTGCATAGAAACCAATCTGCTTCCAGGTTTTATTGCCAAAGTTTAATTGGACAAGCTGAAGTTAGAAGCTGATTGGCTACCATGCTGCTCAGCAGCACCAGAATCTGAGTGAACCAGTTTTAGTAAATCTCCCTCTAAGTGGCACATAATTGTGAAGTGGAAGGAAATTAATAAATGGTTTTCACTATTTTTTACAAAAAAATTATGTGAAAAGTGTGGCGTGAATTTGTATTCAGCCCCCCTGAGTCAATACTTTGTAGAATCACCTTTCGCTGCAATCACAACTGCAAGTCTTTTTGAGGATGTCTCTACCAGCTTTTCTTATCTAGAGAGTGACATTTTTGTTCATTCCTCTTTGCAAAATAGCTCAAGCTCTGTTAGCCCCTGTACACACGGTCGGAGATTTCGACGACCAAATCCATCGGATTTTGTCCGTCGGATCTTGTCCGAAACTGTTGCATGCACACGGTCGGACAAAGTTGACGAAAAATCCGATCTTTCAGAACGTGATGACGTAATTTCGTTACGATGGGACTACATTCAGGCTAGTAGCCAATAGCTTTGATGTAGGAATTTGATCTGAGTATGCGTGGCACTTGGTCCGATCAAAAATATCTACACATGATCGGAGTATGTCCGATCGGACCAGTTTGTCGGGAAATATTTCCAACAAGTTGGACAATTGGGTCCGACGGATATTCCGACAGAATCAGTCCGATGCATACCACACACAGTCGGATTATCCGACAACATGGTCCGATAGGACACATTCCGACGGATTCTCCTACCGTGTGTACAAGGGCTTAGATTAGATGGAGAGCATCAGCAATTTTCAAGTCTTGCCACAGTTTCTCAATTGGATTTGGGTCTGGACTTTGGGCCATTCTAGCACATGGATATGCTTTGATCTAAAACATTCCATTGTAGCTCTGGTTGTATGATTAGGGTACTTGCCCTGCTGGAAGGTTAACCTCCGCCCCAGTCTCAAGTCTTTTGCAGACTCCACCATGTTTCACCATAGGGATGGTGTGTTTAGGGTGATGTGCAGCGTCAGTTTTCTGACTCACATCGCATTTTGCTTTTAGGCCAAAAAGTTCAATTTTGGTCTCACCTGACCAGAGCACCTTCTTCCACATGTTTGCTGTATCCCCCACAGGGCTTCTCACAAACTGTAAACTGGACTCCTTATAGCTTTCTTTCAACAATGACTTTCTTCTTGCCAGTTTTCCATAAAGGCCAGATTCGTGGAATGCACGACTAATAGTTGTCCTGTAGAGAGATTCGCCCAGTGGCTCTCTGCAGCTCCTCCAGAGTTACCGTGGTCCTCTTGGCTGTGTCTCTGATTAATGCTCTCCTTGCGCAGCCTGTCAGTTTAGGTGGATGGCCATGTCTTGGTGGGTTTGCAGTTGTGCCATACTCTTTCCACTTTCAGAGGATGGATTGAACAATGCTCAGTGAGATGTTTGAAGCTTGGGATATTCTTTTATAACATAGCCATGCTTTAAACTTCTCCATCGCTTTATCCCTGGCCAGCCTGGTGTGTTCCTTGGCCTTCATGATGCTGTTTATGCACTAAGGTTCTCTAACAAACCTATGAGGGCTTCACAGAACAGCTGAATTTATACGGAGATAAAATTACAAAAAAATGGACTCTATTTACTAATTAGACGACTTCGGAAGGCAATTGGTTCCACTATATTTTAGTTAGGGGTATCAGAGTAAAAGGGACTGAATACAAACGCCGCACTTTTCACATATTTATTTGTAAAAAATTGAAAAACCCTGTATCATTTTCCTTCCACTTCACAATTATGTTCCACTTTGTGTTGGTCTATTACATAAAATCCCAATAAAATACATTTGCCTTTTTGGTTGTAACATGACAAAATGTGGAACATTTCAAGGGGTATGAATACTTTTTCAAGGCACAGTATGTAGTATAGGGATGAGCTTCGTGTTCGAGTCGAACATACGTTCGACTCGAACATCGGCTGTTCGCCCGTTCGGCGAATTCTGAACGTTGTGGGCCGTTCGCGCCAAATTCGCGTGGCGCTCACGGCCCACAATGCACTGCGCCATCGCAGTGCATTGCTGGCTCATGATTGGCCAAGCATGCACTGTGACCCCGCATGCTTGGCCAATCACAGCGCCGGCAGTGAGGAGAGCCATGATCCTGCCTGTGGCCAATCATAGCTCAGGCTGTGTAGTACACGCCCCACACTATATAAGGCCGCCAGCTCGGCGGCCTTGTGTAGTGTGTTGGCGTCTGTAGGAGTTAGTGGGTGTTCTGTGTACCTTCAACACAGTATACACCGATCGTTATCGGACGATTTTTCGTTCTTGCTCTTCTGTAGTGGTTGTTGTCTGCGTCCCTTACCGCAGTATACACCGCTATATCCATCTATATAGCTAGCTATATTTCTCTTTTTTAATAGAGCTTGCAGTCAGTTGTAGGAGATTGTGCGTGCTGTCTGCGTGCCCTGAACCCAGTATACACCGCTATATCCACCTATATAGCTAGCTATCTTGCTCGTTTTAAATAGAGCTTGCAGTCAGTTGTAGGAGATTGTGCGTGCTGTCTGCATGCTCTGAACCCAGTATACACCGCTATATCCACCTATATAGCTAGCTATCTTGCTCGTTTTAAATAGATATTTAAAGGAATATTTCACTTTTTTTTCACTTTAATCGTCATTAAAATCAGTGCTCCCGCCAAAACGGCAGTTTTTAAAATGTTTTTTTGCATTGACCCATGTCCCCTGGGGCAGGAGCCAGGTCCTCAAACCCTTTTTAGGACAGTATCTTGCATATTAGCAGTTAAAATTAGCACTTTTAATTTCAAACGTTCGAGTCCCATAGACTTCAATGGGGTTCTAACGTTCGTACGAATTTGGGGTCCATTCGAAAGTTCTGGTGTGAACGAAACCGGGGGGTGTTCGGCTCATCCCTAATGTAGTAGTAGTAGTAATTCTGGGGAACAAGCGAAAAGTAATTGTTTTCCAATGAACACCTGTTCAGCCAAGGGTCAGTATGAACTTATTTTTAGATCAAACCTTGAGCATATTCATAGTCACTAGGTGGAGATTAATACAAAGGGTCATTATGATGGATAGCAAAAATAGCATATCAGGTTTTACCCCTGTAATCCAGAACTGCACCCTTTAAGTTGGTGGGTCCAGAGCAATTTCCCCCAATTTATATTAAGGTCAAAGGGGCCCTGTGTGTGGGAACACAATACAGCATGAGTAGGAAATGATTAGATGCTAGATATTCCCCAGCCTGGGTTTCAGAACTTCATATTTTGCCTTCTCTGTTTGGATGTGACTACCGCCATAGAGCAGTTGCCTTCAGGAACAAGGACACATAAAAAGAAGTCAAATTAAAAGCATAGATCTGCAGAATTAAAATTTGACATTAAAGTGGTTGTACACCCTGTACAACCACTTTTACCTACAGATTAAGCCTGTATTACAGCTAAACTGTAGGTGTTGAATATATCTCCTAAACCTCCATGGTTTAGGAGATATTTACAATAAAGCTGTACACCGATGTCTACAGCGCATGTGCACTTTAGAAAGGGCAGATCGTGGCGTGTCTAAAGGGGGTCATGCCGTGACGTTGCGCGACTCTGGCCAGTCACAGAGCCAGAGTTCGCAGCCCCGGAAGAAAGAGGGGTGAAGATGGAAGCTCGCTGCTAGTGGGGACAGCGGTGACTTCGCAGGCTTCATTTTCAGGTAAGTGACACATTATGCTTTACCTTTTCAGGGAAATAAAGAGGAAATAAAACCCACCAGGGTTTACTTCCTTTTTAAAGATTAATATAATTAATATTGAACTTGTGGCACAAAAACTTTCATTGAACTATATCATTTATTGGCCACAAAAGATATCAGGATATAAGGAGAGAGAGCAGCAGTGTCTGGGCTTTTTTTTTTTTACTGGAAACTCCTACACAGAGGCATAGTGCACAGGAGTTGCTGCATGCTGAATTACTGCACAGATTTGAAATAAAGACAAAAAAACAAAACAAACAAAATTTGCTTAGCCCAGAATTCACTCTACTTTATTGTGACTTGGTTGCTTTTGTTATTCTAAAGGTTAATGTAATTATGCTTGCATCAATTCCAGCAACAAGACCACAGAGAAATATTTGAGAACATTGGCAACTTTTTATTAATTTATCAGAATTCAATGGCTTTATAGAGCTCTAAACATCTCTAAAATAATCTCTCTCATGTCTCCTTTCTAGTAAAACAGGGTTCAACTTCTGCTAACATATTATTATCCTATCGTTCTTACTTTACCTATCTTCATTTACTGTTAGGGATGGCTGAATATATATATATATATATATATATATATATATATATAATTTCCTGGACCTCTCCATATCAGCCTACTATGGTTTAGTCCCCTCTGACCCCTCCAGGACCACCTTTTTCTTAGCCCATAAAGGGGCTGCCCACACCAGTGTTCTTTTTTCATCCTCGCTCCGGACGCCTTTTAAAGTTTATTTTTATTTATTTATTTTTATTCTCCATCCCCCATCCATCCTGTTTGGGTTCAGCCTCTCCCGGATCAGAGGACCCCCCCATATAGGCTGTAAATCTCCTGAGGAGGTGGGTTCCCGTGGTGCTGGGATTGTATGGTACAGTATAAATGACTGTGTATTACTGGCAAAGGTCACTGGCAGTATAAATGACTGTATATACCTTCGTTAGGCAGGTGCTGGCACTCTCTCCTTCCATGTTTTTGTGTGGCTCCCTGGGACTTGTAGTTCACCACCTCCACATGTATTCCTTTCAGGAAGCTCAGAGTTGAGCAGGTGAGGTCAGAGGTAGCTTCCTCTTTGGGTTGCTTAGCAAACACCAAAATGCTCACTGCTGATTTGCAGCAGACTCTGTCCTCTAGGTTAATCTCAGCCTCCAGCTGATCAATCTGCTACTCTGCTCTGGTACATGTCTGTCAGAGTGTTTTTATTATCCTGTGCCTTTATAGATCTGGGGAGTTTTGCCTGCCTGCCTAGCTGCCTTAGCACTGAAGATTCGGATGGAGAAGTTTATTTTATTAAATTTTTTTTATTTATTTATATATTTTTTTAAAAGAGAGCACATCCTCTGTTTTACAGAGAGAAGGGCCCAGTGTGAGCTAAACGCCTGCAAAGAGGTTCCTAATCAGCATTCCAGCCTCAAAGGAATAAAAAAGGGACTAGACATGACAAATCACAGAGTCGTATTCAGCTGGATAGACACCTGTTTTCACAGCATTCCAGATCTCCCTCACCTCACTTTAGTCGCTCGGACCCGAGCCAAGAGAGGTCAAGACATCAGAAAGCCTCTAGAAAGAGCAAATCCGGGTGCAGACACAGAAAAAGATCCTCTTCTTCGGATAGGTCTTCATCTCCAGCTCAGGCAGAAGAAGGATCCTGTTGGGCCTGCTTAGCTGAGGTCATCAGAGGAAAGCGGGTGTGCATCTTGCTTCAAGGAGGCGGTTCAGGACATTGCTGTGAATGCACGCCAGGTTAAATCCTACATTAAGCACGCAGTCAAGGAACGGTTAAACAGTGTCTCAAGGAATCCTGCTCATCCTGCTGTATCTTCAGCATTTGCAGATTCAGATCATGTGTTTTCAGTGCGTATTAACTCTGAGGCCGCGTACACACGCGGGGACTGTTCGCCCAACTTTGTCCGTCAAACAGTTTCGGCAAACAGTCCGCTCAAAATTAGCATGGACGGACATGGCCACACACGACGAATGAACAGTTTGCTGAAACCGTGCGCGATGACGTGAACGGCACGTACGACGGGACGAAGAATACGACGTCCTATACACTGCATTATAACTTTCGGCGTGTAAATCCTTTCTGAGCATGCGCGGAACTTAGTTTGACGAACAAGCCTACACACGGGCGGACTGTTCGCTCAAACAAGGTTTCAGCGGACAGTTTTACGGAATTTCCGAAAAACCTTGTTCGTCAAACTGTCCGCTGAAACTGTCCGCTGAAAGCCCACACACGAGCGGACTGTCCGCCCAAACACTGTTCAGCGGACAAAGTTGGGCGAACAGTCCGCGCGTGTGTACGCGGCCTGACACTGATAGCGATTGAGATCCATCTGAGGCGAGATGGTCTTGGAATAGCATACATTTGATCTTTGCACTGGTTTCCCCCTTGGTGGAGGCTGTTAAGGATGCGATGAAGTGGCAGGAAGTATTGTCGCCTCCAAAGAAACAGCAGAGATACTACCCGTATTTATTTGCCTTTACCTTCCTTCCCATTCATTTATGAAATTAAAGAAGTATTTGATGATGAGTGGGCGGGGCCTAAGAAAAAGCTCAATGTATCGAAGCTGCAACCCTTGGGACACTACGCCTCAGGTGGATGCTTCATTACCTAGATTTGCCTGCCACATTCTGCTTCCACTGGAGGATTTGGTCTCCTTTAGGGATCCTATGGATCGCAGAATAAATGCAGACCTAAAAAGGTTGTGTAGTTTGGCCAGAGCAGCCTGCAGGCCGGCGGTAGTGCTTACTTCTGTGGCATCAGCACTTGGGTTGGATTCGTACCTGTGCGTTTTTTGGTGCTTTTTGCAGTTTTGCGCTACCGTTCATTTACCAAGGTATCCTATTGGACGTGTTCTGTGGTGCGGGTCTGTGGAATGCTGGGAGTGCATGGGTGTGAATCCAGCCTTATACTGTGGGTAGCGGAGCTGGTGGATGGATGTTCAGATGAAAGTCTGGGAAGTGGCAGTTCTTCTCTTTTGCAGTTTTCAAGACTGCTGTAGCGTTTGTGGCTGAAGTGGCTGTTGATCAGGTCAGGGAGCCGGTTCAAAATATGACAGCAAAGATAATGGCTCATTCCATCACAGCCCGCAGAGCCTTATGGTTGAACCATTGGTGGGCCAATAAGGCTTCTAAGCACAGTTTATGTTTGGTTCCATTCGATGGGAAGCTACTCTTCGGGAAGACTTATGGCGCCTACACAGGATCGGATTATTACTTTTTGTTCCCAAAACTCCGGCGGACTTAGAAAGAAGTCTTGACTCAAAATTGTTCGCTGGACTCGGCAGTCCGACGGACAATCTGCCAGTCTGTGTGCTAGTCCGCCCCAAGCAGTGTGCCCTCAGCATGGGGGGGTGCTTTAGAGAAGGGGGCCCTGTGGCTCCCCCACCCCAAAGCACATTGTCCCCATGTTGATGAGGACAAGGGCCTCTTCCCGACAACCCTAACCATTGGTTGTCGGGGTCTGCGGGCGGGGGCTTATCAGAATCCGGGAGCCCCCTTTAATAAGGGGGTCCCCAGATCCCGGCCCCCCCACCCTATGTGAATGAGTATGGGGTACGATGTACCCCTATCCATTCACCTGGGGAAAAAAAGTGTTAATAAAAAAACACAACACAGGTTTTTAAAATACTTTCGGGGTCTTCTCGCCAGACTCCCCCGCTATCTTCTGCTCTTTTACTAGCTCTTTTACTAGTGGAGGAGCCCGGCTTTCTCCTTCGCCGCCATCCGGGGGTCTTCTTCCGACTTCGGGGGTCTTGACCCGCTCTTCGGTTCTTCTTGCCGGGCCTCCGGTTTCTTCTTCCAGCTCTTTTACTAGCGTTGGCCCGGTCTTGTTTTCGCCGCCACCGCCTACTGCTTCTTCTTCTTCCTGCTTCTTCTGCTTCTTCTTCTCTCTTCTTCCAATGTTGACATGACGCTCTCTCTGGACGTAATGGCAGGGACGCCTTGTGCGGCGACTTATATAGGGACACGGGGTGGGGTCACCGGGTGATGTCACATGGTGACCCGCCCCTTATGATGTCACAGTCCCGGAGAATGCTGAGGCTGTGACATCATAAGGGATGGGGTCGCCATGTGACATCACCCGGTGACCCCGCCCCTTATCCATATATAAGTTGACGCACGACACGTCCCTGCCATTACGGCCAGAGAGAGCATTGTGTCAGCATTGGAAGAAAAATCAGAAGAAGCAGGAAGAAGAAGCAGAAGGCAGTGGTGACAGCGACAAGACCGGGCCAACGCTATTAAAAGAGCTGGAATAAGAAAGTGGAGGCCCAGCAAGAAGAACCAAAGAGTGGGTTATGCTACTTCTGGGTCCATCAAATGAGCTCCTTCTACTTCATGTGAATTTCACCTGCAAAACACTAGCTCGTTTCGGTTGGTTGTTCAACTTTCGGAAGAGCCAGATGCATGAGTATTGAGTATATCCCAAATGTTTGAGTATTTAGAAGTACAATTCAACATGGATCAGGGTGGTGTTTCTCTTCCTCCGAGGAAGGAGATCCAGTCTTAGACAAAAGCAGTGATAGCCAGGCCTTCTATGATGGTGAAGGAATGCATGCAATATCTGGGGGTTCTATCAGCCACAGTTCCAGTAGTCCCATGGGTCAGGTCGTGCAGAAGGCAGTTTCAATGCAACTTTCTTCTTCAGTGGTATTGTCACTCCTTGTTCCAGAAAATCTATCTGCCAATTCCGATAATCTGGTCCCTGGTTTGGTGGTCAGTAGCTCACAATCTGTAGACAAAGCAGTTTGGGACTTTAAATGAGGCACGGGTTAGCGCCTCCATCCCGGTATTTAGCACAATAAAGAGGGAAAAGGTGGGACTTTAAAATGAAGCGGCTGAAGTGTGAGGGTCAGAAAAAGGTAATTTAATTGAGTTCATAATATATGATACAAAGTAAATTCATATATATACATACATACATGTGCCATTGTTAGGCACAAAATGTGTTATATGAAGACATCAAGGTGTATGTAAAGACACATAAAGTCAAAAAACATGTATAAACAATAAATAGTATGTAGAGCAACAGCATAGCCTAAACATGCCTCAGGGCGACATATCCGGTACCTATGTTTGTAATCACATAATGTAAACATAAATGTACTGAATTAATATTAAAAGTAACGTCAGGACGTAGTAAATATCACTGTAGCATCAAATGTAGCCCTACGCGTTTCGTGGATGTATTCTCCACTCATCAGGAGCAGATGCCACAGATACCTGTAAAATATATGGATATGGTAAACCACACTCTGTATAGAGGGGGATAGGTACAGTACATAGAGTGCTTTCAAAAGAGATTAACTAAGCATATCTACCATCCCCGGCAGCGAACACAGCAAACAGCAACTGGTCCATGGTGCGTCGGAGGCACAGATTGCCCCCCCCCGGGAGCTGAGGCGGCATATTTGGGCGATGGATATAGTGAACAGGTGCCTGGGTATGAAGATGAGTTCCATGTGCTAACAGTGCTGGTATATAGATCATCAAATAGACGTATCTAAAACAAAGTATGTACATGAACGTTAAGTGAGCATGTAAAAGAAATGTAGTAAACTAAAAAAGATTGTAAATGTATGGGGTGAAAAAATAAATCTACAAAAATTACATGATAATGAGAAATAGTGTATGGGAATAAAGAGTGTATGGAAATAAAATATAGGAAGAGTGTTGGAGCAATGCGAGTGAAAACTAGAGGATGAAGTATAGACATATATATTGGTTGTGATGTGCCTGCAGAGGTATGAAAAGGATGAACAGTGTGGTAAGAGTGTGGGGTGTGAAATGAAGTGAGCCAAAGCGGAGGGAGTGCTAAGTGAGTGTGGTGAAAGGGTAAAAATGTAAAACAAGTGAGTGTATGGGTGATAAAAATATAATAAAATATGGAGTGATAAAAGGAGGGCAAACAAAAACATAAAAATAACAACCAAAGTGAATCCAGGACCAAATTACACCTACCCGATAGCTGAAAGCCCAGCATCACCCAGTAAGAAATCAACTGGTGTGCAGGAACCATAGGAGGAGACCGGCTGTGTCAACAGCCATCCTCAACTGGGAAAGCCCAAATACAAGCCGCCAGCGCCACGTGTGTGAACCGAGGGGGGGGGAGGGGCGCCAACACTAGAGCAGGTGGAGCCGCCCAGCAATTGGCACCGACCAAACACCCCCGTCAGGGTCACGTAGGTGGTACCTGCGGCGTCAGCGCGATGACGCGAAAAAAAAAAAAAAACCCACGTAACGCGCATGGCGCGCAAACCGTGGCGCCGATGCACGGAGGGACAACCACCCGAACCTCCCGGACATAAAAATTAATGTACAGGGAGGAGGGGGAGGAGCCCACAATGTGCATCGCAGCTCCCATAGGTGAGGAAAAGGGGCCACCAACGCCACCAACGTTGCCAGCAGCCAAATGCAGATCACCACCAGAGACATAGACATGCATAATTTAAAAGACATGAGTATTCATGTATAACCATAGGAATTGTACCGGAGATGTCATATTAAATACTTAGTAGACTTGTTGTCAACATACACCAATAGGCCAAGTCCGTTCTTGGCTGTACCCGATGTGCATATCCCTGTAGGGCATATGGACATCTAAAGAATGACCCTAACACATGGATAGCAGGGGAGCACTACTAATCCAAATCTCCAGCCGCTCCCATCCCTGTAACAGTAGACAAAGCAGTTTGGGACTTTAAATGAGGCACGGGTTAGCGCCTCCATCCCGGTATTTAGCACAATAAAGAGGGAAAAGGTGGGACTTTAAAATGAAGCGGCTGAAGTGTGAGGGTCAGAAAAAGGTAATTTAATTGAGTTCATAATAT
This sequence comes from Lithobates pipiens, assembly GCF_037356315.1. NCBI lineage: Eukaryota > Metazoa > Chordata > Amphibia > Anura > Ranidae > Lithobates > Lithobates pipiens. Next base: position 272,801,424 of record NW_027507784.1, on the reverse strand, counting down.
ATGATACAAAGTAAATTCATATATATACATACATACATGTGCCATTGTTGGGCACAAAATGTGTTATATGAAGACATCAAGGTGTATGTAAAGACACATAAAGTCAAAAAACATGTATAAACAATAAATAGTATGTAGAGCAACAGCATAGCCTAAACATGCCTCAGGGCGACATATCCGGTTTGATTACAAACATAGGTACCGGATATGTCGCCCTGAGGCATGTTTAGGCTATGCTGTTGCTCTACATACTATTTATTGTTTATACATGTTTTTTGACTTTATGTGTCTTTACATACACCTTGATGTCTTCATATAACACATTTTGTGCCCAACAATGGCACATGTATGTATGTATATATATGAATTTACTTTGTATCATATATTATGAACTCAATTAAATTACCTTTTTCTGACCCTCACACTTCAGCCGCTTCATTTTAAAGTCCCACCTTTTCCCTCTTTATTGTAGCTCACAATCTTTCCCGCGGAGTTCCGTTGAAGGCCTCAGAACCAATAGCGGTGACAACCAATACCAATCTGGCAGGCCTTGGCAGGTTCAAGGCCAATGGAACTTTTGTGGGGCAAAGAGTTCAAATTTCCTGGGATGCTGTCAGACGTGCTCTCTTAACATTCCAGCCTATGTTGCGAAGTCGAGCTGTCAAGATTCTTTGGACAACAACTATGGTGGCTTATGTGTCTCATCAAGGGGGCACAAGAAGTCGCCCTCTCCTTCAGGTGGCATGTCAATCTTCCTATGCGCAGAGAAGAATCTTGGCTCTCTTACAGTATCTTATCTCCCAGGGCCTGGCAATGTTTTACCAAATCACTTTAGTCGAGGTTTTGAGGATCACAATGAATGGGGCCTGAATCAATAGATCTTATGTCATAGTAGGAGAATTGTCAACTGCCTTGCTTCTTATCCTGGACCTGGTATCCACAGGCATTGGGTCAGGGGGCTCTGTCCAGGTCTTGGAACTTCCCCTTTGTGTATGTGTTCCTGCTGCTTCCATTGGCTCTCAAAATATTGCTGGAGATTCAGCGAGACGGGATCACAGCAATAGTAGTCTTACCTTACTGGCTCAGGAAGCCGTGGTTCCCTCTGGCTTGGAGGATAAAGTTGGGCTCGCCAATTCCACTGCCTCCTTGTCAAAATCTCCTTCAGCGGAATGGGGCCTGACACCCGAACCGCAGGAGGATGAAGTTAATAACTTGGAAGTGAGAGGGAGGCTTTAACTGGCTTTGGTCTCTTGGGCGGTGTAGTGAAGACATTATTACAGGCTCGTAAGAGGTCCACGAATGTATCACCAGATCTGGAATACTACAGAAAGGGGTTGGGACCTGGGACCATTTTGGAATTTCTGCAGAGTGGTCTCAAAGGGTTAGCTTATAATTCCCTGAAGGGTCAAATCCCCGCTTTGTCGGCTATGCCGTGTACAAAATATGCTCTACATCCGTTGGTGAACTGATTTTTAGGGGCAGCCATAGAAATCAGACCTCCATTGAAATAGTTTTTTCCAAAAGAGGACTTAACACTAGTCTTGGGAATCGCTGGTTCCTCTGTTTGATCAAGCTTTTTCTTGTTCATTATTTCTTTTAATAGTTTTTTGTTTTTTACTAGTCATTACCTCGGCCAGAAGAGTCTCTGAGTTGTGCGCCTTCTCATCTAAAGAACCATATTGTTTGGTGCTCCCAGGCAAGGATGGATTGTTTCTGTCCGCCCCGCCTCCTGTCATCCTAAACCCCTTAGAGGGCCTGGAGGTGCTGGAGCTAGGATGTTAAGAGACCAGTACCAGCAGGTAGTAGCAGCACTACCTAACCTTTCTGTAGTATAGCTAAGCACTTTGTGCCTCTTTATTGGCCCTTCTAAGCCATCTGGCCAAAGTTCAAAGGCCAGAAAGTACATTATTGGTACCTGGTTGCCATGATGGCTAAATTGCACATTTTCCCATCAAACCTATTCAACCTGAATCCAAATCTCATGCTTTTCATTTTTTTATATATTACTTTGAGCCCCCCATGTGACAAACTGAACTCTTTCTCAGACTATGTATATTTAATAGGTATATTTGAAACCAAATAAATATTCATAGTTCTATTTTGTCTTCCTGCATAATGGTAAACCAAGTAGCTGTGACATTTGGTAAGTGTGTAGGATATGATCAATAACTACGTAGTTGCGAAAATTATTTCAACACTAGCAATTTTAATGTTTAGTGATAGCTAGCCAACAGGGGTATTGAATTTCTTTTTCTAATCTCCTTAATATCTATGGTATATGTCTTCACTAGAAGAATCATATGCTATGGCACACAAAACATAGACAATGACACCAAAGGGACTCGACAAGCATAAAACATGTTTACTCATGACACATAATTTAGTATGGCCATATGTGCTGTGACATATAAGTTCCAGTAATATGGTCATGTTAGTTAGGAAATATGTCTGTATTAGTACAGCAGCCACAGTCCTACCCTGTTTCTCTGCATATGCATATTAATTGACCTGTGGTAACAATCTCCTTATTTAGGACCGTGGTTTTGTAGACTCTTGTGATTTATATACTGTATGCAAAGGATTAATGTTGAAGTGTTAACTACTTACCCACTGGGCACTTAAACCCCCTTCCTAACCAGACCAATTTTCAGCTTTCGGTGCTCTCACATTTTATATGACAATTACTCAGTCATGCAACACTGTACCCATATGACATTTTGGTCCTTTTTTTGGTGGTATTTAATCACCGCTGGGTTTCTTTATTTTTTGCGCTATAAAAGAAAATTCTGTAAAAAAATGCATGCAAATCCTGTGTTCTCTGCTTCCATGACCAGGGCTAGATATGAGCAGCTCTTGCGGTTCATGCAATTTAATGATGATGAACTCTGTCATCCTCAGGGTGACCCTGGATACGATCCACTCCACAAAATTCGGCCCCTCGTAAACCACTTCAACCAACAGTTTGCAGCCTTGTTTATTCCCGATCAAGTTGTGTTCGTTGATGAGTCCCTGATTACATTTTCTGGCCACTTGTCTTTCAAACAGTATCTCCCCAGCAAGCGTACCAGATATGCAGTCAATACATATAGTTTTATGGTTTATGAGGAAAGGGATAGTCACATGGAGCCCGAGAACTGCCAAGTAGTGATGAACGAACTTCCGACGGGACGTTACGCGAACCGCGAATGTGGCCAAAAGTTTTGCGGCGGACCCCATTGACTTTAATGGCAGGCGAACCTTAAAAACCTCTAGGTCATATTTTCAGCCACAAAATACTTACTAGCTGTGCACACATAGTCCCAAAACATGGACACTGACATAACAAAAGTATTAAGTAAATAGTAAGGTGTGCTTTTTTTGTACAAGGAAGTGAGCCAAAGGTAGAAAAAAGGTCTGTGTGCTAGATTATATTAATCGTTTATAGAGTTATGCATATACATGGTCTACTGGTCACATGTGTTGAATTCCTCCGAGATTCATGCCTCATTCATTTTTATAAATGTGAGGTAGTCAACACTGTCGTGAGCTAGGCGAGTGCGCTTATCGGCCACGACCCCCCCTGCTGCGCTGAACGCCCTTTCGGACAGGACACTGGACAAGGGGCAAGGCAACAGTTCCTTTGAAAATTGGGCAAGCTCTGGCCAGAGGTCAAGCCTGCCCACCCAGTAGTCCAGGGGTTCATCACTTCTCAGAGCGTCCACATCGGCCGTTAACTCGATGTAGTCGGACACCTGTCTAGGCGTTCCCTGATGCTGGATCTGGATGAGACCTGTCGATGGGTTAGCTGAAAGAATGATCTCTTATCAGAAGTGACCAACACATCTTCAAACCGCCCTCTTCTTGCAGGTGTTATTGGATTGGTACCCGCAACTCTTTCTCTGGGAGTGGGAATTCCTCTGCCAGCGTACGAAAAAGCAGAATGCAGCATTTCTCTAAGCAAGGCCTGTAAGTGCTCCATTCTGGCAGCCCTCTGTGATGGTGGTAACATTTCCACCATTTTGTGTTTGTACCGGGGTCTAAGTACATTGCCACCCAGTACTGGTCCTTGACCTTTATGCTTTTTATACAGGGGTCCTTGTTAAAACACTGGAGCATGAAGGCCCGCATTTGCACTAAACTGGAAGCGGTGTGGTGGCCTGGCTCCTCCTCATCATCCAGGATAATGTCATCCTCCTCGTTCTCCTCTCCCCATCCAAGGACAACAACAGGGATCCCAGAAAGCATGCTCTCCTTGCTCCTCCTCATTCGCCCCAGCACCATCCTCCTCTAACTCCTCTTCAGACTCCTGTTGTTGACTTATAGTCTCAGATAGAGTATATATCTACCTATAGTTGTCTCAGATAGAGTAGCCCCCCCTGGGAATTCATCCAGCATTGCGACTTCCTCATCTTCCTACTCCTCCACGGCTTGATCAATGACATGACACAATGCACGCTCCATAAAGAAGGCATAAGGTACGATGTCACTGATGGCGCCATGGCTTCGACTGACCAGTTTGGTGATCTCATCAAATGGCCGCAGAAGTCTGCATGCATCACGCATGAGCAGCCACTGGCGCGGTGAAAAAAAAAAACAAGCTCCCCAGAATCTGTTCTGCCGCAGAGTTCGTACAGGTAGTCGTTAACTGCACATTTCTGCTGGAGCAGCCTATCAAGCACATAGAAGGTTGAGTTCCATCGCGTCGGGCAATCGCAAATAAGACGTCTGACCGGCAGATTGTGTCGCCGCTGAATGTCAGCAAGGCGAGCCATGGCCATGTAAGATCTTCTGAAATGGGCCAAGATTTTCCTTGCCTGCTGCAAGATGTCCTGGACCCCAGGGTATTTGACAATGAATTGCTGCACGACCAAGTTTAAGACGTGTGCCATACATCGCACGTGTGTAATTTTGCCCTGTTTCAATGAGCTAAGCAGATTGGCACCATTGTCACACTCCATTTTACCAACTGTCAAATTGAGCGGTGTTAGCCACTGATCTGCCTGTGAACGCAAATCTGAAAGGAGTGCAGGGCCAGTGTGGCTCTTGGCTTCCAGGCACAAGAGACGCAGCACAGAATGGCAACATCTCACCTGGCATGTCGAATAGGTTCTGGGGACTCTTGGCACAGCGGAAGAGACACTAGCAGCGGAAAAGGAGGAGTCAGCCGAAGAGGAGAGGGAGGATGGAGTAGGAGGAGGAGAAGAAGATGCAGGCCTGCATGTAATCCGTGGCGGTAAAACCAAATCTACACGGGTGCCACGGGATACATGCTTGACGGCTGTCAGAAGGTTCACCCAGTGGGCAGTAAAAGTTATATACCTTCCCTGCCCGTTTGCTAGACCACGTGTCTGTGGTCAGATGTATCTTGGCACTGACACTGTGTGCCAGAGATACATTCACTTGCCGCCGAACATATAGCCGTATAGCTCTGGGATGCCCTTCTGTGAGAAATACTTCCTTCCTGGGACTTTCCATTGTGGTGTTCCAATGGCCACACATTTTCGAAACGCCTCCGAGTCCACCAGTTTATATGGCAGTAGTTGGCGGGCTAACAGTTCTGACAAGCCAGCGGTCAACCATTGGGCAAGAGGGTTATCCGGCATCATCATGTTTTTTACACTCGAACATTTGGCCCACGGAAGCCTGCCTTTTTCCACAAATATGTGAGGACGGCATGATGGAAGGTGGAGTGAGGACAATTCTGAGAAGAGAGGAGAAGGAGAAGTAGAAGACGAGGCTTGATGGTGAGAGCCTGGAGTGTGGCATTGTGGGTTCCGTTGCTCCCACTGGGCTGGGTGATGGCAGCTCATGTGCCTTCTTAAGGCGGTTGTCCCTAGGTGACGTGTTGGGCTTACCGCGACTTATGCATTGACTGCAAAGGCCGCAGATGGCAACACTATTGTCAGCAGTGGACACGTTAAAAAAAGCCCACACTGCGTAGCAATATGCCTGCGTCCTGGGAGCGCCAGATGTGACCGTACATGGTTGATGCCTCGCTCCTGATACATTAGCAATCTGGTTTGTCCCTCCTGTGGAATCTAAGTTCCGCCTGCTTCTCCTCCCTATCTTCTGGTCCATATCTCCCTCTGAACTCCCCTCCTCTTCCTCTCTTGCGGGCACCCACGTGACATCACTAGACACAACATAATAAATAAATAAAAGTGTATATGTGTGTGTATATATATATACACACACACACACACACATATATATATATATATATATATATATATAAAATAAAACAGCCAAAAATAGTTGTTGTTTGATTGTTTCTCTCTCTATTCTCTTTCTATCTCTCTCTCTCTCTCTCTCTCTCTCTCTCTCTCTCTCGTTCTGCTGTTTTATCTTTTTTTTAACTGCAATGTTTTATTGTTTCTATGTTTTATCATGTTTCCTTTTCAGGTATGAAATTATTTTATACTTTACTGTTTACTGTGTTTTATTGTTAAACATTATTATCTTTTCAGGTACGCCTTTCAGCTGTAGCAATGATTTATTTATCTTGACAGCAACAGCATTTGCTCTCATGATACGTAATTTAGCGACTCCATCGCTGTAGTGATTTTACCATCACAGTTAAAAAAAAAAAAAAAAAAAGAGCATATGTGCCGAAGCTTTGGGAAAGGGGTGAATGGGCGATTTGCCCCTAACATTAGGGGCGGATTGCCCCTATGCTTCGGCATATATTTTTTACAGTGACCGGAAATCACTTTGAAATCAACCAGATTGCCATCATCCACAGAAAAGAGGAAGGCACTGCTCAAATATGTGCTGGAGTTAGTACAAAAAGGAGCAATCCTGGAGATTCCAACATCCCAAAGAGGATTGGGTTATTATTCTCCCCTATTTCTGGTAAAAAAGCAAACCAGAGATCTGTGTCCCATGATGGATTTAAAGAGTTTAAACAGAAAAATCCAGATTTTGGCCTTCAAGATGGAAAGCCTCCAGTCAATACTGTTAGCAATAAACTTAGGCAACTGGATGCTTTCCGTAGACTTATTGGACGCCTACCTACATGTCCTTATTCATCCTGCTTTCCAGAGATATCTACTTTTTCAATCGATCATCAGCAATCCAATTTCAGTGCCTACCATTTGGCATCTCTTCTGCACTCAGGACCTTTACCAAAACCTTACTCCCTGTGATCGCATTTCTAAGGGAGAAAGGCCTGAGGCTGCATCACTATCAGGACGACATTCTGCTCCTAGCAGACAGTTAGGAACTTTAATTTATCATCGCGACATCCTAATCACCATACTCCAGAAGTTCAGTTGGTTGATCAACTGGAAAAATAGCAACCTACAGCCAACTCAAAACATGGTCTTCCTTGGATCAGAGTTGAATAGCTTATCGGACAGGGTCCAATTACCTAAGGAGAAGATAGATCCATTAATTCAGAAGTTCAGGAGGGTGATAATATCAGCTTCCCTTCCGGCCAGAGCCTGTTTGAGTGTTCTTGGGTTCCATGTCATCCACTCTGCCAATGATCCAATGGGCACAATGGCACATGGGGACACTGCAAACCTCATTACTCAATCAGTGCGATGGAGCATCAATGCTTCAGGCAATTTCTATTCCCGAGGATGTGAAACAATCAATTTGGTGGATGCATGTCCTCAACCTCAGGAGGCACAGACCCAGAAGTGATCACTTCAGATACCAGCCAGGAAGGTTGGGGGGCTCACTACCGGAACCAAGCAGCACGGAGTCAATAGCAATTTCAGGCGCAAGGCTTGGTATTGAATATTCTGGAGCTCAGAGCAGCCTTTTAGGCCCTACTAGACTTCGGATTATTGTTAAAGGGGAAGAATGTCCTAATCCGAATAGACAACAAAGTTGCGGTTGCATACATTCAGAAGAGGCGGGGCACACCAGAAGCAGGACATTATTGAAGGAAATTCGCCCCATCTTTGAGTGGGCTCAACTGCTCCTGACTGATCTATGAGCTGTGTATGTTCCAGCTACTCAGAACCAACTAGCCGACTGTTTGAGCAAGGAATTCCTTTCAAACGAGTGGTCTCTGAACAACCAAGTCTTCAGTCTCTTGACCCGAACAAGGTGGACTGTCTTCTTCACCCATGGGACTTTCATCTGGGGTACATATTCCCACCGACTCCACTAATCGCGAGGTTCCTTTCCAGACACCGGAAGTCATCAGCTTTAGTGATAGCAGTAATTCCATTCTGGCCAAGGAGACCAAGGTTCATGACATTACTGCAGCTCAGTGTAAAAGACCCACTACCCATTCTGGTGACTCAGGGTCTGCTTTACCAGGGGCAGTTCTTCCATCCAGCTCTGGAGAGATTACACCTAATGGCATGGAAGTTGAGTGGAATAGGCTCCTAGAACAGGGCTGTTTCCAGGAAGTCGTTTCCACTTTCCTTCAGGCCAGGAAGAGTACCACTAACACCACTTACAACAAAATATAGGAAAGATTCTCATCCATGGCTCAACAGGATAACTGGGATCCATTATCTCCAGAGGCCACTCAGATTCTAGAATTTCTTTAAACAGGTCTAAATAAAGGTTTAAGTTCAAGTACCCTGAAGGTGCAGGTGTCAGCATTGAAAAGAGAGAGATAGAGCAGTGCCACTCTAAGAGTAGTAAGTCCATTTAAAACAAAGCTTTAATCAGTTTTAAAAGGCTAAACTCACATTTGAGTAGATAAAATCAAACATAGGATAATTCTCTTTGCTGTCCTTGGTTATTTTTCATTGGTGACAGCGACACCCACAGCCAAGTGGAAACTAGCACAACCCAGATGAACTGGTACAGAAACCAGAACTTTGACATAATTAGTCTGAGCCAAACTGCAGCTTCAGACAAACTTAAATTTACAAAAATAATAGCGTCTGTATTGAAAATACCAGCGCTACAAACATATGGCATTCAAAATTTACCGATACCTGGAGGTATTAGAGCTCACCCTTCTTTAGGTGATAGTTACAGAGAATGAGGTGGGTGCCTTTACCTTCAAATTTATAGTTAACCAATCCTGTCAGGTTATGGGGGTGGAGTCACAACCCAGTGTGTGTGATGGTATGACGATGTGTCAGGAAAGGAAATTACAGAAAGGTGAGTATACAATTTTCTGTTTTTTTTTAACTCTCATGGTCAAAGGTTCTTATGATTATTTTGTCTTAGGATCAAATGTTAGTGAATGTCACATGCACCTGGGTAAATTAAACAAATAGATAAATTCAATTCCCTCCCCACTTTGCATTGAGACAAGCCTTATTAAGAAATCCAAACCTCTTAAAATAGAGGATTAGTGAAAACACATAAACATAATATACAGAACATGCCTACAACTTTGAAGACTTTTTTTTTTTTATTGTGAAGCAAACAAATAGGACAAAATAACAGAAAAAATCAATGTTCATAACTATTCACCCCCTTGAATAACTAAGTCAATACTTTGAAGAGCCACCTTTTGCGGCTATCACAGCTCCAAGTCGCTTTGGATACGTCTCTATGAGCTAGCCACATCTTACCATTGGGATTTTTGCCAAGTACTTCTTGCAAAACTGCTCCAGCTCCTTCAAGTTGGGGATCGGAGATTCGCTGTCCAAGGGCCTCGGCTATGGAATGCTCTACCAATCAACATCCGCCTGGAAGAAAATCACCTGGCTTTTAGGAAAAAACTCAAGACCTTCCTCTTTTAGCAGATGATCAAAGCTCGCCACAGCGCCTAGAGGCGATTCAGTTCGCATTGTGCGCTATACAAGTATTTCATTCATTCATTCATTCAAGTTGGATGGTCTGCACTTGTGAACAGCAATCTTTAAATCTGACCACAGATTTTCTATTGGATTGGGGTCTGGGCTTTGGCCAGGCCATTCCAAAACATTTACATGTTTCCCCTTAAACCACTCAAGTGTTGCTTTAGCAGTGTGTTTGGGGTCATTGTCCTGCTGGAAGGTGAACCTCCGTCCTAGCCTCAAATCACACACAGAGTGGTACAGGGTTTGCTCGGGAATATCCCTGTATTTAGCACCATCCATCTTTCCCTCAACTCTGACCAGTTTCCCAGTTCCAACTGCTGAAAAACATCCCACAGCCTGATGCTGACACCACCATGTTACACTGTGGGGATGGTGTTCTTTGGGTGATGTGATGTGTTGAGTTTACGCCAGACATAGCGCCAAAAAGTTACATTGTAGTCTCATCAGACCGGAGCACCTTCCTCCATACATTTTGGGAGTCTCCTACATGCCTTTTCGCAAACTCAAAATGTGCCATTTTGTTTTTTCTGAAAGTAATGGTTTTCTTCTGGCCTCTCTGCCACAAAGACCAACTCTGTGGAGCGTACGGTCTATTGTCGTCCTATTTACAGATACTCCAGTCTCTGCTGTGGTTACCTTAGGTCTCTGTGCTGCCTCTCTGATTAATGCCCTCCTTGCCTGGTCTGTGAGTTTTGGTGTGCGGCCATCTCTTGGCAGGTTTGCTGTTGTGCCATGTTCTTTCCATTTGGTTATAATAGATTTGATGGTGCTCCTAGGGATCATCAAAGATTTTGATAATTTTTTTTATAACCTAACTTTGACTTGTACTTCTCAAAAACATTGTCCCTTACTTGTTTAGAGAGTTCCTTGGTCTTCATGGCAGTGTTTGGTTAGTGGTGCCTCTTGCTTAGGTATTGCAGCCTCTGGGCCTTTCAAAAAGATGAGTATAGATAATGACAGATCACGTGACACTTACATTGCACACAGGTGAACATAATTTGACTAATTATGAAGGTAATTGGTTGCACCAGAGCTTTTTATGGGCTTCATAACAAAGGGGGTGAATACATAAGCACATGCGAATTATCAGTTTTTTTTATTTTGACTATTGTGTTCTGATCCATCACATTAAAAAAACATTGAACTAAAGGCTGTAATGTAACAAAATTGGTAAAAAGCTGGGGGGGAGGGTGAATACTTTTGCAAGGCACTGTATATCCCTGATACTATATCCAAAATATGCAAATCCAAACTTGTAAAAATCCACCATGCCGCGGTGTTTACTAAACCATACAACAAATAAAAATAAATGAGAATAAACCTAAAAACAAAACTCTCACACACTTCAAATTCACAAAGTGCTTAGTGCTAACAACAATTGTGCAGAAATGTTTTTAATTAAAGTCTCTGCACAATTATTGTTTGCACTAAGCACTTTATTACTGTGTGATTTTGAAGGGTGTAAGAGTTTCCTTTTGATGTTTATTATTGCTTATTATGATTTATAGTGTGATTTAGTATACAGCGTTGCAAGGAGGATCTTTTGAAAGATTGGATCTGCATATTTTGGATATAACAAATAGAAACTGACATTTTATATGCATTTCCTTATGGGTGTGATTTGATAATGTGGCAGGAAAGCGGAGACATTCACACTACAACTTTTTTATAAGTGGACCCCTTTGTGAATTTTGATAAAATGTGCCAATATTTATTTAAAAAGAATACAAAGGTTAAGAGTTAACAATAGGAATTCTTACATGGGCAAAATAAAGAACAAAAAGGTTTTCATTAACAATTGCAATTCTTAGGTGGGCGAACCTGGAGCGTCGGATACTTGTGGCCAAAAACTAAAATAAAATGTACCATCCAAGTACAGAAAATATTTTTCCATGTATCCTGTTTTCTATTCTTTCTCTCCTATGCTTTCTAAATCTGGCACATCAATAGAGAGAAAAAACAGCCTACACAATCTAGCGTATACGCATTGTGCTTGCAAATCTTTGTGTCGGGCCTATATTATTTATTTTGTCATTGAAAATGATGGAAGCCCTAAATCAAACATTTGTTTTTAGAAAATGTTCAAAGATCTCTTTTATGTAAATGGCACATAGGCCAGACCCTAATGTGTTGAAATTGTTGCAGTGTTATACTACAATTTGTTTTTTTTTTCTGTGTAGGAATAAATATACACCTTTTAGACTGATGAATCGTAGAGCAAATCCATGGCTCTTGAGGCACTCCAGTAAAGCCTTGGCAGCCGTATTGAACATAACATAAGTTATTTAATCAAAAACAATCATTATTATTTCACTTCACCCACAGAAACCTGTAAAGGCTGAGCTGAAAAAGCAGTGCCTTCAGTAATGATGTAATGTACTTTGTATTACATCTGACATACTAGGAATGGCTTGTTCTGTGTAGTGGGAAAATCAGTTCACCATATAACAACCCCAATGCCGGTCGGGTTGGCATGGGCAATACGTGCTGGAACCCAATGCCACGGCAACAGTACTTTGTATGCTGCCTCTAAGATGGCAGTATTAAGGGAACATTTAGCTACAGAAGACCAGGCCTTGCTCCAGTCCAAATCCCACTCCCCCTGGGACACATAGGAGAGTGAGGTGAGAGATGATCGACCATTCAAAGCTGCGGAGATAAGGCCTCGAAAGCGGATGTTTGGTACGGATTGGAGGAGGTACGTCGGAGCATAGTTATCCAGTGCTGGATCTGAAGAGAACAAAATAATTCTGCCTGGGGAGCATCAGAAGATTCACAGAATGCAGACCACGTAGGTGGAGTATGGGTAGTCAACAGATGGCCTACCTGGGTAAGGCCCCCTGAGGTCCACCACGTGAATGTCTAAAGCTGGTCAAGACCCAGGGGTAAAAATGGGTTATTAGTAATATGCAGCAGGGGCAGGAAGGTTGACATAAGGGAACTTGAGTATCTTACCGAGTCAGACAACTTTAAGTTATGTAGCATATGAGGGCTCAATGACATCAGCCAAAGTTTCTGGGGAAGCCAAAGAAGCACTTGCATAGAAAGAGGGGCACAATTAGGGAGCTACAGAAACACCCATAGAGGGACATTGGAGGAAGCATGGAGTAGTGATAATTGGGAGATCTGATGTGGAGGAACCCATAGTGGTAGGGTTTTGGAAAAAGTACAGAAATTTTAGTAAGACCATCATCTTTAAAGAGTGGATTCAACCCAACCAGGACAGGTGTGGAAATTGCCATGTCTGCAGAAGAGTGGTCAAGGATCTAAGCAGGGGATAGTAATTAACAGAGAATAGAGAGGAGTAAGTAGGGGTCAGCTGGGCTCCCAGATATTCAATGTATGTGGTTGTCCAATGAAAAAGGGGGGGGCGACCAGGTCAGCGTCTAGGGAGACATTTAGAGCTACAGATTTCTCTAAGTTAATACGGAGGCCCGAAATGGACGAGAAATGTGTCAAGAGGCATAACAAGTTGGGAAAAGTAGTAAGAGGATAAGTCAAGGTCAGAAAAGCATCATCAGCAAAGAGGCTTAACTTTTAACTCATGGCCTGCATAGGGGATTCCAGTCACAATCCAGTCTGCACAAAATGCAAATGCTAAGGGTTCCAAAGCCAAAAGGAACAAAACTGGGGAAAGGGGCACCCCTGCCTTGTGCACCTATGGATAGAGAAGGGTGCTGAAAAATACCTGGCATATTTGCCTGTAGCTGTAGGGGCTGAGTATAAAGCCTAAATCCAGGTCAGTAAGGCTCAAATTGCAGGTATTCCCATGACAAGGTGTCAAAGGCTTTATAAATATCTAAAGAAAGAACGAAGCCCTGGATTTTCCGATGCTACATAAGATGAATAAGATGGACCACCTTGCAGATATTGTCGCCAGCTTGCCTCCCTGGGAGGAAACCCACCTGATCCCTGTGGATCAGGTGGCCTATATATTGGTTTATGTGGGCACTCAGGATTCTACCCAGGAATCTTCAGGTCATCATTCAGAAGTGATATTGGTTGGAAGGCCTGGAGTTCACTAGCGTCTTCTGGCTTCTTAGGGACCATTGCGATATGGGCCCTTAAAGCATCAGGAGAGGTGAAGGAGCTCTTCTTTAGAGAGTTGAAGTAGTTAGCAAGGTGAAGCACTAACAACGCAGGGAACGTCTTATAGTAAAGACCAGAGAATTGATTCAGGCCCGGAGCCTTATTGAGCTTCAGGGATTTGATTGCCCGGATAGCTTCAGCTTCTGAGATGCTTGCATTGAGAGATGCATGTGCACCACCAGGAAGTGAAGGAAGGTTTAGGTCCCGGAAGAACAGTTCTGCTTGCTGTAAGGGAAATGGACCTGGTTTAGTATAAAGCGAGGAAAGGAACTCACAGAATCTAGATAGGATTTTCTCAGGATTAGAGGTAAGACCCCCAGTTCTTGTCCGGAGCTGTCCAGGATTAAACAGTTTTCCCACTGAATTCAGTTTCTTGGCCAGCATAGGACCTGATTTATCTGCACAGCAAGCTTTTCTATGTGTAGCAGTGGGACATGCCTTTCAAAGTGCATCAGTGGCCATCAGAAGAGACTGTAGTTCTGTGATGCAAGGCTCTCTGTCTCGTTTATGCGCTGAAGCAAGTTGAATGATATGACCCTGAACTGTAGCCTTATGGGCTTCCCACAGGGACACAGCTGATGCAACTGAGCCGAAGTTGTCAGAAAAATACGTTTGTATGAAAGATTGGAATTGTAGAGTCATAGCCTGGGTGGACAGTAGGGACTCATTAATTCATCATAAAAAAGGGCTCTTAGTAGCGCCTGAGAGAGAAACAAGAAAAACCAAAGGGTCATGATCAGACCATGGTGAGGAAAGAATAGAGATCTTACAAACCAGTGGAAGGTGATGTACCTGCATAAAATCGCGGTCAATCGTGCAAAATCTATCATGGGGGGTGGAGTAATAGGTCATGGTCCGTAGGATGAAGTTCCCTCCAGACATATATTAAACCAAAAGTTTTCAGGACTGCACGCATCTGAGTCTCGTGGGAGGAGTCGTGAGAGCGGTTAGACCCCTGTGCATATCGTCTATCTAAGGTCGAATTGAGGGTGATGTTGGAGTCACCCATAAAAAAGAGTAGGTCCTTCTGGTGCTGAGAGACTACCTTACAGAGATGGGAGAAGAACCTGTGCTGAAACTGGTTAGGTGTGTAGTATCTCTTGGTCCTATAATGTCCCTTGCAAAAATAGATAGCAGCCCATGGGATCAGCAAACTCCAATAAGCAATTGAAAGAAAGGTTGCATTTGAATGCAATCAAGACACCTCTATGTTTTTCAGTGGCTGAGGCAGTATAAAACTGAGGATAATGTGGGGAGAGGAACCTAGGAGTGGAGGACTGGATGAACCTGTAGGCATATTATATCCATCCATTGAGATTTAAGATAGTGGAACACTTTGGATCGCTTGATGGGCGAATTAAAGCCATGGATGTTTTTTGAGTGGGCTTTCAACTGAGGGAAGGCCATAGTGTGGAGTAGTGAAAGTGATCATCAGAGAAAGGTTCGACAGATTCCCTAGATGGTGATTGGTTGGCTTCCCGACAGGCCTGGGGTCCAAGGAAAGAGCAGAAAAAGGGTGGGAGACAGAACAGGAAGAGAACACTGGAGAGAGAAAAACACACAGTAGACAAAAGAATGGGCCACAAAACAGGTGAAATGCATCCCAACAGTAAAGGACATCCAATGGGGTAGCTCTCCCACTGGACACATGGCTGCAAACGTAACACATACTATAGCTCCCATGGAGATAAGGGAAAAGGGTATGGAGAAGTTTCAGGAAGCCAGAATCCAGCCAGACCTGCGATGGGTGGGAAGGGGGTTAGAGAAGGGAGAGGGGAGGGGGGAAATGGCGGGAAGGGTGGAGAGGGGAATATGCAACATAGGTAGAGAAAAAGACCAGTAAAGCAAAAAAAAATAAAAAATCACACAAGAAGGAGAGCAACATAGGCAAGCACATTATCAACTATAAATGCAAACAACAAACTGCAAACAGGTATGATAAAGCATAGTGATCTATGGGTAAAAAATTATTGTAAAAAATAAATAAAAAGAGGGTTAGAGCGTTGAACAGGAACTTGCCTGGGGTGTCAATTCCAGCGCAATAGGCACAGCCAGTTACAGACTAGACATCTTTGGTGAGGATAAGATGCTCCTCAGGGGACCAAGCAAGTCCACACAGTCGCTCAGGAGGAATCTTAAAGAGATGCAACACAAATCACTGAAAAGTCATCCAGGATAAAAACAAACAAAACAGAAACAACAAAGGGGAGAGAGGAAACCCAATAACAATGAGTTAATAGGAAGATGGCCACACAGCCAGACTCAAGAGGAGAGATGGCAGGGTCAGTAGGTCAAACTCCAAAGCAGAAACCAGAAGGACATTCCAGTAGGACTTTCAGCCCGGGGAGGAGTTTGAGGGACCAGGACGGGAAGGGGAGCAGCAGCAAGATCCCTTGCGGGCAGAATATTTCTCCCAAAGGTGGCTAAGCTGACTTGTGGTCCATTGAGAGTTCGGGGGCTGTATTGTGCCAGGGCCAGTGCCTCCAGGGGGAAGAAGATGTAAGTCTTCAAGCATCGTCTCGGCATCTTCGAGGTGCTGACAGAGTAGCTCTTGTTCTTTAAGTCAAAGGAGAGCTGAAAAGGAAAGCCCCAGGCATATTTAATGTAGTTACTTAGCAGAGCTGTAGTAAATGGCTTCATCTGATGCCTCTTCTGGGGAGTAATCTTGGAAATTTCAGAGAAAAGCTGGTAGCAGTGTCCTTGGAAGCACAGCTCTGGTTTGTTTCTGGCTGCCATCAGGAGGGTTTCTTTTGTGCGATAGTATGTAAACTTGATGATGATATCCCTTGGGGGGACCCTCCTGCCTCTTTGGCCCCAGGGCCCAATGGATGCGATCAAACTCAAGGCGGTCAATAGTAAGAATGAGCTAGACTCCCCCGGTTCGTTTCTCATCAGAACATCTGAACAGACAAAAAATGTGGCAGAATACACGAACTAAAGTCTATGGGACACGAACATGAAAAAAAAAAAGTGCTCATTTTAAAAGCTTATATGCTTGTTATTGCCATAAAAAGTGTTGTGGGGACCTGGGTCCTGCCCCAGGGGACATGTATCAATGTGCAAAAGAGGGGGGGGGGGGGGGGATACTGCGCTAAACCTAAAATAAGTGCAAAATGAAGCTGCTAACACTCAAAGTCAAACCAACATGTAAAACAATATGTGTAGTGCTTAAGAGTAATAACACATGCATAAAAACATGATAATAAGGTGCGAAACATACATATGAATGTGTAGACGAGAAAATGTCCAAAAAATATGTGAAATCCGGAGTCACCCAAAAGCAACTCATGGGTGCTATAGCTAAATGTAACAATATTTAGGATAGTGAGAAAAGTTCATGAGAGTCTCCCTTCCTGAGAACTCTGATGGAGATAAGAATGTGTTAGTCAGATCCCAGAAAACGATGTGCACACGATAGGGTCCACTCAACAGCAGTGATGGACACACATACCATATGACAGTAGGTCAAATGCACCTGTAATTCTCCTGTTGGTGTCACTTGGAATATATGGATGAGCAGATACCAATCCCGGACCGGAAAAGGCACACAGAGGATCGTAGAATCATAGAAACATGAAAAAGCCAGCCAGAGGTGTCTCCAATGTATCCAGGACGACAAGGAGCAGGATGGAATGTAAAAAGAAATGGGAGGAAAAAGCTCCATATGGTGCAGGTCAACCAATATTAATTTATTGGAATTAAAATATCACAACGACTTGCACGATAAAAACATTGTAAAAAGAAACAGTCCAAAATCCAATGTGGTATAATGGAAAATATAACAAAGCAATGTGGGGGTCTCAAATCAGCAAGCCCGATGCGTTTCGACACAAGGGGTCTTCAGCTGGGGCATCACTTGGCTCCCCACATTGCTGTCATATATATAGCTAATACAAAATGGAAGAGCACACTCACGTCATAAGTAGACTGGAATTTCTGGAACAGCATGCGTTCCAAGCCTTCAGGTGGACCGTCAGTTCTGGACCAGCACACTCTCCAAGCCTCCAGGTCATCTACATTAATAATGCATCCCCTATAGACCAAAAAATATAATAAAAATCCCAATTAGAAAATCAGGTCAATAAATACATAGAGATTATGAATGGATGAATACAAGGCGTAGCAAGGATGATGGCATCGGCTCTGCGCTCCAAATCTCCTCCTGAAACCAGAGAGGTGGAGCGCAATGTAATTTTCCGAAAGAAGTGGCTTGGAGCGCTGCCATTTCCATTGGCGGAACAGATGCTATGTGATCCGGGGCTGTCCCGGAAATGATGTTACGTCCGACATCCTGGCGGTCTTTCCGGAAATGATGTCGCTCTCCACCGCTCTCTTAACTCTTATGCGCTACATATATTGTTTCACACAACATGTATCAATGCAAAAAAAGTTTTAAAAACGGCCATTCTTTTCAGAAGCAGTGATTTTTTTTAATGCTTAAAGTGAAACAATAAAAATGAAATATTCCTTTAAATATCATGCCTAGGGGTGTCTATAGTATGCCTGTAAAGTGGTGCAGTTTTAGAATAGTACTGCAGCAAAATTACATTTCTAAAGGAAAAAAGTAATTTTAACCTGATCATGACTGTAATGAATTGTTGGATCTTGGCAATATAGATAAAACTCATTGAAAAAAATGGCATGGGGTCCCCCCAGTCCATTACCAGTCCCATTGGGTCTGGTATAAATATTAAGTGGAACCCTGAACCAAAATTTTAAAAAAAATTGCGTAGGGGTCCCCCCAAAATCCATACCAGGCCCTTCAGGTCTAAAGAAATTAAAGAAAAAAATGGCGAGGGCTCCCCCAAATTCATACCAGACCCTTATACAAGCATGCAACCTGGCAGGCTGCAGAAAAATAGGGGGGTGAGAGAGCCCCCCTCCTGAACCATACCATGCCCGGTGGTTGTGGGGGTATGCGGAAACAACACAAGGGGACCCCCAGATCCCGCTTGCCCATGTGAATTGGTAACGGGGTACATTGTACCCCTACCATTTGACAAAAAAGTGTCAAATTTGGTAAAAAAGACAAGAGACAGCTTGGGTCTAGTGATGTCCATTCTTCTTTTACCACGCCTCCGATGAGCTGAAATCCCCCCCTAAAAAAACACCTCCGCCTCCATGGGAGGCTCCCACTGAGTGACGCTTGCCATTAGAGATAGCTGTTATAAAGCTGAGGACGTGTCAACCCGGTGATGTAAACGTGTGACCCCGCCCCCTCTAACGCCATGTAGCCCGAACATCCGAACAACCAAAGTTCGGCCCGAACTTATGCTTGGGCCGCACCGTTTACACATCCCTAGTCACTAGGAATGGCGAGCACCAATTATTGAAATAGCGCCGTTGCTTTAGAGGTAAGATCATTGATGATCTCGGGTATACCCTACAAGCGAAGGTTCCCATAGCGAGCCATGATTTTCAAAGTCCTCAAACCGCAGCAGCTCTTGTCTTGTCAGCTCTTTTTTAAGGTTAGACAGATCTGGCTCATAGTTTTCTATAACTGTGATGGCCGCATCCATCTTGTCTTCTAAATCATTTGTGCGGCTCCCCAGCTCATGGATCTCCTTTTTGAGGTGGGTTGAAAGTTTGGTGGTTGCTGCAGACAACTCTGTCTGCAGCATCAACTTAAAGTGCCCCAGCAGCTCAGCGTCTCTTAATGAGGGAGGCTGTGGTGGCAAAGATCCCTCTGCCAGACTGTCAGCATCGGAGAATGGGTCCACCTCATCTGATAGCAGGGGTGGGAGGAGCTCCAAACTCAAAGGCTTGGGCTTCAGGAGAGTCTCTGGGCGGGGAAGCCCCATCTTCTGGGCACAGGTTGTCCAAGTTACAGCACATCATCATTAAGAAAGTAGCTGAGGAATACAGATATCTGTATCCTTATATACTGGCTCATTTAGGGGAAGAAATCCTGGATAAAGAAACCCAATGGGTAGACAAAGCTGTGGCAAAGGGACAAATTCTCACCTCACATTTGAATGATGGACTGATCAATGTACCAGGATTGTTTCTTATGCTTGTCACCAGGTGGCATTAGCGGTGCCAACCTGAGTGAGCCTTTATTCATATTATGAGTATGGGGCCCACTTTCATTTATATGTGTGTAGTTTAGACATATTATAGGGTGTAGCTACACTGCTATACTGTTCTCGGCTGAGGACAATTGACAACAATTGACAACTTCTTAAGGTTCACTTATGTGCATATTACACTGTATTGTCATAGGGATAGGATGCATTTGTATTGCTGTCTCTTTCAGGTGTTCCTGCACCATTGCATCTTCCTTAGACAAGGAGAGACAGTGACCCGACATGGATAATAATGCTAACTCTTAGTGTCAGGACAAGGTCATCAGCCCTGCTAACTAGTCATGCCATTTATTACTGTATATATTACATCAGCCTTTCTCAACCTTTTCAACACAGAGAAACCCTTGAAATAGTTCTCCAGTCTCGGGGGAACCCCTGCTAAAAATTAGAAATCTACAACTCATGATACATTAGTGTGATGGTCAGTGGGAAGAATGGTCCTTACACTTGTGGTCATTGGGAAGAATTACTTCCTTACTGATAGCTAAAAAGATCAATGATGTAAGTGGGAACTTATCTAAGAGGCAGAAATTGCCCAAATGCTGAAGGAACCCCTAGCAACCTCTAGAGAAACCCTGGTTGAGAATCACTGTATTAGATAGATAGGGAGGATGAGAACATGCCAACTCCATCACATTACAGGGCTAATTCATCCTCACTGACTCAGTTGATAATTTAACTAATGTGAATGCTGCTGGATGCCCTCCACCTCTGTATATAGTGCTCTGTATGTACTGTGTGCTCTGTATGTACTATGTACTGTGTGCTCTATATGTACTCTATCTATGTACTGTGTGTACTGTGTACTCTGTGCTCTGTATGTACTGTGGGCTCTGTATGTTCTGTGTGTACTGTGTGCTCTGTGCGTACTATGTGCTCTGTGCATACTGTGTGCTCTGTGTGTACGGCGTATATTGTGTGTTCTGTATGTACTGTATGTGCTCTGTATGTACTGTATGCTCTGTATATACTGTGTTCTCTGTATGTACTCTATGTATTGTGTGTACTGTGTGTACTATGTATACTGTATGCTCTGTGTGTACTGTGTATACTGTGTACTATATGCTCTGTATGTACTGTGTGTGCTCTGTATGTACTGTGTATACTGTGTGCTCTGTATGTACTGTGTCCTCTGTAGGTACTGTGTATACTATGTACTGTGTGCTCTGTATGTACTGTATGCTCTGTGTATAGTGTGTGCTCTGTGAATAGTGTGTGCTCTGTGTATAATATACAATGTGTGCTCTGTCTGTGTATAGTGTGTCTGGGTATTGGAAACCGTGACAGCTAAGGATAGGCAGGTAAGGACCTGGAGGGGTTTGCGCCCCCCTCAAAAAATTTGAACACCAGCCACCACTGGTCCTGGCCCTAACCCTCTCTCCCACAGTTCTGTTTAAGAGACAATACATCTCTTTGCATTCATGAAGTGTCTGGCGCCCATCAATCTACTTTGCATTACACCCACCATGCCTTGTAACCCACTCTACACAGAAGGATGTCAGCTGTCCCTAACACTGAAGTTCACCATTAGGCCTCAGGGCCCCGGGACTTGGCTACATAATATATGTGAAATAACTTGATTTATAACTGTCTGAATGTTTCTGTTATGCCGCATACACATGAACGGAATGTCCGACGGAAAAAGTCAGATGGAAGCTTTTCATCGTATATTCCGATCATGTGTATGCCTCATCTGACTTTTTTTCCCGAAAATTCTGACAGACCTAGATTAGAAAAATATTTCCAACGGAACCGCTCATCTGTATGGTCTTCCGACAGACCAAAAACGCATACTCTGAAGCAAGTACGAGATGGAGGCTATTGGCTACTGGGTATTGAACTTCCTTTTTCTAGTCCAGTTATACGTGTTGTACATCATCGTGTTCTTGACGATCAGACTTTGGTGTGATTGTGTGTACGCAAGACAGTTTCAGCGGAACTCCGTCAGAACTCCGTCGGTTTGTTCCATCGGGAAAACCGGTCATGTGTACATGGCATTAGACTCCATTTACACTGAGGTGTTTTTCAGGTTCTTTTGGGCTAAAGATAGCACCTGCAAAGTGCCTGAAAAACAGTTCCCCTGCAGTCCGAGTTTCGAAAGCCGAGTGCTTTCACACTGAGACGATGAGCTGGCAGGACTCCTGCAATCAGCATCTTTGGAGCAGTGAAGGAACGGTGTATAAACCGCTCCTCCACCGCTCCTGCCCATTGAAATGAATGGGCAGTGTCGCCGAACCGCTGGCAAAGTGGCTCTGCAGTGGTGCTTTGTGGGTAGTTTTAACCCTTTTTTGGCCGCTAGCATGGGTTAAAAGCACCCCGATAGTGGGCGAAAACTACGGTAAAGCCCCACTCAAAATAGCGGTGCTTTACCACCGACGCCCCAGTGTGAAAGCTGCCTAAGCTTTTAGTAATCCCGTTTATTGCAGTGCACAGATTGAAACTGGAGGGCCAGCGGGCGATCATGGCTGGGCGGGTGCGTGACGTGAGGACGTAGCGTCCGCCTGAGGGGAGGGGCCTGCCAGCGCAAAGCGCACCGCGCCGACGAGCGAAGGAAGGTGGACATGGCTCGGAGCGGGGAGGAGAGAGATCCCAGCCCAGGCAGATGCGAGCCCTCGGGGCGGTAGCTCGGAAACGGCGCAGCAACATCCCACTGCCATTTACACCGCAGATTACTCTGCAAGCTTCACAGTAACGGGACGTCGACCCCCCCCCCCATTTGCTGACACCCACATCCTCGTATAGGGGCTTGGAGGAACCATCAGGTGATCCCAGGAGCCCGGAAACCAGCAGGAGAAAGTCACAGCTGGCAAAAAAAGGACGGTAACAGTATCAGTGTAACAGTGTTTTTGCTGTGCTATATATGTGAAAAAAAAAAGGGGGGTTGAAATGGGATCTGAGAGCACAATGTTGTAGCAAAATGTGAGGACGAACAGTTATGCTGGCAAGTGGAGTTTCATATAGGCATGTGGATGAAGTCTCCTTATGTTTTTTCTTTTATTGGTTGCTGTATGCTGCTGCTGAGAGTAGGGGACTTGCCTGAGAGTGACATTTCCTGGAAGATTAGCCCACACACATGAGAGCATGGATACAGCGGAATTAGACATAAAGTAAACCAACGGGAACATTGGAATGAGGGTGGGAGAATCGTAGAGAAATTGTTACATATGTGGAGCATATATGACAGCACTGGCCATCTACCATTCCGCTTTTTTTTTGTCTCCCCTCATTTTCTCCCTCCGCCGCTTACCAGGCTGATCAAATAAGAGGATCTGTTTTAAAGCTACCTCCAGGAGAGGCTGCAAGCAAGGGCGAATAAGCCATAATATGGGTTGTAGTTTTGCTATATATGCTCCCGACTGAATGTAATGTCAGCCATATCTCAGGTCTGAACTTTGCAAAGCACTTCCCCGAGATGTCGGTAGGCCCTCTGGACAGATATATATTGTCTCTGCAAAGATAAATTGAACAGTGTATGGTAGACTACCTCTATCGCTCGTTTTATTACACACACAAAGCAGCACGGTGGAAAAGTTGCACGATTTGATTCCAGGGAACTATTCTCAGGCCCTATACGTATTTCTCCTAGGACACGGCAAACCTTCTCAAAGGGACTGTATATTTCAGTGCCGATTAGAGGAAAGTACCTAATTGGATGTCTGTATCCCCCCCCTGAACAGATATGGATGTCTTTGCGGTGTAATTTGAACAGTGCATGGTGGCTAATTCCTATGGCTCTCTGTTTCACATATACAAGACAGCATGGCGGAATAGCTCCACGACAACATATCAGGGTGCTATTTTGATGACCTACAGGTATTCTACTCAGAGGGAGGTCAGCTTATCCCAAGGCTGTCCTACTTTTGAGCCGAATTAAGTAAAGCACCTCCCTGGATATCTGTACCCCTACTGGATAGATATGGCAGCACGGTGGGAAGCCGCAAGTTAAAAATATCTGGGATGCAATATCAAATCCGTTAAGAAATGAAGTCAGTTCTGGGGGACCCCGGGTGGATTGCTGGCAGGGTAAAGACATACATTAGGAGGTCCGACTGATAGTTCCTAAGTAAAATTGGGAAACGAGGGGATAAACAGGACCAACAGTCTTATAGAGGGTGAACCGCAGGAGGAAGCGGCTACGCCGAGGACCTAGGATTAAAGGGAAAGAGTCACTGGGTGCCAGGTCCCATATAAGTTTGATAGGGATTGAAACATGAGCAAAGCGGCGAATAAAGCGTCGAAAAGTGGGGCCTCACGAAACTTAAAAGATAAGGGCCTAGACACGACGATCAAACAGTACATGACACAAGGAGCAAGCCCCAAAGAGCTGGGAACAGATAAGAGACAACCATCCATGCAAGAACACAAGAAGGGATCAGGCAAATACAAGGGAGGAGGAGCTCATCAAGCCAGAGAGGATACAATAACAGACAGCGACTGGGAGAGCAGTAAAATGGAAGAATTAAGGATAGAAGATCATCCCCCTTCAAAGGGAGAAATGGCGGAAATGCTCTTAAAATTAGAGAACGCAATTAAAACAGACATCAGGGGACTTCGAGAGGACCTGGGAGGATTATTAGAGAGAGTAGAAGCAACAGAAAACCGCATAGATCTCCAAGCCATAGAGCTAAGCAAAGTTAAAGAACAACTAAGAACAATACAACAAATACAAAGAAACACGCTATACAAATTGGAAGACCAGGAGAACCGAAGTAGAAGGCAAAACGTAAAGATTCGCTTGGTCCCGGAAGCAAAAGGTGAAGACTTAAGATTAATAATGGATAGTATTCTCTCTCCTTGTTGGGCAAATGAGACAGGAGACCCCCCAAGGATCGACAGAATTCACAGAATTGGTAAAGCAAGATTTGGGGATACGGAAAGACCTAGAGATATAATAGTACGGTTTACGTTTTTTGACGAGAAAGAAGCAATATGGAAAAAGCTAAGGGAAAAAACCCCACTATTATATGAAGGTAGAGAAATACAGATATTCCCAGATATTGCATCCAAGACGCTAGCAAGGAAAAGACTCCTGAAACCTTTGTTGGGAGAACTGTGAGCTCAGAACGTTAAATATAGATGGGGTTTCCCCGC